>NC_080087.1:21907097-22517513 GCF_950005125.1 Chionomys nivalis | reverse complement strand
GACTTCAAGGCCACCATGGGCTACACAAGATCAATACAGAAATAAACCCAGGTGGTAGTGGCCTACACCTTTAATCTCAGTACTAGGGAGTCATGCATCTTTAATCCCAACATTAGAGGGAATATAAAATGAGAGGAGAGAGAGGCTGTCTGCTTAGTTTGTAGTCACCCAGACTTGGCAGAGGTAAGACTTCTCTAGTGGGTTGGCTGCTTTGATTTTCTGGTTTTCAAGTTGAACCCCAATTTCAGTCTCTGGGTTTTTATTATTTGTGCTATACATAATGATCACAATTTACACAAAAATAATAGTTATCCATTGTAGAAGAACTGCTGCTTCTGGAAATTTGGAGGATTCCTGGCAGAGTTGTCATGTGATAAAGAGAAACCAGGGTCCCCCTCGGGGTTCTTAGTTTAGTTAATAAAATAATTCAAGAACAAATTCAATGAGAAGCTAAAAGATAGCTTTATTAGAGTTTTAATGAGAAACCCAAGGGCAAGTTTGTAAGTATCAGCAGCTGTCCAGAGTAGGAGAATAAAAGGAGGAGAAAAGCCATGACAAAGGAGTTAAGCTGTCATGGAAGCCTGCTACAGGGTGAACAAGCAGACATATGCCAAGAAGAGCTCTTGGGAGAAACAGTAAGGAAGTCCAAGGTACCAGAAACAGCATACTGAAGTTCTGGCTAGCATCTGGAAGATCAGACTCAGAAAGTCAAGAAGATCCTCATGGTGGCTTTTAGGGACTCTTCTGGGGGGCGGGGGAGGTGAGAACTCCAGGAAAGAAAGGGACATCATTTCATTAAAGGGATAAACATTGTGCCCATCTCTTCAGCTTGGCTTATACAGAAACCACCTTCCCAGGGCTGGTCCCTTAGCCAGGTGACTGACCTGCACAACTGTATAAACTCTTAATGGAGGAGACAGTGGCATGTCTCCACTCAGACATGGATTCTACTCTTTACTATAACACTTTCACATGCCAGTCACAGCTAGGATGTTTTATCTATACTATGTCATTTAATCATCACTGCAATACTTTACAGTTACTGCTGCACCTCTGATTAACAGTGAGAATGGAGTGGCTTGTAAATGTTAACTATTTCATTTTCCTCACTGTGTCTATGAACTACTTAGCTGTCTACTCAGTGTCTGTGCACTTTTCTTCTTATACCCTTAAAAGGCTTATCATTTCTTTGGCTCTGGTCCGGATCTAGACGGGGAAAAAATCTATCCAGACCTACTGAGTCAGAAATATTCAAGGGTAGACATATACACTAAACTAGACCAAATAGAGTAAACGTAGAACTGGTGATGATATTTTGGGAGATTATTATAGTTTGGATATAGAGTGTCCTTTTAAGAGACATGTGTCAAAAGTTTGGTCCCCCACAGGTAAAGAAAAATGTTGAGAGGTAAAGCTAAATAGCAAGCATTTAGTTAGGGCTTTGGGATGCTACCCAAAGGGTATTGTAGACCCCCTAGCCTCTATCACCTAACTATATCTATCTATCTATCTATCTATCTATCTATCTATCTATCTATCTATCTATCATCTATCTATTATCTAATCTATCTATCTATCTATCTATCTATCTATCTATCATCTATCTATTATCTAATCTATCTATCATCTATCTATTATCTAATCTATCTATCTATCTATCTATCTATCTATCTATCTATCTATCTATCATCTATCTGTCTGTCTGTCTGTTTCTCCCCCAAATTTTCTGGCTTATGTATGAAGAGTTTGTCTTCTTACAGTGTCTCTGTAATTGTCATCCTCACCAAAGGACCTGTCTTAGTTACTTTACTTTTCAAATGCTGTGATAATATACCAAAGCCAAGACAGCTTAAAAAAGAAAGTGTTTAATTGGCTTATTGTTTCAGAGGTTTAGAGACCTCTATGGCAAAGCGAAGGAATGACTGGGAGCTCATATCTTGATCTACAACCACAAGCCAGTGAGCTAACTGGAAATGGTGTGAGTCTTTTGAAATCACCTCCAATAAAGCCACACTTACTAATCCTTCTCAAACAGTTCCACCAACCTGCAACCAAGTATTAAATATATGATCCTCTGGGATATATTCAAACCACCAAGGCCCATGGTAATGAATCTACTTCATCTTGGACTTGAACTTTCCAAACCATGGACCACTCAAAACAGTTTTTCTTCATATATAAACTGTAAGATTTTATTATGATAATAAGATACTGGCTAGAAAGAGTATCAGTACCTTCCTCCTGTAGAGCTTGATGAACTGGAGAGTTGTAAATGTGGACTTCATTATGGTTGTCTTGCCAAAGTAGAGAAAGATGTCCAAAGGATTGAGATAAGTTTCAAATGATGTCAGTCATACCTGGAGTAAGAGTTACACTTGGACTTGAGGTTTATGTGAACTAATGGTATTTTTATGGACATGTTATCACTGGTGCTTGACAGGGATTGGCAGAGGAGAGTACAAAAGAAGAAGCTGACTAATGGTGACATTCTCAGAAAAGTATCTGCTTCAACCCAGATTGTTCTGTCTCAAATTTTGCTCATTGCAGAGCTGTTGTAGAAAGTCTTTTTTTTTTTTTTTTTTTTGATTTTTTTGAGACAGGAATTCTCTGTAGTTTTTGGTGCCTGTCCTGGAACTAGCTCTTGTAGACCAGGCTGGCCTCGAACTCACAGAGATCCACCTGCCTCTGCCTCCCGAGTGCTGGGATTAAAGGCCTGCGCCACCACCGCCGGGCTTGCTGTAGGAAGTCTTACAGCCAGTGGTTACCCACCCACTGGGGCATGGCCTCTTATACTATTATATATAAACTGATGTAGAGCATGTGTCTGGCCTCTTTTCTGGCCTCTCTGTTTCGGTTGTGGATTTCAGGTTATGATCCCCATTCAAGCAGAAAATTCTGATTTGTGAGTATACCCCTAAATAAATAACCATCTATTTCTCAATTCTGAGCTAGTGTGGGATTTCTTTTAAATGTCCTTCTTCACAGAGTTTGCACTGTTTCTCAGCAGGATGTTGTTAGTCTTCATGGTTATACTTCAACCAGCAGCTAACAAGTGAACAGTCTTGATCTGGATATCTATTCATGTCCAAAACTGCCTAGTTCTACCAGTCTGAAAGATGAGATAGATCACATCCCAGTAACTAAAGGTAACTCCTCCAAAAAAAGAACCATGAGAAACAAAACACCTGCAGTGTCTGCTACAGAAAGCTAAATTAGAGCAGCCAGGCCAGGCTGCACTCTAGTGTGGTCAACTTTTCCGGAGGGGAAACTTGAAGGTCAAAGCCATAGCAAAGGTCTTACTGGAGTGATGTGAAATTGGAGTGTTTATTTTTTTCCTTTGCATAACATGAAAAACAAAAATTTCTGACTTTCTCACCCATCTTTTCATTCCAGAGACCATTTCTCTACCCACAGTATTTTGACCCTATCAATTTGATTCCCCAACCATGTCAACTACTTGTCATGTAAATTTTCCTGTATGTACAATAGAAAAGAATACTCAGCTTTTACCAGTAAGTTGCCTTAAAATTAATGAAAAATACCTCATTACCACAGAATCACATCCTGAACTATTTCATACTTGTAGGGGTTGAAATGCACCTCTCTCAATTTATAGGGTGATGCCCTGCCCCTCAGTCACTCAAAATGTGTCCATATTTGAATTAAATCCTTTAAAAATGTGATTAAGTTAAAAATAATTCATTAACATAGGCCCTTGGTTTTCCTGACTCATGTCTTTATAAGAAGAAATTGAGATGCTCAGAGACAACAGAAAGACATACAGAGAAAAGACTCTGTGGTGCACAGCCAGAAGATAGCCATTTGCAACTAAGAGAGAGAGGGTCCAGGAGGAAACAAATTTCCCCTTGACCTTAGATTCTTTTGATATCAGAACTTTGAGAAAGTAAATTTCTTATTTAAGCCACAACATCTGTGGTATTTTGCTATATTATCCTTAGCAAATTAATTTATATGCATGTTAAAACTCATGTTCTTAGTTTCTCATTTTGGTATCCATTCCTGGAAATGAAAGTGCAGATGGCTATATGTCAGGATCAAATCGTATCCTCTTTGCAGTGTTCTGTGCTCGTTGTCTTGGCCATTTCAGAAGCATGTCCTAGAACGGAACGGCCTAGTGTGTCCAGAAGGACATGTTAAATAAACTCATTCCATATTCCCTGGCACTGTGTTCTCAGCAGGCCGGAAATTACTCTCAAGTCTATAGCCCAGAGACCACAGTCTTGTCAGCAGGATGACCAGATGTCATAAAAAAAAACAGGATCCAAGTGCATTTATTCATCAGAGCATTAGTAAAAGGTGGGATTGAGTGAAGGATATGTCCCTCAGTGGCCTCTGGTGTCTAATTTTGGCTTACCAGCTCTGTAAAAGCTACTAAGAAACACTGGGAATCTAATGGAAGCTAAACAATTACACTACATCCTGTCTGTGATTCTGAAAAATAAGTCTAAGAAGTCAAAGTCATAAATCTCTTTATAACTGCCTTCTAAAAGGAACAGTTTTAGATAATTTTTCTTGGAATAGTAAGTTCAGCAAATATATTCAGTGACCTGATAAGGCTTTTCTAAATGGAAATCAAAAGTGAGTTAACATATTAGAGTGTAGAAAACAGAACTGCTCTGTGCCTCTATTTTTAAAATTATAGTTGCTATCCCTGAAGCAAAGGGTTCTTCATAGTATGTCCAGCAGAGCTTTTTAGATTCTTTCATTTGAGTCTCAAAATAACACACACACACACACACACACACATGCCCAATAAATAAAATAGTAGAAGTAGCTTCCTGTCAGGGAGCTCAATAACCATTCTGCTTCAAATCAAAACAAGTGAGCATAGGGGAAGAAGGTGTCATATTTATATAGTTGCATACACAGACAATTGGAAAGGTCCAAATAGAGAACAATCAATTAGGCTTAGGTAGGCAATGTTTTATCAATCAAGAGGACTTGACTTAATGCAGAGTATTTTTTTTGTTGTTGTTGTTTTGTTTTTCAAGACAGGGTTTCTCCATAGCTTTTTGGTTCCTGTCCTGGAACTAGCTCTTGTAGACCAGGCTGGCCTCGAACTCACAGAGATCCACCTGTCTCTGCCTCCCCAGTGCTGGGATTAAAGATGTGTGCCACCACCGCTCAGCTTTAATGCAGAGTTTTAATGAGCACACATTTTGTATTGTTCAATAAAACCTTAAAATGTATTCCTCATGATCTACTGACAAAATCAAATATAAGAAGTCAGAGACAGGATATAAGCGGTTTCCCTGAATGTATCACTCTTTGGGCAATGCACATGCAAAGAAGTAGAGAATGCACATGTAAAGAGCTCTGGGTCCACAAGCGGTTTAACTCTGTAATGTCTTAGGGAAGACAGATGAGAAGTTCTCTCAGTCATTTTCTTTTCATCATTCATTCAGTCTGAACAATCAAGAGATCTACATATAGGTTGGGGTCTATGAGTCTGAGGCAAATGAGAAGATTAAAACCACACCACCTGGGAAGGTCTTCAGCTGTGTTGACTTGACTAAGTTGTCACCCCTAGTTATTCCATTAAACATTGATTACTTATGTCACTGTGGAAATATTTTGAAGATATTAGGTATGTTCATCAGCTAGCTTTTTTCCCCAATTTTTAAAATTGTTTTTTATTGAACTAGATTTTTCACCACTCACCTCTCCTTCTTCCTACTTTTCTTCAGCTAGCTTTAACTATTGATTATTCTAAATGAATTGGGTGGTCTGGTTCAAAAACATGAAAAATGTCAAGAACCCAAGTTAAGTTTTCTTGATGGCATCTCAGCTCTGGATGACAGATTAATCCTTGTTCAAACTTGTTTTTCTTGTTGTTATGCTCTATGAATTCTGAACATGACTACGTATAACTGCCAAAATAATGGAAGCCAATTCACATTCACCATTGGTTTTCTGTATCCATAAAGCAAAGATTCAGAGAAATATTGTACCTGTGCTACTAGAGTATTTCTTATGAGAGATTTTAAACTTTATGAGGCTTTTTAAAAAATATTCATGGTGGTTGAGGGCTCTTAGCATCAGTCTCCTACAGATATCAAAAATAAATATACATGTATATGTGAATTTACTGTATATATACATATACAAGTAAATATATAATATATAGATATATGATGGAGGAAGGTCATTGATTAAAAAATAAAGAAACTGCTTGGCCCTCATAGGTTAGAACGTAGGTGGGTGGAGTAAACAAAACAGAATGCTGCGAGGAAGAGGAAGTGAGCTCAGACTCGTTAGTTCTCCTCTCTGGGGCAGATGCGATGAAGCTCCGACCCAGGATGGACGTAGGCTAGAATCTTCCCGGTAAGCGCACCTTGGGGTGCTACACACATTATTAGAAATGGGCTAGTCCAGTTGCGAGAGTTAGCCTAGAAGAGGCTAGATATAATGGGCCAAGCAGTGTTTAAAAGAATACAGTTTGTGTGTTGTTATTTTGGGGCATAAGCTAGCCAGGTGACCAGGAGCTGGGGTGGCAGGAACACAGCCCACAGCTCCCTACTACAGATATATAAGCAAAAACATGTAATATACAAATACATTCACTGGTAATAAAATATGCAGATAGATGAGTGGATAGATAGATAGATGATAGATGATAGATCGATAGATAGATAGATAGATAGATAGATAGATAGATAGATAGATAGATAGATAGATAGAGATGATAGATATGTAGGTAGGTTGATAGATAAGTGCATAGATATAAATCTTAAAGATTCTGTCTTGTTGGTTGAAATGTGACCCATTATTACTTCTTTGTATAATAAGAGTATAATTAATATATTATATTAGCTATTTACATTAATATATGTTATATTATATAATATGTACTCTATTACTAATATATTTTTAGCATAAATAACTGGGTAACTAAGTATGAGGATATTAAATAGGTAACTGAAAGGATAAAACAAAAGTATAGGATGTCACAGAGTTACCAACTGGAGCAAGCAACTAGCACCCACAGTGCTCAGAGCACAAAGGATTAGAGGTTATGATTAGTAAAATTTATAAACTTGGAGAAGAGAGACCAAGAGTCCAGAAAAGCTCTGAGGAGGTAGAGCTAATTAATTCTGCTATCTCTGCATTTATATTGTCAAGTTGGCGCAGACAAAATGGGGAAGCTCTACAAATTCCTTTTTTCTTCCTGCTATGGGAAGGCATTGCTTTGGTCAGGATGAAGTAGGCTGGCTCACATTCATAGGACCCAAAAGCAGTCAGAGGAAAAGTAAACAGACAGGGGATTGACTCTTCTCTGTAGTGCACTCTCCTTCTCATGCTCCCTGTTATAAGAGCCTAATGAAGACACAGTCAGCAAAGCAAAATAACGTTTTCAAAGGACCTGCCCCAGTAAAACAAGACAGAACAGACACTATAGAGAGATTGGTTTTACACTGGAAGATAACAGCTTAATCGCCACTTCTGTGGTGTTTAGAATATATAATGAGAAATAGTTTAGAGAAATGCCCTCCCAAAGTGGAACAGAAATTGTGGTTCATTAGTTCTTACGTTTCAAAATGTAATTAAGTCAAAGCCAATTACTGCTAACTTTCAAAGAAGGAAAGCCCCACTTGAATCCTCTTCTGCCCTAAAATATACTTTTCATTCAAGACCTTGCAAATTAATTTCACTTTGATCAGTCCTCTTAAAAATAAACCATAATTCCTTTAATTGACTGAAATACTTTATAAAATATTCAAGCAAATCTATTCCATTCTTTGAATGTGGGTCATAAGTGGGGAGACAGAAGGAATAAGTATTGTTTGCTTAGGAGTTAGGCAATGTTCCCGCTGTAAGCAAAAAGTCCTGGTGGGCATAGAAAGTAGGAGAACAACAAAAGACAGTGACTAACATTAGGAAGACATGATAAGACATAGACTAACTCAGCATAAAGTTGAAAAGAAGAGAGTTTAGGTTTTTAAAAAAAGTGGTTTTTTTTGATTGTTTTGTTTTATATAAAACTAGAACTTTACCCTGAGGTGTTTCTATTTACTTCAGTTATTCACTGCACAAAGAGCCTACCCTTCCTTCACCTTTGAAAACAAGTTAATGATTCTTGAAAATGCCACACTTGTTTCATGAAGCTATATCTCACATAAGCCATTCCTTCCTCCCGAGACAGTAAAATCATCTTCATGGAAGAGAGCAGTTCAACATCAGTTACATTGACTTTAAGACGATGGTAGAACAATGTCTAAACAGGAAATTGGAATTTGGAGAATTGAGGCCCAGAAAAACAGTGAGGTTGAAGACACACTGGGGGCAATTTAGAAGCAGAAGTGAACATGCCTATTGGCATGTAGATATTATCCAAACAAGAAATTTTACCACAGTCTTTGATTGCAGCACATGTTATGGCTCAAATGTTCACTTTCACAGCTCTCAGCTCAACTAAAGCATTTTTGTTTAATGAGGGAAGTGTGCAGGGAAATGGAGTTGGCTCGATGGAATTCATTCCACATTACAGCACTTTGCTTTTCTTCATTAAAACTGAAGGTTAATTCTATGTTGCTTTTCCTAAAATTGTAGCAATGAGTCAACATGCCTTTCCCATGAATTTTTTAGCTACCTGATAAAGAATGTATCAGATGGTGTGGTATACATGATTTATTACATTACTCTTGAAAAATATTTTGAAAATAAATTTAAAATAAAAAACCTCTAAATTTGACATTCAATGATGGAGGAAGGTCATTGGTTAAAAAATAAAGAAACTGCTTGGCCCTCATAGGTTAGAACATAGGTGGGTGGAGTATACAGAACAGAATGCTGGGAGGAAGAGGAAGTGAGCTCAGACTCGATAGCTCTCCTCTCTGGGCCAGAGGCGATGCAGCCAGCCGCCAGATCAGACATGCTGAATCTTTCCCGGTAAGACTAGTGCTACACAGATTATTAGAGATGGGTTGATTGGGATATGAGAATTAGCCAGTAAGGGCTAGAGCTAATGGGCCAAGCAGTGTTTAAAAGAATACAGTTTGTGTGTTGTTATTTTGGGGCATAAGCTAGCCAGGTGACTAGGAGCTGGGGCGGCAGGAACACAGCCCGCAGCTCCCACTACAATTCAATATTTTTTCTGATTAGGTATTAATACCCAAATTCGATTCAATTATCCCAAAGAAATGTTCAATAATGGCCGGGCGGTGGTGGCGCACGCCTTTAATCCCAGCACTGGGGAGGCAGAGGCAGGCGAATCTCTGTGAGTTCAAGTCCAGCCTGGTCTACAAGAGCTAGTTCCAGGACAGGCTCCAAAACCACAGAGAAACCCTGTCTCGAAAAACCAAAAAAAAACAAAAAAAAAATGTTCAATAATGAATCTCTTAATTGCGTAAGAAAGGCTTCAAGGTAGATAAGCCATGAGTACCAGTTGAAGTTGATAAACAATGCAAATTACCACATACTATTTTGTTATATTAGATAACAAAAGTCCATATAAAACTAGACACAAATGTTAGGCAATAAACAGATCTATTCTATATTATATGTTTATGACTTGCCTTTAAAAAGTAATTAGTAAATGTAATTTCAGGTTGTAAACTGGTAAATAATTGTGTACCATTGAGCATTCACACATTACCACGTGACTTGAAAGGAAATGGGTATACACCTACGTGTGGGGTACCTAAATTTTAAGTTATTATCATTAAGTTTCGTTCTACTTTGATCCAATACATAAATTCCATCAGTGTAACTTTTTTATTTTATTATATATAACATGATTTTTATTCCTTATTCTTAAAGTAAGAGCATTCAAAAGCTGTGGATGTTGAGACGATTGTAGCATTGATATACAATGTCATTTGTGACTGTTAATTCTCCGCTTTTTGCAACATTTAGGTTCACTCCTTTGACATTGATGCTACAGTAATTAAGATTTACATCTTCTCTAGCTTCTACCTTATAATAGTAAACTTTCTATATGAGGTTTCTATGGAGATCTTGTAAAGACCCATTCCATGATATTTATAATTTTTTTTTCATTGAAACATTCGTAGGAAGGCAAGAATGGTTTGAATCTACCTAACTCTAACATGTAACTAACTCTCTTACAGCAAAAAGACTAGCAAGCAGAATGGCATCAAAAACATTAATGAATCTAATTCTGTGTACTATTATTCACATGGGATTAATAAGAGGGTAGCCTAGAGAAATATGGGGGGTGGTATTTGGATTGACAACTTGAATTTGAGTAGATGTAATGCATAATTTTATGAGAATTGGTTGCTTCTTAATAAATTCTCTCTCTCCAAGAAACCACACCCCTTTAGAACACTGTTTTCATCAGCATTTATTCATTTTCACTTATGGGGACACTCACAAATGTAGTGGCCAACATAAATGTTTTAGGAGTCAAGTTTACTATTATTGGCCATGAGACAAGTGACTTCAGCTTTTACAAAAAGTGCTAGTGTTAAACTATGTGGCAGGTTTGTCTACTAAAAGAAATAGATGCTGAGAATACAAATGGATTTCCTAGAGATTGTAAAAAGGGTATACCTAACAATATTGATATTATTTGTGAGATGAAAATCTTAATATATTGTTCCATAAAATGATATGTGGTGTAGTGTGCCTTGAAATGTTTTGTATTCATTCACAATTTGTTATTCTGATGGATATAAACACTTTCTAGTCTCTATTTAGTTCCACATGGTTAAATGAATCCTTCAGTTCTGAGCTATTTTTTAATCAACTGCACATTCTCCACTGGCTATATTTCTCAACACTGAGGAATGTCATCTAAATGAATCAAGAGATTATCCCCTGAAGTTGAAAGTGTTGGTATGCAATATTTTATTGAGAATGCTGTGTTTGGCAACACAAAGATCAAGATATGTCCTGGCTTCTTCAAAAGAGACAACAAAGAATTTAGAAGATACTTTCTAAACAAATAAACAGCTTGGCAACTGAGGAAAATAAATTAGAATATCTTACCCCTTCTCCCATTACCTGATCCTGTTGGTATCTGTCAGAGAATTATTTGAGCCACATCTGTCAAGAGGATTGTAACTGAAGTTTTACTTCAACTGTGTACACACACACACTCACATATATATGGTTTCAATATTTTTTTCTTTTTCTATTAATTTCTTCTTTGACAATTTCATATATGCATATAGTATATTCTAGTCATATCCATTCTCGCATTTTTTTAATAGCCATTCAACTCCCACGAGTGATCTACCTCCTCCCACCAAGTCCCCATCCCACTTTTATGGTATTTGGTTTGTGGTGGTGTTTTGGTTTGGGTTTTAGTTTGAGACTCACTGAGTTTAATCAGGGTTGCCTCCATGGACATGGGTGTGGAGTTATCCACTGGAGAGTGCAGAGCTAACTAGTAACTCACTTCACTGAAGCCACTGAAGCCAATAACTTTCTTCACTATGACAGCTCTTCCACAGCTTGACTCAGTCATCCCCTCGCCTATCTCCTACCTAATGTTAATGGGCTCAATTGTGTGCAGACCTTATACAGAAAACCCTACATGCTATAAGTTCCTTAGTGTCACAGACACAACATGCTCATAAGACAGTGTGACCGCCCTCCTCTTCACTACCCAGCTCTCATGCTTGCTCCACCTCCACTTCTGAAATATTCCCTGAGCCATTCTTACATCAGTAGGCTCATCTTGCCTGGCAAGTCAGTATTGCAGCTTGCAAGCTTGAAATCTGGGAAGGACCAAGGCTAAGTTTTCTCTAACAATTTCTTGCGTGACAATTTCTGCCAGTACAAATGCTATCTAACCAGCAGGGAAGAAACTTGCAGTGCTTTTCAGCATGGTGTTTTTGTATTCAGCAACTAAGGGGTGTGGTATCTTCAAAACTGGAGTCTTACCCTACAGTTTTGGTGGGCAATCAAGTGCAGTGGCTCTATACAGGTTATAACCTGTATAGTTTTGTTGTCCTTTGAGAACTTTCTGGCCAACAACTTCTAGGTTGCTGTCTTATACCCACCACTGAGATTTTCATTTAATAATCTATTGTTGACAGAGGTTTCTGTTCAACCTGGTCCCACAGCCATTCAGTCCTAAAGAAACACACAGAGGCTGATATAAACAGTTTAATTATAAACTGGTTGGCCTGTTAGCTCAGGCTTCTTATTAACTAACTCTTACATCTTATATTAGCCCAAAATTCTTGTCTGAGTTAGCCATGTGGCTTGGTACCTTTTATTACTGAGGTACTCTTATCTTGATTCCTCTGTGTCTGGGTTACAACTGCAGACTGAGCCTTTCCTCTTCCCAGAATTCTATTCTGGTCACCCTGCCTATACTTCCCACCTGGCTACTGGCCAACCAGCATTTTATTGAACCAATACAAGGGACAAGTCTTTACAGGGTACAAGACCAATGTCCCACAGTACTTACCCTTCTTATCTTTAGAAAACAAGAACTCTGAATCTAATTTCCTTTGTTTAGCTTTTTTTTTTCCTGATCACTATCCATAAAAATTTGTAACCAACACTCTAAACAAAGACAAACAACCATAATATATTTTTTGGGAATGTGGGTGTAGTTTTCTAGGCTACATCTTGCTTATTGGGGGCACTAATAATCTTATGGGGACCTATAGAAAGTTTAGGATATGGCCAAATCTTGACTAGAATATTCTGTGAGGCTTGATCATTTCAGGCAACAGTCTTGAGACTGTTCTGGATGAACTCAGAGAAAACTCCAGCAAGGGTCCTCTGAAATATTGACGCATCTGGGTCATCTACTCCTATTGGAGATTTTTCAGATCGTCTTCCTTAAGCAAACCTGATTTTTCTTAACCCAGAATAAATCACAGTCTCTCATTTTATGTGGGAATAAAAGCAAAACCTCTTCTCCAAAGTAATATATAATTTGACCTAAAATTTAAACTCAAGGCATTTTCAAAATATATAGGTTGGATAATTCTAGCAGCATTTATAATCAAATGTCTTTAGCAACTGTTGTTCTTTCCTTAGACATCAAACAATTCAAAGACAACACAATAACATACAGTATCCAGATTCTTTGTGTATTTTCCATGTTTACATAAACTTATTTTAAATTCTATTTCTTTTATTTTATATTTAATTTTTGGGCTTTTTTTGAGACAGGGTTTCTCTGTGTATTTTTTTACTGTTCTTGAACTCACTCTGTAGACCAGGCTGTCCTTGAACTCACAGAGATCTGACTGCCTCTGCCTCCAAAGTGCTGGGATTAAAAGTGCCACCACTCGCAACTACTCTCGTTCTTTTTTTTTTTCATTTTTCTTTCTTTTTTAAAGGACTTTAACCTTTTCCTTTTTACTCCCAAGCCTACACATATTTTTAAACACAATATAAACTGTATAGAGTTTTTTTCTCATCTGAATCTATCTTTACTGTATCTCTCTCTTTTTCTAAACACATGAATCTTTAATTTGCTAAGTGATAGTGCTAAGATTAAAGTCATGGCTATGAAGGCTAGATCCACTCTATTCCTTAGCTTTCTGAAAATCCAGCTTCTTAGTGGCGTTACTGGTGGGAGCCATGTTTATTTCCACAACTCTATGGAGAATACACTCAAGTTATCTCATCAGAGACAGGCAGCATTGGATATGAATGCAGTGTGGGGAGATCTTATATTCACCATGGATCCCCTAGAGGTTATCTATTGGTAATCTACCTTTAGACCCTCTTGTTATCAAGCAAAATGAGGACAGGATACAAAGATATAAATACAAGTCAAACAGGAAGGAGAGAGAATGTTTTCCATACGTTTCTATGAACATCTACATGTGTCCTTCTTTACCAGATTTCATATTCAAAGTTAAAACAAACAAAATCTTTTGAAGAGAAAAGTACCTGAGTTTCAATAAGCATGGATATTAGATTTTCTATTCAATAAAATCTCCTCTCTAATGTAAGTTAAATAAAAGAAACACACAGCAGGAATCACTTCCAGGCAAAATTACAAATCTCAATGAAGGGACTTATTGCTAAGTTGAGTTTTCAGATATCTGTAACCATGATAAAATATGGAAAGATGAGTTTTACTGATAACTTTTTAGTAGCTAGCGAATCTCTTTGACGTGTAATGGACAATGGTGGAACAATTACAACTCAAAGATATAAAAACACAGATTAATGCTTGAAATACTTTCAATAGAAACGAAAATAAAGACTGTCTTGATTAAGAATGGAGAGAATGGACACCCTTGTCTTCCTTCTAAACTTAGTGATAATTAATTCTCACTAGTTTTGTCATATGTATCTTTAATGATGTAAAAACGTACTCCTTCTGTCCCTACTATTTTCTCCATTTTTTTTGGTTGTGAAAGTATTGTTTTTTGTCAAAGACTATTTCTCCTTCTATTGAGATAACCATGTGATTTCTATCATTGAGTCTATTTATGCAATTAATTGCATTTATTGAATTCTGTATATTGAGTCATCTCTGAATATCTGGAATGAAATCAGCTCGGTTGTGATGAATCACCTTTTTGGATGTGATCTTGGATTCTGTTTCCAAATATTTCATTGAGAATTTTTGCATCTTTACTGTACTAAGCTATTGGCTGAAATGGCTTCTTTAATAATAAATGGTAATAAAACATATTCATAGCATAAAGAGGAAAATCTCACATCATCTTTGACCCGCCCAGCAGGTCCTAAGTTATTCCAGGGTATGAAGAGGCATTATCTAAAAGACATGGGGAGGGAGAGAAACGGACGCCAAGCAGTATTCCTTGTCAAGGCATCCCGTTTATTGAAGCAAGTTTGATGTCTTATATACTCCTCAGTGAGGAGCTCGGGCAGGGGGGAACTGAGGAAGGGGGAAGGGGGAAGGAAAGGAGGGGCTCGGTAGCTAGGCAGTTAAGCGGGGCAGTTGCAAGGTCAGTGGCTAGAGCACTTGCTGTTAGTGATAAGCAGCAAACAAAGAAGACACTCTGAGGTGCCATCTGAAGCTTGAATCTCCAAGGTTAGAATACAGTGTCTTAGTTAACTTTAAGTTTTTCTGTCTCAAGATTTCTACCTCAAGTCCCTGTGAGACATGAGAAAGGAGAAGCCTGAAATGGCTCCTGACACATCTTCCCTTTTCTTTCTGAACAGAAAGGAAGGTTTTTAATTTAACATAGTAAAATTACATATAACAAAACAGGCATTGAGCAAGAATTATGGTTACAATATTTATATCTAATTTATCTTTTATCATAACTAAAAAAACTATATCTGTCCTCAACTCTATTGAAGACTCTAGAAAGATATATTACTTAAGTAATTAGGAAGTGAATTGTAAGCAACTTCCAAAACTCTAGAATTGGCAGAGGCATCTTGCTGCCTGGACAGTCACCCAAACTTCTTCTGTAATATTGTAACATCAATATTCAGCCTAAGCTCCATAATATTTGGCATATTTTTTCCATGAAAGAGGAAATTTGAAGATCTGTTTTGACTTGTAATTGCATGGCAAAGTTCATCAGGTGTTTTCTTCTGTATCCTGCAAAATGTTTGAAAGTTCTTTCAGGAAGCATGAAGCCTAAATGACTGTCTCACATTTAGGCAAGTTCATCAGTCATTTTTCTATGAGTCCTGCATTTCCAGTTTATACAGTATACAATCAAGTAGTCCAGACAAGAGCAGTTTCTTGATCAAATGGCTAACAAACTCCATAAGGAGCCTCTTTGATACTCATCATCCTCTTGAAGTAGATTGATGCTGCCAGGAGCAGATGAGTCTCATTGTCAAGAAAAATTTTAACATTTTAAATGCCATATCAATAGGTCTCTGAAAGATTTGAAGAATTCATATCCAACTGAAATATATCTCTATACAACTAGAAAACCTAAATAACATGATTACAAGTTTGACTATTATAGATTACTGTCTATTAACCTGTATTTCTTAATTATACATTACACTTTTAAATGAGCTACATAAACACAGTACCTTAATCAAGAACAAAAATATGTGTGTGTGAATATATATATATATATATATATATATATACCTTAAATTTGTGTCAATAAACCAAGACCCATACTAATGCAAAAGATTCATCTCTATAACATATCACTCTTTAAATGTAAATATGTATTTATAAACAATCAGTTAGGGAACTTGGGTGTTGTTTTCTAGACTACTTCCTGCTGATTGGGGATGCTGTTAATCATGTCTTTTATGGAGTATATCAATGAGCAGTCCCAAAACTGTCATAGATGTTGGATCATCTGGGCCATTGCTTCAGGGGGTCTTGTTTGATCAAAATATATTAGCTGGTAAGGAATCCACAGCTTTCTATCCTCTGTGGAAACAAAATCAGTACCTCTTTTCCAAAGCAACATATTCTTAGCCCCAAATTTTGAAGTCAAGGTACTGTTAAAACATATATGTTGGTTTGGTTTAGTTTAGTAGGCCATACAATGGAATTTCCCTTTATACTTAGTTCATTCACAGTCAAAAATTTAAAGAAAACATAATAATATACATAATCTAGATTCTCTGTGTGTTTTCCATCTTTATGTGACTTATTTTTCTTTATTCCCTTAATCTACGACTGTCTGTACTCTGTCTCTTAAAGAATTTGCTTTATTTTTTTAAACTATTTTTATAACTGTCTATACTCTTTTCTTTCTCTCTTCTAAGCCTACACATATTTTTTAAAACACTCTTGTCTCATTTAGAGGTCTTTTATGTCTGAATATGTCCTATTATGTATCTGATACCTTTTCTGATCAGGAGCACCTATTTTTCTTAATGCTAAGCAGACATGGCTAGGACCAACTCCACAGACCTGCTTGTTTTCTCCACCCAGTCCAGCATAGTGAAAGTATGTTCACTGTTTCTGCTAGCTCATTGACCCAGCTCCAGGGATGCAGTGGGTTGTTGTAAGAAGAGGGTCACCTGTTCATCCTGGCCACCTGGCTAGCTTAGTTCAGAAATGACCACACAGAAATTATATCCATTAAAACACTGCTTGGCCCATTAGCTCTAATTTCTTATTGGCTAATTCTTACATCTTAATTTAACCCATTTCTTTTCATCTGTGTATTGACATGTGACAGTGGCATACTGGGAAAGATTCTAACTGGTGTCTGTCTCAGGTGGAGGATCCATGGCTTCTCTCTCTCCACCCTTCTTCCTCCCAGTGGGTAAATGTTGCCATTAAGTAACTTGTATCACTCTGCTCACAAATCCCATTTAAGTACTCTGTACCTGAACCTCCCCAAAGAGTCAGGGCCATTTGTGCTGGTGAACCAGGAAGACAGCTCTTAAAGAATTTATGTCTCTGATCACCACTAGCAAACAGAGCCTAAATAAAATAATGTGGTTACCAAGAAGCTGTGCTTCTCTCTCTTTCCCTCTCCCTCCCCCCCTCTGTGTGTGTGTGTGTGTGTGTGTGTGTGAATTCCAAAACTCTCTCAGTTTTTATGTGGATGTATTGGACCCACATTGGTACACAGATTTGTAGGCAAAGACTACTTGTTCATTTCCCAGCTGCTCAGACCCAAATAATCACACAGAAAGCTATATTAATTACAGTACTGTCGGCCAATAGGTTTTGCATATTTCTAGCTAACTCTTACATCTTAAATTAACCCATTTCTATTAATCTGTGAACCACCATGAAGTGGTGGCCTATTGGTAAGGTTCTAATTGGCGGCTGGCATCTTTCACCTTCAACAGCTGCATAGCATCTCATTGACTCCACATACTTTCTCTCTATATCTCTGTTCAGATTTCCCACCTGGCTTTACTCTACTAAGCCACTGGCCAAAACAGCTTTTTTAAAATAACTAATAGTAATAGAACATATAGTATACAGAGGAGACTCCCACATCATGGCTTTGGACAAGCTACTGAACCTAGCTGAATGTCAGTTTTCTCAACAAAAAAAAAAATGAGGATAGTAATATACTGAACTTCCATTTGAAATAAAAATTAAATGAGAATGTAGCTAATCTTAGGAAGAATAAGTTACTATTTTGTTGATGATTCATCTGCTCTCAGACTTATTTCTGAGACCCAACCTATCTCCAATTTCTATATTATTTTTGGTAACACACAATTAAGCAAGTTTAACAAGAACTATATTCTTATATTGCCCAACTGCCTCTTTAATAACAAACATGTAGATAACCAGAAATAAATGTGATTTAAGGAAAAATGGTTTATTTTCTTTCACCTTTAGATGAACTTTTATTTTTTGTTGTTTTTTGAAAATATGAAGTAATTTTGTATAAAAGACAAAATAAAAATAATTTTTAGCAAATAAAAAGTATCAAGAGTCATGCATAGACATCTGCACAAATCTTTTACCCAGAGATATTATTTCCATTTTGTAAATAATTTTGCTTACATCCTTGAAAACAAAATATCTTGCATTCTAGCCAGTTGTCAAGTCCCTCCAGTTTCTTTCTTTCTGGAGCAATTTCTCAGTCATTGACCTGTATGGTCTTGACATTTCTAGAGTGGTAGAACATTTATTCCTTTTTAAAAATGTTTCTCTGTGTGGGTTTGTCTTAGGCTTTCTCCTAAAGAGAAACTTAATTTGAGTATGGACAGGCACAACACAGAGGAGAAGATGTGTCCTATTGCATCCTTTCAGGTGGCAGATAAAGAGAATAAGTTCTATTATTCATAATGTCAAATTGGTCATTTGAAAAACTAGTTTCTGCCAAGATTCTCCTTTGTAGCCTTACTTCAGAATTACAAATGGATTGTGTGGGGGAAAGTCAGGGCCATTCAAACATTCTATCTCTCATTCCACTTCATGTTTACTCACATCTGCATGATAGCATTTACTTCCCCACCAGTAAAGAAGCTAGTTCCAATGTTTACAACATATTTGCTTATTTGCTCAGTTCCTTTAAACAATCCATGTCTCAGCCTAACAGACTATCCTCAAAGTCTAGGTCTCAGAACCATCTCTGTACAGACTATTTAATATTTTGCTATTACCATACATCTTCCTCCAGGAAGCTGACATCTCCAATTCATCACTTATGGTATAGATTTGAACTGCTTTCTTATCAAACAACTGGATATGTGTAAACTCAGCATTCAGGAGATGGAAGGAAGAAGAGCAAGAGGTCAGACCAGTTTTAAACCAGTCAGTACTATGTAAGACCCTGTCTCCGAAAACAGCAAAAAAAGATAGCTGTAGAGACCTAAAAGTGAGCAAGGGACCTCTTACCAGATGTCAGATCATCAAAGCACTTGACTAGAATAAACACAGCCAAGGGCTTGACTCACAACCATGTGCCTTTCTTTCAACATTGAATTCCCAACCTCTCACTAAATCAATGACAGTTTAACTTCTCATGTGGCAACAACAGTTCTGCTCTGCTTCACCTGGTGGCCTTTGCATTTTGACATTACATTTTGAACCTCTAGTCTCATCTAAAGTCTCTTATTGCTCTACATCATTACCTATGAACATTAAAGCTAATGTCAGAAGTCAGGGACCCAGAAAAAAAATGGACAATACATCTAAGGTATGGTGAGCATTTTTTTAAGATTAGTTTAAACTGTTCCCATGCACTGGATTATAGAACTTAAAGAAAACACTGTTTCTGATGCACTGTGGATCTCTCTCTTTCATTCTTCACTCCTACTTTGAGGGAGGTAAAAGTTAAAGCAATAAAAGGAGAGATTTCCATTAAGTGTATAATAAAAAGTAAATCATGTGTACAAAATTAACAATTATACCAAAATGATTTAATATTGTGAAGCTGTATCGTTCCTAAGTAGTAACAACATGTTGACTGAACCTACAATGTTGATGGGGGTTTTAAAAGCTGTGTTAATAACTATGGTTTTAATAATCATTTTTGGAAATACTCCACGTCTATATGTAGGTGTATATTTGCCCCAAGTATTTACTTGAGCTTTATACACACGTGATGCTGGATACATTTAGCAATGTTCACAAGAATAGCCAGATTTGGTTCTACTGAGCAGTAATTTGCTCAAGTGAAGGATTGTATCTTTATTCAACTGTGATAACTAAGCAGGTAGTCAATGAAGGAACAACCAAAAGTTGAGTCTTCATTAGCTTTCACTCTGCTAATTTGTGTTCTACAGACTAGACTATCCCATTGATATTCTCCAGGGCAATTAACAAGATGGTTTCCATTAATTACAGTACTTTATTACACATACCAATTTGAGCTAAGAGAACAATGGGAAATGTGCCTCAGATGTCTTTCTCACATTGAGGATTTTCCTCTCCTACAATAATTTCATAGAAGAGAAGGGCTACAAAAGACGGAACAGTCTTGAGCTGTTCAGGTGCCTTAAATGTGTAAGAGATGGAAATTTTTATGGAACATCAAGAATAAGGAATTCCTAAGAACCAGCTCATGGTCAATGAAAGGGGAGGAGAGTTGCTATTCAGGGAACAGGGAACAGACAAGCAGCTTTTGTCAGGGAAGGAGGGTGCTTGCTTCTTTCCACTGTAGCAACTCTGATCTTGCAATCGCCCAGAATGCATTTGGACTGAAAAATAAAGTCTCGTGTTAGATTTGGACAAGGTTACCTCAATGAGATACAGTATAGCCAAAATCAGCTTTGCTGTGTCTTATTTCTGCATAGTCATTCCCTGTGACTATGCCACATACCTGACAAGAAGCAACTGAAGGGTGGAAGGAATTGTTTGGGCTTACAGTTTAAGGGAATCAAGGCCATCATGGTGGGGAAGCCCCAGTGGTAGGAGTTCGAGGCAGCTGGTCATATTGAATTTAAAGGAGAGGGAGAGATGAGTGTTGGCACACAGCTTCCTTCTTTCAATTGAGATCAAGTCCTATAGAAAGATGCCAGCCACTTTTAGTGTAAATCTTCCCACATCAATGAACTCAGTCTAAAAACTCCCACACAGATTTGCCCAGAGATTGGTTGTCTAAGCAAGTCTGTATCCAGTCAATTGAAATCAATCTTAATCATTACATTGTTATCTCATCTTTAAAATAGGAATGATGATAGTATACATTGAGAAAATAAATGCTTTATAAAAATATTAATGAAAGGATTGTGTAGAGACCATTTAGACTTTTACCTATTTGGATGGTAGTATTTTAGTAGAAATAAGTATATACAACAATTTAATATTTGTTTTGATTGCTTTTTTTTAGTGTGTAGACTTGCTTAATAACTATCATTTATATCACTAAACTCTGTCATTTATCTGCTTCTCTTCAAAGTAACTTCTGATTGTCAATTGACTTTTTTGGTCATTTCTCTCCCTGCTAATTTGTTTGAGAAATAATTGTAAGAACATGAAGAAAAATAAATTTAATTTTAACTTGACAATTTTTCTTACAAAGTATAACTATGATTTTGATACATGTGGGGGAAAGATAGGTAGGGAAATTAGCATTTTTAAATCAGTCAGCACCTACTCCTTGTCTACATGGTAGGTGTTAAAATTTCCATTCTTAGTTAGAAAAATCCTGGATCCAGGGAGGATAAGAAACACCAAAATGCTAATTATTTCTCAAACTTTTCAATTATAAGAATTGCTTCAAAAACATAAAAATATCACAGAACATTTCATAATGAAAGTAATGAGTATTACATTGGTTAACTGAGAAAACACATACATACATACATATATACATAATAAGTATACATACATATATAATGAGTATAGATTTATAGTATATATAAATAATGGGAAGACATTTAAAATTCAGTGTGTTGGTTATTTTCCAGTCTATAAACTCTATAATATCCACATTTCTAGACTTCTGGAAATAACCATGTTTGTAGAGCTTCATAATGAACAGTTTGGGGAACCACACATTGGAAAAGAATTCTTTTTTTCCGATTACATAACATGCCTTCTGGTATTTCTGAAGCATCTCTTGGTATTTATTTTAGGTATCTGGTTTCACTTAACTTCATTTTGTTAGAAATGTGATACTTATACAAATGAGACATAATTTACTATTAAAATAAGAAGAACTCGCTTACTTGTCTGAAACGTGTTTTAGAATAAACTTTCCACATAGCCCAACACTAATAAGTGGTTACTATTACTGTGATTGACAGTTTAGGAACCATTATTAATCAGAGAAGTGGGGGGAGGCTTTTGCTAAATTTTTCCTGAACAAAATTCTTTTATGTTCTTTATAACATGAAGAAGTAAGTAATTGCCAGGAATACTGAAACAAAAAAAATTTCAAACTAAATAAAAGATATAAAAACACGGATATATGAAGCTTACAAATACCATCATAGAAAAATAAATACTCTGAAAACACTGAATAATTTAAGCTAGTTGATCCATCCGAATACCTGTATCCATCATAAACAACTGTAGAAGCAGACAATTTAGTAAGAGAAAGAAAATTGGCAACAGATTTGAATAGGCATTTTTATTGAAAAATGATATCATGTTGGTCAGCATTCTTAGGAAAACATGTTTTAATTTTAATATTCATCATGCAAATATATATTAAAAGCAGCAAAAAAACCTGTTACAATGCAACCAAATAAAATACAGATACTTGATTATATTAATTACAAGGAGAATATTGAGGAATTAGAACTATAATAAATATGCAAATGATCAAAGAAAAGAACTGAAGGGGACCAGAGGGTAAACTCACCTTATTCTCTTGGCTTCTCAGAGATTACAGTTAATACTAACCATTCTGTAACATGTCTCCTATGCTCGCTTCGGCATCACATATACTAGAGTGTGTCTCTTTCAGGATTCTATGTTATCCTGAAAAATGTGAACATCTGTATTTGTACATGTATGCTTATAAAATGTTTTACTATATCCAAATAAACATTTGGATGAATACATCATCAAATATGCATGTATCTTAAGATAAACATTTGGTTATTGAACATGTGGATACATTCCTTCTCCCATGATTCCCTTCTCATCATAAACACCAGAGCAAAAACCTCTCACTGTGGGTATATTAGAGGTTTATTTATTAGAGATTCATGAGAACACATAGGCTTACTTTTCATCATGTGTTTGAACAAAAACGTTTCCTGTCTAGAAATGCAGTGCTTTAGACAACTGCCTCCAAAGCATACTCATCTCTTCTTACACAGGAAACGATTGAAGGGCACACAGGATGGAATGTGGGCATGAGAAAAATAGAATTTGATACATGGCTTTCTAATTTTAGTTTGGAACTTTTGTATCTTTTCTGTTTGATTGAAAATAATGTATTGAAAATATTTTATGCTATATAATCTAATGACTCCCCTAATTCCTCCTAGATTCACTCCACTCCCTTTCTCTCTCATTTTTTTTTAAAAAATAAAAGGCAAACAAAACAAATCAGAATGAAAAATAAAAGCATAAACACAGTAGACAGAGAGACAGATACACACACACGAACACACACGCATACACAGAGAGAGAGAGAAAGAGAGAGAGAGAGAGAGAGAGAGAGAGAGAGAGAGAGAGAGAGAGAGAGAGAGAACAAAACCTATAATAGTCCCAAGCTGAAAACAATAAATACAAACAAAGACTACTAAGACAAAAAAAAAAAAAACCCATAAGACAGCAGTTTATGCAAAAGTACCATTGGGTTTGTTTTGTATTGGTCATCTACTACTGGGCAAGGGGCCTATCCAGTGAGACTCTACCAGAGAAAATTAATTTTCCCCTTGCAAGTGGATGTCAATTGGAGATAGTTTCTTACTTAGGCGTCAGAGTCCATGTCCGCTTTTCCCTCTCAGCACCGGGACCCTGTCTAACTTGAAACTGTGCAGGCCCTGTGCATGCTGCAAAGTTTATATATGCATTGGGCCTGCTTTGTCTGGAAGACACTGTTTCCTTGGAGTCATCCATCCCCTCTGGCTCTTACAGTATTTCACCTCCTGTCCAACATAGCTCCCTGAACCATAATAGGAGATGTTTAATGAATACCATTTATGACTTAGCATCCTCAAATCTCTTTCTCTGTGTATATTGTAAAGTTGTGGATCACTGTGTTAGTTTCCATCTACTGCAAGTCTAAACCTTTTCAACCTTTCTTTTACTAGAATGTCCTCAAAGTTCCCCATTTTTATTGTTGTTTGTAATGGAATAATGTTTTTTTTCAGTGTGAGGCTGTGTCTTTGCCGAGGCACCTTCTGATTGGGTTTAATAAAAGAGCTGACTGACCCTAAGCAAGACAGCCAGACAGGAAGAAGATGCTGGCAAGAAGAAGGGTGAAGCATCAGGAGTCTTGAGAGACGGAGAGAAAAACAAGATTAATGTGTTGTGCTGAGAGAAGATACAGCCAGGTAGCAGAGGGTAGGTAAGAAATACAGGTTAATTTAAAATGTAAGAGTTAGCAAGTAACCAGCTCAAGCTATCAGCTAAGCTCTTATAATTAATATTGAAACTCTGAGAAGTTATTTGGGAGTAGCTGCTGAAACACAGAGAAACTCTAACTACAGTCTTGTTTTGTTTTGTTTTCTATAACACTCAACAAAACTGCCACTACATCTGAAGTTCTATGAAAACTTTAGCAACCATCTTAAAACTTTCAGAGATTTGTAAGGAGTCTTTACATTCTCTTAACCCTGTTGTACTTTGTTACTGAGCTTTTGGAGTTTTCTGTAAGAGCCTCCAGCATTTCACCTCATGAACTTGGTAACATACAAGCAAGCTTGTCTTTGCGTACTAATGGCAGGTGGGAATCAACTCTGAAAGTTCCAACATGGTTGGGTTCTAGTGAGGGACCTCTTGCAGGTTGTAGTTGATGACATTATTCCATGGTGGAACAAAAAGGGGCTACCTTTCTGATCTTTTCTGCTGTGAGATAATGCTCTTGTACCCTGCAAAGATTTGTCACTCGTATTGGTTTAATAAAATGCTGACTGGTCAGTAACCAGGCAAGAAGTATAGGTGAAGCAGCCAGACTAGGAGAATTCTGGGAAGGGGAAAGTCTCAGTCTGCAGTTACCACCCAGACCAGAGGAAGCAGGATGAAAAGACTGCACTGAGAAAAGGTGCCAAGCCACATGGCTAAACATAGACAAGAAAAAATGGGCTAATTTATGTATTAGAGCTAGTTAATAATAAACCTGGCTAATAGGTTAGTGTAAAATTAATATAAGCCTCTGTGTGTTTATTTGGGACTGAATGGCTGCGAGACCAGGTGGGACAAAAACCGCCATCTACATTTTTTTTTTTTTTTTGTACAAAGGAACTACCCCATTTGAGTGTTCTGCTTGAGATAACAGAATCCCCAAAGGCCAAGTAGATACCATACATCTTGTGAAGGATAGAAATTATAACGAGCATTCTGGTGCTAAGGGTATCAACATACACTATTAGCAGGAGAGTGAGAAGGTAAAGAAGACTCCAACAGATTCTCTTAAGTCAGGAATTTCAAGAACATAGGATCTAGAGATGCTGGAAAAGTCTTCAAAGCCCTACAATTGCAAAGCCATGATATATGCTGTGCTGTCATCTCCAGCCTACATGTGCGTACTGGCCAGTTTCATGGCAACCTTATGTGAGCAAAGTTATCTGCGAAAAGGGAACCATAACAAAAAAAATGCCTCCTGAAGATTGACAAGCAAATCTAAGGGCTATTATATTGATTAATGATGGATGTAGGAGGACCCACCTCGCAGGAGGTGGTGCCACCTTGGGCAGGTGGTTCTGTGCGCATAAAAAGCAGGCTGACTAAGGCAAGGGGAGCAAGCTAGTCAGCAGCCTTCCTCCTTAGTCTCTGCTTCAGTTCCTGCTTCCAGGTTTCTGCCTTAAATTGCTATGCTGATGTCCCTGGATGATGTACTGGATAAGAAATTTGATGTGAAACAAACTGAAATCCTTCCCTCCCAAAGCTGTTATTGGTTATGTTTGTTTACAGTAATAGAAACCCCAACTAAAGAAAGAAAAAGAAAGGAAGGAAAGAAGGGAGGGAGGGAGAGAGAGAGGGAGGGAGGGAGAGAGGGAGGGAAGGAGGGAAGGAGAAAGGAAGGAAGCATGGGAAATGGGTAGCATACCAACCAATCTTAAATTCTTTCCACGATTAGGATATACATAGAAAAACAGAAAAGAAAGTTCCTTGGACACAAGCAGATGGCTTAATGCATACTCCCATTGAAGATATGCAGTCTAAAACAACAGTCTTTATTGTTCTCCGAATATAGCTTCTCATAACAAAAGCAAAGTAAAGGGGCTTCAAAGTATGCAGATGTGCTAATACAGTAATAAATAGATACTGCACTTCTATTAAAAAACCTCAAGGTCATGCCTTCCCATATGTCATAAAGACACCATTTTTACTGATAGATGGACAACATAATCTGCAAGAGCTGTGAGACAGCCGTCACAAATTTCCCAAATAGAGTTATAAGAGAAGGAAATATGAAGGGCTATCAATCTTTTCCTTCTGACTTTGTGTCAGTATGTGGTTGTATATATTCAGACACAGGTCTGTGTAAGTTAATCTGCGGAAGTGTGGAGGAGGGGGCCTGAGCTCAGTTGTCTTTTCTATCCAGTTTGTTTTTGAGACAAGGTCCCTCACTGAACCTTAACCTCTTTAGTTCTGCGAGACTGGCTGGCCACTGAGCTCCAGATATTTACCTCCTCATCCTCAGCTCAGCGGTTTCAGGTGTGCATTGCCATGCTTGGTTTTTTTAAACAAGGGTTCTGGGAATTGAACTCAGATCTTCATCTCAAATAGAAAGTGCTCTTCCAACTGTGCCATCTCCCAAGCCCCCAAACATTCATAAAGCCTTGCTAACATGGGTGCCTAAACATAAGCCAAACAAGGACAATAAAAGACATGGGACAGGGAAAGCTGGCAAAGCCTCTACCCCATACAGAGAACTGCAGGCAGTGAAGGAATGCCGAGAGTGGGAAGTATACTCTTCCCTAGGGACGAGCTCACCAGTTTCATTGCCAACTGGTCAAGCCTGAAATTATGCATTTAAGTAGTACCATACAGATTGAACAGGTTATCTTTATGAATATATATGCATATCACATACATGTGTACATGTAAAACAGTTAATAAAAAAGAGGCAATGAAGTTAAAAGAGAGTAGGGGAAGGAGAGCACATGGTATATGGGAATATTTGGAGAGGAGAAGGACTGGAAAATGATACAATTATATTATTATCACAAAAATAAAATGGTTTTTAAAAAATGTTCTGGTATTTTAAAAATACCATCAGAATGAACCAATCCCAGAAAATTCATTTTAATTAGGAGTTACAACAACAAAAAGAAATCTAAAACCTTTAAGATAAAAATCATACAGCACAGTTTAACTTTGCAGAATACCTGTCTGGTTGTATTTGTAGGGAACGGAAGGGAAGATTCTGAAAACATTTGATGACAAGCCCAAGAATAAAATTTAAGAGAAGACTTTCATTTTTCAGTGTACTTCATATCACACAACTGGGTGGCTCTCAGACACTCGTTTTCAGCCCCTTTCAGTTGATGCTGTCCCCAGACTTGTCTTAAGGCCTCCTTCATTTGCTGCGTTCTTGGGCATTCTTGTCCTCTAACTAGATCTCAGCTGCCACTTATGTGTGACAAGTTATGGAGACCTCAGCTCCAGGCCTGGCTTTTGTGTCAGGAAAGCACAAAGAATAGCTTAGTAACCTAGTCCCTTCCTCTACGTGTGCTGGGCACATTCATCTTTCTTCTAACAACACACTTAGCAACCTTTTAGGACCCTAAGACTACCCGCTGTGTTGAGCTGCATACGCAATCCAAACAATGGAACAAAGTTCCTACCCCTTGACCATCATCAAACATAAACAAATCCCATCTGACTGCACACCAGTTATGTCTCAGTATAAGCATGGAGGGGACTATGTGACCTGAAACGGTTTAAGGCAAACTGCCCTCATGGAAACTTCTAGGGAGAATACTTGTAATAGCCATTCTTGGTTGTTAACTTGGCTATATCCAGGATAACTATGAATTTAAGCTGCTGGGCACACGTGTGATGGGATTTTAAGTTAACTGAATCATCTGAGATAGGAAGACCCACCTGGAATACTGATCAAGTAAGGTCAGAAGACCCACCCTAAACCTGGGTCACACCTTCTCCTGACAGCTTATGTAAAGATGTGTCAGGGGACAGGGGGACTTCTGCTTTTTGCCTCACTGGTAAGTTTAGTCACTCCCTGGCACTAAAACCTACTTCTTCGGGATTCTGACTGATACTGACGACCAGCTGAGACAATCAGCCTCATGGACTGAACAACCACTGATTTCTCAGACTTTATGCCTAGAGACAGCCATTGTTGGACTAGCTGGACAAGACCACAGCCTGTAAGCCACTTTAATAAATCACAAATAGAACTATATATATGTATATATATATGTGTGTGTGTGTGTGTGTCAGTTCTGTTTTTCTAGAGAACCCTGACTAATAAAATCTTCTATTTGCCACCTTGTGCCGATGAATAATTGGGCTTGCATTGGACTAAAATCAGATGTGTTATGTACACTGAACAAAGGCTTATTCAATCTAAATCTGTCAATCAAAATATAGAGCCTCCCAAACCCTTAGCAACTAAATTCTTCCTCCTTTGAACTCCATAACAGGAAGACCCAAACAATAATCAGGGCTCTTGAGCACCCTCTCTCTTGGGACTCACTGTCACTCTTGACAGCATATTCCTTTCTGATCCATACTATTGCTTTGAATAAAGTATTTTGCTATTTTGCAATCTTTGTGTGCTTATATTCGCTACTGAACAAGATGCCAAAAACCTGGAAACATCCGACTCAGAGCCCAGTCACCAGTAACACTTCCTCCTAAATTCAAAGCCAGTAAACATGACTACATATGATTCTTTCTTCTTATGCAAAGATTTAAAGTTTAGCTGTGTCATAATCAAAATAAGAGTTTTTTTCTTATTGTTCTTCAGTGTCTATCTGCAGAGAACCTGGTTTTCGTTATCAGCACTCACGTGGCAGTATGTAACCATCCAAAACTCCAGTTCCAGGGAAGTCAGAGTGTTCTTCTGGATTGACCAGGCACCACACAAGCATGCAACACACACACACACATATATACACACACACACACACACACACACACATACACACACACAAGAAGGCAAACGCGCCTGTGCATAAAATAAAAATAATAATAAATCTTTAAAAATTTTTTGTGTCAACAACTAAAAACATGAGAGTAATCTGCCTGTCCAATGTTACATTCAGAATTTTATGAGTAATTTGTCTGAAATTCAACCTCATTTGTGTAATCTACTTTTTAATTGCTAAATATATGGGTGCTGCTAACTTTACTTGAACTTTACCAGAGACTTTGCAACTCCTTTCACTTGACACTGAAAGGCATCTCCCAATGATGTCAGAGGTAAGAGTGCCTGTTATAGGCATGGGCCATCCACTTCCTGACCCAGAAGCTTCCTCTTTCTCTCGTCTGGGTATATCACTCTGCCCTCACCTCTGAGTTTCACCTTGTATTACTGCCAGTACTTGTTTTGACCATGGACTGATGTCAGCACCGTCACTCATGGCTGTCACTAAACCACAGGAAGTCACTGTCCTGGACACCGTTTCTACCATACCACACCTTCAAGAATCCCAGTCAGACTTGGTGATGGGCATTTGTGAGCCTCTTTGCTTCATTTTTAGATAGTTCTCATTGCTAAGGGATATATCTTTGTGTTATTCTAAAATTATCTTCCTCTAAGCTGTGAGCGATTTGAGCTTCAATAGACAGTTTGCTTTTAGAGAGCCACATTCTATTTATTTTGGTATCTGCAGGATCTATGGCCATGACTGGCCCACGAAAGATTCTGTTGGATAAAAATGAATGTCATTACTTCCAAAGCTACACTGTGTAAAGTAAATCTCCTATTCGTAGTCAGTGCTTTAAATACATGAACAATGTTACAGAGCTGTGCATTAAACAAGGCTTTCATAAGGTGGGATCCTGAGTTCCTTAAATAATTACTTCTTTAATTTCAGAAGCAAATTAACAGGCATCAGAGAAGTATTTTGATGGAGGAGTTACTTTCATTTAATAAAGAAACTTCCTTGGCCCATTTATAGGCCAGCCCTTAGGTGGGTGGAGTAAACAGACAGAATGCTGGGAGAAAGAAGCCGAGTCAGGGGTCACCATGATTCTCCCTCTCCAGACAGACGCAGGTTAAGATCTTCCCTGGTAAGCCAGCTCATGGTGCTACATGAAATATTAAAAATGGGTTAGATCAATATGTAAGCGCTAGCCAATAAGAGGCTGGAACTAATGGGCCAGGCAGTGATTAAAAAAATACAGTTTCCGTGTAATTATTTCGGGGCATAAGGTAGCCATGCGGGCGGCTGGGTGCCGGGGACGCAGCCCCGCCGCTCTTATTACAACAGTATTTGGTATCTGTCTATTAAGAGTCTCTATACTAAATCAAAAGTTGTAACTATTAACATGAAATCACAATGCTAAATATAGCTGCATATAGGAGTAGACATTAACAGCAGTAAAAGTAAAATTAATTGTCAAAAAGATAACCACGTACCAGAGAAATGGGTATAATCTTATTTTTTCAGTAAAAGATACCTGAACAAAATAGAGAAATTTAAAAATATAGCCTTGTGCACAAAGGCCTAAACAGGCCGTAACTTGAAGTATTTCATTTTGAAGTACATTTTTCATTTGTGCTATAAGTTGAAAGAAACCTTCAACAATTCTCATTACTAGTCAGTTCCCATATGTTCCAGTGACCTGTCTAGATGTTCTTTGTTTTTTTTTTTTTTTCAAAGACAGGGTTTATCTGTGTAGCTTGTTTTGTAGACCAGGCTGGCCTTGAATTCACAGAGATCTACCTGCCTCTGTCTCCCAAGTGCTGGAATTAAAGACATGCACCAGCATTGCCTGGCTTGTCTAGATGATTTTAACCTCAACATTTAACATGTTGCAGAAAAAAGCTATCTATACCTTGTTTTTAATGAAATACATTTTCTACTTTCTATGAAATAATTAGCAAGAGCAATGGTGCCAAAATCTTCTCATTGTGTGTATAGATCTATAGAGAAAGAAGCAAAGGCAGAGGAAAAACCAATGAGGTGATCTATTAATTAAGGGGAACGATCATTCTAAAATGGTAATATACTAACCCAGATGCTAGCTATATCTTAATTGTCAGTGTGTCTTTAGAAAGGCATTACACACAGGATTCATTCAGTCTACAGCTGCATACTTCCCTTCCATCAAGAAATCTTATAGCTCATCATCTATAGCAATTAAGAAGAAAATGAGATTCTTAAAAAAAATTAAACTAAGCCTTAGAGCCAGAAGTACTTGATGATGTAATGTGCAACTCAACACCTAGTGTTGAAAGACACTCAAAACCAGTGTCTTTAATTTATAACATTTACTAGTTTCTATGATGACACATAGACCACGCAATTATGTTCATATATGACTCTGTAGTGGTTTGAATGACAATGGCCCCATAGGTTCATCACTAGTTTCTATGATGGTAGATTGGCTGTACAGTCTATGTTCAAACAGGGTCCTGTGGTGGTTTGAATGACAATGGCCCCACAGGTTCACACATTTGAATGTTTAGTTCCCCATTGGCGGAACTGTTTAAGAAGGATTGAAAGGTCTGGCCATGTTGGAGGAGGTGTGTCACTGGTCATCTTGGAGGCCCAGTCTTACTTTCTCTGCCTCTTGCTTGTAGATCAGATGTGAACTCTCAGATAGCGCCCCATCACCATGCCTGCCTGCCATGGTCCCCAACATGAAGGTCATGGACTCACCCTCTATAACTGTAAACAAGCTGTCAATTAAAAGCTCTCTTTTATAACTTGTCTCTGGCATAGTGTCTCATCACAAAGCTAAAACACTAAGACAGGCACCATCCATGGTGGATGATAGTTTTGTCATCTTTGTGGTTCAAGAAACATGACGGAGTGGAAGGAACTCTTTCTCTATGAAAGTTTGCCTGTGATTACAGTATAAAACCATAATGTCACTTGATTCAGGATTATCAGCCTGTGAGAGGAATGAAGTGGGTGGAGTGAAGGACTTCCCTCTCAGCAGGACTCTGAAGACATGGCATCAGCACTTCACAGGGGAAGGGCAATGCTACCAGGAGCTCTTTGCATGCTTCCTTCAAGTGAGCACTCATTATTCAATACCATGTTCACTGAATAGAAAATCCTATTTTAAAGAGTATTGGTATGTGCAAATGTGTGTGAGAGAGAGCAGGGAGAGACAGGCAGAGAGACTGAGATAGAGAGAAACAAGGAAAAACATTCTCAAATAGAGAGAATACATTTACATGGGGTTATGTGGTATTCAGCCACTTAGTACTTTCTAGTAATAGTAGGGTTGTAAGGGACACGAAACTCTCTCTCAACACAGGCAACAGTAGCTACTTGATTTCAGAATGTTGTGTGTTCTCTATGTTGTAGCTACAGGCCATGGTTTCTCTTTGTTTGTTTGTTTGCAAACAAGGTTTCTCTGAGTAGCCATGGCTATCCTGGAACTCCCTCTGTAGAGGAGACTGACCTCTGCCTCCTGGCAGAGAGCTGGATTAAAAGCATGTGCCACTGCTGCCTGTAGGTCATGGTTGTTTATCTCCCCCAAGAGAAGCTAATAGTAGCCTATTGCCCTCTAGCTCCTTCACTCATACTATCTCTGCTCCAGAGCAAGTTTGAGGGGAATCCCTGGAGCAGGTTAGCATCGTTTTCCAGTGGAAATGCTTCTATTCTAAAAAGAGAAGGCGAGGTAGGGGGTGGGGGGAGAGGGGGGAGATTCCTCTGCTTCTGCCATCCTCCTTCTGACAAACTGCTGTTTGGGAGACAGATTGCTTCTTCTGCCGCCTCTGCACATCTGGGGTGTGTGCAAGGATGTGCAAGGAAGCCCGCTCTACTGGAGACTGTTCTATTCTGCACACGGATCTCATAAGAAAGTCATAACCTTGTAGAGAAAGTGTTACAGGGACCTTTTTAGGAATGTGAGTCTGAGACACCACCAGAATCTGCTAACATGGCCCCTCCTGGACCTCCATATTGGTGGAACTTCATTGTGTGTGATTCCATTTTCCTCTTGGCTATAATGTCAGAAGCCAGGTAGCCTAAGATATTCAGGATTTTCTTTATTTGTGTTGTATCATACGTTCAAGCTGTCTCCCTAAACTCCTGATGGAGCTGCTAAAAATAATATGACTCCCGAGACAAATAATGAGTAATACTCCGAGCCGTGCGATGGGAGAGGGAGGAGAGTGTTTGCAGCTGAGATTTCAAAAAGAATCAGTGGGGAAAAGAGATCAAAATGACTGTGTGAGCTGATGGGAGAAACACCCTGCTCCTGCCGAATTTCCTCCCCTGCTGACTGTCAGCGAACCAGTGCAGAAACAAAGACATCAAACGGGTTCTCAAAGAGCAGCTTTGGGACACCTTAAAATTAACAAATAAAAATGTCAAACAATTGTTAAACTGAAAATATTCAGAGAAGCTGTGTAAGACTCATTAGCAACAGAACCTTAATTGTATTTGTAGGTAGGGAGAATAGGTCAAGAAATATTTGATGACTGACCTACATCTTAAGTAATAAGCAAAAAAAAAAAAATGTTTACCTTGGGAATCAAGATCACAGTTTCTGAAAACAGCCACCGATCTGAGTCTTCTCAGCATATGAATCAATCCCTTGGATTTTCATCGTATTGTAACATCTGAAAATTGTTTACAACCCTTGTCTGTTCATTGTGAGGCATGTGTGTGTATGCATGTACGTGTGTGTATGTGGGTCTATACATGTGTGTCTGTGTGTGTATGCAGATGTGTGCATGTGTGTATATGAATGTGTATGGATGTGCATTTGTATATGTGTGTATATATATGCAGGTGTCTATGGGTATATTCACATGTGTATGCAAATGCATGTATTGTGTGCATGTGGGTGTGTGTATGTGTGTCTATGTGAGTGTATTGTGTAGGCATGTGTGTATGTATGTATGCAAGCATGTACATGTGTGCATATGTGTGTATGCATGTGAATTCTAGTATGTGTGTATGTGTATGCACCTAGTTTATGTGTGTTTATATGCATGTGCATGTATACATGTGTGTGTGCAGGCGAAAGTGCTGGATATTGAGCCCAGAGTCTTGTGCCTGCCATGAAAATGCTTTATCATTGAGCTACATCCCGTCTCTAGATGAGGAGCACCAGCTACTATTAATCTAGCACATAATTAGTAAAATAAATAATAATTTGGCAATGGATATGAAATGTGACAACCTCAACCTGGAGAGCACCTTATACTAGTCTCTGATATTTTCCCAAGGTATGATGTCAGATGACTTTTGGAGTTAAAATAAGTGATGGTGAATTTTGGTTATTCAGTGAGAGGGATTTAGAGTCACTGTGGAAACAAGTGTCTGGCACATTGGTGAAGAGTTTCTAGAATGAGTTAAGTGAGTTTTGAAGACCTGAGAGTAAGCAGCATGTCTTGTACTGGGTCTCAGACTGAATAAGTGAGAGAAAGCCAACCCGAGAGCAAGGCCCTTCTGACTGTTTCCTGGGTGTTATTGACACAGTGTGGCCAACCTGGGAGTGCAGTAGGAGATCCGCTTGTTCATTCCTGGCTGTTCAGCCCAGTAATAATCACACAGAAACTGTATTAATAAATCACTGCTTGGCCTATTAACTCTAACTTCTTATTGGCTAGCTCGTACATCTTAATTTAACCTATTTCTATTAATCTGTGTATTGCCACGTGTCTATATCTTACCAACAAGGTTCCATCTGGCATCTGTCTCCAGCGAGGCTACACGGCTTCCTCTTAACTCCACCTTCTTCCTTCCAGCATTCAGTTTAGTTATCCCCAACTACCTCTGTTCTGTTGTGCTATAGGTCCAAAACAGTTTCTTTATTAATCAATGGTAATCACAGCATACAGAAGGGAGTCCCATATCACCTCCCCTTTTCTGTCTATATGAAAAGGAAGGTTTTAATTTTGACATAGTAAAATTACATATACAAAACAGGTATCAAGCAAGAATTACAGTTACAATATTTATATCTACTTTATCTTTTATCATAACTATGGAAAACTATAATTATAACTATCTATTCTTCAACTCTATCAAAGACTCCAGAAGGATATAATAGTACCAAAGTAAACAGGAAGTGCATTATAAGCAACTTCCAAAACTCTAGAATTGACAGAGACATCTTGCTGCCTGGACAGTCACCCAAAGTTCTTCTGTATCCTTGGGGCATCCAATCTTCAGCCTAATGACCCATAGTACCGGGCAGACTTTTCCATGAAGCATGAAATTTGAAGATCTGTTCTGCCTTGTAATGGCAAAGTTCATCAGTTGCTTTCTTCTGCGTCCTTCAGAATGTGTAACAGAAGACTCTTTCATGAAGACGGGACCCTGAAGAATCATCTCATCTTTAGGCAAGTTCAGCAGTCATTTTTCTGTGGGTCCTGCATGTCATGGGAGCAGGGCCCTTTTGACTGTTTCCTGAATATTCTTGACACAGTGTGGCCAACCTGGAAGCAGGGCCCTTCTGACTATTTCCTGAGTGTTGTAGACACAGTGTGGCCAACCTGGGAGCAGGGCCCTTCTGACTATTTCCTGAGTGTTGTAGACACAGTGTGGCCAACCTGGGAGCAGGGCCCTTCTGACTGTTTCTTGAGTGTTGTGGACACAGTGTGACCAGATACCTCACATCCCTGCCACCACACCTTTGCCACCATGATGGATTAAGCATTCCAACAGTGAGCTAGCACAGACCCTTCTTAAGCAAAGTTTCTTTCATCAGGTGTTTTGTTGTAGCAATGAGAAAAGTAACTAATGCATTTTAGTTCATAAGAACATTTCAGGTTAAATATAATCCTCAAACTAATTTCATTTTGAAACTTGAATTTTAAATTTGGAAAACTACATCCAAGAGCAATCTTTTTCAATCCAGTAACAATGATTTCTAAGGTATCTTATTGCAAGATTTTAAAAATGAAAATGAAATTCCATCCTCAACTTTATAAATTGATTTGAATCTGTGTTTTGGAATGTTCTAACCAAAAATACATTTCACTTGTGGCTACTATCCTGTAACATCATTCAAAGGCTTACTATCCATTTTTTATAATATATTAAGATCTAATTTGATACATAAACTCTCCTATATTCTACTTCAAATCATATTCCATGAATCCTTTATCATCATCACCATCATCATCATTATTATTTTGTATAGGAAAAGAGAAATACATTTTCCACCAAATATTGAAGATTTATTTTTTATCAGTGGTCTGCTTGTGAGGGGTAAGTGGATGTGTTTTTTTAAAAGCACATTGATTCAGACCCCGTCCAGGACCACCACAACTGAGCAGGAGAAGGAGACCCTCACACCTGCCCAGGGCCCTGGGGAGTAAGGAGAAAACACTGCCTAAACCACTTTGCCTGAGGTCATGAGAGTGGGAGACCTGTCGCTGGCCCTCAGTGGCTGCAGCACTCTGGAAGGCAGGTCCTGCATCTCACTTGGGAAGCACTGCAGAGCTGATGTTGTTGGCATTCTTGGCAGAGGCGAGCCAGCCCTGAGGGTGTGAGCATGGGAGATCCGTCACAAAGAGGCCATAAGGTGGCATAAGGTGGCGTGGAAAGAGAGATTTCATCCGCCATACTCTTCACTGCCTGTGGCAGTTGGGGGTCCATGAGGTCATGAAAGTAAGAGAACTGCCCCTCACCATCTGCAACACTCAGGAGAGTGGCCCCTGCACCTCACCTTGGCAATACAGTAGAGCTGGACCTGGGGTGTAGGTATGGAGGAGTTGACCCTGAGGGCATGAAAAAAAGCAGGAGAATCAGTTCTTTCCCTTGCTCATTGTTGCAGTGGGTGAACTACATGCTCGCGAGCTCACCCTGGTGGTGATGATTGGGAAAAGCTCGAGAGCTGCCAACCCTCTAACTACCCAAGCCCAGAACCAGGGATATGAGATGGCGCACGCCAACACCCACCGGATCTATGAACTGCTGGAGCATGTGAAGGGGCTGGTCCCTCAGATGCAAAGCTGAAGAATCTCTAAGACAAGGCAACTTTCCTTTTTTCCTTCCTTCCTTCCTTTTTTTCTTCCCTCCCTCCCTTCCTACCTCTTTTCCTTTCTTTCTTTCTTTCTTTCTTTCTTTCTTTCTTTCTTTCTTTCTTTCTTTCTTTCTTCCTTCCTTCCTTCCTTCCTTCCTTCCTTCTTTCCTTCCTTTCTTCCTTCTTTCTTTATTTCATTTTTTCTTTCTTTATTCTTTCCTTTCTCTTAAATTTTATTTTCTTTTATTTAGTGGGAGTCAATGCAAGAACAAAAGATAGATACAAATAAACAGGGAGATAAATGGAAGTAAGATACATGATGTAAAAGTCAGAACGAATAAATAAAAAGTTTTTTTAAAAAGAATTTGAGGGCACAAGCCATCTCAACACAGCCCAAGATAACCATTTTAAGAATCTGGATTAGTTTAAAAGCATGCGACTCTTCCCAGGCTGGAGTACCTGTTGTCATGCACTGACATTAAATTACATTTAGTTTCACCACTTAAAAGTAATCAGGCTCTCCCTAGAAATATGAGCCCTAGAGATAATGGTTGTTTTCTTTTACCTTCTATAGGAAACAGAATGAAATTCAAAGATAATGCTCTGTCACAATGCGTCTAATGTTCTGGATGTAGACTGTAGGTCTTCAGGGTTCAGATCAGAAACCTGGGACACATCGTTGGTTTCTTAGTGACCTAGATTGGCAGAAACGCAAAGGGGTCAGTTTGGGGGGAGGGAGTTGTTTGTTTTTGTTTGCCTAAGCCATAAGCAAGCTCACAATAAAGTCAGAATTTATGACCCATTATGCTTATTAAAAATATCAGGATGAAATGTCAATTCTACTATTAACTTCAGTGTCTCTTTAGAAGATATTAACCAAATAGTATTAAACAAATCTCATTAAGCACCTGAGCTATGCTCTATGTTCTGTTTCGAAACAGAGGGAAGAAGACAGTGTAAAGATTAATAATTTAATTTAATAACTACTTATCAAGTTATTACAGAGAGGTGGGAGTCTAGCAGATGCTACCCCAAAACTCACACGAATGGAAGACTGAGCAACTAGAAGATATTGTTCTGTCCATGCACCCCTTCCCAACCTGCCACTTGCAGTCAGGGAAGAAAAATGAACGCTGGTAAAGCAGTTTAAATAGCTTTTGTTGAAAAATCATGCTCGCCGGCATTTCACATTTCTATAAATATACTAGGGAAAGGCTAGTTCCCTTGCATACCAAATATGGAAATAAGAAATTAAATTTTGATGCTACCATGGACACCCAGATTCTAGCCAGGAGAATGTAAATAGAAAAGATGAGAACACCCTTTGCTAGCTGAAACTGCGTGTGGGCCTCCCTGGAAGAGGTGTTTGTGTGTGCACGTGTGCATGCATGTGTGTGTGTGTGTGTGTGCACGCACATGCATGCAATTATATGCCCAAACAAAATAACCCCTTCTTCTCTAAGGTGACTCTGCTAACCCCTGTGGTATAGAAACACAAGGGTATTAAAGAGTGTCACCTAAGGCGGGTAGCTGGCTGTGGAGTAATTAGTGCTGTTCTTCATGATACTAAAAGGAAGAAGTAGGTCTTTGACATGTCTTTTAACATCTTATAATTTCTATTTTATCACAGACCTAAGCTATCTGCAGCTAGCCATGCCCACAGGCAACACATACAAAACTTAGCACCTTCTCAGATCCGGGTTGACAAGAGTGAGTCCATGGATAACTGCTATTATGGCCAATCAGATAAGCAAGATTTGAAAGTCTAAAGAATAGTAATAAAGAAGAGCAGAATTTGGCTGTTGTTAAAAAGAAAGAAGAAAAGAAAAATGCTGGGCTGTCGGAACAAAAAAGGTGTTCTCAATCCACCTAATCCTGTGACCCTTTAATACAGTTCTTCATGTTGTGGTGACTCCCAACCATAAAATTATATCATTACTACTTCAAAATTGTAATTTTGCTACTGTTATGAATCATACTGCAAATAGGTATCTGATGTGTGACCCCCCAAAGGAGTAGCGATCCGCAAGTTGAGAACCACTGCTCGAAGACCCCACAATGGTTCACAAGTCATTGCTGACTTTCTAAATGAGACTTTTTCATTTCCTAGCTCTTACTTGGGAAGGTACAAAAACTAGGAGTGTAATTCTTAGGGAAACACAAAATACAGGGCTTATTGTCTAACCACTCCACAGTGAGTGGCTGAATGAGCCTAGTTACGTATGATGTAGTTCTCTCATTTGTGAACCCCAAAAAAGACTGAAACCAAGATGGAAAATAGCTTTTTTCCCTTCCAATTAATGGAGAATTTTATGAGGATAAATAAATTGATACTAGTGAAACTGGTGTTAGAAATCTGTATCAGAACATGTGATAAAAATATGTGGTATTATTGAAACTTTCTCAAAGAAAAGAACACTTGAGCTGACTTGTGTTGTCTGGCTGGGGATGTGGCTCTGTGGGAGCCCTTATTTAACATCCTTACAGCCCTGTATTTCATTTCCAGGACTCGGGGTAGCAGTATGTGTTATACTTGTCTATGTAATGAGATAGAAAAGGGTTTCTCTGGTATATCCCATTTTATATAAACAAGATTTATACATTCTCAGATCTCTAGAGGTTTAAAATATACTATTTCATGCTCTGTTTTCTAATTTAAAAAGCAAATTTCCATGTAAATAAAACTATGAAAATACACTTCACTGAAAGGAAATGTTCAGTATAATTTTTGAGGACCAATGGTAGTTGAAATGCTTCTTATCTTGTAGGAGTCAAAACAGGCGACATAAAACGCTACAGACAAATGAATGCAGGAAGAAGCTGTGGAAGACAAACACACACGGAGACATGGCCACATAGAAAGAGGGACATTCATCCAGGGAAGCAGGACAGGTTCAATCAAGGTGGCTTTGCAATGGATTTTAAAGATGGATTGGAGAGTTGACTGTGCACAGGGTAGAGGAAAAGGCCTGGCCAAACAGAGGGAAGTCCATGCAAATGTCAGATGCAAAGGTTCCAGGATGAATGACAAAATGCTCGTCGTGGTTGGTATGGGGTGGGGAGAAGAGGTGGTGGTCAGGTAACAACATGTATGGTCTTGAAGATCTTTTAGCACAGATTCTCGGTGTTTTCTATAAATTATTGTTTTCATGGCCCCCAAGCTACCTTTTCTGATAATTTGTGTAGAGATTTTTTGAGCCATGCTTTCCTGACTGCTCGGTTCCTACATAATGTTATAATGCTGTCCAGCACAGTTTATTATCTAGGGATCAAAGTGATTTCGCATACAAGTTCAACTTCATAGTTTACAAACATGCCTAATTGCGAGGTGATTAATTTACATAGCCATAAACTACAGAAGGCTAATTATGTGTATTCTCTCTGAGGGGCTGTGTATGCTCATGTTTCCTGCAGACTGTCTGTGTTCAATAGTTTAGCAGATGCTACAGACTAGTCACAGCAGAGGGAGAGGACACTTCATTTTTTGACTAGAGAGTTTACACCTCACTTGGATAAAACAGGGTGATAATGAAGTCGCTGGGATGTGCAGTTTCCTTGCTTCAGGGCCAAAGACGACACATTTTATCTAGAGTTAGCCCACTCACGAATCCAGACAGACCCTCGACCAAAAGGGCTTTTATTTCAAGACACGACAAAATCATAGAATTTCAGGCTTAGGAATAGCTCAATATATTTTTGTTGATTGTATAACATTTTTTAGGCACTGCCCTAGAAAAGATGGATATGGCAGTGAATAAACCAGCCAAGAACATGAGATTAAAATGGAGAGACTGCCAAAGCATACAGAATACATACATGCACACAATACATATACACATATATGCATGCGTGCCTACATATATACATGCTTGCACTCACATATATACATATCACATTATATGCCTACATATAATACATGCGTGTATTCATGCATGTATATGCACACATATACTTGCATTCACGTTTATACATACACACATGTATGCATGCATACACAATTAAATATATACATATGCATACATAAATGCACACATATAACACATGCATGCATACATACATACACGTTATAGGGAAAGGAGAATAGAGAGAATGAGGAAGGAACAGGTGATGTCTGAGGGAAGACATGAAGCCTGAAAATTCATGAACCAGCATGAGCTGCAGTTGTGAACTGTGAACTGTTATCAACTATTGGAGAAGACCAAGGTGGCCATGGTGCCTGGAGGAGGTTCACAAAAGAGAAAGGGCACAGAGGGGAGTCAGACAAACGGCAAGACCCCAGATCATATGGGACCTATAGGATTTGGTAAGGACTTTTGATTTGCTTTAAGTTAAAAAAAAATAGAAAATGAAGACAGAACAACTGTAGAGAGAAGATCAAGGTGAGGAAGATGATCCAGTCAAAGAGAAAGGATGCCTCAGTCAGGAGGTTCCTAGCTGCAGAGATGAAACTGGGCAAACTGGGTCCATAACTCAGGAAGATCAAGGAAGATCGCTGTTACTTCTATAACAGAGGGAAGAAAAGGCGCTTGAGAAAATGGTAGGACCAGTCTGAATTTCTTTTCTCTTCTTTGTTTTTAATGAAAATAAGGAAACAAAATAGGAGCTGTGTAAGTATTTGGATCATGGGCAGAAGCTTAGTGAGGCAAATGGGGGATGCAAAAGATCTACATGCAGGCCGTATCAACAACAGACAGTGGATGTGATATGGTCCTGATTACTCACAGTAAGCACTGAAAATCTCTCTCATCCTTTCAGGCTCAGAGCAATCCTGTTTCACTTCCATACCATTGAAATAAGGAGAACAGACGGCTCACTGCTGTGACAATCAGTTCTAAAGTATGTTCTGCAACCTTTTTATGGTTTTTCAAAACAGAATTTCTCTGTATATAGCTTTGGCTGTCCTGGAACTCACTTTATAAAGCAGGCTGGCCTTGAACTTTGAGATCCTCTTTCCTCTGCCTCCCAAGTGCTGCGATTAAAGGTGTGCACCACCACCCCCAGCAACCCGTACACCTCTTACATCATCTCACCTTCCCCTTTCTTCCCCTCTTCCTCCTCCTTCTCCTTCGTTAGTTCCTCTAACAGAACAGAGAAATCCACCCAAGTTCACCATCCCCTATATTAATCTCCAGTCTGGCTTCGTTCCTCTTTGAGTGTTTGCTAAAGGCCTCTTCTCCAGACTCCCACCCCAGGTTCTTTGCCTCTGAGACAAAAGACAGTTTCCTTCATTACCATTCTATAACAGACAGAAAACTCTCCATTAGGAGCCAGAATCCAGAGTTTGGAAAGCACCTAAATTGTTACATAGTTTTGTTGAATCCAGCATGAAAAAATGAAATATTTGAAGGCAAATAAATTGCAATGGAAATTAAAAAATCCATCCTCTTATCATCTCTGAAGCTCTGGCAGTGGGACAGCCAGGCACACTAATTGGCATGCTTCTCTCAAACAAGCTGGGCATGCATGGGAAGAAATAAACTTCAGGATATTGGAGAATTTAGAATCTAATGAGAAAGCATCTACAGTTTAATTCATCTCATTGATGCATGCCTTGTGCAAAACATTGTGAGGGATTGGGTGAAATATGCAATTGAATGAGAACTCATCCCTATAATTAAAGAAGGAAAATGACAGGACAAGAATGAAGTATTTATTTATTTTTAGTAACCCCGACCCTACAATAGACCACACTAATCATGCTCCAAACACATCGAGTATCTTCAGATTGAGTATTTTTTGCCCAGCCATTCCAAATGCCTGTGGTATTTTTCTCTATCCTCTCCATCTTTGAAATAGCTTTCCTCACTTAAACTGCAGCTTCCTAAGAATTTTTTTTTATCTGTCCAGTGGGAATCAATCCCTTCTTTGTTCTTCTTGGCAACTGGGTGGTTTTCCTGCTGATCTATAGCTGTCTGCGTATGATATCCCATGCAGAACACTTTGAAGACAGGCATTATATATTATTCTTTTTTTTTATCACTACAGTGTCCTTCTCAGTGCTTTAGCCATAAAAAGCATGTAAAATATTTTTGTGAAACTAATTTTTATCATAGGCCATCAGTCTGAAAAAGCTCAATGAAGGAAAAAATAAAACTTAAAAAAAAACTATACATAATATTTTTTTCGAGAACTAGAAACATTGTCTTGGCTGGGAAATAGAAGAATTAATTATATACTGTGCCTGAAATTATTGTATTTTCTAGAAAAACCTTTCTGAGACCTTTTTAAGATAAGAAAATTGAAGACCCTAAAGCTGACAAATAAAATACCCTCAACCTCAAGGAGAAAATGTCAATTTAGGCACGGTCAAAATTCTTCTAGATGGACTCCAGTGATAATGTGTGCATTTCAGTGCTGCCCTAACCCCACCCCCATCTGCTCCTAGCAGTTGAGAGAGACAGGAAGAGGACACCTCATTGAGCACTTACCCTGTGCCCAGGATTGTGAATTTACTTAGCATGTATTGTCTTATTTGACAGTCACAAAAATTTTATGACATTGGCTTACAGAGGCTTAGCAAGAAAGGAATTCTCGCAGACGGTATAGCTAGCTGGTTGCTGATAAGCTGAGCTTTCTGCCCCTCGTCTCTGTGCTGAACTAAATACTGTGGTTATAACTTTAGTTCTTGTTTCATGAAGCAGAGTTCTCAATGCCAGCTGAGCCTGCTCTGTTCTTCCAGACCATGTTCATTGTTCCTGGTCAACTCTCCTCTCACCCCTCTTAGAGAAGTACAGTTTTCCAGCCCTTATATCGCTAAGTATTGGCCATTTCTTTTCTACCTTTCCCCATGATCCAAAGCTCCTCTTCTCAAAGTGCAGAAAAAGAAGTCTGTCCCCAGTCGCTCCCCACGTGCCCTGATGGATTCTCAAGGAATTATCCCTCAATACAGCCCATGATGTGTCTCTGCTTCTCTGATTCAAGTCATGAAGAAATGGAAGCTTCTCTCTTCTTCCAAACCCCCCAAATCCCTACTCCTCTTTCCCCTGTTCTTCACCATTGACTTCCTATCTGTTGAATTTTTCACGTTTGACTCTTGCAGCATTTGACAACTAGACCTGGTAAGTGCTTCTCTTCCACTACATTTTTAACTGTGGAATAATAGTGGGAAAATTTGGAGTGAGAAGTGAGTTACAGTGGGAATTCCTGCCCTCCACAGTAAATATCCGTAACCATGAACTACGACAGAGCAAAGGACAATGACATTTGACCAATTCTAACACCTTAGTTCAAGAGAAGTCAGGTGATGGGATAAGAATTTGATGAGGGAAAAACAAGGAATTTCAAAATGGGTGACTTGGGAACAGGGTCACAGCTCAGAGGACAGGTAAGTGTAAATTGATGAGATAACACAGAGACCAGGAAAGCAAGGAGTCATGGTTTGGTGCTTGTGATGACTGATGGCAAAGGGAATCTCAGAATATACAGAGCTGCTGCAAGAGGAGGGCACAGATTCACATTCAAAAGTGAGGAGCATGGAAGGCCAGCCAACGTACTTGTACCTGAGAAAATCATCTGCAACACTTTAGCTCCCACATAAGAAATTTAAAACAAGTTTTTCTCAAAAAACCTTCAGTAGCATGAGTGGGAGTTTAATAAGCCAATCCCGTCAAGCACATTTTATGTGGATTAAAGTCATTTAATTGGCCACATTATTAAATCATACATAGATAGAACCACACATAGGTTAACAAAATCCTTTGTTTAAAACAATATCTTTCTTAAACCGAAAAGATAAAAAATATATCCAAATAAGTTTTATATTTAGGCAAGGTAAAGTCAAAAGGTCAAACACATTAGACCTTTAGGGCTACGCTCAAGCCTTTAGTAGCTGGACAGCACATTGAACTTCTGAGCAGACTACATTTTGAAAAATTAGACTGTTTATCTTTTATATCATACATATGTATACATATTAAATAAGTTAATTTTCTATGCTATGATAAAATATCTTCACAAAATCAATTTAAGGCAAAAGGGTTTATTTTGGCTTATGACTCCAGAGGGATACAGCTCATCATGAAGGGAAAACATGAATGCATGGTAACAGATAAGGAGCCTGACTGGTCATATTGCACTCACAATCTGGAAGCAGAGAGTGAACATAAAATGGAACCAGGTTATACAGCCTGAAGACCCACCTCCAGTGACACACAACCTCCACCAAGGTTAACTGCCTTAACATTCCACACCCATTCCAAACAACACCAACAACTAAGGGCTGCATATTCAAATACATATTTATATGAAAATGTACACACATACTACACATGCAAACATACCACAAAGTACACCAAACACATGCCACATACATACATATTACACATGAACACATACCACTTACATATACAACACACATACACATATACCACACACATGCATACCACACATGCACATATACATCCATATGACACACGCATACAGACCACATACATACCACATGTGCATACACACACATCACATACTACATATACAAACACACTCGATGTGGGAATTCCCCTCTGTATGCTGTGAATACCATTGGTTAATAAAGAAACTGGCTTTGCTTCTTCCTCGGCGCTACCTGCGAGGTGGCTGCCACCTCCTTTGCGACATCATGGCTGTCCTCCGGCCTCTGATGAAACCCAATATCGTCAAAAAGAGGACCAAGAAGTTCATCCGGCAACAGTCAGATCGATACGTCAAGATTAAGCAAAACTGGCAGAAACCCAGAGGTATTGACAACAGGGTATGGAGAAGATTCAAGGGCCAGATCCTGATGCCCAACATTGGTTACAGGAGCAACAAGAAAACCAAGCACATGCTGCCTAGTGGCTTCCGGAAGTTTCTGGTCCACAACGTCAAGGAGCTGGAGGTGCTGCTGATGTGCACAAGTCTTACTGTGTGAGATTGCTCACAATGTTTCCTCCAAGAACCGAAAAGCCATCGTAGAAAGAGCAGCACAGCTGGCCATCAGAGTCACCAATACCAACGCCAGGCTGCGCAGCGAAGAGAATGAGTAGATGGCTTGCGTGCACGTTTTATTTGTGTTTAAATAAAACTACAAAAACTGCAAAAAAAAAAGAAAGAAAGAAAGAAAGAAAGAAAGAAAGAAAGAAAGAAAGAAAGAAAGAAAGAAAGAAAGAAAGAAACTGGCTTGGCCTAATAAGGTAGAGGAGATGTAGGTGGGGAAAATTAAACTGAATGCTGGGAGAAGGGAGGAGAAGTTAAGGAGAAGCCATGTGGCCCTGCTGTAGCTAGACAGAGCTTTACCCGGTAAGCCACAACATGTGGCGATACACAAATTACTAGAAATGGGTTAAATTAATATGTAAGAGCCAATAATAAGCTAGAGCTAATGGGCCAAGCAGTGATTTAAATAATACAGTTTCTGTGTGGCTATTTTGGGAGTATGGGCGGCCGGGAAATAAACAAGCAGCCTCCAACAACACATACTCTACACATGTACACCACGTACACACACTCACATATGCAGATCACAAATACCCTCCCCCCGCACACAAAACACCACATCATGTGTGTATTACACACATACACAGGCATGCATGTTTATAGATGCCCATCCAATTCCTGTTAATTTGCTTTTTCTTAATTTGGATAACTATAACTTGAACTGATTCTCTGACTCTTAATACTCTTCCCCTTCACACTGATGAGAGCCATTGGAGCCCATCTGCTTAGAATCCTGCTAAGGATTGAGAAATTTCTGACTTTACCTCTTCAGACAAACATGTCAGGGCTGGTCAGCCTTTCATAATTCTTTTCGTAATTTTCTTGGTCCAGAATATCATTCTCTTTCTCTCTGTCTTCTTGGTTGGCCCTGAAATTCTCTATATTTCAGTTCAGGTTTTACAATGACCGTGAAATAAAATTTGGCATCCTGTTGGTCTGTTTCCCCCACCACCCTGTCCTTTGTCTGAAGGTGTTTCCATTGCTTCGCAGAACATGCTATGAGTAAAATGCCTCTCTCTGAAGCCCCTGAGCCTTTCCATTCGAACACAGCTTAATTAGTGCCAATAAAAATGTGTTACTAGGTCTCTTTTATATCCCCTATACTGTGCGTCTCCTGAGAACAAAAATGACATCTTTTCTTATTGTATTTGCTCTAATTCAGGCAGTGCATGTCTCCCAGAAGGGGGCTGACAAACCCTTGTGGAGGACATCTGTGACTCCCAGGGATGTCATCTGTGGTGATATTTTGTTTGTGATCTAGCAAATAAAGCTAGCCTAAAGATCAGAGTGCAGAGCCAAGCCACTAGATAGCCATAATGGCTGGTCAGTGGTGGTGCATGCCTTTAGTCACAGCATTTAGAAGACAGAGGTAGGTGGATCTCTGTGAGTTCAAGGCTACCCTGGGCTACACGAGATGGATCCAATCCCAAAGAGAAATAGAGCCAGGTGGTGATGGCTCACACCTTTAACTCCAGTGCTTGAGAGCCTCATGCCTTTAATCCCAGCACTAGGAAGGTGGAAACAGGAAGGAATATGGCTGGATGGAGAGAGGAATATGAGAGGGGAGGAGACATTCACTCAGGGCATTCAGTCTGAGGACTTGTAGAGACAAGTTACTCCATTCGGTCTGAGCATTTCACTGAGGTAAGAATTAGTGGCTGGCTGCTCTGCTTCTCTGATCTCTCAGCTTTCACCACCTAATACCTGACTCCAGGTTTTTATTGTTAAGACCAATTAGAGTTTGTGCTATACCAGATTCACTTCACTGCACAGTGCTAAGAATGTAACATTCCACCTTTTCTAGTTGGCTTCCTCATCCAGTCAATAGAATATTGTTTTCTAATTATTTTAGTAGTTGAAATGATTCTCTATAATGTAACATAATGTTTGCAGGCTTGCCTATGTTAGCATGTTAACTTCCAAGTTTGCAGCTGAGAATGTTATAGGGTATATTTCCTACCGGTGAGTTTCTCCCGAGGGTAGGTTTTTGATTATTTTTCCCCCCACACCTCTTCTAGGAGCCATTTGACAATGTCCCATCTGGTGGGTGGGGACAGTATTTGTTATTGGTAGTCCAAAGTAAGCGGGCAGAAATGCAACCTGTATCATTTAATGCACAGGAAAGTCCCACTTAGTAAAGCATTGTCAAGAATGCCAAGCTCTAACAAGCTTGCTTAAAATTTAAAAAAAAGGTGGTAGGGGAAAGACTCTGAGTTTATTTGACACTATGCAATTGTCAGGATTTTAGCTATTTGCCTATGAGTTGAGAGCATCATATTGACTTTCTTGTAACTTTTGGAATAATTCCCAGGCTTTTACAATCTAAATGTGCTTGCTCACTCTCTGTATGGTTTTTCAGAAACAGTCATCATGTATGACATTTTCTCTGCTTTCCTTTCCTTCTAGATGTGTAGTGAGTTTATATATCCCTGTGTCCCAAATACTAGATAGGGTTTTGTGACTAACCAGCCTTGTGACTAGAAGTGGTATATGTGTATTCCATGCCAGAGCATATAATGACTGGTACAGGCTATCCAGTGTTATCTCTCTGGTTCAGTGACTGGAGAATCAGCGATTGACATGGCAACACTGCAGAGCAGAATCAGCAAGGATTCCAGTGTTTTTTCCAGTCCATGATTGTCTATAGCTGAGCCCAAGCCAACATTAGTGTTGATATGACCCAAAGTCAACCTTCTTCTAGATTAAACTGTTGCAGTGGGAGAGTTGCTTATAGTGGAATTTAAGGACTAGTTTGATTATGATTCTATATGAAAGAAAACACCACTAGCTATGCAGTCAAGTTGAATAGTCACTGGTATTGCAAGGAGGGGGCCACTTGTTCTTCCTGGCTGCCTGGCTAGGTTACACCTGAAATAACCACACAGAAACTGTAATAATTAAATTACTGCTTGGCCCATTAGCTCTAGTTTCTTATTGGCTAACTCTTACATTAATTTAACCCATTTCTATTAATCTGTGTATCGCCACTTGGCAGTGGCTTACCGGGTAAAATTCCCAGTGTTTGTCGTCGGCAGATCCATAGTCTCTCTCTCTCTCTCTCTCTCTCTCTCTCTCTCTCTCTCTCTCTCTCTCTCTCGTCTCCTTTCTTCCCCTCAGAATTCATTTCCATCTTCCCTGCCTACCTAAGTTCTGCAGTTCTGCCCTGTCAATGGCCCAAGGCAGTTTCTTTATTAACCAATGAAAGCAACACAAAGACAGAAGGACCTCCTATACCACTCTGGGTTATAACAGATACTTTGAAGTATTTTAATACTTTGGGTCTGGACAGAAGGCTCAGTGGATAAGAGCTCTAGCTTTTCTTGCAGAGGAACTTGATTTGATTCCCAGCACCCATGTGGCAGTTGATAATTGACTATAACTTGAATTCCAGAGGATCTGAATGGCACTCTTTGAGGACCAGACACTCACCTACAATGGTGGTACACAACCATAAATTCAGGCAAAATCCCATACACATGAAAGGAAAATAAATGTTGTAAAATATATTTTATTCTCTTGTTGAGGGAATATAGGTAAAGAAAATTATTGACCTTTGCTTCTAACAGTATCTTTATGATGTGGGAAGTGATGTATGCTATGAATGTTTTATTGCCATTGGTTAATAAAGAAGCTAATTTCAGCCAATGGTTTAACAGAGTAAAGCCAGGCTGAATGAGAGAGAGAGAGAGAGAGAGAGAGAGAGAGAGAGAGAGAGAGAGAGCAGAGTCAGAGAGACTCCATATAGCCATCCACAGGAGACAAATGTGCCGGAACCTTTCCAGTAAGTCACAGCCATGTGGTGATACACAGATTAATAAGAATGGGTTAATTTAAAATATAAGCGAAAATAAAGCCAGAAATATGCTTAAGCTGTTGGCCAAACAGCAGATTTCTGTGTGATTATTTTGAGTCAGGGTGGTTGGGAAATGAATTAGTGGCCCCTGCCAACATCTCTGTTCAATTATGACAAGCATTTGACAGAAGCAATTTGTCATATAGAAGACACCATCTACCAATTAATTTAAATCATATGCACCAATTCTTGAAAACCACTTGAGCTTACTGACCCCAAGTCTCCTCTCCATGCTTGTTGGAAATTCCCAGGGGATGCATCTAGATCTTTTGGTCCCTGGGAAATGCCTGGGTTAAATTAGTTATGCATCGCAGAGCATTTTCTGTCACTGCTCAGCGGGTCTGGTTTTGCAAAGCTTGCCCTCTTGAGGACGAATAGTCCACAAATTGTTCCACCTGGATAATAAATATACAGCAGTCTCCTGATGACTTTAAAATTACTGATTGATGAGGACTGGGCTCTACAAAGACAGGAAGGTCAGGGAGTGTGAGATCAGTTCTCTGAGTTGGCATCTGGAACCTGCCATCTCATGTCTACCATTGCAGAGTTCAAGAGTCCATATTAAAGGGCTGTTAACTACTTTAATCTGCACACATGGTTTAAAATAATATGGTGCTGAAATGCAAATATTCAGATAAAGTGACCTGATGTTATTTCCAGAGATTCTGAACCATTATCTACAATGATTTCCTCACAATGTTGCTTACATTATTGAGTCACACTATTGTTATTATTAGAGTGAATACATGCTTTATGAGCTAGAATCTCAAAATAAATTTGAAACAGATAAATCTAATAGCTTAAGACTGGACTACAACCCTCTTTGAAATAAGCCTGACAGATCGTTTGTTCTTTACATGGGCCTGCATCATATCAAGCCGTCAAAGTCATGCAAATATTGACATCTTCTCAAATGATGTTTTCAAAAGATTTGCATGGGAAAGAGGTATCTTTGCATTTTTTCTCTAACCTTTTCCACTTATCTTTCAAATACCCAGGCAATTGAATAAACATTGCAGTTTTAAAACTTGATGTGGAATTTGTATTGCAGATAAAATTCAAACTGATTCAAAAATTATTTTGGTGGCTCCATAGAAGAGAGCCAGTTTAATATGAGAATGAATCATAACAATGGCTTTGTACATTCTCTAGAAATTATGTCAAGTAGCTCCGTGCAGAGCGGTTTAAAAACCATTCTACCAGCATCCACAATTGTAAGGCCTCCACACAGAACATGGATATAAAATGGCGCATCTTAAACTGTGAAGATAATATTGTGTTTAGCTCAGTAATGCCAAAAATATTAGATTATCTGGTACACTGTAGAATCAAAAGGCAACAAATAAACTTGTCCAAACTGGCTATAATTTTATTTACAGTTTACTAAGTTCTGTAGCTGAACTGCCACAAATCGTGTGAAATTAGCATAGAATTTAAATTGAATGAATAGAATTTTTTAGAAAAATGGCTCAGTGCTTTACGAGCATTTGTGACACAATTGTGGGGATGAAAATTCAGATTTCAGGACACACAGAAGAAGCCAGGGAATGCACATGCCTACCTATAACTCCAGCTGTGAGGTGGGAAGACACAGGAGGATTGCTGGGGCATGTTGGCTTCCAACCTCACTGAGAAAATGCAAACACCAGGTTTACAGAGATACCTTGCCTCAAAGGTGCAAGTAGAAAGCAACAAAGGAAGACATCAGATGTTGTCTTCTGGGCATAAACACACACACACACACAAATAAACAAAAATTTAAAGTTTTAAAATTAAATGGTTAAATAAGAATATGTATCCTCTGAAAAATTACTGAAATTTTTAATTTTTAATACATTTAATGCACTTATAATTATTTGAAATTACATTAATAATAGAGGAACTTCTCTCCTTTTATTCCTATTCATATCTCATTATTCTAAACACTTAAAGAAAATAAGAGATTATTAATTTAAACAGAATTTCATAGAGAAAACACACTTACTTATACATGTACAGCAAAAACTTGACAGGGAGCACAGTGCTGGGCATTTAATAGCTACTCAATGTGAGACTGATTTTTAGCACATTTTGTACATTTGTAAAGTGTACTGTACATTCATGAAAATATCTCATAAACACTACTTTGTGTGGAAAACAAGACATATATTTTGGTTTCAGTAAAGCTGAGAAAATGAGAAATTGAAGACTATGCCCTTCTGAGATCAAACAAGAGGCAGCAGCATCAGAAACTGACCTCAAGACACCTCTAACCCTGGACCCTGGTGCTAATTAAAGAATACAAAGGTGGTCTATAGCTAAAGAGAAGATGTAAATCCAGGTCTTGGAGTAGAGTCTTAGATTAATTTAATATTCACGTATCAAATACCTATGGAGCACCTTCTACAAAGATGATGCATGTTTATGTCACTATAGTAATGAAGTTAGGGTGCCTGTATTTTCTTCACAGTTGTAGAGTGGGGCATGGAGTCCCCAATGTATTTGTAATGTAGCACCACAGGGTGCCTCTTAAGGAGGAAAAATGAGCATCCAGGACAACTCAGACAAGTGGATAAAGCTGGTGTTATTCAATGCCAGAGGTAGGCTATCATGAGATAGATGAAGAAAAGGAAGAGTTTTGTGTAAATCCCTGGGATCCATGGGGTGGGTCGTGGGGGGGAATGTTTAACTGCAGTAAGGGTTGGTAGAAATAAAATTAGTGGGAAAGGGCCTGTAAAAAAAATCACCGCCTTCTTACAAAATGTAGACCTCAAACAGAGTTGTACAGACAACCACCGATCAGTGATCCGTTTCTTTCTCTCTCTTTTAACCTAACTAGATTTTGATTGATATTTAATGTGTACATTATGATGGATTTCTGTATATGCATGCATTTGTAATGTTGTTATCCAAATCAAAGCATTAAACATCTCCATTTGTATTCAAATTGTTCCTGTGTTTGTTTACGTTTGTAATTTTTACAAGTGTCTCTGTTTTTTGTAAGAACATTTCACAAAACACCAGTCTCTTCACATGTATCTCAGGGTGCACACAGCTGTGCTGTTGACTGTCAATGTGAAAATTCTGAGACTGTAATCTTCTTTGAGACAAAGAGGAGAAAACTCTTTTATACATCGGTTTTTGTGATTAAATATTGGATTTGACAAAAAATGGCAAATGATAAAATGAAGAAGGGACATTGTATCAAGTTAAAGTTTTTCTTAAAACACAGAAAACAATTAAAATCATAGAAAGGTGGGCTAGTTAATAGGGGAAATATTTACAAACTCTTCAATAAAGGTTTTGTGCCCAAAATATTCAAGCATCTCCAACAACTTGTTATACAAAGATAAATAACCCAGTTAAACATGTGGGGTGGCTTGAATGGTTATTTTGTCAAAGAGAATACACAAATGATCACCAGGCAAGTAAAAAGCTGTGCAATTGTACTAATCATCAGTCAAATGCAGGTAGAGCAAATTGAGATATGACACCACCCCTCTTAGAATAGGTATTAGTAAACTTAGAGAGAACCTCTGTTGAAAGATAAAGAGAAAACAAGGTCAGGTTGAGATGGGAACATCTTCCCTACTGTCTAATTTGCCTAAGTGACAGAAGGAACTATTCCAATTGCTGTGGAAGAAAAGACACCCATGGCCCTTCCCAGCTCTAAATGCTAGGAAGTTCAGTCACACTGTGCCAGGCAAGATGTGACTTCCTGTGCAGTCTTGGCAAGGCTGTTGTGGGAGTAACCAACTGTGCCACAACTGGAAGTCTGCTCTATAGATGGAAACTCATGTGTCTACTGTAAAAACCAGTCAAAGACATATGGCTGGGAAAGTCACAGGCCCTAATTGGGAGCATACTACTGTTTAGTTAAATAGATGTAGTGTAAAACTGCCTTCCAAATGTTAGTCTTTACGCCCATAGAAACAATGTGATGAAGTTGTAACCTTCATATATTGTGGCTATGAAAGTGGAATGTTGCATTCATTTGACAAAACTTTATGTTTATTCTAAAAACAGAACTACTATATTATCTGTCAATACTATTTCTTGGTATGTATGCACAAATATCAAATTTAGGAACTTAACACAATGAGTACCATTTTGTTCATTGTAGCGTTGCTCACGTTAACTATGCCATGTGCAGCATTACTAACATTAACCATAGCATAGTGATAACCCAAATTTCCAAGAAAAAAAATGGCTAAATAAAGAAAATGTGATTGATGCATACAATGGAGTATTATTTGCTAAACAAAAACAGAAAACTCCTCCAATAAACTTACAAAAACAGAGACAAGAAGATTGACAGTGGGTGGAAGAGAGAATTGGAAATTATTGCCCAATAGTATCGAATTTCAGTTACATGAGATGAACAGTCAGTGAGGGGTTTTGTTATTTTGGGGGTTTTGAGATTATAATATATTTGCAATTTCCCTCTTCCCTTTCTTCACTCTGAACCTTCCCATATACCTCGTCCCACTCTTCTTCAAAGTCACAGCCTCTTTTCTCACTAGTTTTTAGGAGCTACATATATGCATTTGTAAGTATACATGTATGTGTATTCTTAAACATAACCTGCTCAGCATGTATAATGCTACCTGTATGCATGTTGCCAGGACTGACCATTTAACACCGGACAAACAATTGCTGTGTTCTTTCCTGAATAGGGTAACCTCTCCGGCTTGCAGCCCTGCTTGGCTGTTTGTAGTTCTTTGGGTAGGGATTAAGGCCTCATGAGCTTTTTCTCATTCAGTTTGGCATGTCTCTTGGTATCAGCCTTGTGTCCATTCTTCATCTTTCAAGGAAAGTTCTTTTTGCAATTATGAGATGTTGAAAAAGCAGAAATGTGATTCAATTTGAATTTTAGAAATATCATGCTGACTTCTAGCTAAACCTGGTAAGGTGAACACTTGCATGTATCTCTGCTTGCTCCTAAATCTAGCAAACATGAAATCAACTAATTTAAAGAGTAGAAAATTCAGAAAATCAAAAAGAGAGCAAGGACAACAAGTAGTAAGAAGTCACCAGAGATATTTTGAAGGTGGATAGAACACAATATTACTAAATGACATAGATAAAGCTTTAATAGCCTAGGGATGCCTAAAAATAAGATGATTTAGATACTTGGGAACTGCAGATACAGCTACCCTTGGAAGCTATACTCCACACACACTTTAAAGATTTAGTTTGTTTTTAAAAATTTATGTGTCTATATGTATTTGCATGTATGTATATGTGTTTGTATGCATGTGTAACATGTGTTTGTATATTTATATGTGTGTATTTGTGTGCATGTGTGTACATGTCTATTAGTGTGTGTATCTTTGAGTATGTGTGCTATTGTGTGCATATCTATGTTCATGTGTGTGTATATTTGTGTATACTGTGTGTATATCTTTGTGTTAATGTGTGTGCATATATGTGTTAGTGTGTATATGTGTGTTGGTGTGGGTATGAGTGCGATCTGTGTTTATATGTATGTTTTGTATTATGTGTGTAAGCATGTGAATATATGCAAATGGCTTAAGAAGCCAGAGGAGGGAGTCAGATGTTAAATTCCCAGAGCTGCAGTTATAGGCAAGTTTTGAGCTGCTCCACATGGGATCTAGGTAACACTACAAGAGTGAAAGTGCTCTTAATTGTGGAGCATTGTTCCAGTCTCTTAAAGTCACTTTAAATTCTGCAGTCCTATACAGCCTCCTCTCACAGTCCCATCTTCGTGTAGACAGCATGATGCTTATTTTCAGGAATTATTACACTGGGGAAGATACCTGGTACAATAAAGGGCAAAGTGTCATACAGAAAGGCAGGGTATGGGTGAGTCTAGAGACTCAGCAAGGAAACTGTCATACCTTTATCTTGTAACCAGGTTTATATCTCTCAGATAGGAGCCTAGAAAATACTTTTCTGGAGAAACTGAACAGCCAAAGAGAAACCTACATACACTGACACCGAATGAGCACCAGTAGCTGGGCCTCACCTAGTTATCCTACGGTGGAACGTACAACCCGTGGCATTGACACAGAATGAACAATGAACTGGCTGAGCCTCATCTAGCTATTCTACAGTGAAATGTACAACCACTGGCATTATTTACCAGTCTTCCAATTGATGACACTGTCCTACCTTTTGAACTGGTGAAATATCATAAGAACATTAATAATAACTTCTGATATAGAACTCAAAGACAATAAAGATGAAAGGACTTGGGGCTGGAGGGATCACTCAATAACTAAGAATGCCTGTCACTATTGCAGAGGGACCAGGTTCAGTTACTAGCACCTACATGGCACATCACAACCATCCATAACTCTAGTTCCAAGGCATATGATCTTCTCTTCTGACCTAGTGGGCACCAAGCACACAAGCAATACATGTATGTGTGTGCAGGTAAAATATATACACATAAAGTTTTAAAATCTTAAAAACAAATTAATATGAAAAAACTCTCTAAAAATAAGAGATTTAATGATTAGGACAAATATATTAAAAGAGAAAACTTGTTCAGGAAAGATGGGGGAAAGCTTGTTTGTTTAAAAGGAATCTACTTCCAGTAAAAAATGAAAAAGAAAACAAAGTAGAGTTTTAGGAAATAATGCAATTACAGAAGACAACTGTTTATGAAGTAATCTAGTCAAAAGAGACTAAACACATAACTAGCTTTGTTTATGTGAATTATTTTTGGAAAGACTATCTACTGCTTTCCCCCACAAAGAGTGGAGGATACTTGACTCTGTTAGTGCTGCAATCATGAAGCTTTCTTTTAGGAAGAAGAGAAAATATCCTGGCGCAAGACAAACGAGGAATGTGTGGAGCAGATATGCCTAATCAGCCTAGACTAGCTGTCCCAGACAAGCCATGCAGAGCCCCAGACAACTGGAGCCTGGTGAACAAGTAAACAAGAACTGTTTTATAAACAATGCTGAGCTCTTAGAAATTTGCTGTACAACATTATCTCAGCAATCACTAAAACAAAAAAATCCTAAACAAACTTAAAAAAAATGATAGATGCAGAATAAATTACTAGCTGAAAAGCATTTCAAAGAGAGAAAATTAGGAATGTAAAAGGTAAGGTGTAAGAAATTATATAATCTAAGGAATATTCTAGAAATTCTGGATCTAAAATCCTCAACCAAGAGTCCTGTGACAATCTTGTGAGATTGTCTCTTGGTTTTTTTATTTTATCTTTTACGGTCTGAATAAGATCTGCTTTAGTGGGGATCTTTTTGTATTCATTGGACTTGTCTGTGGGACATTTTTAGGAAGGATTAATCTACCCTGAATGTGGGCAATGCTGTTTCATAGGTTGTTACCCTAAATGTAATGAAGAAGGGCAAGCAGTCAGTTAGCACGAGCCTACCCTCTCCCTTTGTTTTTTTTGACCACGACAATGTGAGCTATCCATCATGGCTTCCTTGTCATATTGACTGAAACCTTTGAACATGGCAACCAAAATAAATCAGTTTTTCCCTCAATTTGTTGCTGTTGGATATTTTGTCACAGCAATAGGAATAGAAAACCTGACTAATAACAAACCCAGGAATACAAAAAGATCTACATTAAGGCTTATCTTATTTCAGAACATCAAGGATAAAGAAAATCATAAAATCTGTCCCCATCAATGCCCAAGGTGGGTGAGAGAGCAGGCCCTGTTGTCATAAGAGTGGGAAAGCCAACCCTGAACCCCACCAGCTGCGACACTTGGGAGAACTGGCCCTGCACCTCCTCAGGCAGCACAACAGAGCCAACCCTATTAGCACGGGTGTGGGTGAACCAGCCTCAAAATTGTGATCATGGAAGCACAAGAAAGGTGTCCTCATTATCCTTCTGTCTCGTGGTGGCATGGGCAGGGGACAATTGCCCTCGCCATGTCCATCAACACCTGGCCCTGTGGTAATAAAAGCAGGAGAGCCAACCCTATTTGCACAGTTGTTGGTGAGCCAGCCCCGAAGTTGTCAATATAGGAGAGCTGTCCCCGTTTCTCTCATCTGGTGGACCAACCACATACTGACCCTACAGTTGGCCATGCTCAGTCCCAGGGTTATGATTTCCCCACCCCAACATCCACCCCATCTATGACCTGCTGGAGCACATGAGGGGCCGTGACCAACAGACCCAAAGCTACAGAATCTCCACAACAAAGCAACAACATGATATCTAAGAAGAGTCCAAATGAGGGTCCGGCATCAATAGTGTAGTAGAAACCAGAGGCCTCAAATCATACCAATAAATCTTTGCAATGAACACTTGCAAGTAAAGATATATGGATAAAGGTGTTTACTGTGTGACTCACTGTGTCACACCACAGCTTCCAAGATGAAATTCTTAAGTTTTTCCATTTTTTCTCTTAAATTTTATTTTATTTAGGGGGGGTCATGGGGCAGAGAGCAAATACAAGGAACCGGGAAATGAATAGGATCAAGATACATGTTGTAAAAGACAGAATAAGTTTTAAAAATATGGTAATTAAAAAAAAGAAAATCATGAAATCTTCTTGGACATATTTGGTCAAAAACTGAAACTGGCCAGGTAGTGGTGGCACACACCTTTAATCCCAGCACTTGGGATACAGAGGCAGGTGGATCTCTATGAGTTCAAGGCCAGTCTGGGCTACAGAGTTAGTTCTAGGACAGAGAATCCCTGTCTCGAAAAACAAACAAACAAACAAAAAACAAAAACAAAAAAAAATTTTAAATGTTGTTGGTCTAAAAAACAAAACCTTCCAGAGACTGCCAAAGCAGTATATGCAAATGTGCTAAGCAGAATGGTGCTGCACTTAGACAAATGCTCAAAGGAGGAGTTAAGTAAGTAAATGCCTCTGTGTTTAATATAGAACCTACAAATGTGTGGTCTAGAATTACATAAACACACACACACACACACACACACATACACACACTGGTCCACTGTCTAGTGCCATAAACTATACCCACACTCACACCTTCATAGAGACATCTACATAAACACGAGGACCTGCCCATGCGATTTAACATGTACATTTATCTTCCGTAACCTGAGTTACCTTGTGATGCCTCATTCTCTTTATATGATTGGTAAGAACAGAAATTCTTTACTGTACAGTCTCCCTCCCAAACTGCCGTAGCTCTAATTTATCAGTGATGAAATAACTCTACAAATCCAATTGAGGTGCATTCTACATTATAGCTAGACTGTATGCCAAACCATGAAAGGTTATTAGAAATATCCAAAGCCTGGAAATGTGTTAAGAATAAAAATGCTTAACACATAGATTAAACTTACTGTGGTATCCTAAATGGGACAAAGAAACAGAAAAGAAAACAACACATTGGGTTAAATATAAGTAAGTATACTTAAAGTATGGTCTTTAGATAATTGTATAAACACGGATTCATTTCTTATGACTAATGTATCATTATGAAATAACAACAGGGTGACTAGTATGGAATAAGTTGGCTAATGTCTACACACATTTTTGTCAGTTTCATACCACTGAAGAATTAAAAGTTGATTAAAATAAATCATTGGCTGTAGAGAACTTCACATCTAAAACTGGGTGGAGCTGAGAGATGGACCACCAGCAGAGCACTGGCTAATCTTCTGGAAGACTGGGGTTTGATTCTCAGCACCCATGTGGCAGCTCACAACTCTCTGTAAGTACAGTCTTAAGGTATCCTTACGTTTTTGGCCTCTGTGGGCACTTAGCATGTGTGTGGTGCAGAAACATACATGCAAGCCAAATACTGAAACACATAAAGTATTCTATACTCTCTTCATTTTTAATAAATTTTAAAAATTTAATAAAATAAAAAAACAAAAGGAACATTGCCAAACCCTTTTTACAAGGCTACAATTACCCTGATACCTAAACCACACAAAGACATTACTAAGAAAGAGAATTGCAGCCCACTCTCACTCACGAACAATGATGCAAAAAATACTCAATAAAATACTGACAAACAGAATCCAAGAACACATCAGAAAAATCATCCACCATGACCAAACAAGCTTCATCCCAGAGATGCTGGGATGATTCAACATATGAAAATCTGTAATGCAAACCACCATATAAAAAAACTGGGAAAAAAAGCCCACATGATCATCTTATTAGATGCTGAAAAAGCCTTCAACAAAATACAGCATCCTTCATTATTAAGGTCTTGGAGAGAGCAGGGATACAAGGAAAATACCTAAACAAGTTAAAGGCAACAAACAACAAGCCAATAGCCAACATTATACTAAATGGAGAGAAACACAAAGCTATCCCACGGAAATCAGGAACAAGAAAAGATTGTCCACTCTCTCTGTATCTATTCAATATAATACTTGAGGTTCTAGCTAGAGCAATGACAGCATTAGGAAATCATTGAATCTTAATTAATTATATACACATCCTTGACTTAGCAGAATGTGACTAGCAAGAAGAGAAGAGGTAGAGGGACAAAAGAGAATAAAAGAATAGAAAAATGAATACAATCAAGGAACATTATATATATATATATATATATATATATATATATATATATATTACATGTGTTAGGAATAATACAAAGTACATCTTATACATATGCCTAAATGCATAAAATTTACAACCTCACCTTATTATTGAACGATAGTAATAGTTGCATTATTACATGCATTATTGTAATAGTGTATAATTATTGCACTATATCAATATATTTAAAGATTTAATATTGTATTGATCAATTCTTCTCAAACTAATGAGTTGTATCCATTTTTGTTCCAACAAAAGACCTGGCAGTATGTTTACAAAAGTTGATGTTAGATAGAAATCAGAATATAAAGGCAATTTTGAAGGACTGCAGAATTTCTCAGAAACATACACACACAGAGTACTTGCAAAACCATGACTGCAATATGCACACACATATGCACATACAAACACAGATTACAGAAGAAAGGAGAGTGACTTAGTTGAAACTGCATAATAAAGATATAGTTACCACATCAAGGTTGGTGTAATTCTGGTACATAAACCAGCAACAGAGGGGGGAGCACAGAAACGGACATTTTTATGAGAACATGGGAACTAAGTGAAGATACCACAGAGCACAGGAGAACTCTGCCTTGTCAATGATGAGCCTGGACAGCTTGCTTTTAATGTGAGCATCAAGCAAAACTTATTTTAAACTTATTTTCAATGTTTATTTCAGGAATACCAGGCTTGTTAGTTCCCATTCAATGATTATCACTAAATAATACTTTATTTTTCATAAAGCTCATGCTCAAAAAATGTACCTGATTCTTTTGAAATTGCTTTTCCTGGACTCATTCCAACATGAAGCCCTTGAGATCAAGCATTTTGTTCACTCTGTTTCTTTCTATTTCAAGTGTCAAAAATAAGCTTTTGAATCAACAAATAAGCATATACATCCTTCAGGAGTGGAAAGATCAGATAAACCTTTTATGTAACATATAAAGGATGGAGAGCATTTGGTTTGAAAAGCCTGAGTTGGGGCAGATGTGGGAAAAAGATTCTAGGTGAAAGAGAAGGCAAACACAGATGGAAAAGGAAGGCCGGGCGTGGTAGAACAAAGCTGAAGTCGCAGAACTTGGGAGACTAAAGCAAGGAGATCTCAAGTTCAAGGTATGGAGCAAAATCCTCTTTTCAAAGAGGCAAAAGGTATTTATGTGGGAATATAATGTGAAGCCACTCTTAAGTAAAATAAATGGAAAATTCATTTAAAAAAAAAAACAGCCATTCACAAGTCTCAGAATAGTTGCATTTTTTGTTATACACAAAAAGAAAAACTGTTTCCCCATTAAAATAATGCAGAATACTAAGGTTTTGTCCATTCCCCCTAACTTATAACATCTCCAACTTATATAGTATCCAATACATACATACACACACGTACACGCATTTGCGCGCACACACACACGTGCATGCACACACATGGATGTATGGGTTTCTGAGACGGTTTCTCTGTAGCTTTGGTGCCTGTCCTGGAACTAGTTCTTATAGACCAGGCTGGCCTCGATCTCATAGAGATCCGCCTGCCTCTGCCTCCCGAGTGCTGGGAATAAAGACATGTGCCACCACTGCTAGCTAGAAGTTCTCATTCTTAAAACAAGTATGTACCTCAAGCTCCTGAAGGTTTATTGGTTACATGCAGATTGCAGGGTTTTTCTTCTAAACGATTAAATAGAAGTTTTGGGTTCCTTAGGAAACTAGCTCATCAAGTGTCTTAGGGTTTCCATCGCTGTGAAGAGACACCATTACCATGACAACTCTTACAAAGAAAGCATTTAATTGGGGTGTCTCACTTACAGTTTCAGAGGTTCAGTTCATTTTCATCATGGTGGGTGCATGACAGTGTGCAGACACGTGTGGTGCTAGAGTAACTGAGCATCCTCCATCCTGCAGGCAGCAGGAAGTTGACCAAGACACTGGGCAGTATCCTGAGCATAGGAAACCTCAAAACTCATCCCCAGAGTGACACACTTCCTCCAACAAGGCCATACCCACCCCAACAAACCCACGCCTCCTAATAATGCCACGCCCTATGAGATTATGGGGGCCAATTACATTGAAACAATCACACCAAGTGAGTCAAACGTATAGCAGACATAAAAATGACTGAATTCTAAGCCCAAGTACATGAGACACTATTAGAATTTCTGAACCTCTCTGAATGAGAATTCTGTAGGCACTGTGGAAAATGGTATGGAGTTTTTGTCAAAAACGTATATGGAAATATAGTTGCTATATGATCCAGACATTTCACTTTTGAGTACTTAGGCAAAAGGATCAAAATCAAGATGTGTGTGTAGATGTGTGTATTGGGATATGTGTGCCAGTTGGGGCAGGAGAAGCTAGCAGAGGAGAGCCAACAATATCTCACAGAACACAGAATATTCCTCACCTCTATAAACTTTTGGAGCTGGGAATCTGAGCTTAACTGCTTAGTTGAGGTACTTGATACAATATAAGGCTGTGGTTCAGGTTGGCTTGGACCTGGAAAACAGACAGTTAATCCTGTTGTCCTGTCTTACCTTGGGGAAGCTACCTGCTAGTTTTGCAGTTGGATGAAGGGCCTGAAATGGCCAACAAGCTTTAGGGTGGGATGAGGTAGGGGACGAAGCTAATCCCTTTACTAGGGAAACATCTGGCATCTAATAATACGTAGTAGAGTGTAACACTTTTCTTTCCAAGTCAGGCCTGTTTCATTTAGAATGTGTCCTCTGGTTTCATCCATTTTGCTACATCTATTTTAAGACTGAATTATATTCCACTGTGTATATACACAAACATATAAATAAACATATATCTACAAACATATAAATTTATATATATATATGTATAAATGTATGTGTATTTACTCAATATAACTTCAACTCTTCTGCTCATGAACACTTCCGTTCTTTCCAAGTCTTGGCTACCGCGAATAACACTATAATGATTTCAGGTATGTGTTTACCTCCAGGGCGGACCTGATTTCATTTCTTCAGAGTATATCCTCAAAGGACATATTTCTGGGTCACGGGCTGGCACTGAGCTTAGCAACTATATTGGAAATCACCCCAAAGCTAGAGCCAAAACAGACAAATGGAAGTTCATTAAACAGAGAAGTCTCTGGACAGCAAAGCACAACAAAGAAAGAATTGTACAGACTGGGTGGAAATACATCTAAGCCGCACATCTGAAGCAATGCTCAAAAGCAAAAACACAAAAACAAAACCAGAACACTCAAACACCCAAATATGAAATGGGCAAGATGATATGAATGGATATTTTCCTAAAGAGAACATACAAATGGCCAACATGTGTATGAAAGAGGAACTTCACATCCCTAACCATCAGGGAAATGTCAATCAAACCCTCATGCAGCAATCACCTCACACTTATAGAACAGCTATTACCAAAACAGAGAGAGACAATAAGTGTTGACTAAGGTGTGGAGAAAGGGGAATGCTCGCACACCATTGCTGACCATGTGAATTGCAGTCATTATGGAAAGCAGAGTGCAGTTTCCTCATACATGAAAACTAGATTTATCAAATGACCAAGCCTTAGTCCTTTGAAAGGTTGAGTCACCTGCCTTTTATTTTCCAATTACTGGAAGTCAAAGGCATGGGACTCAGGGCCAACACTGGCCTCCCAGGTCCCCATGCGGTTTGCAGCCAGCAGGAGGCGCCATGGACCACGACGGGTTCCGCGGGAAGAGGAAGTGCCCAGACCAGCTCACCCAGCGCAGAGTGCACCGAGACTCTCCTGGCCGGCTGTGCGCGGTCGGTTCCGGGTCTGGTGACTCCCGTGACAAGGGTCTCCGGGTGCGCAGAGGGAAGATCTGTCCTGACAGTCTGGTGGAAGATTCCACGGCCTCGGTGCCCATGGCGGGCGAGGGCTTGGGGCACCCGGAGACGACGGCCACCACGGCGCCCGAGACCCACGAGCACCTCTTTAAGGTGCTGGTCATCGGCGAACTCGGCGTGGGTAAGACCAGCATCATTAAGCGCTATGTGCACCAGCTCTTCTCCCAGAACTACCGGGCCACCATCGGGGTGGACTTCGCCCTCAAAGTCCTCAACTGGGACAGCAGGACGCTCGTACGCTTGCAGCTGTGGGACATCGCGGGTAAGCGGGCGGCGTCCCAGAGCCACCAGACTTTCGCTCTTCTCTGCCTTCTGGTTCCTCTCTTTTCTTTTCTCTGCCTGAACTCCCTGTGGTGCGCTTTTAGATGTGAACGAATGGACCGGGAAGATAAGTCGGCTTTGGGAGGCCATTCCCCTCTCCTACTGAAGTTCTGGGTGACTGAAGGACTTACGTGGAGTTCCACTACAGTGGTTCTTTCGACCCATTCACGTGGGATCATCTAGGACCATCGGAAAACACATTTACAGTATAAAAATTACAGTTATGAAGTGGTAACGAAAATAATTTCATGGTTGGGAGTCACCACAACTCGAGGAACTGTATTAAAGGGTCGCAGCATTAGGAAAATTGAGGATCACTGCGTTGGTAGTGCAGTCCAAACCAACACAACTCGGTTATTTTCGACCAAGTTCCTCCAACATCTGTCTTGGGTCGGTACCCCGCTGATGTAAGGGTTTTCTCTCTCCTTAAGCCAAGAAATTTTACCTCTGAGTAATAACAGACATGTTTATAATTTACTAAGAGGGGGTTGGAGCTATGGGTGAGAAAATCTTGGAGCCCAGCCAAACCTTTGTGAAGGGAAACACTCCATTCCTGAAATGTTCTCACTTGGGAGGCCCGGTGACCCTGAGGAAAGGCTGGGAAAGTTCTGAAACTTTCCCGCTGCACGTCCCTCCCTAAGCCAGTTCTCCTGCCTTCCATTGGGCAATTCCCCATCCCACAAACACTGAACTGTTTCTTTTTGCTTTCAATTGTTGCTCTGGAACGTAAGAGCCATTGTCTTTAAGAGACCACTTGTGACCCTTCCGTGGGTTCTCATTGGTGTGGTAGGTGCCATCTGGGCATCGAACAAAAGGGGACTTTCTGTGAAGTTTAATGAAAATGGTAGCAAAGGTTACCCTGTTCAATCATTGCGTGTTCAGAAGCTCTGTCTGCCAGGAAGCAGTTGAATGGGAGCTTGTTTAACTGGAGAACGCCTTACCGAGTGCCAGCTCTGAAGTCTTTGGAGGCTGTGGTTACACAGCTGGGTAGCAGAGTGAAAGGATGCCTGGCTTCTGTCTGCCAGGTAGTATGTTCTGCTTCCAACCACTCCATATAAAGCGTTGAAAGACTGCAAACTTTAGGCTGATTTCCTTAGGAGCAGAGTCAAACTTAGACAAGAAGATACATTTATGTACATCGATACCAATCTCTCAGAAAGTTTTTTGGTCTTGGGCTCAACTTGGTTATAAAAAAAAAAAAAAAAAAGGCTAAAGAATCTATTTGAAGTGCCGCCCATCCTTTAAAGCCAAAGGATTTGAAATACTTTCTGCTATGGTCCAGAACACCGAAGAACATTCTTGTTGCTTGTTGTGACTTCTCACATCCTGACGGTCGCCTTACCCTGTCCAGTGCAGCTTTTTCACAGAGATGGTTTGAAACCAGTTAGAATGACAATTTATTTTCTTTTATTATGTGTAACTCACGATGACAATAAGTATTAAATTACATCTGGAGATTTGATAAAACAAAAGCAGCAAGTAGTTCTGGGTTCCCTTAGTTCCAACACTTGGGAGGAAGAGGCAGGCAGATCTGTGAGTTTGTTGCCAGACAGATCTACAGAGTGAGTTTCAGGATAGCCAGGGCTACACAGAGAAACCCTGTGAGGAAAAATAAATAAATAAGAATCTTTTCTATCTGTACATCACCTCTCCTCTTTGCATGGCCCCCTCATTTTCTCTTTCCCTCTATGCAGCCCAAGCTGGCCTCCGTGTGGATCCCTCTTCCTCAGTTTCCCTACTGTTGGAACTACAAGAACTTGCCAAGATACCCAGTTTCATCCTTCTTGAACTGACACCATAGCCAGGAGGGAGGCATGGTCCATCCATCTGCCATAATGATGCCATCCTTGCACTCTTGCCAAAATCTGAAACTTGAGCTTCTCTGGGAAAAAAAAAAAAAAAAAAGAAACATTTTATAATCTCAAAAGGGATCTCTGATGTTAGCTGCTGCTTTTCAGCAGGAACTCTTGTAGCGTTCAGCAAATACATAACTCCAAATAAGAACTAGAGAGGTGTTAGTGTTTTTAGTTGGGGGTCTGCTGCTGAAACATCATGACCAAGATGAATGTTGGGGAGGAAAGAGTTTATTTAATACACTTCTACATCACTATTTATCACTGAAGGAAGTCAGGACAAGAACTCAAACCGGGCAGCAACCTGGAAGCAGGAGTTGATGCAGAAGTCGAGCTACTGCCTGGCTTGTTCCTCATGGTCTGCTCAGCCTGCTTTCTTTTAAAACCCAGGAACACCAGCCCAGGGTTGGCACTACCCTCAATGGTAGGGGCCCTCCCTCATCAATCACTAATTAAGAAAATACCTTACAGCCAGAGTTTAAGGAGGCATGTTCTTAATTGAGGTTCTTTCTTTCAGATAACTCTAGTTTGTGTGCTCAGTTGATATGAGCTGAGCCAGCACATGGGGTCACTAGACAGTGTTAGGCTTTTCTCATAGAGTCAGAGTTTGGGAAATGCTGTCTTAATATGCAGATAGCAAGAGACACAAATAGCTTGGATTTGGCCTGGAATTTGCAGAACTACGGCCTTAACTGCGCTGGATTTGAGCACTTGAGTTACTAGTGAATTCTGCTTAGCTCATGGCATCTGAATAAGAGAAAAGTTGTATAATAAACACCATGCCAAAACACTTCCCCAAGGCTAAGCATATGCCATGCATGATTACAACGCTGACTCATACTGAATTCTGAAAGAATAAAAGTATTTATCCCCTGAATTGCAAAACATAAGGAGGAGCCAGCCACATGACATGACGCAACTGCTGGTTCCTTTTCAATACTGTCGTTCTGGAGGCCGTGGAGGCGAACAGAGGCATAACAGTAATGTCATCTGTCAGAAGAGGTTTGAGAAGGGTAATAGGCAAGAATTATTGATTGCTTTCTGTAAAGGTAGCCAAACAGGTTCATGTAAACCCTTCAAATTAAGGACCACAGTAACTTGCTGGTACAGGCCTCAATAATGTGTTTCTCATTGCACTGAAGAATCCTAAATTAGAGCATGTACCTCGTAATGTAGACTCATAACAATTATCATTGCTTCCTACCTTTGTTCCACGAGTCATCATGCTTCCTTACTTATGAAGTTTAGTATCCAGAGAAGGTCAGTTTTGATTGGCTCCAGCTTTTTAAAGTGAATTTTTAAAAGATTTTCTAAACTATGGCCATTCTGCTTGTGATAAACTGTTTCATTGGTCCATACCCTAAAAAAAAATCAAAACAATAATTTTAGATATTTGCCTGGTATCTGATAAACAATCACTGAGGAAGTCTGTGGTCATTGTGGTCCAAGAATGAAGTATTATTTTCAAATACATCCTTGGAGAAATTGTATCCGTCGTATAGATGTTATACTGACCATTTGCTTTCTATAAGCTTTCCAGATAGAGTTTTCTGTTATTGTGTAAACCTGGGAGACTTCTGAATGGAGATATCAGAGATCAAAGAAGCATGGTTTAGACTTAATCCAAGTGTTCTCCTTCTCATCAAAAGCCTTTTCCCTTTGATCCAGCAAGCAGGCTTGGGTGACTCCTTTCTGAGACAGAAACGGAAGGAAAAAAAAGTGGGTAACAAAGATGTAGCTTTACAATTTCTATTGGTCATTTTAGCCGACAGACTGATTCTCTTCCACCCCATCCCCCCCCCCACAGTGGAGTTTATCTGTAGAATTTATGTATGTATCCTCTATCATGAACTGTGATTGCTTCTGGGGGTTATTCTGAATATGCAGGGGTTCCTGTTGTGATTATCTGGAGCCTCTCTCATCAGAACCTCAGACAGGGGCCTTAGCATCCACCGTCAGTAACATGTAAAGATTCTTTAACATCTACTGTGTAAGGAGACTAGGCTTCATCTGACGACTGTGTTCATCCAGCCTGGCTTAGCAGAAGAACTACTTTCACACATAAGTCCTGAGGACTGGTGTACAGTATCATAAAATCTTCATAGACAAAAACTGACTTGCCACTTCTCACTTATTCCAAGACTGTATTATTTGTTTCAGTGGTCCAGGAGGAAAAGGGCATGCCTACATACAAGTGCAGTTATGAGATAAAAGGCTCATGTTTCAAGCTATGCAGGGAGCTTGCTCCAAATATTATGTACAGTGAAGTTGGGGCTAACAATTAGTCATCTTTTAGACCTGCCAAATCAGAATTCGAAGCACTTGGAAGGTTGTCACCTACCAAACACTGTGGGTGATTCTGATTTATACTAAAGCTGAGAAGCATTGTTCTATCTTGGGTTCTGTTGCACCCTGGCAACACACCCACATCCCCACTACACCCTACGAGCTCACCACTTAATCCGACAGCCTGTCTGTTCAGCGTCCATGTTCCCTCGCCATCACATCTTCCACGTCCTTCACTTCCTTTCCTAGGTTCGCAGAACTTCCACCTAAGTGACCTCAGGCCACCCTCATCCTCCATGTGGCCATCCCAGGAGCCTCTGCTGGAGGCTAGTTTATAGACACAAGAGCAATTTACATACAGAGATAGGATACTTTTTGTTCTTGTTCAATAGATTTATTTAAAGGAACAGAAACAATGTCTTAATCTTTTAAAGTTGTTATGAGTTTGAACAGAAATTAGGAAGGTTTTTATTTTCTTAGACAATGATTCTCTTATAATCTATGATAGGAGATTGCCTGTTAAGAGTACTTTATCTCTGAAATGCAGCATGAGATTTAAGAATTTTATTTAGGAGACCTTCCATTTGCTAACTAGAAGCCAAACATTCCTTCTAAGTCACCTTGAGTAGTTATTGAGTAACTCATGTTTACTTTCAGTGGATGGGGAAGAGGTGAATATCTGAAAGGGGGGAAACTGAGCACCATTTTATTCTACTACTCTTGATTTTTATTATGAAATTTCTATTTTGAGTTTCAACTAATGTAACTAGAAACATTTGGATTATCAAGAGAGAGACTCAACCCAAGCAAAAGTCATGATGAAAATCCCAAAAATCAGTTTCTGTGCATTGCACTTCTTATAACCACAGAATGTGGTATTTCCTTTATTAAATCCAAAAGAAATACATTCATTATTAAGATTTTCATTTTAGGTAAGGTGATAGATTTTGTGTATTTTTTTTTATTTAGCCTAATAGGAATATTTATTCCTGGGAAAATGCTAGTTTTGCTGTTTGATCCTCCTCCGTGTCATTAATGGGTAGTATCCCAAATAGCAAGATAAATATTTTAATCTTTTCCCAATTTGCATATTTTAAGATTTTTCGCATTTGCATATGTAGGAGCTTGTGTGATATCTTTGGAACCTGCATCAACTCTCTCTGCCTCTGCACTTACCCTTCTCATCCTCCATGGTTGCCAAAATCTCAAGTTATAATCAACATGCCTTCCTTCTGAGGCAGTAGCACATTGTTGAAGAGACAAAAAACATTTTGAGAGTCATTGAAAATATGCTGTCAGTATGTCAGCAGCATTGGAGATAACAAAGGCTAACCCTAGTATCAGTGACTGGTGCACTCTGCAATAGGGGATCTTCCCTCCGCTTCTGTAGTAAGCAGGAGGTGACTGGGAGTGTGGAGCAGGAGGGGGACACTGTAGCACTGTACTGTGCTTAAGAATATCACTCTTAGCTACTGTTTCTAACAAGAATCTCTTCCGCCACACCAGACACAATCAGAAATTTATCTGTTCCAGCAAATATTGGATAGATCGGATGGCACAGTAGTGTGATTAACCCAGAGAATCTGAGTCTCTCCTTGGGACTCCATTCTCTCATGAATAAAATAAGAGAGATGGACTAAGTGGACACTTGCACCTGTCTCCTCCCTTCCACCAGCAATGTCTCTTTTAGACTTGGCTGTTGCCCAAGGTTGCCCCTGAACTAATATGAACTTGTTCAGCATACCCCTGGGTTTCAATCAATTTTCCTACCAGTGCAAGTTTTAACTCTGAACATGCACATTCTACAGGAAGCCAAACCTCCTCAGGCCCCCAAACTACTGAGGAGAGGCTTCCTCCCTTACCCACCTGTACCATATGCAAAGACTCCATCAGGTCCTGAGCCAGGCCCTGCAGCCTGGGCAAGGATTGTCTGCCTTCTGGTAAAATGTGTTCTACTGTTTCCATGACTTTGTTAACTGACTGTTTTCTCTTCCTGCTTGAAAGTCCTCTTCCCAACTTACTCTGGATACAAATCTTCACTGGGTAAGTCATTGACACTTGGTCCCCAGTCAGTTTCTTCCCTTTTTATTTGCTTAATTGTATAACTGACACCTTTTTCACATAGCATACAGAGGTTTTTGTTTTGGGTTTGTTTTTGTTTTTGTTTTGTTTGTTTGTTTGTTTTTTAGTACAGTTTCTGATGTGAGGCTTGTAAGGGAAAATTTCCTTCTAGTCTTGACATCTCAGAGACTCTGTCTGACATTTCTAGGCCAACATATCTTCCCCAAAAATTCCTTATCATGGGCATTTCTGGTTTTGGATGAGTTATCAGAAAGGGCAGATGAGTTCATCTTTTAATACCACAGTTATGATTAACAGAAAAATTATCTGGGATTTTCAGGAGCTTGACTTTAAAAAAGCAAGAGGGATGAAAGCCTAGCAGTTCTTTGAAACACATAGTTATATAGTTATCCATCCTTTTACTAATTTGGCACCTTATCTTTTTGAAATTCAAAGATGGTCAAACTGAGAACTATGTAATTATCCTACAGTGTTAATCTTCCCATATTTTTTAACCTAAGGCTATCTTTGTCTTAGTGGGGCTACAGCCCCTTTGGGTTCTATAATTCAAGTTAGTAACAGTGGATTCCTAAAGCCTCACTAGTAGAAAATGAAATCCGAACAACTTCAATGCATCTGTCTAGTCATTTTTGAAGACTTGGTGACTTTACCCTTACCTGTTACAATATCTTGGGTGAATGTATTGGTGTCACTGTTCAATGCACATTTATAGAGAGAGGTACAAGGCTAAGATGCCATAAATGTCACCATTTATGATTGAATGAGCTACACAGACAAGCTAAAATTAGATTTATCTTACCAATAAAATGTGAACATGACAGGTCCCAACAGATGACCATTCATTGTAAAGAAATCCAGATGTTTCAACATATGAAGAAGAGTCACGAGCCACAGCAATATTTAAAATATGATGATATGATAGAATTTGGAGGAGGAAGGGTATTTGCGGTCTGGGGTAGCTTTGTGTTTGTTTGAATAAACGGTAACAAAGATGTAGATGGAGCTTGTTTCTTGATGTGTGCTGTAACTATGCCTTTGTCTTAGATCAAGGTGATAATCTTAAATTCTCATTGCTTGCCACTCATTCTCTTTCTGAATCTAGTCAGCAATTTGACACCTTAAATATATGTGCCTAAGAACTCAAGGCAACCATAAGGTAATCCAGAATCTTAAGCCCGTAGGCGTGAAGGAGTCAGAAGGCTGTCTCCTTTGGTGAGTGTCACTGTGATCCAGACCATGAATGTTTTTGTCCCTCTCTTCATCTGTCAGATAAAGATTGGTGGCCTTGTTATAGGAAAGATATGTTTGGCAGCACATAGCAACAGCATGCTTTTCAGGCCTGTCTGGATGTGCAGACAGTACTATATTGAGTAGCAGAATTAGTTGAGCTGATAACAGAAGCTCAGTTCTTTTCAAAGGATTATATCTGAAGAGCTATGCATCGAACCTTCTCACAATCATACAGCCAGCTGTATTTGGAAAGCATGAGTTTTCCAGTGACTGCTTCTAAGAGGGGAACAATTTGAGTACTGTGTCAAAAACAGGTAGATATGTGTTGGAGGGAAACTGCTTGTTCCTTTCCTGGCCTCCTGGAACCAAAACAATCACACAGAAATTATTAATTAAATCACTGCTTAGCCCGTTAACTCTAGTTCCTTATTGGATAACTCTTATATCTTAATTTAAGCCATCTCCATTAATCTGTGTATTGACACATGGCAGTGGCTTACCAGGTGAAGTTCTGGCATCTGTGCCCAGCAGGGCTACATGGCTTTTCTCTTACTCCTCTCTTCTTTCTCCCAGCATTCAGTTTAGTTTTCTCAGCCTACATAAGTTCTGCCCTATCACAGGCTCAAGACAGTTAATGGTAATCACAGCATACAGAGGGGAATCCCACATCAGATATGGGTTTGAGATATAAAGGGAAGGTGAACTGAGATCACAAGCTGTCTTCTTGCCTGTCTAGTCCCTATGTTTTTTTTTTTATTTTGCAAAACTTGCTTTTTTTTTTTTTTTTTTTTTTGTCCCTATGTTTTTGACTGGCCTTTTACTACCTCACCTGTCTGCATTCTGTAAACTTCAGCATAGTCTATTTTTGTCTCTTCTTCCACTTCTACCTTTCTGTCGCCCCCCCCCCCACCTCTCTCTTCTTAGACTAATGGGAGAGAAAGCAAAACCGGCTATCTGTGCAGCCTGAACTACTGGAATCCTGAAGTGTATGGTAAATATGTTCTACAAAGGACTAACTCTTATCAAGCAAATTGTCAGCCACTTTTGTTAAGTTCATGTCCTGTCTGAATGTCCTTAATCCCAGTGATGCTTATTTCTTAGAATAGTTTTTTGATCTTTGAGCATATAACTGCCACTAACTATGACCCTCACAGTTATGAACAATTAACCTCCTTTTGTATTCATTTCCAGGGCAAGAACGGTTTGGCAACATGACCCGAGTTTACTACAAGGAAGCTCTTGGAGCGTTTGTCGTCTTTGATCTCTCAAGAAGTTCCACATTTGAGGCAGTCTTAAAATGGAAAAGTGATCTGGATAGTAAAGTCCACCTTCCCAATGGCAGCCCCATCCCTGCTGTCCTCCTAGCTAACAAGTGTGACCAGAAGAAGGAGGGCAGCCAAAGTCCTTCCCAGATGGACCAGTTCTGTAAAGACCATGGCTTCACTGGATGGTTTGAAACTTCTGCCAAGGTGAGATGGCTTTCCTGACAGATCTGTTTCTGACACCCTTGTCAGACTAGGCTGGGACATGAAGTGTGTAGATAGATTTCTGCAGAGTCTTGTAAGCACAGAATCAGAAAAGCATAGTATGGATATGTGACACCCTCCCTCTCGGAAGCAGAAGTGCTTTCAAAGTTAGCTTGCCGGGCTGTGAATAGGCCAGCAGAACTGTCATTCAGGGTAAAAATCGCATGACATTTTCTGTGAGTTTACATTCTTAACCAAGGTGTTTCTCTCCTGCTACTGGAGTAAATGGGAAATAAGGTGTTTTGTCAAAGACAAACACTTTATGACTTTTGAAAAAGGCAAAGAACATGAGAAAATCTCTTTAGAAGATGAAGGTCATATGGACAACTCCTACTGAATAGTCACTAGCAGGTTGGATTGACTCTAAGAGCTTTAAGCAAGAGCAAAATTTACTATGTGCCTTTTCCTAAATAGTTGAGTGGATTGTTTTCTCCTACTATTGGAAACTGCGTTTTATTTTTCCTTTCTAAAAACAACTAAAATAAATTTTGAAAAGCTTAACCATGGGGCAACTAGAAAACCAAAGTTAAAAAAAAATCACAGGTACATTCACTATACTGGAGAGTTGTAGTCCCTGGCATTGTTAAATAAGACAACTCAATAACCATCAGACTCTCATAAAAAATAATAGCCTTTTTGAGAAATTCTATTATTAGCATTTACTCCTTAATTTACATACTTGTTATACTGTCCCAGCTTATAATATGTGTGCTATATATGTATGCATCTGTGTGTGTGTCCACACCGTTTTTCCTCCAAATAGTCTTTCTGAGTGATGGCTTCCAGGATTCCTGTCAGGTTGCTTTCAACTCTACTAGGCTCTTACCCTCAAGGTGGGAGATTATTCAGTGTCAGTTCTCATCAGAATTACGAAAGCAAATGATGAACGATCACATCACAGAGCAGCCTCTGAGCACTGAGTGATGCTAGAATCGCTGGCAGGAAAGTCCCTGGAGGCAGAACTGAGTGGTCCCAGCCATACACTGTTTTGATAAATACGGCATCTTATGTTGCCCTTGGTTTCGTGAAAAGATAGTTGCGGTGGAAGAAAGATGGGGCCCAGGGGTCCTGCAGGAGTTCTTTAGCCTGGCAGGAAGGAGGAAATCACAGAAGGAAAGGCATTTCAGAGACTGAATTTTCCAGGACTGTGCCCCTCTCTGCCCCGTATACATGCTGAACAATTTGCTTTAACTTCCCACTGAAGAGTAGTATGTGTACAACTACATATATATGTTGAGGAATTTCCTATAATGCATGTAAAATTCTATGTAGGATTCAGTTGATCTTCCAGCTAAAATATTATAACTTTATGCAAAAATCTGCCTATAAGATTCATAAATCATTGTCATATGATCTATAATTTGAGACTGTATAAGTAATTGGCTTTATTGTATTTTAGACAAGATATTATATAGAAGAGGGAGAGAAGCATATTATTTATAAATAAATGTTCTCATATAGTTCAATGTTTCCCTCAAATATGCGAGGAAGAACTTCCACCTGATCTCCTGTGTGGCAATTCAGGAGTCTTCTAGAGTCTAGAATCTAAAAAATTACTATGAAGTTTTACTTTAAAGGTTTGGAAAATTATATCAAGGCTTTAAGTATTATGTATTACTAATAGATGTACTTCTGGGTGTTGACAACTAACTTTATGTCTGGATTTGGCTTGAATTTTAGTGCTGTGGTTTTAATAGATACATATAGTCAGAAGGTAGTTTTGAGCTCACAAATTTAATCTTTTCTCCTTTATGGCACATAATGGATTTTGATACTGAACTTTCCAACCCATTTCACTACAAGATGGGATTTATGTTCCCACTCAGCTTTGAGTAACCACTGCTAGAGACCTGTGTCAGAAGGAGAATATAGCCAGAGGTTCATATAATTGAATACAGATCCATTTGACGGAGCTGTTTGGTGAGGCTTAGGAGGTGTAGAGGAAATATATCACCAGGAACTAGCCCTGTGTTTTCAAATTCTCATATCATTCCCAGTTTTCTCTCTCTGCTTCCTGCTTATGGTTTAAGGTATGATCTCTTAGTCTCAACCAGTTGCTCCAGTCACCATGCCTGCCTGCTTGTTGCCAAGCTTGCCCTGCCCAGTGATGGTGACAGCACCTCTGGGCTCCATCTTTCTTCCACCACAACTATCTATCTGTTCACAAAACTAAGGAGAACATATGATGTCGTATTTATCAAAACGGTGTATGGCTGGTACCATGCACTCCTGCCTCCAGGACTTTCCTTTGCCAACGACTCTATCATCATTCAACAGATGGTTGCCCTGTGATGCAGTTCCTCATCACTTGCTTTCATCATTCTGATGAGAACTTACATTGAGTAATCTCCCACCTATGAACCCAAATAAATCCTTCCCTCCATACGTTTCCTGAGTCATGGTGTTGTATCACAGCAACAGCAACAACAAAATAACTAATGAAGAATGGGAATGGCAAGAACTGAATGACACGTTTGGAAATTCAAAGATCATTTTTGTGTTAAAGTTATCTTGGGAGTAAAGATCTCAAACCAGTCCATACTGTAAAAGCATCCTAAATAAACAATATCACTCCCAAATGAACAGGCCTGCCATCTGAAGAAGTTTGTGCAAATAAGGGGGTAGGCAATTTCATAATGTTGGATTTGGTTGGAGACATTAATGTAAATTGTTTCCTATTTATAAATCTATGTGTGTATTTATATGTGTGCATTTCTTTTCATGAATATTTATAAATATATTTAAAAAGATGTAGGTGAGTTGTGTATGTGTGTGTGTATGTGTGTATACACACAAGTGTTAAATAGCTCTCTCAGCCAAAGGGCTGGAGGCAATAATATCATATAAAAAAATGAACTCTCCTAATCTGACTTGTGAATACAATTTTTTAAATAAATAGATGGAGATTCCAGGAGAAAGACATGATTCCATGACTGATGGGAATAGAAAGTGCAGATAAGCTTGAGATAATCTGTGTTGCCAGCAAGTAAGAAGGCACTCACAAAACAGTGTGGACATCTCACTAAGAACACAGGCCTTGCTATTAGAAGTTACAGAACTATACACCAATCACTAAATAAAGAATTTTTGCAACGGAATTAATGGCTAAAATTGATAGCATGATGAGCACAAACAAACGATAAATACATTTTTCCTCACGGTAGAGTCCTGACTAGTAAATATAGAAAGGTCTGGTGCAAACAAAATGACAGCTTCCAATGCTGCAGTGACAACTGCTTTAGAAGAGAATTAAAAGATGCTAAAGTTAGCGAGGAAAGGTATGAAAGAAACAGGCTGTCTACTTATTTATATGCACTAGGTCCGAAGGTGGGGTTGCAACTTTCAACAGGAAGCCGGGCAGCAACGACCTTAATCCACGTGTCTCTTTCACTCTGAGGACACGTGATCCCATCTACTTCCCATCAAGAATGCGAAACTTTAAAGTTAATCGAAAGGAAATCTTAGAAAGAGCCAGACCGAGGGCGATTCTGTGGCCAGTGTTCTCCAAGATGTCACTTGAGATTACAGAAGTGGTGTAACCATTAAACCTTTCCTGTGTTTCCGTAAATAGCCTCCCACTAGTGCTGGGGCAATAACACTGATCAACTCAGTGAATCACACAAAAAGAAACATGAAAACAGGAGAAAGACTTTTAGGGAAGACGCCGTTCTGGGAAAGAAGGAAAGAAAAGAGAGATTAATGGAAATGGAAATAACTGAAATTCATTCTATACATGTATGAAATTTTCAAAGAATAAATAGCAAATTAATTAACCAAATGCCTTGAACTCTTAGTGTAACAGATACTAACTAGCGTTGGAGAAGAGGTTACCCAGTATGCTGGTGTGCCTAGCGCCCTCTGGATGTCTCCCTAGTCTCCTTACCGCACTCAATATTTACTTCCGAGGTCAAGGCTGGCACTGATCCTCTACATTCTGTTCTCCTATTACAGGATAATATAAACATCGACGAGGCCACCCGGTTCCTGGTGGAAAAGATCCTTGCGAACCAGCAAAGCTTCCCTAGGGAAGAAAACGACATGGACAAAATTAAACTAACCGATGAGCCCCTCCCAACGAAGGCCAGGTCCCAGTGCTGCTGATGTGTCTCCATGTCCTCCGCGCGCTCTCGTTGGTCCTACGTGCATCTGAAGATGTCCAGGAGCCATTGGCCTGTGAATCTCCCCTCAGGCATGCTTTATCATTCAGCTGCTCAGGAACCGAGCCTGCGAAGCTGGAGATGCGCAGAGAACTGTTCCCACTAGAGGCCCGGTGACTTACCAAATGAACCCTAGGCTCTTTTTGTACTGTCAAATGCAGAGTAATGTTTACAGCCTTGGAAACATTTTTGTACAGCAAGTTCAAGTGTTAGCTTTTAGTGTAAGAACTGGAATAGCAGAAAAACGTTCCCACAACCTTCCTGACATTCTGAGCGTCTTTGTTCCTGTATTCATCCCCACCTAACCATGATTTTTTTTTCTCATAGACTGTTACCTACAGACTTGAAGGTCCCATGCAACTATTTCCTAGTCAAAACATTGGGCAGGGAACGGTACTTTGCACTTCCTGTAAAATTTTGTCCTCAAATACCGTGAGTCTAAGCTGAGCTAGGCGGTAGTGGTGCACGCCTTAATCCCAGCACTCGGGAGACATAGGAAGGCTGATGTCTTTGAGTTCTAGGTCAACCTGATCTACAAAGCAAGTTCTAGGACAGCTAAGACTGTTACACAGAGAAAACCTGTCTCAAAAAAAACGAACAAATAAGCAAAAACAAACAAAATGTGTTTCTAGAGCTGATAGCTGGGGTATAATAGAGTTTGTTCTGAAACATCTTAAGATTCCCTTCCTTAATTAATCGAAAGTACTGAGCTGGGGCTGTAGCTCAATGATAGAGTGCCTGTCTAGAATGCTATAGACCCTAGGTCTGCAGTACTGGGCGGGCTGGAAGGCCCTTGCATCTTACCTGTATTATGGGTGTCTCCCTCTGAATCCTCTCCTGGCGTAAACTATAAATGAACATTCCTTCTCTCCCCTCTATTCCATTTATAGCCTGGAGCTATTGAAGGCACAGCAATACTAAGTGGAACTTGTCTTTCTAGATTTGTCAGGGTAAAGGTCAGGGGGGAAATTTTTTCCCCAAAGCTTATGCAATTATATCCAAGTTTCTAGAGTATGAAACCTGAAAGAAAATAAACCATGTATCATTTTGTCTATGGTTTCGGACACTGATTATATAATGCCTAGGACACTTTTGGAAGATGTACAATGTTTGCGTTGCACTTAACTCAGAGAAAGGAAAGAATAAATACTTTAACCTAAGCCTGTGTGTTGAATGAATGTAGTTCTAGGCATGTACTTTCTGGTTTAGAAGATGTTGTGTTTAACTGGAGTTAATCTGTAATACTAGCATGCGGGAGACAGAGGCAAATGGTTATAATTTCAAGGCATATATTAACTACCCAGCAAGCTCAAGGACAGCCTGGGCTACACAAGAGCCTTTCTCCAAAAAGAATAAAATTTCTTTAAAAAAAAATGTTTTCTGTTGAATTTTTTAGATTTAGTTACCTTATTTTATGTGTGTGCTTTGGCTGCATTTGTTTGTATGTGTACTGTCTCTGTGTGTGTGTGTGTGTGTACGCACGCGCACGCGCTCGCACGCACGCGCGCGCACACACACACACACATGCACCTAGTATTTATGGGGGTTAGAAAAGGACATTGGATTCCTTGGAATGGAGCTATGGATGGTTGTGAACCACCATATTGATGATGGGAGCCCAACCCACATCCTCTGCAAGAGGAAGAATTGCTTTTAATCCCTGAGAACCTTGATTTTTAATTTTAAGGGGCTTTTCACATTATGCAAAAAAAAAAATCAGCTTCTTTAAAGAAATTTAAGAGCTTTAGTGTCATAGCCTAAAGCTAAAACAATGAAATACTGAACATATTTGTCTCTTGAACCATGTGAACCTGCAGCCTAGTATTCTGAGAACAAGAAAACCATAGAAATGCTATTGTTCTGTCCTCTGTGTCCTGAGAATAAAGGAGGAACAGGCTTTCTTTTCACCAAACTTAAGCCTGACCTAAGTGTGGCTAGATGCTATATGTTCATGGAAAGAAAGCATGTTAACCCTTTGGACATGTATTCGTAGATCCAAGTTTTCTGGAACAGGGTACCAGGGCTTGATTGATGTGTATAATATAATCCCTATGATTTGTCATGCATTAAATCTCACTTTCTAAGAAATGCATATCACCCTCATGTAAAATAAAGCTTTATAATGTCTCTGATACTCCTCAGCCTGTGAAGAATGTATGAGGTATTGCTATCGAACCCCAAATGTAGAAACATCAAGTCAATACTAAACTACCGAAAGTGACAACAATCACTTGAAAGTTTTTACATGTGACATGATTTTAATTTTGATAAGAAATCTGCCACATTTAAGTCCATTACCAGTGATCTTAAAATGAGAAGTGTTATATTCCATTTGCTCAACTTCACAATGTGGGTTAATTTACAGTATTTGTCCAGGACAGTTCCTGACAAAACTGATTGCTGTTATGTCAAGTGAGACAGTTTCGACTTTGTACTGTTCACATTTCAGTGAAAAAAATGTTCGTCTTTTGCCTTAATCTTAAATTCTTTAAGGTTTTGTAACTTTAGCATAAAATTTGAGTTGAGGCTAAATTATATAAAAAGGACTAAATGAAAGAAAAGAACTCCTTGTTCCCTCACTCACTTTAAGAAGCAGTTATACATTTAAACATACACTCTAGTTCAGAACTGGCATAAAGTAACCAATTAAAAGATGTATCTTCCCCCCCCCCCACTGGTCTTATATATCAAGATGTTGCCAATTTTTCTTTCTGCTATGTGTGGGCTCTTAAACCCCATGTTTCTAAAAAGCAATTTTTGTGGAACAGAGATTTTCCAAAGTGTAGTTTCATTTTTTTCAATATGTCTACAAAGCACTGAATTCCTTAATGAAATTTCCCAAGCCTCCCTTTAGACTTGTATGGTTTCTTGGAAATACACTCTTATGGAAATCCAATATCTATTTTGAAACCTCCTATGCTAATTAGTATGCTAAATATTACTGAGTTTGAAATCTATCGTTTGCTCAAAACACTATTAAAATATAACACTATTTCTGTGTGCAAATTATCAATAGTATAAGTCTAGGCACTTTAGACAATGGACTAAAAATAAAAATGTGTTTTCACCCACTGAAGTCAATAGGCACTTAAGAGTCTTGCTACCACTGATTAGCCATTTAGTCTACATCATAATTCTCTCTTACTTCCTCCCAAAATTATATAATACTGAAATTAGCTCAAATGTGAGAAAAAAAATCTAACTACACTAACTGTAGGACTGCTAGGGGGAAATATACTAAGACAATTCTAAAGCACTCTAAAGTGCTAAGAGCCAAGAAAAAATGAAAACATACGTTTGATTACATAAGAATATAAATAAAGACAAGAAGACAAAATTACAACAAGCAACAAACAAAATATTTACAACCTATTTGATTAGGAAGGGAATGAAAGAAGGATAATGACAAGCAATGAAGAAAAATGAGCAAAAAATGCAAAACCAATACGTGTGGACATGCTATGCGAGCGTATATACTGATAAACCATGTGCACTCATGCAAATAATCCAGGAGTACATTGGGTGTTCTTCTGCATCATTTTCTGACTTAACTCCTTGATACAGGGTTTCTCACTGAAGCTAGGCTCTCAATCATTTTTGGCTATGCCCAGTTTTTGCCTAGAATTAGATTCCTGGGTCCTGACATTAAGTTTTGTCCTCCACATGGAGAACACACACATGTGTACATGCATGTACATGTGTACACTTACACATGTAAACACTCATATATCCACACATGGACATTGCATACACATGCAAAAGTTAATAATCAGGAAGCAAAACAATTTGTTGTAGTGGCATTTCATTTGTATTTTAATAAATAAAGCTTGCCTGAAGATCAGATTGTAAAACAGCCCAACTGGTAAGCCTTACAGACCAGGCAGTGGTAACAAACGCCTTTAATCCCAGTTGCCACACTAATTGATATAGAAACAGTGTAGTGCATGCCTTTAATCCCAGTGATGCATACCTTTGATCCCAGCCCTAGAGAGGATTATAAAATGGGAGGAGACAGCTCTCAGTCTCAGGCTCATTCTGAGATTTCTGAAGACAGGATTGCATTTTCGGTCTGAGGTAGAGGTAAAAGCTAGTGGCTGACTGTTTTGCTTTTCTGACCCTCAGGGTGAACCCTAATTTCTGTTTCTGAGTTTTTATTAATTGTGCTTCGTTTGGTTAAGAGCCAATGGCTAGCTGTTTCCCTTTTCTGATCTTCAGGCAAATTTTATTTATTAAAACACAAATGAAATGCCTCTACAATTTGTTAACATTTTTTGGTTATTTCCTTAATATTGAAATCATAGGAGAAATAAGGAAGTCGTAGCTGTTACACTCCGTTTATTTAAATATAGTCAAGTTTCCTTCCCAAACTGCTGCTCACTTTACACACCAAGTCCACATCCTGCTAAGAAGTGACATACTTATTCTAAGAAGAATTATAATTAAAAATAGAAAACTTTTGTTTTTGAATAAGTATTATCAAAATGAAATACACTTTATTATTTTTATGACTTTGAATAATCCATTAAAAACTTAAAAAGGAGACAACTCAAAGTAACCTCACTCTTTTATGTGATCAAGTACATAGGGCATGTTAGTTAAAACAGTTTCTTAAGAAAAACAGAAGTAGTCCAACATCAAGGCAAATTGGCACCATTTCTCAAACAGTTCATTCCAAGTCCACCTGGTAACTGAGAGGTTTGTCTGTGTTGATCAGTTTTATCTGAAAGCGAAAAAATAGAGCCACATTGTTATGACAAATAATTTTGTGTCTAGTACAAGCTGCTCACCAAAGTTAGTTTACCACAGAAGCTTTGAACCAAAGGTGTTCTTGGTCCTAACGACTACATCTCAAAGAGATGCTCCCAGGCTGCTTAGAAAAGCTGGTGAGAGGCTAATTTATGTTACAAAAGGACTTCCCACATCTCAGGGACAGCAAAGGAACTTGAAAGTTTCCTAATACAAGTATCTCAGAAAAGAGCATGGGAAGAGTCACTTCCTTCATTTTCAATAGGGGAATTAAGCCTTTCATTCTTAATGTTTTTGTTTAAAATTTTGTTTGCCCTTATTATCAATTCCAGATAAACATTTGTTTATGCCCACAAATCTTCTTAAACCTTCTTAAAGATTAATAGCTACAATATCTAGCTTGCAGTAAAAATGTAAATCTATATTAACCAACATTCTAGAAGAGACAGTTGGACATCTCAAGGAGGCTCTATACATAAAATCATATGGACTATACACATTTATAAAATTGTTTTGAAAGATGAACATATAAAAGCTGTGGCTCAAAGGCTAGGGTTGTAGTTTAGTGATACAATGTTCAAGTGTCCCAAATAAAGCCTAGACTTCAGCCCCTATCAACACACACACATACCATAAAATAAATCCACTGTCTCCAAGAAGCAAAATAAACCACCTAGTACTCTCTAACAAGACCATTAGCATGTCACAAACACATTCCACTGTCCCCATGACACACTTGCTCGAAAAACTTAAGTGTTCATGTGTTAGGTGTAATAAGCAGAATTACATCCACTAGAAGGCAGCATCTGAAACTGTCTCCTGAAAGAAATGCTCATTTGGCTGAAATTTTGGGCCACATTGGATCTGAAGCTTGCATTGATGTAAACTGTGCTTTGGAGTCCTGGGGATCGCATTAGCCTTGCTTTAAGACTGTGGCTTGGATGCCTATGGAACTGAGAAAGACGTAATTGCATCTGGCTGCCCTCTCACATCAGCATACTGCCTCACTTCTCTGTCTATAAAGATTGACTTCCATGAGTTTTTTCTCACTGATAATTTTTTCAATTTGGAATTAAAAGATAATCTCATTATTTTCCCCCTTTCACTTTAATCTATCTCATGTACTGTTCCCCATCTGCTCTCTCTCAAATTCATGGCCTCTTTTTCTTTGATTGCTGATATTCCTTTTTTTAATTGATTACAAGCTTTTAAGATATTGTCTAAAACCTTTTACTCCTGTGGAGATTTAGTTCTATAAAGAACTAGAGGGTTTTCATGCTGGGTTGATTCAGAAAGATTCTAGTCTCAAGGAAGAGGGGCTAAGTTTTTACATTATTGTGTCTTTAAACTAGAGCACATAGTCTAGCTTCTGACATGGTACTATTTGAACATATTTGCAACCATTCCTACTTAATGATTAAATGATAAGTTCAATGCATTTACTAACAATACAATTATGGGCAAGAGTGTGCTTTCTGTAGACAGAAATTAAAGATAAAACAGGATTCAATGCCAGGAGATAGAGTGAGCTATTCTTAGGCATACAGAATGCTAAGCACACCATGTTCTGAAGTAGAGATAACAGCTGACCAGAAACCAACTATGGTCAAGTATTCAAACATCTTATCCTGCAGTGTAAGATGAAGCCTGACTGTTGCCACTGCTGCATTCAGTGTGTTATGTTCTGATAGTATTTGTGTATGTGTATATCATAATGTCTATTGCAATAATTTCACATCACACATTATTTAATGATGGAGGAGGTTCATCTGTCTATGTGTTACTTTCATTGGTTAATAAAGAAACTGCCTTGGCCCTTTGATAGGACAGAAAATTAGGTAGGCGGAGTAAACAAAACAGAATGCTGGGAGGAAGAAGGCAATGAGGCAGATGCTATAGCTCTCCTCTCCAAGATGGACGCAGGTTCCGATCCTTCCCAGTAAGCCACCATCTCGTGGTGCTACACAGATTACTAAATATGGGTTAATCAAGATGTGAGAATTAGCCAGTAAGAGACTGGAGATATGGGTCAGGCAGTGTTTAAAAGAATACAGTTTCCTTGTAATTATTTCAGGTAAAGCTAGCCACGAGCAGGGCGGGAACACAGCCTGCCACTCCTACTACAATTTAACTGTAAAGCTAACATGAAATAAGTAATTCTCTTGGTAACTGACAATTTTAGGCATTTCACAATTTAGTGAGAATCTCCAATGAAGAAGAGAGTCTCTCTCTACATGTTTCAAAAGAGATCTCTGATGAAACACACTAAAGGAAGACCATACAAAGTATGGAATGCTCTGTAGTAATACTGCCTCTGATCTCTGACTCTAAGCAGGGTTGATCTTGGTAAGTACTTGGATAGGAAACAGAACATGCAATCAACTCCTCTGTCTGCTCCCTTCAGCCAATTACGCATGGGTGTCCTTTCTTGTGAGTGGCAGACAAAGTCTGCTGCAGCAACTATCGTCTAGTCTAGCTTTCAAATCATGCATTAGCTAATTCATTTGTATACTAAATATGTATTTTATTTTTGTGTATGTGTCAATGGGAAAGTATACACACATGTGTGCAGATGCTCAGGAGGCCAGAAAAGAGAACCAGGTCTCTTAGAGTAGGAGTTATAGGCAGCTATGAGCCAAGGAACATGGGTGCTGGGATTTAAATCAATGTCTGCTAGAAGAGCAGCAAGTGCTTTTGCTAGCTGAGCCATCCCTTCAGGAACTAGATCATATATTTGTAACTACAGATGCCAAACAAGATTTGCTCTCCAACTTTGAGTCCTCATGCAATGCATTAAGTCACCAAATAAAGAAGAGAAGCCCTGCTTTCTTTTCCTATAAAGAGTCTGGCAGACTTCTATATGGCTACTTCTGGCAGAGATATTTTTTGAATTGTGTATTATGAAGTCTGCTTTTAACCTTTCCTAAATGACACATTGCAAGTTCACTTTTGAAGTCACCTTGTGCTTTTAAAACCAAGGCTAATGATGAACTTGAAGAGAATAAAGAAACAGGGTCTGTCAAAGGTGTTAGTTACCTATGGGCTTCTCCACAGACTAAAACTGTTTTTATCAGTCTTTTATTCTGCTTCAATCCTAATGCTGTAGGAGGGCATGGCTGCTTAACTCTGCCCTAACATTTGTTTGTTATAGCACCTTAAAATGCTAGAGTTCAGTATTTTTAATCCAAGAATTTTTTGTTGTTTTTGTTAAGCTATATATTTATCTCTGCTCTCCTCTCTTCCTCTCCGCTACCCTTCAGCCCTCTCCCATGATCCTCACACTCCTAATTTACTCAGGAGATCTTGTCTTTTTCTACTTCCCATGTAGATTAGATCCATGTAAGTCTCTCTTAGGGTCCTCCTTGTTGTCTGGGTTCTCTGGGATTGTGAATTATAAGCTGGTTTTCTTTGCTTTATGTCTAAAAGCCACTTATGAGTAAGTGCATATTATATTTGTTTTTCTGGATCTGGGTTACCTCATTCAATATGGTGTTTTCTAGATTTATCTATTTACCTGCAAACTTCAAGATGTCATTATGTTTTCTTCTGTGTAATACTCTATTGCATCAATGTACCACATTTTCTTTATCCTTTCTTCAGTTGAGGGGCATCTAGGTTGTTTCCAAATTCTGGCTATGACAAATAATGCTGCTATGAACACATGTCCTTGTAGTATGATTGATCATCCTTTGAGTATATATTCAAAAATGATATGGCTACATCTTGAGGTAGGAGACCTCAACATATAACCAACCACACTGGACCTTATAGAAAAGAAAGCAGGAAGTATACTTGAATGCCTTGGCACAGGAGACAATTTCCTAAATATAACCCCAGTGGCACAGACACTGAGAGCAATAATTAATAAATGGGACCTCCTAAAACTGAAAAGCTTCTGTAAAACAAAGGACTTGGCTAACAAGACAAAACAACAGCCTACAGACTGGGAAAAGATCTTCACCAAATCCATATTGGACAGAAGATTGATCTTCAAAATACATAAAGAACTTAAGAAATTGATCATCAAAAGAACAAATAATTCAATAAAAAATGGGGTACAGACCTAAACAGAGAACTCTCAACACACAAGCCTAAAATGACTGAAAGATATTTAAGGAAATGCTCAACATCCTTAGCCATCAGAGACATACAAATCAAAACAACTCTGAGATTTTATCTTACATCTGTAAGAATGACCAAGATCAAGAGCACTGATGACAACTCATGCTGAAGAAGATGCAGGGTAAAGGAAACACTCCTCAATTGTTAGTGGGAATGAAAACTGGTATAGCTGCTTTGGAAATCAATATGGCAATATCTCAGAAAATTAGAAAACTAGCTATCCAAGATTTTTATGTAACTTTAACATTGGAAAAATAGTGTCTAATGATTAAAAAATAATTTTGAAGCAAAATTAAAAATGAATATGATATTTATTAAAATAAGGTGACATTCTCATAACATGAATGTCCCATAGCATTACATGGTTAGCTGCCTCAACTACAACAAGATCAGAAATTATACCATGGTGTTAGTCGTACTGATGTGGGATTCCCCTCTGTATGTTGTGATTAACATTAATAAAGAAACTGCTTTGGACCTATAATAGGGGAGAACTTAGATAAGCAGGGAAAACTAAACTGAATGATGGGAGAAAGAAGGGCAAATTCAGAGAGAAGCAATGTAGCCCCATTGGAGACAGAAACCCAGAACTTTACCCAGTAAGCCACAGCCACGTGGTGATACACAGATTAATAGAAATGGGTTAAATTAAGGTATAAGAGATAACCAATGAGAAGCTAGATCTAATGGGCCAAGCAGTGTTTTAAATAATACAGTTTCTGTGTGATTATTTTGGGGCTAAGCAGCTGGGAACAGCCAAACAACCCTCCTTCCTACTACAGGGCAGGGCAAGCTGGCACTGCCATATTTCCCCTAGCAATGGTATTGCTTAAGTTCATAAGAAGGCTTAGCATTCTAAGAAGCACTTTTGGTCATAAAAAAATTACAGATATGCAATAAAGGCAAATTCAGATGAAAGAGTCCTCTAAATGAGAAACAGCGTGTTTTTAAAATGTACATAGGCATGGGAGAAAGAAAAAAAAAGTATAGAGAGTTATAAAAAGAAGTAAATTGTTTATAAAAATTGTAAAAACAAGTATTTAAACAGAGAGTACAGACAGTCATAGATTAGAGCAAAGATAATAAAATAAATATTAAAAATAATAGAGTAAAAATGATATGCCATGTAAAGATGAAATACACAAAGAGAGTCTAATTTATGTATATTATTGTGTTTTCTTTGAATTATTTGACTGTGAAGGAGCTAAGTAAACAACATATATACTTTAAAGATATGTTGACTTCAGAATTTGAATCTAAAGATATGTTACTTTGCAAAAGAAGTTCTTCTTTTATTTCCTCAGAGGATGAGAACCTGTGGAATAATTTCAGACTAATGTGGTTTGGTGGACCAAGACCCCCAGAAAGGTTGCTGTGCACACCCCGAAAAGTTACTTCACCCAATAAACAGCAGAAAGCAGTTTGGAGAGAACTATGCCCATATTTCCAAATATTGTTTATAAATATATGTTTACATTCAAAGGGGGGGAATGCTATAGAGATTTGCATTGGTATGGATCTTAGTTTATTGATACAAATTTAAGGTCAATTATATTATATATATATATATATATATATATATATATATATATATATATATATATATATATTTCTGCTCTTGATTAAGGTTTTGTGTTTGTGCAGCTCATTTAAAAATGTAATGAATAATTAAGAAATATAGGTTAATCTATAATAGTCAATCTTTTAGCTATGTTAGTTAGTTTTCCTAGATGTATAAAGATGTACTTCAGATGATAGGGATTCTTCAAATCTTTCAAAGACTACAGAATGTGGCATTTTATTGTTTTAAGAATTTAGGACTTTTCAAGACAATGAGACATATCTGCTCCTGGCAGCACCAATCTATTCCAAGAGGATGATGCGCACTGAAGAATCTCCTTATGAAGTTTATTAGCTACTTGGGCAAGAACCAGCTCTGTGCTTGCCTGGATTGCTTGATGGCATGCTCTGTGAACTGGACATGCAGGACCCACAGAGAAATGACTGCTGAACTTGTCTAAAGGTCAGACTGTCCTTCAAGGTTACTGCTTCAAGAAAGAATAGAAAGAGTCTGCTAGACATTCTCCTGAACACAGAAGAAAGTGACTGATAAACTGCCAATATAGGCAGAACTGTCTTTGAAATTTCCTGCTTCTTGGAAAAGTCTGCTGGATACTATAGGTCTGTAGGCTGAAGATAGATGCCTGGATGGTACAGAACTTTGGATGACTGTCCAGGCAGTGAGATGTCTCTGTCAATTCTAGAGTTTTGAAAGTTTCTTATAATGTACTTCCTGTTTACTTAGGTAATATTATATCCTTCTGCAGTCTTTGATGGAGTTGAAGAATTGATAGTTAAAGTTTTCCTTAGTTATGATAAAAGATAAAGTAGATATATATTGTAACTATAATTCTTGCTTGATACTTGTCTTGTTATATGTAATTTTTCTATGTTAAAGTTAAAACCTTCCTTTTTATTTACACAGAAAAGGGGAAGTGATGTGGGATTCCCTTCTGTATGCTGTGACTACCATTGATTAATAAAGAAACTGGTTTGGACCTATAGCAAGGCAGAACTTAACTAGGCAGGGAAAACTAAATTGAATGCTAGGAGGAAGAAGGCCAAGTGAGAGAGAAGCCATGGAGCTGCCGCCAGAGACAGATGCACTGAAACTTTGCTGGTAGGCCACGACCTTGTGGTGATGCACAGATTAATAGAGATGGATTAAATTAAGATGTAAGAGCTAGCCAATAAGAAGCTAGAGCTAGTGGGCCAAGCAGTATTAATACAGTATCTGTGTGGTTATTTCCATTCTGGGCATCTGGGACAAGCAAGCAGACTCCTTACAACATGGTACCAAGATGGGTGTGACTGGAGTGACTAGATGATGCCATTTGGAGACACAGATGGGGCGAATACCCTGTGAAGACAGTGAGGAGTTTCATTCCCTGCTGCAAAGGAGTGAAGAAGGATTTTTCTGCAGGTTCTGGGGCTATAGGAACACATGATTGCCTCGATCTTGGGTTTTTAGCCTTTGTAGCCATGTGTCACACTAAGCCTAAGCCATCAAGTAAGTGGAGCCCAGGAAAATGATTAAATACATCCTGCAGTGGTTTGAGTGAGAATGGCCCTCTAGACTCATATCATTGCTTCTTTGGTTCCCAGTTGGGAGACTATTGGGAGGAAATGATTAGGAGGTGTGGTCTTGTTGGTGGAGGTGTGTCACTGGAAGAGGGTTCCGAGGTTTTAAAGGCTCAGCCAGACCCAATATCTCTCTCTCTCTCTCTCTCTCTCTCTCTCTCTCTGTCTCTCTCTCTCTCTCTCCCTCCTGCCTGGGGATCACCATGCCTCTGGGCTCCCCATCATAACGATAATGCACTAATACTCTGAAGCAAGCCCCCAGCTACATGTTTCTTCCATATAAGAGTTGCCTTGGCCATGGTGTGTCTTCACAGCAATAGACCACTCACTGAGACATTCCAGAGCAGCTTCGCTTCTTTCAGCAGATTAGACAAAAGAAGACAAAATGAGGGAGAAGTATCAGAAACACAAGATCTTGTTAGAAATAATACAAAAGAGAATAGAAACTTGGAAACACAGGAGTGAGCATAGAAAAAATGCAACTGATAAAAGAAAAAAAAAACTCCTAAAGGATAAAGAAACAGAATGTACTGAGGCCTAACTATCTTTGTGCTTCAGAATATGCCAAAATTATAGTAATATTTTTGAAGTGAAACACTAGGAGAGGAAAAGGCACACTAGGGCAACTAAAACCAAGCACACATATCAGGAAAAGTGAAGTCAAGGAAAAAGTACCATAAAACTCACAAAATTACTTTATTATAGAAAGAAGAATTCACAATAAATGCCTTAGAATTGTAAGTCATTATACATTCATCACAGCTCTGGAAGCTCTGGAAAGTGTTAGAGGAAAAATATTTTCATGGGACTTTGCTTAAACCTTCTTTAAACAATTGTGAAATAACAGAAGACCAATGTAACACACACACATACACACGCATAAAAATGACATGCATTTTTCCCTGAAGTTATCTTGAAACAATCAATCCTAAAAATGGCTGAAAACCAGACCATAAAGAAGCCTCAAAGTCAAAGAAAATCAAACAGACCTAAAAGGATATTTGTCAGCATTCATCACAAAGCAACAAAATGAGATACTAGCTGTAGGCATATCACAGAATCAAATAAAGGAAACCTAACCTGGGCATACATCTCGAGCAAAGGATAAAACCCATCCCACCATTATAGAGTACCTGGAAAGTAACTCTAGGGATAATACCACACACAGCTGCCAGAGCTTCTGATGGTGTCAAAGGAAAACATTTAAATCTGAAAAATCAAGAATAAGGTTCATGGGTGAATTATCTCTTCATAAGAACATCAAACGAATTAATTTAAAAAGATGATGTATTCCTTTATTCAGTGTAGTGGACACAGAACAGTGTAAGCCTCAAAAATTAGTTACCATTCAGGGTACTTTTTCTTGCAGCTTCTATTTAACATGGTTCTGGAAGTCCTATCCAGAGCAGCTATACAGAAGGAGGAGATCAAGATCATCTAAATTAGCTAGGAAACAGAAAAAAAGTCAGTGTTTTAAGATGATGCATTCTTATCCATAAAAATAAATTTAAGGAGCTCATGCAAACACAACTCACAGCATACAGATCTCAGATCCAAACATTGAAGTGTTCTCATTGCAGCATGACCACAAAAGCCAAGACACACAAACAATCCACATGTCCATACATAATGAAGACAAGGAAAATGTGTTATGAACATGAAATGGAACATGACCCCGTGTTTTTCCAAGTAAAGAAATGGGCCTGTAATCCAAGCTACTCAGGAGGCTGAGAGTAGGCAGATTTTTCTGCCCTGCCTACCATCTCCCAAATATCCACATGGAGGCTTATTATTACTTATGAAAGCTTGGCCAATATCTTAGGCTTGTTTCTATCTCTTCTAAGTTAATCCGTTTCTATTCATTTATGTGTTTGCTTTGTGACTCGTGGCTTTTACTTCTTTTTCCTTCAAGTTTGTTCCCTCTGTATCTGGTGGCAACACCACCTTCTTCTTCCCAGCATCCTATCTGCCCTAAAAATCCTGCCAACCTATTGGCCATTTAGCTTTTTTTTCTTTATTTTATTCTTTTTTAATTAAAATTTCCGCCTCCTCCCCGTTTCCCATTTTCCTCCCCCTCCTCCCACACATCGCCCCCTCCCCCCACTCCCTGCCCCCTCCCCCTACTCCTCTCCCCCTTTCCCCACTTCATTCCCCCTCCCTCTAAGTACTGAAGAGCTTTTTATTAAACCAGTCTGAATGACACATCTTCATGGTATATAAAAAGATTATTCCATAATAGCTAAGCCAGGGGATCACGGAAATGAAAATACATGCAGGAGTGACCTCAAAACTGAAAGTTGTTTCTGGGGAATACTGGTGTGGCAGACTGGCTGAAGGTCTGTCATTGGTGGCGGCTCTGCACCTGCTTCCAGCTAGCTAAACCTAACGCAGAAGGAAATCTCTGTCATGTGGTGTCTGAGACCCAGAACGTTCTGTGATGAAAGACACTTTTCAGTCATAGACCAGTTGCTTACATTCCATTTAAGACAAGGGATCTCCAGGCAAAAAATAAACCCTCTGAAAATTTTCATATATTGCATAAGTTCATTTTGGTCCTTTGGGGATCGAAGGGACAAAAAAAAAAAACCAAATAAATAAATCAGATGAAACACACCTGTAATAGGAAATTTTTAAACAAGACATAATAAAGAATCTAAGGTAGGGGGTCAGTGGCATGACTCAGTGAGTAAGAGTGCCCAAAGTTAAAACTCTTTTGCCACTGAACCTGAGTTTGATTCCCAGGACCCACGTGGGAAAAGGAGAAAACCAATTACTGCAAGTAGTTCTATGATCTCCACTCACATGTCTTGGCACACTTGTCCACGTACACACACACACACACACACACACACAGTGCACTTTAAACGTAATAAAAATGTAATAAGAATCTAAATAAAAATAAGAAAGAATGAGATTTTTTAAATTACACTCATTGGTTATTTCATGATTAACTGTACATTGAGAAGACATGTGTACATGCCATAGTATATGTGTATAAGATACATGCCATGGTGCATGTGTGTAAAATACATGCCATGTGATGTGTGTAGGACACAAGTCATGGTGCTTGTGTAAGGCACCATGGTGTATAGGGCAGACAACAGGTTTTAGTTGTCTGTAGTCAGTTCTCTCCTTCTACTGTGTGGGACCCGGGGATGGAACTCAGGTTGTCAAACTTGGCAGCAAATGTCTTTCTATGCTGAGCCATCTCACTCATCAAACACATTTTTTGTTTGTTTGTTTATTGACATATTCAAATATGTTCTTCATTAATTACACCAGAACAAAAGATTTGTCTACAATGTCCTAGAATACAGTTGTCTGCTTTTTGATTCTGTAGTTGCCTGCTTTTTGAATCTGTGAAATCTAACAGTTTGGAAGACAATCAAAAAAAAATTTTCTCTGAACTGCCAAACAATTTTATTATAGATGATAGAAGAAAAATGTTTGTTTCTCCCAGTTATGAACTGCAGTAGAATGTCATTTAGATGTTGCTAGGAAGAAAAGGCTGTTTTGCCCCCTTAATTATATTCTACAGTGCAAAAGCATCAAATGTTGGTTCTACTAAGTATATTGCTCTGAGCCTTCTATTTCCTGCATTCGAACACGTGGGAATAAGTTTGACAGTGTAGAATGTTAATAATAAATTTCATAATGCTTCTGGTTTATTTAATAGCAGAGGGATTTCTGGGTCCCACATAGAAATCAACATAGTGAAAGAACTGAAGATGCATTCAGGAGTGAAAAATAAGTGAAATGGCATGAAATTGTCCCTGACAAAAAAAACACATGTGGAGACCTCATGACCCTGAGGATTTTGTATGGCTGTATTATGCGCTTAGAGTAATTACACTGCTGCATATACCAATACTCTTTGGGCAGAAGTAGAGAACTACAAGTCAGGATCCTCAATTCTAAGTCCAAGACAAAAACCCTGAAACATAAAAGAGACTTTAGAATGTTCAAATGTGAATACTCATGAGATATTTAATCAAGGTGAAATATGAGCTATTCCATGCAAAAGGAAAATCTGAATGAAAATTAGAAAGACCTTGAATTGTTAGGAAATGTAAGCTCTCAGTCATTCCTATATCAATGACTGCTTTTGGAGGATGAAGTGGTTTTGTTGAATGCTGCTCCTAAAGCAGCTACATTAAATGTCTGGGAGTGTGTTTAGCTCTTGCATGATGATGGGCATTATTTGACATCATCTGCTTGCATGTCAAAGACAAATCCTGACACTCATGCAGAATCAACATAATCGAGATGCAGATGAAGGTTAGGAGACGCCTTTATGACCTTGAGAAATAGTATTTACTACCCAGGTTGTTTGTGCATTTTCCATGAGTAATTTCCTCAAAAAATGATATGAACTAGAAATGCAAAACAATATTATGAATAACATTTTGCTTAAGTACAGATATGAGGAGCGGCGGGCTGTGTTCCCACCCCCCAGCTAGCTTTACCCAAAATAATTACATGGAAACTGTAGTCTTTTAAACACTGCTTGGCCCATTAGCTCTAGCCTCTTACTGGCTAACTCTCATATCTTGATTAACCAATTTTTATTAATCTGTGTAGCACCACGAGGTGGTGGCTTACCAAAAAAGGATCTTAACCTGTGTCCATCTTGGAGAGGAGAGCTATAGCATCTGCTCGGAGAGGAGAGGCATGACATCTGGCTCACTGCCTTTTTTCTCCCAGAATTCAGTTCTGTCTACTCTGCCTATCTAAGCTGTTGTCCTATTAAAGGCCAAGCAGTTTCTTTATTAATTAACCAATGAAAGTAACAGATAGACAAATGACCCTCCTCCATCACTTAAGGGCAGTAATCTATCTAAAATATTCTAGAAATGTTGTCTTCAGGCAGGATGTGAAGTTTCATGTCCAGATGCAAGCTGGTAAAGAAGCAGGACCACCAGTTATTACTGGGAAGCAGAAAGGGCATCATAGATGGCTTACACTCCAAGAGATACTGAAGGATCATTTAACTCTTCCACTAGCTCAGTCAACATGAGCTATCAGTTTAGCACTAAAATAGAATAGTCAGGAGCATGATAACACCTGATGGTGCTGAGAACCCCTTCCTTGGTGTTATAATGCTAAATCTCTGGAGATTTGACTTCTTAAAATGCTATTGTGAATATCATAACTTTGTGAGCAACTCTAAACTGTTTGTGTATGTGAAAAAGATATATATATATATATATATATATAATTAAAGAAAATTTGTGACAATTAAGGAAAATGTGGTACATTTACACAATGGAGTACTACACAGCAGAAAAAATAACGACATCTTAAATTTTGCAGGAAAATGGATGGAGCTAGAAAAGATCATTTTGAGTGAGGTAACCTAGACACAGAAAGACAATTCACATGTACTCGCACATAAGTGGTTTTTAAACATAAAGCAAAGAAAGCCAGCCTACAAATCACAATCCCAGAGAATTTAGACAACAATGAAGAGACTAAGAGAGACTTACATAGATCTATTCTACATGGGAAGTAGAAAAAGACAAGATCTCCTGAGTGAATTGGGACATGAGGACCTTGGGGGAGGGTTGAAGGGGATGGGAGAGGCAGGGAGGGGAGCAGAGACAAATGTAGAGCTCAATAAAAATCGATAAAATAAAAATAAAAAACAAGAATGCATATAACATCAGGGAAGAAAACTGAAGGCAAGGGTAATAATCTAAGAGATGACTATGAGTCTAAGAGATGAATATTCAAAAAGGAAAAGAACAAGACACAGGAATAAACCATAGAAAGGGTGGAAAAATGTAAAACAAAAACGGTAGGGCAGAATGGGAGAAAAGTTGCTTGTGTTTAAGAAAAAGAAAGCAAAAGAGGCTAGAGGCCAGCAAAGACTTCTCAAGTAGAAAAAGCAAGTGTCTTTATTGTAAAGCGGTGAGGTGAAAGGAGCATCAGGAAACAAGGGGATGGGCAAGGCAGAGCCACAGAAGCCTAAGACTGCTTGTTTCTTTGTGTGAGTGAAGTTTAGCACACGAGTGGAGCTGGCATCCAAAATCCTGCTGTGGTGCTGTTAAGGATCTGGCATATGGGCTTCAGCCTCAGCAAACCTCAGCTATCAGTTCCCTTTCCAATAAACTACAGCGACTGTGTTTACATCCACCTGTAACTTGCAAGTTGTTGTAATTCCCATGAGATGACCATAGAGGTAGGGTAAGAAAATCCTGGACAGCAAAGAAAAAAGAAAAAAAAAAAACTCATTTGTTTTATAAAAAAATTAATCAATAAATTAAATCTTTTATCTATTTTTAAAAAAACCTGTTGATGCAGTTCTTAATTATGTGTATGCAGCACAAGATCTTACTGTGGGGATGATGTATGGTAGGATCATAATACTATAATAAGTATCCCATGTGTGTCCAAATTGAAATTTATTTGGTGCCAGCATAAGAATTACAGCATAGACTAGAGATAGCAAATCCAAAAATGAGTCTGAAGCCACTTATAAATATAGCATATGATGGGATGTTATTTCAAATCAACAAAGAAAAGTTGATTATTTTGTAGAATAAGTTGTAATAACCAGGTATATATCTAGAAAAGTGTGTTGGTTCCTGTCTTCGTGCCTGTTCTATTGCTGTGAGGAGACACCATGACCAAGGCAGCTGTTAACTGGGGGCTTGCTTGCAGTTTCAGAGGTTAGCCCATTATCATCATGATGGGAAGCATGGCTTACATAAGCTGACATGGTGCTGGAGAAGTAGCTGGAGTGTTCAACATGTGCTCTCTGTAGGCAGCAAGAAGAGAGAGAAAGAGCTACTGGACTTAGCATGGGCTTTTGAAACCCCTAAACCCACCCCCAGGGACACACTTACTTCAACAAGACCACATCTACTCCAACAAAGACAAACCTCTAATCCTTGTAACCCTCTCAAACACTTCTACTCCCTTATAACCAAACATTCAACTGTATGTGAGCCAATGGAGGCCATTCTTATTGAAACCACTGCAGCTTCCTGTATCATTATTTGTCCAAATAAGTTTCAAGTAAAATAGCAATTTAAGTGAAAACATATTTCCTAAATTACTAATAAGAAACAGTACCTAAACAAATAAATCATGACTGTGAAATCTGATTTATTTAACTAAATGAAAATAAATTCTTACTCAACATTGCCATAAACATTAAGCAATGATCCTAAAAATATTCTTTATCATAGATAAACTGTTTTTTTCATTAATTTTTAAGAAATTCCCAAGAAAGAAAGGAAAAGTCTAGCAGAAAATTGAGCAAAGAATAATTAGAAATGGCTCATCAAAGTGAAAATTCAAATGGCAATTTAACACGTGAAAAATTATTCAAACTAGCAATAATCCAAATTTAAACTAGACTGAAATAGCATTCTTCTGTATTATATTGGACAAAAATACAATTTCTAAAAGTACGATTACATGTCACTGAGACTGTAAAAGTGAAATGTATGTAAATGTATTTAAAAACATCCAACACATTTACAAATACAGTGTTGGGATGTAGCTCAGTGGTACCTCAGACTTGTCTATCACACACAAGGCCTGAGATCCAACTTCTCATAGTCCCCCTGCAATATATGTCGTAGCGTAAATGAACGGCAGACAGAAATTATAAAATATTCAGCTTTAATTAGGGAAAGACTCACAGAAACGAAGTTCCAGTGGAGAACAGGAAAGCAGAAGGGGCAGCTGGGAGCACGCCCAGAATCTTTATAAGTAAAAAATATCCTCAGGGGACCCCGCCCCCTGCTAGCAAGGTGATTGGCTGGGTCTCCCCTACATATACTACATATATATATGTATATACATATATATACACACATATACATATAGGACGGATGAGATGGCTCATTGGGTAAAGGTGCTCATCTCCAAGGCTGATGACCTAAGTTAGAACACAAGGACCCAAATAGTGACAGGATAAAGCTGACTCCAGAAAGATGTCCTCTCCTACACTGTAGCACTCAGGCCTCATCCACATGCAGAGAAGAGAATATTAACCAAATAAAATTAAATTAAAATGCTACTTTACAAAGCAGTCTCCCACAGACCTTTGATTCTGGATGTAAAGTGGTTTGCTGCAGTAGTGTTTTCAAAGGGGGAAATTTAGGGGCCATGGATCAAAACCAGAATGGTGCTGTCGTGTTATTTTCATAATCAGAGAAAAGCATTAATACAGAAAAGTTCGCTTAAACAGGAACAAGCTTTTTTAAAAGTAATGCACTAAAGTAACCACCACTTACTCTGCACTGCAGAAATGAAACCTTTCTAAGTTGATGTAAGTCTCTGATTTCACAGAAATGATTAGTTACTGAGGTCTACGCTGAACAAAAAGAACATCCCCCATATTGCACTAGTAATAATTGCTTTCTAGATTATGGTGACTAATGTCACTGAAATCCTAACTTACTATCTAATCTACACAATTTTCAGGTTAACATATAACAAACTCCTATAGACAACATGGTTTAAAAAGGATGTAAAGCTATTCTTGCAGGACTGGATGCTGGCTCAAGTCTACAACTCAGGCTTTACTAGATTCAAATATCATGATAAGCTGACAGCTGCTTTCTCTCTGTGTCCTCATGAGCCATTGGAGGCAGGAGCGGGCTCTCATGTGCGGTGACCAGAAAATTGTATTCCTGAATATTCTGTCCCATAACAAGTAAAAGCTTTGCCCCCAAACCAATAACCAATGTGCGTGTGTATACTTTATTCCTACTACTTGTTAAGATATACAGCATCAGTATTCTTATAGCTAAGAAGGCAGAGGTTCTAATAACTGAATCATTTGCCAAGAACAACTCTGTGTGGCAAATTCCAGTTCCAATTCATTCACTCTTCCACTCTCTACCTAACAAGCAATCACAATAGCTAATTATAGGATTCATCAAATTGCGATATCATAAAGCATCATTAATTCACACTCCTCTGACAGATACAACTTGCAAATTACACCTCAATAGAGCATTATAACAAACCACCCTCTAGCAAATTCCTAGCATATAAAAATGTAGTGCAGTAAAATGTTTTTGATAAATTGACATTTGATGTTTTGATGGGAATCTTTCAAAACCTGATATACTAGTCCCTTATTGTTCAGTATTTTTCCCCATTCTTGTCTAAGGTTTCTGTCTTGCCTGGTTCCCGCAGTCGTTAAGTCCCAAAGAAATCACACAGAGGTCTACATTAGTTATAAACTAATTGGCCCATTAGCTCAGGCTTCTTATTAACTCTTATAACTTATATTAGCCTATTATTCTTGTCTATGTTAGCCATGTGGCTTGGTACCTTATTTGGTAAGGCAGTCACATCTTGCTTCTTCTGTGGCTGGGTCATCACTGCAGACTAGGACTTCCTTCTTCCCAGAATTCTCCTGTTCTCATTGAACCACCTCTACTTCTTGACTGGTTCTCCCACCTATACTTCCTGCCTGGCTACTGGCCAGTCAGCATTTTATTAAGATACAATTGACAGGGTACAAACCATTGTCCCACAGCACATGCTTACACCGTGAGTTATAGAAGAAAGCTATTGATGTCATCCCTTGTTTGGTACAATGAAACATTTATGATCACCGCTTATTTAGTAGCAGATACTTCAAAAGAAATTGCAGCTGCCCTTTAAATGATAGACCCTCTGTCCATTTTGCCTTCTTCAGAGTAACTTTGTTCCATAGAAAATCATGCCCTGATGCTTCTAAAAGAACTCAACTATAGCTAAATTCAAAACTTGCCCAGTAGCATGAGCAATGGGTCTCAGTCATGAGTTAGTCAAATCATGATGGTATTTGTGCTCTCTCATGTCCAGGCAATGACAATTGTGTCTTCCCTTCTGTCTCCTAGATAATAATCGCTAGACTTCAAATATACATTTAACATTTTCAACATCAAAAACAAAGTCTGAAAAATGGATGAAAAGGAGACAAGCATAACATATGGCCCAGAGGATGCCATGAAAAGCTCTTCTCTAGGGCTGCTCACTGTCCAGTGTAGCCAGAACTGCCAGTCAGCAATTCAAACTAGGTATAAAGATAAATGTAACAATAAACAGGGATGCATCCCTTTATATACATATGTATACTTTATGTGTGTAAATTTATTCAGTCTTTATAAAAATTTTATGAGGTGAATACTTGAAAAATTTAAGGCCATCCCTGAATATCCAGCAAAGCTACCTAAGCTCTGTTCTGAGGGTGGAAAGCTTTTCGCAGGAGGTGCCATGTAAGTGTGAGTAATGGAGGGTCTAGAAAAACAACTGAATTAAAGGCAGATTAAAGGCAGTCTCATTCGGTGAGAGGAATCAGCACAACTGAGAGAGCGTGTTCCCTGGAAACACTCATGGTAGAAATGTAAGTGCATTGAGGCTCATAGCCTGCTGCAGGGGAGAGGCTTCTGCAGCCTCACAGGGGTGTAGATTGTGTCCTCCATATGAGGGGGACCATATCTGAAATAGAAGCACCAGAAAAACCAATCAAGAGAAATATTTCTAAGAGTTGAATAAAAGTTAATGAGGAGCAGGGGATGGAACACAGCTAATAGAGTGCTGGCCCAGCATGTTTAAGGTCCTGGGTTCTGTCCCCAACACCCGATAAAGCTGTGTGAGGTAGCACACTCCTGTTATCTCTCACTTAGGAAGAGAAAGCAGGAGAATCAGAAGTTCAAGTTCATCCTCCACTGCACGGCAAGTTCAAGGTTAGCCTGGGTAACATAAGTTTTGTTATAATAATAGCTCTCAGGTTACATTTGCATCAGTGTGTGAAATATTAAATTCTGATATCAAAGAGGTGTCCTTGATGAGAAAAAAAAGGCAGAGCAGAACATACTGAAGCTGTACCACTTTCCTAAAAGCAGTGAAAACTCTGGCAACACTGCAAGAATTTGATTTGGGGAACTCAGAATATTAACCAAAGATGAGTAGGAACCTCAGAAGAGTTGTTCAAGAGCAATGCCTTCATATTTAAGGATGAAAATTGCCAATCAATAAATAAACACTCCAAGCATTAAAAATATATCAATTCTGGAAAACAGGTTATAAAAAAAAAAAACAAAACAGAAAATGGGTCATAATAAAGTCTGCTGCTGCAGATCCAGCCTTGAAGGAATAACCGATCTTCCCAGGGCTTAGGATGCAACCCCGACATTTTCACCCTGAAATTAGTTGCCTGAAGGCTAGTTTTAAAACTTTGTATTTATCTCACCTGAGTCCAGATTATTTTAGCACCAAAGCTGCTAATAATAATATGTTCGTTGAAAGTGCTAAAAGGGAAACTCTCCAGTCTCTGCTACCCTAATCTATGTGTATTCGTGGGCAACCTAATTTAAATCTAAACAGAAGTCTGAGAAGTGCGATGGCTACCAGCCTCAGAAAACTTCTGTATTCTCCAAAAGTCCATTCCTGGGTGGTGTGGATGCTCACAGATACAAGGGAAAGGCCCTATGCCATTGGTTCTCAACCCATGGGTCGTGACCCCTTTGAGGTTTACTGATCCATTCATAGGGATTGCCTAAGACCCCCAGAAAACACAGAGATTTACCTTATGATCATAATGTAATTATGAATTAATTACAGTAACACAATTACAGTTATGAAATAGCAATGAAAATAATTTTATGGTTGGGGGTCACCACAGCATGTGGAACCGTATAAAGGGCCACAGGGAGACTGAGAAGCACTCCAAGCTCTCAAGGCTTGGCAGAGCAGCTCTGGCTTTGGAGTTAAGATTGCTGTAGCTTGGTACTAAAGGCATACCTCTGGGCAAGGGCTGGGAGAGTGTGGTTCCAGGCACGTAAGGAAATCTCTATGTGGTCATTATCTGACCGCTAATTAAGAAGTCTGACATAAGGTCAAACGACAGTACTCTGAAAATCCAAAATAGAAAATGATTCCAAGTCTGAAATTCAGAGATGGCATCTGAAGAATTTCAAGTTTTGAAGGATTTGGAGTTTGAAAGCTTGAATTGGTGATGTACAGCTAGAACATTTGACTCAGATATTCACAGAGCTGAGGGACTCTGAAACCTGAAGCACGCTTGCTCTCAAGTATTTCGAGGCTGGAATGCTCAACATGTACTTTCATTTCCATGTGTGATAAAGGGTGCATGTTTTCTAGAATCAGGTAAGAAATATCTTTGAACAAATGGCAGCCAAAAAATAAGTGGGGAGAAGAAAGGCCAGTGAGCCTCGGGAATCCACCTGCCTCCGGGTGTTGGGGTTAGAGGTGCACAGAATGTGCACAGATAACACTGAGCTTTTTATTTTTCCACCGGGGTGTAACTCAGGTCCTCATGCTCACACAGGCATTGCTATGCCCTGCTGAATCATCTCCTCAGCTGTAACCAATTATTTCTTGTTTTTTATGAGACAGGGTTTCTCTGTGAAGGTTGGCTGTCCTGGAACTCCCTCTGAAGACCAGGCTGGACTCTAATTCACAGATAATCTGCCTGCTTCTGCCTCTTGAAATAAAGAGGCTGGGATTAAAGGTATGTATCACTACCACCCAGCAAAAAACTATGTTTCCCAAGTTGGCCTCAAACTCCAAATCCCCCTCCCTTTGCCTCCTTTAACAAAGCCTACTACTGTCCTGTGCTACCAGAAAGGCCCATTATTCCTACATGTCTTAAAAAACAACTGCCCTTAGCCTGGCCATGGCAGCTCATACCGTTAATCCCAGCACTCAGAGGCAGAGGTAGGTGGATCTCTGAGTTCAATGCCAGTTTGGTCTACAGAGCAAGTTCCAGGACAGTCAGAGCTACAGAGAAACCCTGTCAAAAAAAAAAGTAAAGACAATTGTCCAAGTCATTAATTACAATTCTGTATAAATGGATAGAAAATGCAATTTCTAAGAATAACAACATAAAAATTGAAGGTGAGAGATAAAGAGAAAAACTTTTAATATAACTGGAATCATTAAAACTTAAGAATAAATAGTAAAACCTAAGTAGTCCTATAAAGTATGAAAAATGAATTTCTTATCAATTGAATTAATGATTAAACTGATGAGTTAAACCTCTCAAGGCACAAGATCCATGTCTTTTGAATGAAATATAACAACCATCAAGGAATAATTAATTCCTACCATGCACTAACTTTTCCAAAACACAGGAAGTGAAAACACTTTCTAATTCATTTTGAAGTCAGTATTCACAATGTCAATGATCACAAAGGTATCACAAAAATAAATCCAGATGTAAGAAAAATAGTGAAAAATCCTTTAAAAACTAGCAAGTCATTTTTAAGTAAAAGTAATTAACATATTGTATTAATAAAGGAGCAAAAGACATGCATGCCTCAATAAAAACAGAAAGAGAAGATAACAAAAATACAGTGCTAAATTTAGCTATTACTAAAGGAGACATCACCTCCCTCCATCACCTGACAAAAGAAAACCAGTTGAGGAAAACGTCCTCAAGGGACTATCTGTTGAAATCACACAGCAAATATCATACTTGGTGTTGAAAGATGGAAGCTTCCAGAAGCAAGACAATGACACCTTCTTTGCCCTTCCCTCTGCATTGTACCAGAGATTTTCACTGGAACAATCAGGCAGGAAAAAGAATGGAAAGACGTTAGCACTGAAATTAAGGAGTTGACATTATTAGCTGCATGCAACCTGATCTTTCCATTTAAAAAGCCATTAGGAAGCTGTTGAAATTGCAGTGTTCATTTTTAATGGAATACTTGAGCAAAACTTCAGCGTATAATACCAGTGCATAATATACAGCATATGAAAATCTGTCATGCTCATAATCATAGTAATGAACTATCCAAAAATGAAATTAACAAATTCATTTACAATATCACCAGAAATAATAAAATTTTTGAATAAATTTAAAGAAGGACAAATTCTTGCATAATGAAAATTACAAAATTATTTTTATAAATTTAAATTATGAAAGATCTAAATAAATGGATAGGTATCCCATGTTCAGGAACCTAAAGAGTTAATGTTGCTACTACAGCTGTTTTTGTAGAAAGTGGTTTACAGATTAAAAGCAACCTTAACTGCCCAAATCCAAACAAAAACCTCATGTAAATTACTTTTTGAAAAAAATCGACCACCATTTTTTCAGAAAAGGGTAAACTGATCCTGAAATTTCCATGGACTGATAAGGGCCGAGTTTCAGAAGTTCCACTGCTATAACAACATAGCTAAAGCAAGGAGGAGAAATTTCATCTTGCTCCTTCTTTCTGTGTGTAGTGAGGAAGAACTTCAGAGCCCGGAGGGCATGGGGAGGAATTGATTTGCCTCATGGTGGGGAAAGGTGGGGTGAGGGGAAGCAAAAAGCAAGAGGGGAGATGGACAAAGGCAGGTCAGAGTCCTAGGGCTTTTCTTGGTACACCCTGATGACCTAGTTTCTCTACCCAAGGCTTGGGAGTCATACTGGATCCAAAGTATAATAGAACCCAAATAACCAAAGCAGTGCTTAAAAATATCTACAAAGTCAATGGCCTTATATATCTCTGGATTTTTGAATTTCATACATAGTGACAGCAATTAACTGTATTTCTCAATAAGTAATAACATTTTAATGAAAGTGAAAACACTAAATACAATACCTAGATTTGTAATTTATGTTTCCAAGCATTTATATTTGCTTATAGAGGAGTCTACCTCCTCCAATATTTGAACCACACCTGGATGAAAAGGAAAGTTATATTCAAACGATTTTCCCAGCTTAGTACTAAACATTAACATTAAATTCTGTTGCATGTATCTTTCTGTTGCTATGGGCAAATTATTTGAATGACTTCAACAAATCCTTGAACTGAACAGAAATTGCTTCCCACTCAGTTATAATTTTACCAGGCAGAGGCTAGAGATTGGGACTAAACAATAAAAAAGTCATTCAAGTTCACATTTAATGCTCTGTGTGGGATGCAGCTGAAGTCTGGAGAGGGAAACATGACCTGGTGGTAGAGAGAGCTTGCTTTATCATCTGAAAGACATTTTGGCAGCTCTGCTTTTAATTCCACAGACTAAATGGGGGAGAGACCACCCCGAAGGAACAAATATGACTGTTAAAATTGAGCATTGAAAATTGTGCCTGGAGAAAAAAAAAGGTAAACAATCACAAATGAAGAAAAATGTAGGAGAGAGATTTCCTTTTATTAAGTTTTTGGAAGTGGTTGACAAAGCAACAGTTTTCATTATGTTCTCACGTGTCGTGTGCCGTGCTCCTGCCGCCCCTGCGTTCTCACATGCTCTGTCCCCTGTAACTGGCCTGATTTCCTGTGTAAGAGGAAGCTTAGGACTTGCTTATTATATGTTTCCTTCATTATGTCTAAATGAGATATGCTATTGGTTTTTTATCAACTTCCCCTGATAGTTTTTCTTCTATGCAATCTACTTTATCAATTTTGCTTTCTATTGTTACTTTAAAGATAATTTTGATATTTCCATTTGCAACACCTGATTTTATGATTTAAGTCTCAGCTTCATTATTGAATTTTCTATCCATGTTTCTGTCTTTTGCATCCCTCTCCTGAATGGATTTGTTGGCCTTATTCTTTTCCTGTCTTATCCTCACTGGAATCGTTGATCCATTTGTTTATATGGAAACATCTGAATTTTCGTCTGGCGTGTCAGATATCAGATATTTTAGTTCCCTTAGATTCATTTGTTGTGGGCTGTGGTTTTAAAGGGCATCCATGTTGCCTTACTTTCCAATGTTTCTTGTGTTTCTGTATTATGGTTTCTGCATCATTTGGGTTGGCCATCTCTTCTAGTTTTATTTTATTTAGTTGTATTTGCCTTCTTACTTTTTTTGAGAGCTCAGTTACCGGTACTGCTCCCAGAGGAGTAAAGAAACCATTGCAAAAGCGATGTCACCGAAACAAACCAAAATAAAAACACCAAGCGTGAAAGCCCCACTTGGAATTGTTGGTCAGGACTGTCCAACAGACTATCAAAATAATACACAGTAAGGCACACAGTTAAGAAAAACTATTAGGGTAAAAAGTTTTTTAAATGACTTACATAAAGGCAGAAAATGCAAGGAAAGAAGAAGTAACAGACCAGTTTACACAGAAGAAAGGAAGAAGAGAACAATGGTGGGCAGAGGGAGATTGCATAATAATGAAAATGTATGAGGTTATGTGCAAAAAAGAGGTCCGTGGGCTGTGTCAGAGGAGTAGTAGGTAGGAACTGCAGTTCAAGGTGTCCATCCCAATAGCAGAAAGCTCCCTGATGGGTGAATCTTGCACAGGCAAGGTCCCAAGACACCAGACCCCAGAATGGCTTTTGTTTTTTTGCTGTGCCCTCGCTTGCTGTTGCTATCTTTCTCTGGTGTCTGGTATGGTGTGGACAGGTGTGGGGAGATCCCCACTGTCTGTCATGTAGCATGTTTATCTCATGGAAACATCCTATTCTGCTGGGTATTCTTACTTTTGGATTATTATGAAGATGATTCCTTCCTAAGATGTACTGTCTGATTGATAATAATAATATTGGCTAAAGTAGAGTTTTGATGATTAAAATATGAACAAGGAAGGGTCACACAGCTAGAACACATGGGTTTCTATCGAGGAACCGCATAGACTGTGGCTTAGGTTAATGATTAAGGGAAACAGTTGAGTCCCGGTAGCCCAGCTAGCTTAAATTCTTTTAACCTTAATGTTGAGAGATGTGTTCACAGGTTTTTGGAGTGAAACATAGCTGAAACAAAGCTTTGAAAATAACTTAAAGTGAGACCAAGATGTTTTTGTTAAATAGCTTTGAGGTGAAAACCCAAGAAGATAATCTGAAGTTTTAGCAAGGCACATGGCTGAATATGGAGCTCGTGAAGATCAGGGAACAAGAACAAAACAGCCCAATTATTTCCAGCTGGTGCACTTTTGTTACCAGGATTGGTTGATGACCAAAGATGATGATTAATTCCTGTACCCATTTTGTCCTCAATCTCCTGACATAAAAAAAAAAAAAGACTATTGATGAGTAGGTATGTACCCTAAAGATTTAAAGTAGAGATGACTGATTCTTTTTCATATATAAAAGTTTAGGCTTGTGATTCTTTTAAGATTCCTTATAAGATTATCTTTTAAGATAAAGTAATTGGCCCTTTTTTGTAACTGCAAAATGCAGCCTGCAAGTAAAAGACCTGACTGAGAAGACTACCTTGCTTACCATGTTATCTAAAAAAGTTGCTTGGGTATGAATGTACATGGATCTTGGGATAATTTGATAATTTGTTTTTCATCTGTAATGCATAAAATGTTTAATAATGTTAACAGATATGGAAACATGCTGTTTTTCACTTGTATTTACTGTAATCATTCACTTGAAAAATCGAATGTAGACACACTGCAGTTTTTATATTGTCTGAAAGATCCTGCTGGGGTATATATACCATTGGGAAAGAATAAAGAGTTGAATTGAGTTTGAAGGAAAACATCAAGAAAATTAGAGAGAAACATCAAGAGAGACAGAGGGGACAGTTCTGGATAAAACTAAGAATAGAGGAGAATAAAGAAATAAATGGTCAAGAGAGAGTGTGAGTGTCTTTTTCCCTTAACCTCCTCCGATGAAAAACAAAGTCTAGCATCAGCCAACTCCACTGCTTCCATTTGAACCCTGCATGATGGAGGCTGCCCCTCCCCCCCCCGCAACTATAAAGAAGAATCAACAAAGAAACTATAGCAAAAATGACAGTAGCACACAGTCAAAATAGAAAAGGATGACAAGGTGGAAAAAGAAAAGGAAAACAGAGGGATAGACAAAAAAAAAAAAAACAACAGTGTTTTCTATGTGTTCTAGTGTTGGAGTTGGCCAGGTGGGTGAGCCATCACTTGATCTTGGAGTCTCTTGCCTTTTCAATCATTCAGCCTGGTGCTGAGCACAGACTGGTCAAGGACCAGTTGTCCTTCAGAGCCACACTCATTTTATTTGTTTCACTTCTTTGTGTGCCAGGAGCCTCTGCTGGCCTCTCTTAGTTTTACAGCCTATGAGTCTAGCAAGTTCTCACTGTGGGTACTCCCTAGTGAGTAGACCCAGACTGGTCAAGGACCAGTTGTCCTTCAGAGCCACATACTTTTTATTATCTTCCTTTTTGTGTGTGTGCCAGGAGTCTCTGCCAGCCTCTTTCAGTTTTGCAGCCAAAGGGGCTAACAAGTTCACACTCTGGATAATCCCCAGTAAGTAGACCCCAGGGTGCCTAAGGTCAGAGCTAAGAGACCTTCCCTGCCAAGGAAATTGAGATGAAGGAAGCTGAAGTCTTTATTGCAGAACTGTTCTCAAAAGATGCTTTCAAATCCCTTATCAGGTGTTTTCGGGTGTGAACTCCAGAGTTTTCAGTCATTCTAGCAGCTAATCATGCAATTGACTGAACTGAATAGTGGCCACAGGCTCAGGGACTCTCTCTGCTCATCCTCAGGTTATGGGATTCGTTTCTGGTCAACAGACAGCAGAATCACTGACCACTGTGTCCATCCTGCTGCCTATCTGCTTTCAGCTCTCCTCCTTTCTACAGTTGCCAGCGAGGGACTGGGACAGTGTCCTAGGGTTCACTCATTAGGGAATCTTTCTTATTTGAAGTCTTCCCTTATTTCCTAGTGCATTTCAAAACTGCTCCTATTTTTAGACTCTGGAGTGGTTCCGTCTCAAGATGGCACCTGGCTATAGTGATCTGAAATATAAGGAATGACAATGTGACAAAGTGAATTGCTTCCCCAACATTGACCTGTCACACAGGTAGAGTTATTGTCACATCAAATTCCTTACTTGGATTCAATGCTTACGCAAACTAAGGGCCTATCCTATGGGCAGGACTTCCGGGCTTTTTATAGGCATGACATTTCATGTCTTTACCTCCTCCCTGGCCAGGGTTGGAGAAATGGGCTTCATTCTTCTCGCTCATCAGACGTCCTCTCTTCAGATGTTCTCGGAGGTCAGGTGACATCTAATGTCTTTCTGTTTTCATCTTTGGAATAGAGTCTACCCTTCTATACTCTGCTGAGTAAGAATCTTCTTACTCAGAGTCTTATTCAAAGGGAGATTCTACTCTGCTATCTTCTGTGGGGACCGAGTGTGTGCTTCTTATCATCTGGTTATGACCATGACACCATTTGTTATCTAACTGTAATGTTCTTGACATAAACAGTGATGAGAAGTTTGGCGGATGGGGGAGGGTATTGGTCAGTTCAGCATAACAGACTAAATGGATTAAACAACAGAGACTAATTTCTCACAAATCTGGAGAGTAGCAAGGCCAAAATTGGGGTGCTGATACTGTGAGAGTCTGGTGAAGACTCTCTTCCCAGATTGTAAATAGTTGTTTTCTTGCATTTCCTCACATGCAAAGTAAAGGTGGAAAATAAAGGAAGCAATTAGGGGGAGAGGGAAACAAGGAAGAGGAAGGTTAAGTGAGCGGAAGATAATTTCTGGTATACTTTTTCCTAAGGCATTCAATCTGCCTTGAAGGTTTCATCGTCATGACCTCATGAAATTAATTGCTTCTCAAAGGTTCCCATCTCTAAGTATCAACACATAGAAGGATTGTAGGCCCATATTCCTGGATGGTGTGCCAGCCAGGCACAAAAGCCATAGGCCCGATCTGAGGTGGTCATGTATCTCTGCAGACAAGCTGTCTCTGCCTAACAACAGCCAGGATGTGCTGCTCCTCTTTCTCTTTTGTTATAAATGTAGATCACCTGAGGAGAGGTGTTGGCTGAAGCTGATGGTCAGGAGGTTTGGTGCTTCCTTCTTTTGTAATTTGGAGGATATCTTATAGAGATGCTAATTCAGGCCTATGAGACAGCAAGCATACAGGTAGAATGAGGATGTAACTAAAGCCCATTCACCTGGTTGCCTAGGAGACAGCCTAATGTGTTTTCCGCTCAATTTATACAATGATATATAAGCTGTTTGGAGAATAAACGAGGAAAGATCTTCAGGAGACCATCAGGAGAAAAGACCCTGAGATGCCCTTTCATAATGACCATGTAAGCTGTGTCTGATTATTCCTTGCGGCTTTGTACCAGTCCAGTTAGGGGAAAGAATTGTCTGTGTTGGACCCACATGTGCCCCAACAAAGGATAAGACATCATATACATGGACATCATATAAACTTCTCAATGGAGTTGATTTTCCCTCAGCCAGAATCTTCTCTAGATTCTATAGCTGGATTACCAACAGTTCCGGCTCAGCAGAGAATTACCTGTAACTTTTGATTCTGCCTACAGATTCTGTCACTGCTGGAATCCTGTTCCTCATAATATAGCTCCCTAGCTGTGAGGAAACATATGGAGGTGTTATGGTCAACATTCCCAGCCAGGGCTCGTATTCTTCTTTCCTGACTCTACTTTCTGGACTCAGGACTAGAACTGCCAAGATGATCTCAGTCAACACACAGAAACCTGAGGAGTAATAGAATGGTTGTTTCAAGCTATTAAAACTTGGATGCTTTGTATTTGCAACAATCACTAATCAAAATGTGTATCTTGTGTAATGGTTATAATAAGTTGTGTAAAAAGCTAAATATAACAGATGGTAGAATGAATTAAAGATTAGCAACTTGACCTATCTCCACTATTGTGTCTGGTTTCTCATGTCTCCAGAGAACTTCCTCAAGACTATTTTTTTTATTCCAAAGATTGATTTTTCCCTATGTTTCAAATTTATATTTCTCTGGTTCTAAACAAAAAGTATTATATATATATATGTGTGTGTGTGTGTGTCATATACATACTATATGATATATAATACATGTGGGTATATACTGTACAATATATCATATTATGCTATATGTTATGTATATCAACAAAAGTGTGATATATAAAGTATGATGCATATCATATATGTGATATTACATATGTGATATATTATATAAGCATATGTGTGCATGTGCACACATATTTATACATACATACATGTAGGGATATAGCCCCACCCATTGGGGGCGTGTTCGCCTCGGGCTAATGTTTACGGATAAATCTGCCGGGCGTGATCCCAGCAGCCCTTTCTTTTGCTCCGCTTTTCCTGTTCTCCGCGGGAACCTGTGGTCCTGTAAGTCTATTTCCTTATTAAAGCTGTATATATCTATATAATCTGTCTGCACTCATTTACGCCGCCACATTTTGGCACCCAACGTGGGGCTATTTTGCCCCCGACCCGGCACAGGGGGGCGCAAGCTCCATCTTTCCCAGCTAGTTACCGGAGCTCAGGAAATGCGATTTACAGCACGCTCCCTGCTCGCTTTCCCTTCCCCCATTCCAGGCCACTACAGTCACAGAGCAGCGACCCCCACAGAGCAGTTAATAGCTCCCTGCTTCTTCCAAACCCTCACTGCCTGATTTAAGGGAAGCACCTGCGGTTTTGAAGCAAAAGCCGCCAACCCCTTCCCTTAACAGGCAGTACAATAATTTTTGTTTTGAGTTAATTGTTTCAGACCGGCTCTGGCTTAGACCACGTGGACTCAGGTGCATTTCTTTCGCCACCACTGGCAGGAAAACTTCATTACAGGTACATAATTTTCTTTTATAAATAAGAAAAATGTCTGAAAACATTACCATTCAAGACTTTAACAGCCTTTTCAGTTGTACCATGTGGGAGATTTTACAAGAAGTGTCTGTCAGCCCACAGATATGGATCTTTCTGGGATTCGTAGTTTTCCTTGGTACTATATGGTTTGATAATAGAAATATGATAAAGTCTTTACGAGACGAGGTTGAATGCTTAAAAACAATTGAGAATGACAACAATCTTCTCAAAAATCAGTTTGAAGTTCTCCAGGCAGAGAAGAGATCTTTGTTTAACACATCTCGACAAACTGAACAAAATTTAGAAGAGGTACAGGCTGATGTTAAGGAGAAATTCATTACTATGGAAGAGGGAACAGCTGATTTGAGTCGTAAGCTTCAGTCCCTTTCAGTAGGAACTGAAACATTAACGGCTGATATTAAGGAGAAATTCATTACTATGGAAGAGGGAACAGCTGATTTGAGTCGTAACCTTCAGTCCCTTTCAGTAGGAACTGAAACATTAACTGAGAGAATCAAAATTACTGAATGTGACAATCAGATTTTGTCTAAAGCTTATGACAGATTGGTGGAAAGATTATCAATACAGGAAGGCACGGTATATGCTATAAAAATTATGTCCAAAGATGAGATGTTATCTCTAATGGACAAACTTCATACTTTAGAATCGTCAATGAAGGCTTTAGAACATAATTCTGGACAGCAGATTCAGACATTAAAGAAGGCAATGGTGAATAGAATTGAAAAGATTGAGGAATTTCTAAATTCTGAGGAAGAAGAGCAAGAGGTAGAAAGGCAAATTTTAACTAAATCTGTGGGTAAATCCCTCCAGGACAATTCCCACAAAGCTCTACCTACAGTTCTACCTGCCTTTCCAGTTGTAACAACAGAGAAAGTAGTTGGTTCCAGAAACCCTAGGGTCATCAAGGAAGATACATGGGAACCTGTCCGTATGAATGATCTCAAAGAAATTAAACAGGCTGTAATGACTTTTGGAATGAATGCCTCTTTTGTTAAAGAGATGCTAAGATCTTGGGCCAAAACAAATAAAGTCACGCCCTCTGACTGGTTTCAACTGAGCTCTGCTGTCCTTGAGAGTGGAACGCAATTGAAATGGAAATGCTTATTCAGGCAAGAGGCTAGACTTTTAGAACAGCAGGAAAGAGCAAAGGGAATTGAGATTTCCATAGATCAAATTTTGGGAAAGGGGCTATTTTCTGACCCTCAGGAACAAGTTAATTTGGATGAAAATACACTCTCCATGTGTACTACAACAGCCTTAAGGGCTTGGGACAGGGGGCAAGACCCAGGACAGAGGATGGAATCATTTGTCAGAGTTAAACAGGGTCAGAGAGAACCCTTTACTGACTTTTTACAAAGAATAACTAAAGCTGTACAAATAGGGATATCTGACCCAGAAGCAAAATGTATAATGATAGAGACTTTGGCTTATGAAAATGCAAATGTGGAATGCAAAAGGATTTTGGGACCTTTAAAGCTCAAATCAGCACCATTAGAAGAATGGGTCTTGCATACACTAGATGTTGATACATTTGACTATGGCACTGAAGCATGGGTAGAAGAAACAATTTCCAATGGTAAAAGGAGACATCAGAATACCAAATGTTTAAATTGTGGCAAAATGGGTCATATGAAAAGGAATTGTAGACAACGGATTTTCAGAAATAATAATAATGCATCTTCTAGAAATAACAGAAATAGGAGGACTCAGCCTTCAGGTTTATGTAGAAGATGTGGAAAGGGCAGACATTGGATGAATGAGTGCAGGTCTACAAGAGATAGACAAGGCAACCTGATACAGACGGGAAACGTGAGAGGGGGTCCTCACAGGCCCCCATGGCAAACATGGTTCAGTCATTTCCAGTTACTACAGAGAACGTGACTCGTCAGGACAATTAGAAAGCCCCATGCCTACTGTTACAAGCAATAATGATCAGAAAGATGAGTTCCATGTGTTTTGGCAAACTTCTATAAATGACCAAAGACCAAAGCTGAGAGTGTGTGTAAATGGCATTTTTATTACTGTCCTGCTAGACACAGGTGTGGATGTAAGTATCATTACCCCAGAATCTTGGCATCCATATTGGCCTCTTCAGAATGTAAATGTTCAGCTCCTGGGAATTGGAACCCTATCTCGAGTAAGGCAGAGCACGAGATGGGTTGAATGTATAGGACTAGAGGGACAAATAGGAAAATTAAGGCCATATGTAGCCAATATTGCAATGAATTTATGGGGTCGTGACCTATTACAACAATGGAATACCCAAATTAACATTCCTGCTACTTCTATAGCCTATATTTCTGGGGATAATATTAAAAGATATTACAAACGGAGAAAACTGGCCATTCGGGCTGTACAAGAACAAGCAATTGATGTCCCTTCAGAGATATCAACAGCCTTGCCTTTAAAATGGTTGACTGAGAAACCAATATGGACAAAGCAATGGCCTTTAGCTGAGGAAAAGTTACAGGCTTTAGAACAGTTGGTACAAGAGCAATTAGATGCTGGACATATAGAAGAATCTACCAGCCCTTGGAATTCTCCTGTATTTGTGGTTAAGAAAAAATCAGGTAAATGGAGAATGGTGACAGATCTCAGGGCTATCAACAAGGTTATCCAACCTATGGGCCCTCTGCAATTTGGAATTCCTTTGCCCTCTTTATTGCCAAAAGGATGGCCTCTCATAGTTATTGATTTAAAGGATTGTTTTTTCACTATACCTTTACAAAAAGAAGATAGAGAAAAACTTGCCTTCACAGTGCCTACTTATAATAATTCTCAACCTTCGAGGAGGTACCACTTGGCCGTCCTCCCCCAGGGTATGTTAAATAGCCCCTCCCTGTGCCAATATTTTGTGAATCAACCATTGCAAATAATACGCAAGAAATTTCCCAAATCGATAGTATATCATTACATGGATGACATTTTGTTATCCGATTCAAACATGGATACCTTGAACAGACTGTTTGAAGAAATAAAAATACTTTTACCAAAATGGGGATTGCAAATTGCTCCTGAAAAGATTCAGAAGGGAGATTCTGTTAATTATTTAGGTTATAAAATAGGTTTACAAAAAATTAAGACACAAAAGGCACAAATTCGGAGAGATCGCCTACGGACTCTTAGTGACTTTCAAAGGCTATTAGGGGACATTTCCAGTCTACGGCCAGCTATTGGGATAACACCTGATCTAATAATTCATTTGAACAAAACCTTGGATGGTGACAAAGATTTAAACAGTCCCAGAGAATTAACAGCTGAAGCAGAAAAGGAACTGACAATGATTGAGGAAAAATTACAACAGGCACATGTAGATAGGGTAAATCCAGAGCTCGATTGTATTCTCGTCATACTACCATCAAAAATTTCCCCTACAGGAATTTTAATGCAGAGAGATGATATTATCTTGGAATGGATCTTTTTACCACATAAACCAAGTAAGAAACTGAAAACTTATGTGGAAAAAGTCTCTGAGTTAATTATAAAAGGCAAGTTGAGACTTCATCAACTAGCAGGCATAGACCCAGCAGAAATTATAGTGCCTTTCACTGCTGATGAATTAAAGAAATTATGGGAAGATAATGAACCATGGCAAAGAGCTTGTGCTAATTTTTTGGGAGACATTAATAACAACTATCCAAAAAGCAAGAGGCTTAACTTCATAAAGAGAACTTCTTGGATCCTTCCTCAAATCGTCCGTGATGCTCCAATAACTGGAGCCCGTACATTCTATACTGATGCCAATAAATCAGGGAAGGCAGGTTACAAATCAGAAGACTTGGGTAAGGTGGAACAAAGTCCTTATGATTCTGTCCAGAAGGCAGAATTATATGCCATTCTTATGGTGCTAAGGGATTTTAAAGAACCTATTAATATAGTTACTGATTCACAATATGCAGAAAGAGTTATTTTACATACTGAAACTGCTGAATTTATACCTGATGATACAGAACTAACCTCTTTGTTTATCCAGGTGCAAGATTTGATTAGGAACAGGCTTTGCCCTATGTACATAACACACATCTGATCCCATACAGGTCTGCCAGGTCCTCTAGCACAAGGTAATGCAGAAATTGATCAATTATTGATTGGTAGTGTGCTACAAGCCTCTGAATTTCATAAAAAACATCATGTTAATAGCAAAGGTTTGAAGAAAGAGTTTTCTATTACATGGCAACAAGCTAAGGAGATTGTAAAGAAATGCCCTACTTGCTCTTTCTATAACCAAATGCCACTGCCTGCAGGGGCTAATCCAAAGGGCTCCCAAAGGAATGAAATCTGGCAGATGGATGTGTTCCACTTTGCAGAATTTGGCAAATTAAAATATGCTCATCACACCATTGACACGTATTCAGGCTTTCAGTGGGCAACAGCTTTAAGTTCAGAAAAAGCTGATTCAGTAATCACTCATTTATTAGAAGTCATGGCTATCATGGGTATACCTACACAAATAAAGACAGATAATGGTCCTGCTTATGTCTCTAGGAAAATGAAACGGTTTTTTGATTATTACAATATCAAGCATGTTACAGGTATACCATACAATCCTACAGGTCAAGCAGTCATAGAAAGATCAAATCGAACTATAAAGGATATGTTGAACAAACAGAAAGGGGTGGAAAACACCCCCAGAAATAGGTTACATAATGCTTTGTTAACCTTGAATTTCCTCAAAGCTAATGAGAAGGGAACATCGGCTGCAGAAAGACATTGGATAATGGAAAAGTCTACTGAACTAAATCAACCAGTTTATTTCAAGGATGTGCTGACCTCACAATGGAAGCCAGGAGATGTGCTGCATTGGGGAAGGGGATTTGCTCTTGTCTCCACAAGTGAGGAAAAATTGTGGATACCGTCAAAATTGATAAAGGTTCGTTTTGATGAAGAGAAGCCAGTTGGGAAAGATAAATAACAATTCAATCACATGGATGGCAATCATACTGATGGTAAGTAATACAGATAGGTTGGTGGCAGGGTTCTCTTCTTATCTCCACAGGAAAATACCCATCTTCAAAGAATTTAAGGTACCCCTAATATTTAATTACTGATGGAGGGACATGTTCTGTAAGTATTAATTTATATGTATATATATATATATGTCTTAAACTTTCTTTGGTTTTCCTCATATCTGTGTCTTTCTTTATATGTCAGTATATGTCCTTGTTGTTAATGTTTAAATTTCCCATAACAAGCAACAAATTTTCCTACTGTAATCTTTGAAGTTTCCAGGATGAAGATGGGGCCCCACGACATCAACTCCATCTGGTTTTTATGATGTCATGAATTTTTTTTTAAAGCGCTAATATTAGACCTGTTTTTTGGTACCAACTACATGAGACAATTTCAAATGGTGCACATTTTTGACAACACTCTGGTTGGACCTTCTCAAAACGCTCTGAGACTAGTTACAATTTTCTTAGGTCAAAGGTTAATTTGGGAATTTTACCATCATTTGCTTTCACAGGACCCCCTAAGAAGAACGTTGCCCCCATGTCAGCTAGAAGCAATCTTAGAGGACGACATCCCCTCTCCCAACAGAGTTTGCCCTCAGGGTTGGGGACATCTTTTAGTGGTTGGTTTAGGGTTGAGGGGATGGGGTGATATTTTTATGAAAAAAAAAAAAGAAGAAGAGGAAGAAGAAGGGGCATTAACTGGTTTTATGGGATGATTGGTATTTGTGAATTACTGTTTATAGAAAATTGTATTGGTACTGTTTCTTGTATATTGATATATTGAATATTGAATGTGAGTGTTACTACCTCTATTTTTGTATGAGTATGCTTATAACTTTGTCTATATTGTATTGATACATCTACCATATTAATTGTACATTTCTACCTCTGATACTATGACATTGTTTACAGTTGAAGATCATTGTCTTCATATATTGCACAGTTGTTTATTCTTTTAGTCTTCAAGTTAGATAGGTATTGAGAATTATATGTTTGTCATATTTATTTTTAAGTTAATCAGGTCTTTTAGTTACATAGAGATTATATTTAGTATAGATAGTATGATCTTCAGCCTCTTCAAGAGCTGTAGAAAATGGCCTTTAATCTAACCTAAAATTTCTGTGCCAACGAGACACAATTACTCCTGGCAACACCACTCTACTCCTGAGAGAACGTTGAGCACCAACGACACTCCACTGGGAGCTTGTCTTCTTGGCAGAACTGGCCTTTGGGTTAAGAAAAGCCCATACCTCAACTTCTGACAAAGATACAGACTATCCCTAAGTGGATGAAACAGGATTGTCTTATCCTGCCAAGACAGGGTAGGATAGTTCTAAGAATGGTATGCCAGTTATGTTAGGCCTTAGCCAAAGTTGGTTGACTCAACATTGCAAACGAGACTTTGGGTGATTGCCCAGGTAGTCAGTTGTCTCTGTCAATTGTTGCACATTTTGGATATCTCTCGATTGTTAAGTAATATTTATTCCCTTCTCAGATCTTTGACGGAATTGAAGATTATATAATTGTAGTTACTCTCTATGTTATTTAGACTCCTTGAGATAGAATGTTTAGCAAAAGTTTTGTTCTCAATATTGTTTGTTATATTTATTATTTGTTATTATTGTATATAGTTGTATTTGGTTTAGTTCTATCTTATTTAGACAAAAGGGGGAGATGTAGGGATATAGCCCCACCCATTGGGGGTGTGTTCGCCTCGGGCTAATGTTTACGGATAAATCGCCGGGCGTGATCCCAGCAGCCCTTTCTTTTGCTCCGCTTTTCCTGTTCTCCGCGGAAACCTGTGGTCCTGTAAGTCTATTTCCTTATTAAAGCTGTATATATCTATATAATCTGTCTACATTCATTTATGCCACCACACATACATACATACATACATACATACACACACACATACACACACACACATATCTCCAGTGTGTGAAACAGTGAAATGCTTTCACCCCTGAACTACAAGCAGGGAGAGAAACAAGAGTTTTACTTAGAATTTCAGGCTGTCCACTTGTTTTAAGTAAGATGGGAACAGAGAAATGTCAAGAAGCTATTTGTGACACTAACCTTTTACATTTTTTACTGACAACCATTTCAAGTGGATTGAAACTAAACCAAACAACTCCCCCAAAATAATAAACCTAGGCATTCCCAAAGAGGAATCTCTACATACTGAGTTAAAGCTTTTAATTCAGTATCTGTGTATAATTAAACTTAAATTAAAATGGTTAAAATTTGATCAGAATAAATCAGGACACATGCAAACTATCCTGTCCTTATAGTCTCCTGTATTTTGTGTAAGATTCCAGTGTTGAGTTTAAAACAATCATGTGCCTTGATAGAATAATAAAACGTTTTCCAATGTAATCTACTGAGAGATAACAGAATGCCCTGAGTTAAGAGGCCTGTCTTTTGAGAGTGGCTCTGAGGGAGAAAAATATTATTTAGGTGATTTTGAATAAAATGCTAACATAGATTGACTTCGATATTTGAAATAAGAAATAAGGAATAATAATAACAATAAAAAAGGATTATTCAAAATCGAGTGATCATGTCTTCATTTCAAGAATTAAAAGCATTTCAAAGATAAACAGAAAAAGGGGAAATGATGTGGGAGGGTCTTCTATCTATCTGTTGCTTTCATTGGTTAATTAATAAAGAAAACTGCTTGGCCTGATAGGTCAGAATATAGGTAGATGGGGAAGACAGAACAGAATGCTGGGAAGAAGGGAAGTGAGGCAGATGCAATGGAGCCAGCCGCCAGGTCAGACATGCTGAATCTTTCCCAGTAAGCCACCACCTCATGGTGCTACACAGATTATTAGAAATGGGTTAAGCAAGTTATGAGAGTTAGCCAAGAAGAGGCTAGATATAATGGGTCAGGCGGTGTTTAAATGAATACAATTTGTGTGCTTTTATTTCGGGTGTAAAGGTAGCTTTGCAGGAGCCTGGCAGGATGAAAAGCAGGCCTGCTCGCCTCATCACTACACAGTACTGACTATATTATCATTTTTTTTACATTATGAGTGAAACTGCTACAAATTTTCTTGTACAAATCTTTATGAAAACATATGCTACCTCTCTCTCAGGCCAAGATCAAAGTTTCTGAATCTTATGAAAATAGGTGTGTGTTCAAATTCGTACTTGACTACCCAACAGCTTCCCAGAGCGCTTTTATTCCAGTCATGATGTGCTGCAGTTGCTTGTATTAGCTCTAGAATTTGGCATTTGTATCGAGTAGTTTTATTTCATAACAAAACATTTATTGCTATAAAATAGCATTGATCTGAGCCAACACATTAGAGAACATAGCTGAAGGCCAGTCACCTCACTTGTATTATTTGATTCCATTCCTAACAGAGATGATGGGATGGTTTTGTGTACTGTGTTTCAGAAGCCACTAAGAGTCACATGAAAGACAAATTCTAGCATATTTTTTTACTTTCAAAGCTCTGCTTGGGTCATGTTTGCTAATGTTACAGTAGTGCAAGCGGCCAAGAGGCATATTTAAGTGATGGAAAAATAGAGTTCCCCTTTTCTGAGTGGTGTTAAGTCACTTGAGAAGGAAAATTGCTACAGGAATGAGAAGCATTGTTGGAAAATAGAGTAATTTTAAAAAGCTCAGCTTATTTAACGTAGTAAATAGAATGGACTTAAGGAAATCCAAAAACGCAAGGGCTTCAGACACCATGACAGGATGAAAAGGGGGGAAGTTCAAGGAGAAGTGTGATGGAGGTGGGTCATCTTTCTATCTGTTGTTTCATTGGTTAAGTAATAAAGAAACTGCCTTGGCCCCTTTAATAGGACAGAAAATTAGGTAGGCGGAGTAGACAGAACAGAATGCTGGGAGAAAGAAGCCGAGTCAGGAGTCGCCATGATTCTCCCACTCCAGACAGACGCAGGTTAAGATCTTCTCTGGTAAGCCACCTCATGGGCTACACACATTATTAGAAATGGGTTCGATCAATATGTAAGAGCTAGCCAATAAGAGGCTGGAACTGATGGGCCAGGCAGTGTTTAAAAGAATACAGTTTCCGTGTAATTATTTCGGGTAAAGCCATGCGGGCGGCCGGGTGCCAGGACGCAGGACGCAGCCCCACTGCTCGTATCACTACAGAAGTGAATAGAATTGTCCCCTCTATGCAGGAATCCAAGGCTAATCCCGTCTGACAGAATCACAGTTGAAGTCTCTCTGCAAGGCTACCAGCTCAGAAGGTGAGTTGGACATGCGAAGAAAAGAAAACAGGCTGTTTCCCCAGAGGACGTATTTGTTGTGTGTGGCACTAAGGTACTTTCAGGAGGAATGGCTACTGTTTCACTTACATGATTCAAATCTTTTTTTTAAATTGATTTTTATTGAGCTCTACATTTTTCTCTGCCCCCCTCCCTGCCTCTCCCCTACCCCCTTCAACCCTCCCTCAAGGTCCCCATGTTCTCAATTTACTCAGGAGATCTTGTCTTTTTCTACTTCCCATGTAGATTAGATCTATGTAAGTCTCTTTTAGTGTCCTCATTGTTGTCTAAGTTCTCTGGGATTGTGATTTGTAGGCTGGTTTTCTATGCACAAATTTTACACAAGTTCCTCTTCGGACCAAATCTAAACAAGAAGATGAAATTCCAGGAAATGATGAATTTTGTCTAACTCGGTTGTCAGAGAGTTACCAGTACACCGTGTGAGTCTTACCCAGTTTCTGAACTGTAGTTCTATAGAGTAATTCCCTGGCTCCACTCTGTGTAAAATAGACTTGTGTCCCCTTCCCTCATCTTCAGGTATGTCCACAGAGGTAACAGTGTCCTCTAAACCCTGACCTGTTTACATAACATACACCCAGTGCACACCCTCAGCGTCCTTGCTTCAGGCCACCAATGTACCAAAGAGAAATTAGAGTTAATTTTTTATATTCTCTTTGTTTGTCTGTTTTTGGTTTTTGAGACAACATCTGGCTATATAGCCTAGGAAAGCTTGGAACCCAGCGTGTATTCCAAACTGGCCTCAAATTTTCAACTCTCCCACCTCAGCTTTCCAATTGTTGGGATTGTAAGTATTTACTACCATGACCAGCTTTCGTTTAAACTTGTAAAATATCCCTGCCTCTGTTTGCTGACTCATCCCTTCAACTAGTTTTCAAATCTTTTTATTCGAATGTGTCTGTATTTGAATGTTAAATTACTTAACACTTTGCTTTTACTGATTTAGTCTCCTTCATGACAATTATTAGGGATCTGTAATATTGTATAATGGCTTGCTTGTTTTCTAGTATTCCTAATTTGATGTGGGATTCCCCTCTGTATGTTGTGAATAGGTTTTATTGCCACTGGTTAATAAAGAAGCTGCTTTCAGCCAATGGCTTAACAGAGTAAAGCAAGGTAGGAATTCCAAGCTGAGATAGAGGAGAAAGTAGGTAGAATCAGTGAGACGCCAGGTAGCTGCCATAGGAGAAAGACTCCTACACATGAGCCTTGTGGTAAAATATAAAATAATAGAAATGGGTTAATTTAAGATGTAAGAGCTAGCTAGACACTTAAGCTATTGGCCAAACAGTATTGCAAATAATATAATTTCTGTGTGTTTATTTTGGGTCTGGGCAGCCAGGAAATGAACAGTTTCTGCTAACATATATTGACTGAATTTCAGGTGATAGTATTCACTGTACATTTCTACCCTTCAGCATACCACCCAGGTCTCAGTAATTAGCATATATTTGTTGTATTACTTAGCTAATTAACTGTGGTAACTGAGTGACTTCGACCAAATCACTTTACTTTTTAAAATTTGAAGTGTGTCCTGCACACCACTGTGTAATACAATCAGAGATTGCAAGGAACAATAATTCCAAAATTTGCCTGTGACATCTCACCCTCCTCTAGCAAAAGTTTCCCTTACAGTAACAGTTGCTGTGTCGGGAGGGAGAACCCTAGTGTCACATTTCCAAAAAAGAAGTAGCTAGAAAGTTCTGAAGTGGGAATTCCACCTAAGCAGCATTATCATTTAAAAATGGTAAGTGAATAACACAGACACAAATCTCTTCGATCACCTTCACTCTTAAATGTTTCCCATGTTCTTATAAAATAATTTTATATACAGTATGGGGAAGTTACAGGAGAAGTGCTATCTTCTCTATCCTAGTGTTAAATGGGATGAAGGAAATCCCTCCATCTTTAAAGAGGGCTGCAAAGATGCTTCTGGCAAACCTCTCCTTAGTATTTTCTAAGATCAAAGTAAGCGTTCAAGGTTGCATCCTGTACTCAAAGTTGGGCTTTGCTTATCAGTTGCACCATTTTGACCTAGTCAGCCATAGGGGGATGTGAGGCTGAGCTCTGAACACTCATTGTTAGGCACAGAACTCTTTTGCATTAGAAATAAAATTTCAGCAGGACCACTACTGGGTGAGCTTGCCGCCTTGATTTGGCTTGGCCACGAACTGTTTTCAGGTATAAAACATTTTTGCCTTGCCTATATTTTTGAACTGTGTGGTATTTTGTTAAGAACCTAGACCCATTTCTTTTTTTTTTTAAATTATTGATTTTATTGAGCTGCCCATTTCTAACGCTCACTCAAAGGCCTTGTATTTTCGGCTAAGAGCAGGCTTCCTGTGTTCTTTTCAGTTTGGAAACTGGCAGTGTCACTTCATTAGTTACTTAGACCGAAGTTCTTCCTTCAACTTTGATCCTTCTTCTAGCTCAGAGACCATAACCAATCTGTCAGAAAAAACCCTTGGACGCGTGCATCTTTGGAACATACTGGGAACCTACCAGTTCTCACATTCTTCCTTAGTTACTTCCGTTGATGTGGCAAAACAGCATGACTAAACTAAGGAAACTTATAAAAGACATCATTTATCTGGGGAGCTCATTGTTCCAGAAGACAGAAGAGTCCATGACTATCATGGGGAGGGGCATGCAACAGTCAGGCAGACATGGGACAGGAGCAGTAGCTGAGAGCTTATATCTTATCCACTAATTGGAAACAGGGCAGGGTGAGGAGAGGGAAAGGGCAGAGCAAACACTAACTGGGAGTTGCATGAATCTTTAAAATCCCAAAGCCCACCACTAGTGACCCACTTTCTCTAAAGAAAAAAAAAGCCACACCATACCTTCTCAACCTTACTGAACAGTTCCCCTAACCAGGAACCAAGCATTTAGACACACGAGCCTATGAGGGCCACTCTCATTAAAACCACTACACTCTCCTATGCTGTAGGCTGCTGTTCATTGATGGTGCTTTTCTCTGAACAACCTCATTGTCATTTTAATTTGCTTGTCATATCTTCTGCCCTCCTCACCCCTCAGGAGCCACCAGTGTTTATTTTCAATAACAATATCTGCTCCAAATCTAATTGCTTCCATCTAACTCAAAATAAATGCCATGAACTTAACAAGGTGTGTAAGATCTGCCTGCCACATGCCCACGCGAAGGAACCTCTATTCTTCCTTGTGTTAGAGGCATAGAATGTCCGCAGCATGTGTCTTTCTGCCTCAGAGAATCAACTTGATGACCTTTCAAGGGGTATTCTTGTCCACAGAGGTCTGGGTAGCTTACCTTCTCACACAGGTCAGATTTCTCTTCAAACATCACATTATCAGAGCAGCTATCCTTATGCTCTTAACAAAATAGCAACTTCCCTGTCCAACTTCTATGTTTCACATTTCTTTTATATTACTTCCTTTACCCTAATCTAATTTACAGCAACATTATTTATTATACATTTTTCACCTGTCTACCTTTCTAGAGGGAAAATTAATGAGGGCTGGCCATTTCTCAGTTTTCTACCCTCCTGTCGTGGTTTGAATAAAAGTGGCGCCGTAGGTCCATAGGGAGTAACACTATTAGAAGGAGTCTTAGTTGGGGTTTCTATTGCTGCAACAAAATACCATGACCAAAAAAGCAAGTTGGGAAGGAAGGGGTTTATTTGAATTATACATTCATATTGTGTTCATCACTGAAGGAAGTCAAGACAGAAACTCAAACAGGGCAGGATCCTGGAGTCAGGAACTGATGCAGAGGCTATGGAGGGATGCTGCTTACTGGCTTGTTTTCTATGATTTGTTTAGCCTGCTTTAGTATATAACTCAGGACCAACATCTCAGTGCCCCACCCACTATGAACTGGGCCCTCCCCCATTGATCACTAATTGAGAAAATGCCTTACAGCTCTGTCTCATGGAGGCATTTTCTCAACTGAGGCTCCCTTCTCTCTGATGATTTTAGCTTGTGTCAAGGTGACACACAAAATCAGCTAGTACAGGAGGTGTGGCCTTGTTAGAGTAGGTGTGGTCTTGGTGAAGGCAGTGTGTCACTGGGGTTGGGTTTTGAGGTTTCAGATGCTCAAGTCAGGCGAGTGTCTCACTCACTCTTCTTGCTGTTTGCCAATTTGAATATAGAACTCTCAGCTACCTCTCCAGTACATCTGCCTGCATGCTGCCTTGGTTCCCATCATAAAAATAATGAACTAAACCTCTGAACTGCAAGTCAGCCCCAATTAAATGCTTTACTTTATGACTTGCCATGGTCATTGTGTCTCTTCTCAGCAACAGAAGCCCTAACTAAGACACTTTCTTATATGTCTAACCCTCAGAACTAGGCCGTGGACATAGTAGACATGATAAATACATTAAGTGAAAGGACAGATGGGTCTGTGGTCCTTAAGTACATCTTTCCTGTGCTGGGCTCTTCCTCTGTGGACCTCTAATTTTTAAAAACTGACTCCTTGGTAAAGGAAGATTACTTTTAATGAAGCACCCTTAAAACAATGCACTTTGATAATGTGAGCTTCGTGTGTGTGTGTGTGTGTGTGTGTGTGTACACATGCTTGTAAGCACAAATAGCATGTGTAAGATATGGCATATACGGAAACTGAATGAGTAGCAAAAATGTAAAGAATTACTGGCAATTCAGAGAAAAGAGAATAGATTCTAGTTAAATTGACAGGATATGTAATATCAAGATCCTTTGGTGAGGAAGAGAAAATGCTTTATCTTAATCATGCTCTTTCATTCTGCTCTTCTTAATCCGCATGTTATGAAACTTGAAATTAATCGTTAATCTCTTAAAAGATGTTAAAATTATTTGAAATCTTCACAGAATGCAGTAACACAAAATTTTATTACTCTCTTCTTTGCAATTACAGTTTTTGCCCCCCTTTTTAGAAATTTGATGCAGACTAAGCAATGATGTCTCATAGAGAAATAACTGCTTTTATTTCATCTGCCTTTGTTAAACATAGGCAGCACAGTTAATCACTGCAATAAACCAAATGAGAGATGAACTCAGAAAGATGCTTCTAGATGAGAAGAGGTTCAGAGTCTAACTTGCTCACTATACGGTGTATCCAGAATGTGATTCAACTCAGTAGAATTCCAAGTCCAAATACCAACATATTCATGCCAAGCTGTCTATACAGAATCTTTTAAATTAATCTGATGGCCCTTTTTGTATGGTAAGAAAGGGGAGAGGCTTATCTTAGTATTCTTCCAGCTGCTCATTCCTTTCTGTTAGGCCCCTGGGATACATCTTCTTTTTTGCTGCATCAAGATTCCTGGGTTGGGGGTTGGAGAGATGGCTCAGTGGTTAAGAGCACTGACTGCTCTTCCAAAATGACTGGGTTCAATTCCCAGCACCCACATGGCAGCTCACAACTGTCTGACGATCCAGTTACAGGGGATCTGACAGCTTCACACCAATGCACATAAAATAAAGTTAAATAAACCATAAAAATATTAAAAAAAAAAAGATTCCTGGGTTGCCCCATGGCCATGATTTGAATGGACATTCACATCCCCTCCTGTGTATCTGACTTTGCAGTGCCCACAGGTCCTGATCTCATCAAGAAACTTCTTTCCTGGCATAACGTCTTATGTGTCACCTTGGAGGTTTGTGAAAAGCTAATCTTGGTTGTCAACTTGACATACCTTGGAAGAGCAGACCGTGACTGAAGAATTGCCTCCACCAGGTTGACCTATTGAGCGTATCTGTGGGGGCATTTTCTGGGTTGTTAATTGATGTATGAGGACCCAACCCATTGTAGATGTTGCCATCCCCAGACAGGTGGTCCTGGGCTGTATAAGAAAAGTAGCTGAACAAGTCATGGAGAGCAAGATTGTAAGCAGAGGCCACAACTTCTGCTTCCAGGGTCCTGCCTTGATTTCTCTGGATGACAGGCTAAACCTATAAACTAAAACAAACCTTTTCCTCTCCGTGCTCCTCTTGGTCAGAGTTTTATCACAGAAGCAAGACGTAAAATAGGGCAATGTCTTACTCGGGGCTGCTGTAAGCTCAGGTGTTGTATGAGCAGTGGGGCTGCGTCCCGCCACCCGGCTAGCTTTACCCGAAATAATTACACGGAAACTGTATTCTTTTAAACACTGTTTGGCCCATTAGTTTTAACCTCTTATTGGCTAGCTCTTACACATTGATCTAACCCACTTCTAATATTCTGTGTAGCACCACGAGCTGGCTTACCAGGAAAGATCTTAACCTGCATCTGTCTGGAGTGCGAGAATCATGGCAACTGCCTGACTCAGCTTCTTTCTCCCAGCATTCTGTTCTGTCTACTCCGCCTACTGAATTTTCTGTCCTATTAAAGGGCCAAGGTGTTCTCTTTATTTAACCAATGAAATTAACACAAAACAGAAGACTCTCCCCCATCACTCAGGTTTTGGCTATCTGGCAGAAGCCACTGTGCCATTTGTAAATGTCAGTTTATTCCGTTTGCTTCACAGTATTACAAATTCTTCAGGGTTGAAACCCAATCCTACTCATCTTTTATAAAATGCACAATGCATGCAATTAAATCTCTAACCAAGACCTACAGATAAACTCAAAGAAATTAGGGTTCAAAGTATCAATAATTATAGTTAGATGATGTAAACACAAAACAAGATAAAATACATGTTTTATAGCTAATAAGAACAGAAGATAAGGTGGTGAAATATGTAGCATTAAGAGAAAAAATAAACCAATGAAAAGAAATTTAACACAAAAGAATACAGATAGTTGAGTTGATAGGTAAGAATGTTAAAACAAATATTATAAGCATGTTTTTAAATGGTAACAGCTATCAAGTTTCTTAGGCTTTATAATTCCCAACTCCTGGAGCATTCATAGGTCTTAGATATTACAACTCTTGGTATGTGCTGTACACTGATACCTTGTCCTAATTTGCCACGGGTTCAAGCTTGTCAATCACACTGTAATCCCAAATCAGCGATCATCTTTCTTAACTACTGGTCAGCTCCACACCGAGCTCATTTTGAGATGCCTCTATAATTGTAGTTAGTTTTACTCAATGTGATACTATTGAACCTTGTACTGGCTGGCTTTGTGTGTCAACTTGACACAAGCTAAAGTCATCAGAAAGGAAGGAGCTTCAGTTGAGGAAATGCCTCTGATGGGGAACCTCCTTCAGCCAATGGTCATTGAGAGGCTGGACCAGATTAGGCATGGCCTTGGGTACCAACAAAGTTGCAGGCCCACCTGTGCTATCTCTTTCTTTCTTGTCTCTCTCTCTCTCTCACCTGTTTGCTGAGTTCAGTTCCTGTTCCTGATTTATACACAAGCCTGTGATCTGTGAGTTCCCCCTAAATAAAGAACCCCTCTATTATACTCAATTCCAAGCTAATGTGGAATTTCACTTTCTTGCCTCCATGAGATATAGCTGTAAGGAATTTTCTCATTTAGTGATATATGGGGGAGGCCCCATCTCATAGAGGGTGATGCCATTCCTGGGATGTTGCTCCTGGGTTCTATACTAAAGAAGGCTAAACAAGTCATGGAAAACAAGCCAGGAAACAGCATCCTTTTATGGCCTCTGTATCAGCTCCTACCTCCAGAATCCTGCCCTGTTTGAGTTCCTGTCCTGACTTCCTTCAGCAATGTGGAAGTATAATTCAAATAAACCCTTTCCTTCCCAGCTTGTTTTTTGGTCATGGTGTTTCATTGGAGTAATAGAAATCCTAACTAAAGCAAACCTGGTTATGGAGTGTTTAGTATTTATTAGGTTTAGGGTTCATTTAAATTTTTGAATCTGTAGCTTTATAACTTTTATAAAATTTATAAAAACTTTCAACCAACCATTATTTTTTCATATAATACTTTCTGTATTCAGCAGCTCAGTCTCCACCATGTCCCTGCCCATTTGGGTGTTCTAACTACATCAATATTGGGCCATATGGTGTTATTACACTATACTGAGACTTCATCTACTTTTTCAACAGTGTTTTCGTCTCTCATTTTGGATAGCTTCTGTTTCTGGGTCTTCAAATGGAGTAATCCATTTTCTTGTAATGTCTGGTCTGCCATCAATCCAATTCAATGTGTTTTGCAATATAGACATTGTATTTTTTTTTCAGATGTTTCTAAATTGAAGTTAGCAATCCAGTCTTCTGCACATACGGGTTTCAATAATGATAACTGTTGTAATGTTCTATCTGCTAATTTTATCATCTGTATTTTTTTAATTCATTTTGAATCAACTTTTTCTTAATGGAGTATGTCTTTCTGCCTACTGATTTTTATTGGCTATCAGTAATTGCAAATTTTACATTTTGGGGTATTGAATTTTTTGGTTATATTAGTGTTCTTAAGATTTTTTTTTTTCTGTGTTGCTATTATTGAAAATACTATGGTCTTTTTAGGTGTTATGCATGGCATCTGTTAGGAGGAATTAATTTTTTTTTTTTTTTTTTTTTTTTTTTTTTTTTTTTTTTTTTTTTTTTTTGGTTTTTTCAAGACAGGGTTTCTCTGTGGTTTTGGAGCCTGTCCTGGAACTAGCTCTTGTAGACCAGGCTGGTCTCGAACTCACAGAGATCCGCCTGCCTCTGCCTCCCGAGTGCTGGGATTAAAGGCGTGCGCCACCACCGCCCGGCGGAGGAATTAATTTTTATATTATTCTTGTTGCTATTGTTTTGAGACAGGGTCTCAACTAGGTAGCTCTGACTGTCCTTAAACTCACTATACAGTCCAGGCTATCTTCAAAATCTCAGAAATTCATGCTTCCTGAAGATGCTTCTGCTTCCTAAAGGCTGGGTTAAAGACGTACCTTTCCAAACCTAGCTAGAGATTCCAGGGATTAATACCTTCTTTCTTTGTTCCCTTGTTTAAATAAATTCAGAATTTCATTTCAAACATCCCTAGTGCTGGAGCTAAAGTTTATCTACAAATAAAGATTTTTGTGGTAGGGTCACATATGGACACCAAATCACCTATTGCATCTGTAGAGGCCAAGCACTGAGAGAAATGACCAAATTAAAACTATAATTTATAAAACCACTTTCAAACACTCTCAGTTCACTCAGTTTAAGGATGGGGATGTAGTTCTCTGGAATTCACATTTGCTTAGCATGGCCAAAGCCTTGGGTTCTTTTGATTACTGGTACGGCAAAAACAATTACTAAAAAAAGAAGGCTACTAATTCCTTCTAATTGAAAGAGGAAGGGAACAGGTTACTTATGAACCTGCACTGGGAAGCAGAGTTTTATTCTAGTTCCGTTTTCTGAGCTCTTGAGTGCTTTAGATTCCAGATAAGTTGCTTTGCCTTTCCATAGTTTACTTTCCTTCTCTGTAAAATGGATTGATTGTAATCCCAAATTTAAGGGAGTTATAGACTAAAGGTTCCTGGGAGTGTGCCAAAGCAAGTGCTGAGCAGTCGTAAGAGCCAAAAAGCAGGAGTTTTAGGACTTCAAAGGTCCCAGCTGAGTTTGTCAAAAAAGGTAAGACAATGCCTGTTTCGAGAGATCCTGTAGCTCCGTTATTGAGAAAAGCTGGAGGGCGTAATTAAGGAAAACCACAATATCATAGATATCTCACATTATAAACAGTAAGGCTCTTCATAATAAAGAAGGTTATTATTTCCTAAGCAAATGAGACAAAACCTCAGAGTTGAAAGGGTGCTGTCCCTCAACCTACTGCAGAACATGTAGAGTTCACTCTTTCATGGAGCTGGATTTCTCGTGACTAACTGCACAACTGGCCTAACTGTGAAGACACTGAGCAGCAGAATCTGTGTGATTCCCTGTGGATTTGAACATTGGAGGACACCTGAAGGGAGGATGCTAAGAGGAAGAAATTACCTCCCCTTCCTTCAACACACACACCCCTAGTCCTCCTCTCCTCCCCTTCCGGTCATCCAGGGCTGCTGATGGTGGGTAGATATCCTATACCAAAGCCTGTTTCCACATTTCAGCAGAGGCTAGTTCTGTTTCTGCTGAGAGAAAGAAGTGTGTCTTTCTAACCACTTCCCTATGAGCTACTACTGCCCTAAGTCAAATCTCTCTTCCCGCTAGAGCAAATCTTATTGGGGGTGTGGCTTAATAGTATCGATGATGATGGTGATAGCAATAATAACTGAAACAATAATAACAGCGATAGTAATACCACTCTCTTCTTTCCCAGTTTCTAAAGGTATCTGATGGAAAGCAAGTTTGAAACTCCCTAAAGTGAAACCAAAGGCAACCACCTGGATCAGGAAATGTGACCAACAGGTAGCCAGAGGAAGTGAGCAGCTCAGCCTGAGGTGTAGCCTGCCTTGTTGGGCTACCCACCATCTGTTCCGCTTCTCCTGTGCACTGCAGTTTTGTTACAAGTGGCAATATCACCCGCCTCTGAGCGCTTATGACCTGTCAAGCCCATTTGTGGTATTATTCTTCCTTATTTTACAAATAAAGAAAATGGAAGTTCTGAGCATTCAGTGAACAAGAGCCAGTATTTAAATTCAACGTGGTCTCTAAAGGAGCTGGCATCCTTTCCCAATGTAGTAGACATGTGACAAGTCATAACTGATATCATTTATTATTCCAAGATGATATCAATCATAATTATAGTGTCTGTATTTACCTTAAAGGCAGATCCATAAGATCAAGTCTCCTTCCATGTTCTATTACATGACATGTCACTATAAGGTTAGAGAAACACACATGCTACTTATGTGACTTGCTCAAGTTTTTAACTCTATATGGAAGAGAGATTCCATCTACACATGTTGTCTTCTTAATATAATAATTACAGAAGGAACACCAGCTTAAGAATTTCTTAGGACCACATAGTTGTTAAAATTGCTGTGTGATCCTCTCATTCCAATACTTTGCCCATATTTTTAATCTTAACGATAAACATCTATCTGAAAGGAGGCTCTTTGTGAAATAAGTTCAGCTTAAATCGTCACTCTTTTGCCTGTCATCCAGCCACCATTATTGTGCAGCATTGTGATTTCTGGCAGGACACTTTGTCCCTTTAGGTCTGAAGTTCTTTGTAATTGTTTGGCATGTAGTTGTTTTGATTTGCCTAGCCTTTCTTCTCTCAGGGTCTTGGCATTCACAGGCATGGACGGTGATGTCAGGGACTGCCCCGGCTCTGAATTAAATTCACCCACTTATATGGTTGGCTACTCAGAGCTGTACTATTTCACACATGGTCAGTTGTACCAACTTACGGCAATGTTCCTTATTACTTCATTAAAATCATTACTGATATGTTTTCTCACTATTTAGTATACTTTTATTTAGAGGAATTCTATGGAAGTTCTAGAACTTTGGCAAACAAAGCAGGGCCCTCTATGGACCTTCCATTGTCTGTAGATGCAGTTTAAAGGAAGAATTTGAGGACACTTCGGCAGTAATAAATTTAGTACTTTAGGCTTTGAATTTATATTATGTGTAAAATATACTAAGTCATTATCTAATTGTCATTGATGTAGCTCTCAACAGTATTAAGACTGCAGTAGTCTGACAACCCAGGCTCCGCAGAATGGAGAGAGTGGAGCAGTCATTTGCCAGAGTTGAAAGATTTGATTTGAGGAAGCTGCTTTCTCAACTGAATCGTGTTCTTACTCCCAAGAGCAGAGGGGCTTATTTTATTTAAAGATGCTTAGTACTTCCCGGTTTGTGGGAGAGGCCACATATATGTTCTAAACCTCGGGACCATGGGTCAAATTTATCTTGAAGTTACAATGGGCTGAAAAAATAATGTTTTGTCTCAGTCAGTGGTGACCTTCCAGTATAAGCATTTTTTAGTTGAGTATAGGATCCACGGGCCCTATATTTAGCTAATTGGCCACATTTATTCAAGTTATCTACCCTCTCCCAGAAGGCACGTAATGAGTCTTGCATGTTATTCTGAACACTTTACATCCATTTTATCCTCAGAGTAGATGTTAGCATCTGCTAGCAGATGAACAATGGAAGGTTAAAGAAAACCAGTTCCAAGGCAACCTAACTGCACAGACTGCCCGAGCTCCAAACCCAAGCTTTAATAGATTCCTACTGTCCAGCATTTTCAGCGCCCCTGTATTCCTTAGCCAGATTAACCCTTTCACCTAGCCAGACAGGACGCTGCTTGTTTATCTCCCCGACTCCACAAATGGATTCTCTTCCGGATCCACCGTTTTTTTTTTTTTTTAAGCCTTTGGCAAAGTCAGTAGTATTTAATGAAGGAACTCTTTTCTTCAGCTAAGAGAACACGCGGTTGGACACCCAGAAGATCTATATTCTCTTAGTTGAAAAACGGAGTCTAAGGTTCAGAGTCTAAAACCCAGGCATAACAAGCTTCAAAGAAACCCCTCAGCAGTCATTTGATCCTGTCAGTGCTTGCCCACATCACAGTTCCTCCCGAATAAACCAACTCCTAGGTCTTAAACCGCGTCTCCACTCAGAGCCGGCCCTCCGCCCTCAAGCAGGCCTGGCTGGAGCCTTCCGGTTCTTAGAACTCGGTCACGGTCTCCGTCTCCTGGCAACCGCGGACGCGGGAAGCCTCGCGGGCCTAGTGGCGCGAGCGCTCTCAGTGGGCCCTGCTGGAGGCTGCCAGGGCGAGCCTCAGGCATGGCCTCCAAACAAGCTAAAAGGAAAGAAGTGCATCGGATCAATTCTGCGCACGGATCTGACAAATCTAAAGAGTAAGGGACTTCTCCCACCGGGTGCCTTCCCTACCCCTGGACCACTCCCACCCAGGGCTGGGACTGGCTCCAGAGCAAACCACCACTTAAGGAATTGATCTGCTTGCCCTGGGTCTGTCTTCCAAGGGACCAATCTAGGAGAAGCCTGTTCCCTCATCCTCCTTATTCCAGAGCCATTTCCTTTCCAGAGAGGCTGCTTGCCCGTTGGAAATGTTTCCAGTTTCCATCTCCTGACTCTCCCAGCGGCGCCTCCTATCCTGGGTGTCACAGGCCTCTCAGAAGTTCTGAAAGAGGAGGTTTGTCTAGGAAGACTCCAGTTAAAGACCCGCCCACTTTCGCCAGTCCACCTGAAAAGAGGCCTGGGGGGGGGGGGGGAGAAAGGGAAGAGAGGGAGGAGAAGAGGAAGTGAGAGTTTTATTTTTGCAGTAGCCCAACCCTCCAGACTTCTAATCAGATGCAACTGAATATGCAGTGACTTCAGAAAACTGAAAGAGTAAAGTCTACCGCATTAGCATGAAGTGGCTTTCCTAAGGCCTACTGGGGAGGTGGTATGTAGGCTGGTTCGTGGGATCTTTTTGTTCTGGGCTGCTGGTGTGTCTTAACCTCCCTATTCATAGTATTTTCCTTTGGTGTTTCCTTCCCTTTGGATATAACCAGATATTCTGTAGTATATATTATATTATATATTATATTATATTATATTATATTATATTATATTATATTATATTATATTATATTATATTTGTAAGCCATTCCTGCTTCGAGACACCAAACCCTACTTCAGGGGAATCCTGAACAGTCCTCTCCATGCAGTTCCTGTGGGGGATGGGCAGTATATATATATATATATATTTTTTTTTTTTTTTAACTGATTCTTACATACGCGTTTGCTTACATACTCTTCCCTATCTAAAATAAACACCTCCTGCATCTTCTGCTCTCTGGTCCCTCCTGTTTGAACTGTTTTCTTTGTGAATTCATCTCCTGGGCTCAGTCCAGAGCGGAGATTCTATGGTCTCCTACGTCTGTCCTCTTTTATAAACAAATGTCCAGATACCCAGCAGATAACCCATTCATTTCCTTAGTTCAAATTTCAGACCCGATGGTACATACATAAGTGATCTTTACAGGATCGCTCTACTTTTGTGTACCCGTTGTGAATAGAGCCATTTCAATGTTGCCTAATATTCCATTCTAGAAGTCTAAGACCCTTAAGGCCTGGAGAATCGGGCCCACACTGCCTCTTTGATTTTCACCTTACTGGTTCACTTACCCTCAGACACATGAGAATACCAGCTACCCTGTACTTCTAGGGTCTCTTCGGTTGTTCCCACCCCAGGGTCTCCACACTCTAGGTCTTTTTCCTCCAGATGTCCATTAGGTCCCTCTCCATCTCCCTCACAAGTTATCTAAATGTAATTTTTTCTCAGCTTCTTTTTTAGTTGCCCCTTTTAAATTGTATCCCTACTTCCCCGCCCAAACTAAAGCAAAAACTCAAAATACCCAGTACTCCCTGTTTTCCATTCTGCCTTTTCTTCATTGATTTTTTTTTGCTGTTCTTTTTGTTCATGTTACACATACACAAACACACACAACACACATGCACACACACACACCTCATAGTTTTTTAACTGATTGTTTTTCATTTGTCTGCCCAATACTGGATTATTTTAGGTACTTCCTAATATAAGTTCTCTTAATTCAGGGTTTTTGTTTTTTCTGTTTTATACATTGTCAAATTCTTAGTACCTAGAATGATTCTTAGGTCATATGTATAGTAGGTATTAAAAAATGCTTTGTGTGTGTATAAAAATATAATTATATGAAAAAATTAATTAGTAGTATAGGTCAGATTCTTAGATTAAATCACTTCTATTTAGTTCTACCACTGTGAGTATTCATGAGCTAATTCATGCAGACTCTGTTCAAGAAGGATGTCTCTGATAGCCACATTTACTCATTGTCCCATGTAGACAGAGAATCAGGTCAACTGGTAAAACTACTTAAATGAACTAAATGAGAAAACAATAGTGAGTGACAGATTTTACCAGGCTTGAAAAGGGATTTTAAGCTCCTTCCCCCAAATAATGATGTTCATATGCTCAAACCTATTTAGGAGCTGGGAAAGTTGTCAGCATTAAATAGTTTATTACATCCTGAAAGTGAAAGACATGATTTTTTCTTCTTCTACAAGGCAGCTAGTTTTTATCAGTGTCTGGAGAGAAGACCTGATCTGATAGGTTCTGTGATGGTTGCACCACAAAGGAAGCTCACAGTCCTACTGTAAGACACTGGCTATGCCTTTGCCAGAACTATGATTTCTTTTAGAAAAGATGATGTATTTCACATATGCTTCTTTCTTGCAAAATAATCTGAATTGAAATCCTGCTGGTACAAGTGCATGTTTGATTTACAAAAATAGAGAAAAATGGCAAGTACTTTTATATCATAATATTTTAAACCTAGGTTTTACTACCAGTGATTAAGCATTAAATATCACATCATTATTTTGATGTAGCATTAAATGAGAGAATGTGAAGTGGATGATAAATCAAGTCCGTCCTATGAGGTTTTGCCACAGAACGAATGGTGAATGCAAGGCTGATTCACAGACACAGAGCAAAGTGTCACGCAGTCACAAAGCCTTAGGGATCAAAGTCCAGCCAAGACTCTGGTGTGGTTGTCTTTTGTAGTACCATGGGAGAAAGTTAGAGGACTTGATGTCATTTTACCACTCCTATGGTTACATAGCTAATAAAATCAATCGACTCTCCCATAATCCAGCATAAGGAAGTAAGAAAAAACTTTCAGAACCTTGAAAGCATCCATTTCAGGCACCACCCCTGTCAACAGCCTCAGTGAGTTACTCTGTCTAGGGTCTGTAACCCGCCTGGCTGGTCAGTTATTCCAGGGTCAGGGAGAGGTACTACCTGAAAGACATGGGCTGGTGAGAAGAAGGAGGCTAGGCAGATTTGTTGAAGCCTCCGTTTATTAGAGTCATTGTCTTTTGTAGTACCATGGGAGAAAGTACTACCTGAAAGACATGGGCTGGTGAGAAGAAGGAGGCTAGGCAGATTTGTTGAAGCCTCCGTTTATTAGAGTCATTGTCTTATACAGCCCCTGGATGAGGAGCTTGGGGGTCTGGGGCACGGGATCTTGCCACGTGGTCCACGCCGGTCACGTAGTCCAAGAGGTTACAGTTGGTCAGGTCACAATTCCTCTGCCAGGAGTTCACAAGTTGACATACCTAGTTCTCTAGATAGAGTGTGAGGCGGGTTCCGCTAACAGATAGCTCTCTATTAACAGACAATTTGGGTGTGGGATAGGCTTTGTCAATAAAACAATTCTCAATACAATTGGGAAGTGGAGCCCTCTGCAAACTTCTCAGGGCATTGATCCTTATAATAATTTTGGGGGGGACATGGCTCCTGACACACCCCCTGAAGCTGTCATCCGTGGCATCTACTTTACCTTAAAATTATGCATCAGTCCCGAGGCAGGGGCCATATCTGGCTTTTGCTTACTAGGGTCACCAGCAACTAATACGTTTTTACTGTGTGTGTGGTAAATGATCTTAGTTTGGTTCCCTACCTCAGTTTTCAGTTCTTCTGGATTTGATTAAAGCCCATTTCTCCTTACATTTTCTACTTTGATCTTTTGTTGGCATTGTGCAAAACGAGATGTTAAAACTGACCCATCTCATTTGGTGCATTCAGTTAGTGGTTGATTCTATGGTGCACACTTTCTCATTCAGACCATACGAAATCTTTTTAGGGTTCACACTGGCAACGGGTCATTTATGATGATGGACAAACATTTTGAATTCAAATGGTTGCTTTTCTTTTTAAGTGAGGTCCATTAAAGTACGATTGCTTTGCTCCTCTATTGTTCTATTAAATTTATTTATTTATTTATTTATTTATTTGGTTTTTTTTGAGATGGGTTTTCATTGTGTAGCTTTGAGATTTTTTTTAACTCCAAAATAAGTATGGGAATATAGTAAAAATACTTAAAGTCTTGACTCATGTGACTTTTCCATTACTGTTTAACATAATGAACATTAGCATAACCTGTAGGAATCATTGTTTCAGTACTTTAGCCAATTCTAAGAAGTCAATAGAATACTTAGTTCAGTAACTGTGGCTACTAGGAGTTGCTTCTCGCAGTTCTGTAGGCTAGAAGTGCAAGATCAAAGGACAGGCATGGCCAAGGCCTGGCTCATAGGGGACCTAGCTCTTTCTGTGCCTTCACTCAGTAGAGAGGATGAGGACCAATCCTTTTCCTTTTTGAAAGACACTAGTCCCATCACGAAGGCTTTGCCTTTATGACCTAATAACCTTCCAAAGGTATCACATTCTAAACCCATTCCACTGGCGAGTAGGACCTCAGCATTTCGGGATATGGATAAGGTGTCTTCTGTAACATCATATAGCAGTAATTAGAAATCATAAACACATTTGACTGAGTTGTTTTGATAACTGAATGATACTGCAAAGATTCGTCTATCCATTACAGACTTGTACAAGCATTCATCAGATGAGGGATTTGATCTTCTTGGCAGAAAAAAAAAATGCAATCTAAACATTGGAAGTAATTAGAAGGTTGTAGGGATGGCTCAGTGGGTAAGAATGTATGCTGTGTAAGCACAAAGACACAAGTACGACTCTCAGAGTGTGTACGTGCACACACACACACACACACACACACAAATTAAAGCCTGTATGTGGCATCACAAGCAGCACGGGGCTGTAACTCCAGGGGATTGGAATACAGGCAAGTAGTTCCCTGGGGCTTCCTACCTGTCAGCCCAGTTCCCAGTTTGATGTGAGGGTCTCTCTCCATGGAATAAGGTAGATGTCACAGAGCAGGATAGCTGATGTCCCTTTCTAACCTCTGCACGTATACCTTTATACACAATGCGGCCTTCAAAGCCATTATTATCATTAATGCACATTTGGACACACTTAAATATTCCAAACTTGACAGAGTAGTCCACAAGGGGGATGGGGTACAATTTGGTATTAGTAGTCACAAAATTTTCTTCTACCTCCAATAGCATATTCAAACTATGATTTAAAACACTGCAAGAAATGTATTCAAGTAACAAAAATTATAACGCCTTCTACATTTGTAATGGTGATAACTTGTCATCAAACCTCTCTCAGATTGAGAATTACATAACTCATCTCCATTTTAATTGTGTCCTTATGGCCACAACACCCATTTTAACTTTATAGAATTTTCAGAAAAGGTTAATGTATCTGTCCATATGTGAAAAATGGGATTATTTTCAAAGTTAATTTTAATGATATTATGAGAGCAATATAAAATAGAATAATACATTTCTTGCTGAGTATGAAATTGAGTTCTTGGTTATCTGAAAGAGAGAAAAGGAGCTGATTACATGCAGCTGTGCAGCAGTGGGTGGTGGAGTATGTTCCTCTGTTTACAGAGATCGGGACAGTCCCACCCACTGCAGAGAATGAGGCACAGAAGGAGGCTCCTTTATGGCTCCCGATGAATATCAGCACTCACCATATTACCTAGCTCCATCTGCACAGTCCACACCAAAGAGAGAGGCCAGAGGAGCAAAGGTGGAAGAACAAAGGAAGTAGTGGGGGGGAGAACTTTGTAATTTCTATAATTGACCTTTGTAGACCCCAACAACTACAAACATTTAACAAATTCAAAATGCTAGCGTCACAGATAGAAATACACCCAAGGGGAAATTGGAATTCTTCATGTTTCTAACTAATGAGCGTGCCTCACACCAACATCATTGGAAATCCACAAATGATAAAGAATTGTGCATCAAGGTAATTCCATCAAAGGAGTTATGATGCGGCTTGAGTTCATAAGAGAAGCCACCGGGAAATCTATAATCATGTTTTAATTTCCCTGAGGACTTGGTGGACAGCAAAGAAGTCATGTGTCAGCATGAGGTTAGATTAGCGAAATCATGAGACTCCTAGAACGAGGCTGTGTGTGTTAAAGAGGAAGTTGCTTCTCTGCAGCCAGTCTTTCACCATTTCCCTCAACAGTCACTCCTTAGACAGCTAGTGCTGGGGAGGCAGATGTTTGGGGCACAAGAGGTCATCTAGACCACCCGTGCAGAGGGTCTGTGGCTCTTGACAGGTGCTAGCTCATGAGCGCGTAGTGGAAAGAGATGGAAAGGTAAAGAGAGAACTATAAAGTCGTGTGGGGAACACATGACTTAGATGTCTGAACAGTGATTTCAGAAACACAATCTGACACGTTCACGGAATTTATGCTTGACTTCAATCCAAGGTAGAACAAAATGAGCCGTGGTTTGAGCTTGGGGGATGCCTCCTTCTGTCCTGCTGACGAGCATGAGGAACACGGGGTGGTGGGTAGCCAAGAAGATCTGAGAAGTAACAATGGGAAAAGCTATGTTTGCCTTCCTCCATGGCAGTACACACAGTGATGGTGTACAGGCCCTGAGAGTGTGGTGCCCTAAAGAGGAAGGGTTAAAGAGTTATAGGTCTAGTTTATTTCATATTTCCTCAGGGCCTGATACAGTGTGTCGTAATAAAAGCAGGGTATAATTTAAGTGAATTGAAGTGGAAACAAGTCTTATAGCTGGGTCATAAAACCCTCTGAATCAGAGAGGGTGAGAACATGAGAGCCAGAGGGCAGAGGCCCATCTCAGGTTCCAAGAATCCCTGCCCCTGGGTAACACTTGGCGAAGATTATGACGTTATGTAAGTGTCCACTGCGTATTTTAAAATATAAAGTCTTGCTCAGGCAAATAGCCCGGCTTAATGAGGCTAAGACTGTCTTTCAGCCATAACAGGCTCTGCCTTGAGTTCTTTGTCTGAAATCTTCACTCGAAGGTTTCTGTAATAATTCACTCCAATTTGATGTGGTTTAAGAGTTACAGCTGAGACTTGATTTGTTGTTGAAATCACTCATTCTTTTTAAAGTCATTGTGTGTGTGTGTGTGTGTGTGTGTGTGTGTGTAGACATGCTTGTGGCGTGATGTGCATCTGAAGGTCAGAGGACAACTTTGGGTGTCTATTTGTAACTTCCACCTTTTTTGTGACCATTTTATGTTTAACACTACATTGGGAGTTAATTGGCTGACAAGATTCCTGGGATCCCCTTGTCTTTGCAGTCCAATCTTACTGTACCCACTCTGGGATTACAGATGTGTATTACTGCAGCTGGTGTTATGTGGATATTAGGGATTCAAACGGATATCCCAACCCCTAGAGCCATCATGTATAGCATCACTTTTACCCTAAAATTTTGTATCAGTCTGGAGACAGGGGCCATATTTGCTTACTAAGATCACCAATATCTTATAAAGTTTTACTAAATAATAAAAAGTTCTAAAAAATCTATTAAGTTAAAAGATTTAAAAGTAGATGCTCATAGAATCTGTTCCTCTTCTTACCTGAAACACGATTGAGTTTATGCCTTGGCACTGTGGCATTGTTGGTAAGGCTTCCTGTGGCATAAACAGTGGCTTCTCCAAAAGTAATTTTAACAACATCCTGTTGACGTTCATGTTACTGTGACATTTCTAGGCTGGAGATTATTTAAATGATAGAATTAATTTAAATGGTCTGTATACTTATTCTGCCACGTAATGTGAGGAGAAATTGATTGAAAGCCGTATCCAAAATAGACTAAAATGCACCCTTGTGTGGCATGGAGGACAAGTGGGAGGGTGACTCTTTGTGTTTATTTTCACCACCAGGAAGTCCACATGGGGAAGAAGGACCCAAGTAGGTGTTTTGAAATTTTATTGTAAGTATTCCCTCCCAGGTTCCTGAGGCTGTCTGTATCCCTTCTCAGGGTGGGTTCAAGGCAATTCAAGAATCTGAGGCAGTAGCCATGCTAGTTTGTGTGGTTAAATTAATACATAGTACATTTTTTAATTAGAGAAATACTGGATATGGTTTTAATTGTGTCACAATGAATACTGAAGTACAAATATTTAGCAATTCCTGGGAGATTGTCCTATCCGTGTAATTGACAGCTTGATTGGATTGACTCTAAAAGTAAAGAGCAATGAGACGTCCTTTTGCTTTCTTGGTGTCCTGCTGTCAAGGCTTAAAAGCCTCGGAGCCAGGTTTACATAGTTATGTATGACCTTGTCGGCACTCTGGGTTACCAAGTCTCCTTCCAGGGCCAGATAGGTGACTCAGATTCCGTCCTGACCAGTGATCAATGTCCTGATGTTTCAGTTCCTTGTTTTGCAGCATTATTGAGCATCAGTCAAGCCCCACTGTCCTCAGACCTGGTGATACTGATGAGCTATTCCTTTTGCCTCTCTTTTCCATTCCTGGAATCCACTTGCCCATCTGCCTTATTTTCTTTCTTCTACCTCCAAATTAAGACATTCTCAAACGGTTTTTTTTTTTTTTTAGTTGGACCCTTACTTTTCTTTCTATTGATCATTAAGCCAATGATCATCAATTAAATGCAACTTTATTAACTTCTCCAGGCCTCCTCCTGCAGTAGCCCACTTCCCATCCTACATGCCGAATAACACTGATCCAACCAACCCATGCTAAACTGAAGGTCTTTCCCATGAGGTCAAACAAACATGGCTTCTTCACTCACTTGGATATAATTTCCTCCTCTTCTGTGCTAGCAAAGTACTCTGCCCCTAACTTCCTTACATCCTTCTCAGCTCTTATCTTTATGCTCCAGCAATCGTGTGCCTTGGTCCTCGCTAATTCGAGACTAGAAACTGAATTTTGTTAATATTTCTATTCACTCAAGCATACTGAATTTTAAAAAACAGACAAATGTTAAACTGTTAAAATCAGTTTCTATTTAAATAATTTTAGTAAAACTAGGGGAATAAAAGGTCAACGTAACAACTTGTTTCTTATTTTTTTTTTTAACTATTTTTAAATTAGAAAACATGTTTTTTGCAACTCGTTTCCTTAGGAATTTGATTTTCTCAAGAGTGTGACTCAGAATGCCCCCAGACCAAATTTAGTCCGTTGTGTAATTCTATTCATATTCAGGTTCCCGTGAGTATTAGCTGACACTACTTAAGGCATGCTGATTGCATTTGGCATAAATAAGCTGCTTCCCACCAGGAGTAAAATCATGCCCCAGCACTGAACAGCGTGCTTTCAGAAAACAAGGGCAAAATTCCAGGACCCCATTTTATTGAAACTTTAATATCCCTTTAGTGGCCAGCTTCTATAAAATAATGTCATCAAAACAGAGATGAACAACTGCGTCTGTGCCTGGACAAACCAGATCAGCTGCTTTTCAGTGCTTAAAAGTCTCCAAGACCCCTCCTGTATAGTTCATATTGTATTAGTCTTGTTAAGTGTCTTAATATTTACTTTAACTAATTTATTGATTTTAATTAATTAACTAATTAATTAGAGAGAGGATCTTGTGGTGCCCCCGGCTATCCTCAAATTCTGGGTCTTCCTGTCTCTGCTTCCCAGTGCTAAGATCACAGGCATACTCTACCATGGCTTGAGGTGTGAGGAGAAAGGAAAGAGTAATAGAGGGTGTGAACATGATTACAGCATGTCCCCTGCAGCCATGGAAACGTTATCATGACAGCCCTGTCTCTAAAAGTCATTTAAATATCACTTTATTGTCTTTGCAAAGTATGAGTCAATAGTGCTTTTATGTCTCCTGGAGTTACTTTATTAATAATAGTCATATGATGTAGTGGGAGCTGCGGGCAGCATTCCTGCCTGGCTCCTGGCTGCTTGGCTAGCTTATGCCCCGAAATAATTATATGGAAACTGTATTCCTTTAAATATTGCCTGGCCCATTATATTTAGCCTCTTCTAGGCTAATTTTTACATATTAATTTAGTCCATTTTTAATAATCTAAGTAGCACCATTAGGTGCACTTATCAGGAAAGATTCAGCATGTCTGACCTGGCGGCTGGCTGCATCGCGTCTGGCTCTGAGAGGAGCTGCCCTGCATCAGAGCTCATTTCCTCTTCCTCCCAGCATTCTGTTCTGTTTACTCCGCCTACCTATATTTTGCCCTATCAGATGGGCCAAGGCAGTTTCTTTATTGATTAATCAATGACCTTCCTCCATCAATATGAAAATATTTTAATACATTTATGAACTAATATATATAAAGACAATTTTGACCTTGTCTCAATTCTAAGTCAGGCAAATCATTTAAGTTACTAAATATAGGTGAATTTGAATGAAATACTATGTAGACAAAAATGCATCATCTTGGACACAACTTGCTAATCAAATACATACTTGAGGTAAAAAGTTATGTTTTATGGGGCTGGACAGATAGCTCAGCTGTTAAGAGCACTGACTTTTCTTCTGGAGGATGGAGGTTCAATTCCCAGCACTCACATGATGATTCACAACTGTCTATAATTCTAATTCTCGGGGACCCGACTTCGTTTCTGGCTGCTGTGGACACCAGCATTCATGTGGTGTACAAATATACCTGCAGGCTAAACACACACACATACACACACATACACACACACACACACACACACACACATATACATATACCTATATATGTTACTTTTAGTCTGTTCACATGTCTACTTCACATTTTTTTTGTTTCTTTCTACATATATACCAGTTTTAAAATCTACGTTCTAACAGCCCGCCATAGCAGTTGATTATCTATTCTTTATGCTATTTTATAATAATTACTTGAACTTCTTAAATTTTTACTACTAAAATTGTTTAATGTCTGTTCACACACATATATATCACACATATATGTGTGTATATGTCACACACCCACATATATGATCAAAATTTAAGTTTAAAAGTGTGTGTATCATGAATCTAGGAACACCTAGAATTCCTACCATGAAGTGAAGTTGTGAAGTTTGGAAAATTCTTCAGTTTTAAAATTCCCAGCCTCTTCCTCTGTTTTGCTCTGTTCGTTGTTGTTGTCGCTTCTCTATCTGCTCGGCACTCAATGCGAAGCAGTCGGGGTTCACTGTTACTTAGAAATAAGTGAACCACAGCTTAAGTGAGGGATTTGCTTACCCAGTCTGAAATTATATATTTTCTAAAATGTTTACTTCCAAGATATCTGTTATTTGCCTCAATTAAAAGAATTCTGCATTTCCAGTTTTCATGTCTTCCTATAGACAGTTTCCAATTAATTCTTCACTAACATAAGATCTTTCTGCTCTTTGTTTTATGTCTGATTTCTCAGAATATCTTTAATTTCTTTTCACACGCAGGTTTACCTCAAATATTTTCTACCAAGGTCGATAGTTATTCAGCGTCATTTCTACAGAAAAAACACAAGAACAATTGCATCTCTCAGAATCCCTTTTGTTAACTGCTCTATTTTAATAACATAATCGTATCTTTTAGAAGCACAGATATTATTATCATTATTATTATTATGTGAGTTTTGTGAACAATTGGGATAGTAAAATCAATTGTTGAAATATTTGTGTCTCATTGAAGATGAACACTTTTATCTTTTGAATAAGAGTTTAATTGGATATTGACTTTAGCCCTGGCAATAGATTAACTTTTGTTCTGAAAATCATACTTTATTACTTTCTGATGCCTACTATTATTATGAACTTGAGATGGTTCTTAATTCCAAGTAATTTGATACTCTGTTATATAAATAGGCACCTGTATATATGATTGATCTGCATTTTCATTTGGTATATTTAGGCTCAGATTACCACCTTCTTACCTTCTATTCATTTAAAAAAATGGTTAAACTTGGATTTGAAAACACATTTTTGTCATTTCAATATTTTTCTCATAGGAATGTCTTCAACATTCTAATCTCTTTATCCCCATTCCCACATTCTAACCACTTCATCTTTCTGGAAATCTTAGTATGTCTGTGTTATGTTTAGTCTGTAAACATAAACATGTAGACATGTCTACTTTATATTTTTTGTTTTTTATATGTATATACCAGCTTTTAAAATCTATGTTCTAATAGCTTCCCTATAACAATAGGTTATCTCTTTTTATGCTATTTTATAATAATTACTTGATCTTCTTAAATTTTTACTACTAAATTGGTTAATGTCTGTTCACATCTGAATTTTTGTCTAATAACCTTCCCAATCTCACAGCCCCTCTGTTATCTCTTTTGAGAACTGTAAGGGCACTCATTTTAAAGACTTTTAAAATTACCTCATTTCTCTTCCCCTAGGTTTGCTTCCTTTCTTTTGAGATGCTGACTGCTCCTAGCTTTGCATTTTGCCCTTTGCTCGGTTGTTTTTGTTCATGTCTTGTAGATATTCTGAGGTCATGCGCTTTATTCTTGCCGTGCAGTTGCTGTAGTGTTCAGGTCCCTAACCTACTGAAGCCCTTGGTGCACTCTCACAAGAGGACATGATAGTTGTTACCATGTTGAGTAATACCCAGTCAGTTGGCAAACAGCTGCTCTTTGGAGCTACCTGAAGAATGTTCCTCTTCTCTTGAGCACTAGTCTCTCTCCAGAAACAAAACCTTGCTACAACTGAGCTACAACATAGTCAATGAACCAGCAGAGGCCCCTAGGACTTCGTTCCAACGTAAGAACAGTCCTTTCTGATAAATGGGCACATATTTAAAAGTTTTACCATAACTCCACCTCCTCCCAAATCTTAACGCTAGAATCTTGAGTTCTCTGCCATATGGGAAATACTCTCCCTGGTGTCTTACCCTAGTGGAAGTCTGTCTCCATTCAAGTTTCCCGGCCTGTCACACTATCAACACGGGGGTGCAATACCAGGTTTAGTTCAAGTTAGGAGCTTACAAATGGCTCCAGCATTTGTTCCTTTTTGAGACCTCCTTCTCACTTCCTGATACTTACAGCGTAGCTAGATTTCCAGATCTTCAAGCTCCACGTACTGCTGTTTGAATGCATTTCCTAGTGACGATGTATGCACTGCACCGTTTCATCCCCCAATTCACCCCAACACACTCTTTCTGTAATCAGTACACCTATCATCCTCATCACTGCATCCTCATGCTTGCTGCTCTCTTCTCTTTCATAGTTTACTAGTTCTACGATGGGAGCCAGTTTTTCACTCAGTTATCTATTCGGCTTTTGTTGTTGTATTGTTTTTAATTTTTATTTATTTTTATTTTTTAGTATTTTTAGTATACTATTCTGAACATTTGAAATAGCCAGAGTTTATGGTATAAATCTTCTCCATTGATTTTAATAAGTTTTTCAAAAATGTTTCCACCAAATGCATCTATAATTGAATTTTTGATACAGCTTGTGATTTTAATGATATGATGTCTTCTACTAGTATTTAGGAATATTGCTAAAGTAACTGTGGATAAGCCTTGTTTTTGATATTACAGATTTGACTTTTCTAAAACTTTGCAACGTGTTTTACAACAAGTGTTACAAGTTCCTAAATCTTCCTTTATTGTGGAGTGGTTAAGCACACATGCTTCTCTCACAACCAACTGTAATTCCAGTTCTAGGAGATTCAGTGCCCTCTTCTGACTTCTGCAGACACCAGGCTTATGGCACACATACATTCACTTTGGAAAAACAATCATGCAATTAAAAATCTAAAGTATAAGACACACTTTAAAAATTATCTAGTTCTCAGAATTGGTGAGATCAGGCACAATGTCCTTTGAATACTTAAATGGATCTATCTGTACTAAAGCAACTGCTAGATTCTGCCAGCCAACTTCAAAGTCACACAGGCTGTGCTGAGGATTTAATAAGCAGCCTTTACCAGGGCGTTTAAAGTCCTCAGTATATTTGACCTTGGGCTGAACTTTTTATCATGTTTGCCTAACACTACAAGTGATCCCATAGACTAGCTTGACACCATTGAGTGGAATCTTTTTAAGTAATATTCAGTGTAATTGAAATACATTTGATGTGTTCCAAGGAAAGGCAGTCAATTAGTTACAAAGCTTAAGAGCTCGAAGAGGAAGCGTTGACTTATGTGTGGCAGACTGAAACAGGAAACAAATATTACAAGAACCCTTATTTCTTAGAAAATGAAATCTTCTTTTTAATAATAGCTTTTAAGATTGTTAACTCCAGAACCAGGTATGGTGGCACACACCTTTAAGCCAGTGGAGGCAGGTGGAGCTCTGTGAGTCTGAGGTCATTGTGGTATACAGAGGGGGTTTCAGGGCAGCCAGAACTACATAGAAAGACCCTGTACCCCAAAACAAACAAGACTGTTAACCTTCTAAGTGAGTTAACCTTAACCCTGCTTTTTTGATACAAAGTCATCATCTTTTTAATCCATAGTCTATGGCAGCACCCGATAGAACATAATGAGATAAAGATCTACCTTTTGCCTAGATTGCTCTATCAGTAGTATGGAGTTTTCTATTTTTCCTGAAAACATACTCTGCGTCCTCACCTCTTGTATACTCTGACATGCTACTTAGGGATATACTGTAACAATGCGTAGGTCCCAAGACTATTTTCTAACCAGGCAGCAGAGTGAGATTTAAAACAAAAACAAAACAGAGAACCTGCATAAAGAATGGGAAGCTCCTAACCCCAAATTAGGAGGAACTGAAGATGACAGCGTCTTCTCAAGCAGCTCTCGGCAATGGCACTCTGACTTTTGCTTTTACACTTGTGAGTAAAGTCCTAAGCACAAATGAGTTTTAGCAGCCTCTGCCAGCAGCCATAAAGGGGGCTGCTGTTCCAGGAGACTCTGGCAGATTGCTGCAACACAGCACAGCAAAAATACAAGCTTCTCAACCGGAAGTGTGAACTGTTGTTCAGGAAACTGACCTAACCCTTGAGCGCTGTAATGGGAACTCCTGCGTGGAGTTCCGGGTCACCCACTGGCTTACGGTTGCTGTCGGGGACATGTAACCATCCAGGCAGAATTTGGCAGTCCTCGGAGCATAATGTTTTCTAAGCATTTCCTCTACCTTACCTGTTAAAGAAATGACTAAACTTGAATCCTATTGCTTTGCAGAGGGTTCAGGTGAAAGCACAGCTCTGCAAACCTTTGTTGGAATATCCTTGGCAGAGGCCAACCTAGGCTCTCAGTTCTCCTGAGGAAGAAGGTTGACTTTAGCACAAGCTCCGGCAGTAGTGCGCACAGAAAGTATTTACCAAGGAGCCCGGAGTTCCCAAGTCGATAAAGTGTGAGGCCCAGACTACTCATCAGGGGTAATCCTGTGGGACAGAGCCTTTGAACGGCTCTGCTAGCTAGCTGATGGGACACAGAGATAGGGTCTCAGAACCAGTTTGAGGCTCCGTGGGTCCTTGCGAGGTCCCACTCCCAGTGGCCTCTACAAAGGAGTCATTCCTCTTTTGGGGCTTCCACATGTATCAGGCATGGAAGGTCCTAGAAAGGAAAAATATTTTGGCAATTAGGAGACAGAAAAAAAAAATGTGTGAAGGGTTTGTAGCAACAATGAAACCTACCATAGTTTTCTTTATAAAAATAAGAGGCTTTAAGTCGGGCGGTGGTGGCACGCCTTTAAATTCCAGCACTTAGGAGGCAGAGACAGGCAGATCGCTGTGAGTTCAAGGCCAGCCTGGTCTACAAGAGCTAGTTCCAGGACAGGCTTCAAAGCTACAGAGAAGCGCTGTCTCGAAAAACAAAAACAAACAAACAAAAAAAGAGGCTTTAAAACCAAAATCCACACATTTGAAATTTTAAAGTATTGATGCTGAGTTAAATGAAACATATAATAGAAACTAGATATTATGAATTCATTGAAATAATAGGTAAACAAAAATAGATAAGCAGTTATGAACACAGGACTTACATAAGAATAGACTGAAAATATATGTATTCCATTTTTAATTGAGAATTTTTGCATCTACTTTCAGAAGGGAAATTGGCCTATAATTTGCTTTTTTGTTGGGTATTTATATGGTTTTGGTTTCAGGGTGATTGTGCCTTCATCAAATGATTTGGGTAAGTTATATTGTGTTCATATGAAGCTTGATAGTTCTCTATACACACCAGTATTGAGTCTTCTGTATTAGTCAGTAGAGACAAATGTTTAAAATTTGCTTGTGAACTAACCTCTTTTGGGGTTCTTCCTGTCTCTAGATTGTTGACTTGATAGTGTCTGACTGGCAAGTCTACCCAGTATACTCCGCTGACAAGAACGTTTAATTTATGCAATGCAATTAACTTACTATTTGATATTAGAGATTTTAATTAAGACTCTTCAACCCTTCCTCTCTCAAGTCTCTACCCTTTTGGCAGCAATGTGCCACCAGGTTCTGTGGAACAGAAGAAGGGGAAGTTCCCGATCTGGCCAGAGTGGAGCGAGGCAGACATAAATGCAGAAAAGTGGGATGCAGGCAAAGGAGGGAAGGAGAAAGACAAGACTGGCAAGAGCCCCATCTTTGTAAGTAGTCCTGACTGAGGCTTATAGATGCATGGGTATGACTTCTCATGCAGTGCTTTGCACATGCTGGAGAGGAAGGCCAGGGTCTTGCACATGCTGCACAAGTTCTGCCCCTGAGCTTCACCTCAGCTCATTAATAATGGGGTACACCTGTCATCGTGAGTTTGCCTTCCTCTTTCTCTCCCATCTCCATCCCAAAGGGAAAGATTTTCTTTTCACCCTGATCCCTTCCCCCATTTTGTTTTCCCCAGCTTTTATCCTGAAAATGGGCAGGAAGAAATATAATGGAGTCCTTGAGAAAGATGAGAAAAAAATGAGATAAATAAGCAACTGGTTTTGGACATGAGAGAACCCAGTATTTGCCTCCTTAGCAAAAGTCCCATGGTATTTGCTTCTGCATCCAATGTTGAGCTTTTGACTAACATGAGATGCTACAAAATGAAACAGACACTTGGCTACCATTCCAGTCTCTCTGTTTTTCTCCTATCTTTTCACACAGATCTGTTTTTATCTGAATAACACATATATATCCTAAAATCTGATCTGCAAGGTATTTTTTACCATCACAGGATAAAGACACTCTAAGCTCCCAAAGGCTTTTTTTTTTTTAAGTTCCCTGAACACTTTGGATTGACTCATCAGGTTGCTTCGCAACTCCATTGCTTAACTATAGATTTACCCAATCTAACCCACTGCTGTAAAATCTGAAAAACACTAACAGTTACAGGCATCCACACACAAGCAAGCACCAGATCCACACATGTTTTAAATTGCTGCTAATCATTATAATATTTCGTTTTCGTTTGAACTCAAATCTTCACAGGCCCTTTGAATGTGGAAGGTACAGTCATTTTATGTGTGGTACCAAGAATGCATTGCCTAACACATTGCTAATCTGCACGTTAAAATGATAATAAAGACATCAATTAATTGTCTTTACTAAATGTCTTTATCTTTAGTGAATCAGTCACTGAGATTCTACATTGTGTTAAGAGAATTTAAATTTTAATATTTACTATTTCAGAAAGCTCTATGCAAATAAAAACATCATAGACCAATCTAACCATTCTGAGTACCTTGCATGTATTTCAAAATGTTTGTGATATGGATATTTTTAAGTGAATATCACCAATAGTCCACAATCAAATTTTACTCAACAAGCAAGGTTATGACAAGGACATATGCCATTCTTTTTTAATTCTTTCAATTTTTTTCTTCTATTGAAAATAGATTTTTTTCTCTCACATCATGTATCTTGCTTATGGTCTCTCCTCACCCCACTTATCCCGATTGTTCCCCATTTCCTGTCTGGTTTTACCCAGGTTCTGTCTCTCATTAGAAAACAAATATGATTAACTGTTTGGGATAATATTAAAATAAAATATGATGCATAAGATAATAAAAGTTAATACAACAGATTTGGACAAAACAAAAAGAAGCAAAAGAGCCCAATGGAAGACAAAAGAAACAACCACTTGTTCAGCTTCCAAGGAATCCCATAAAAAACACTAAATTGGAAGCCATGATACATAGGCAAAGGACCTGTAGGGTAAAAAGAGAGAAGAAACAAATATATATGTACAATAAAAAATTATAAGATAAAGCTGGGCGGTGGTGGTGGAGTACGCGTTTAATCCCTGCATTGGGAAGGGAGGCTGACATCCATTGAGTTCGAGGCCAGCCAGGTCTACAGAGCGAGTTCCATGTCAGCCAGAATTACACAAAGAATCCATGTTTCAAGAAAAACAAAACTATAAACATTGGTGGTGCTGATTTAGAGGGCCTTGTTTTCCTGGTGTCCTCCATTCCCTGTGGCTCTTACAGTCTTACTGCCTCTTTTTCCTCAGGGTTCCTTGAGCCCTGAGGGGAGGGATGGAGATATCCTGTTTAGAGCAGAGTGATCAAGTCTCTCACTCTTTGCATAATGTCTTTCTGTAAATGTCTGTATTTGTTCCTGTCTGCTGCTGTAGGAATCTTTTCTGATTATGGTTAAGAGAGGCACTGATATATAAGTTATTCAGAGTCATTTCATTGTTTTTTATTTTAAAAAGTATTTAGTGTTACACTAGGTCCCTGAGCTTTCTAGTTTCAGCCTCTTGATCACCTAAGCAGTATCAGGTACAGATTCCATCTTGTGGACTGGTCCCTAAGTCAAATCACATATTAGTAGGTTTGCCCCACAAACTTTGTACCACTATTACCCTAGCATATCTTACAGGCAGAGCATCATAGAAGATCAAAGGATTTGTGGCTGAGTTGGTGCTTTTGGAGAGTATTTTCGTGTACCAAAGATGCCATCTTTGGTTGTTTGGCAGTTCTTGAGGGTGTAAGATAAGATCTAAAAGTGACTTTGATTTGTATTTCTCTGATGGCTAAAAATGTTGAACATTTCTTTATGAGTTTCTAAACCATTTTACTTTCTCTTCTGAGAATTATCTGTTTAGATCTGTACTCCATTTTTAATGGAGTTGTTTTTTTGATATTTAGTTTTTGAGTTCTTTATAGATTTTGGATATCAGCTCATTATCAGATGTGTAGTTGGTAAAAATCTTTTCCCATTTTGTAGGCTGCCACTTAGTCTGAATGATGGTGTCCTTTGCCATGCAGAAGCTGCTCAGTTCCATGGAGTCTTATTTATTAATTGTTGATCTAGTGCCTGTGCTAACGGTTCTGTTCATAAAGTCTTTCTCTGTGACAATGAGTGTAAGGCTATCCCCAGCTTTCTATAAACTATCCTGTTTGATCAGCAACATTTGTTGAAGATGCTGCCTTTTCCCCAGTGTGTGTTTCTGGCCTCCTTATCAAAGATCGGTTGTCTATAGGTGTGTGGATTTATGTCTGGGTATTCATTTCTATTCCATTGATCAACATGTGGGGTTTTGTACCAGTACCATGCTGTTTTTATTACTATAACTCTGTAGTACAAGCTGAAATCAGAGATGCTAATATATCTAGCAGTTCTTCTTTTACTTGAGATTTTTTTAGCTATCCTAGTTTTGTTGTTGTTTTGTTTAGTGTGTGTGCGCGCGCGCGCGTGTGTGTGTGTTTCTATATTAGTCTAAAAACTGGCCTTTTAAGATCTGTGAGGAAACTGTTGGAATTTCGGTGAGGATGCATTGAATCTGTAGATTGTTTTTGGTAGGGTAGCCATTCTTACTGTATCAATTATACTGACTCATGAGCATGGGAGATCTCTCCATCTTCTGATATCTTCTTCAGTTTCTTTCTTCATTTTCTTTAAGTTTTTCTCTTTCACTCTCTTGGATAGAGTTACCCCAAGATATTTTATGTTATTTGAGGCCATTGTGTGTAGACCGCCTCGACGGGTTACTCTGTCTAGGGTTTGTAACCCGTCTGGCTGGTCAGTTATTCCAGGGTCACGGAGAGGCACCACCTGAAAGGCATAGGCTGATAAGGGGAAGGAGGCTAAGCATATTTGTCAAAGCCTCCGTTTATTAGAGTCATGGTTACAGCTTATATAGCCCCTGGATGAGGAGCTTGGGGGGCTGGGGCATGGGTCTTGCCACGTGGTCCACGCCCGTCACGTAGTCCAAGAGGTTACGATCGGTCAGGTCACGATTCCTTGGTCAGGAAGTCACAAGTTGACACACCTAGTTGTCTAGATAGTTTGGAATGTGAGGCAGGTTCCATTAACAGATAGCTCTCTATTAACAGTTAATTTGGGTGTGAGATAGGCTTGGTCAATAAGACTATTCTCAATACAATTGGAAAGTGAAGCCCTCTGCAAAACCTCCTCACGGTGGTGCTTCCTGTAAATTTTGGGGGGACACGGCTCCTGACAATTGTGAAAGGTGGTGTTGCCCTGGTTTCTTTTTCAGTCTATTTGCCATTTATATGGGAGGGCTATTTGTTGACTTTTGTGAGCTAATTTTGTATCTAGCAAGTTTGCTGAAAGTGTTTATCATTTATAAGAGTTTCCCAGTGGAATTTTAAGGGACACTCTGCATAATATCATATCACCTTCAAATAAAGACTCTTTGACTTCTTCCTTTCTAACTTATGTCCCCTCGATCTCCTATTTATTTATTTATTTATTTATTTATTTATTTATTTATGATTTCTGCCTCCTCCCCGCCACCGCCTCCCATTTCCCTCCCCCTCCCCCAATCAAGTCCCCCTCCTTCATCAGCTCGATGAGCAGTCAGGGTTCCCTGCCCTGTGGGAAGTCCAAGGACCTCCCACCTCCTTCCAGGTCTAATAAGGTGAGCATCCAAACTGCCTAGGCTCCCACAAAGCCAGTACGTGCAGTAGGATCAAAACCCAGTGCCATTGCTTTTGACTTCTCAGCAGTCCTCATTGTCTGCTATGTTCAGCGAGTCCGGTTTTATCCCATGCTTTTTCAGACCCAGTCCAGCTGCCCTTGGTGAGTTCCTGATAGATCATCCCCATTGTCTCAGTATGTGGGTGCACCCTTCGCAGTCCTGAGTTCCTTGCTCGTGCTCTTTCTCCTTCTGCTACTGATTTGGACCATGGGATTTCATTCTGGTGCTCCAATGTGGGTCTCTGTCTCTGTCTCCTTTCATTGCCTGATGAAGGTTAATATCCAGGAGGATGACTATATGTTTTCCTTTGGGTTCATCTTCTTATTTAGCTTCTCTAGGATCACGAATTATAGTTTCCTTTAGAAGATCAGTTGCCTACTTGCTCTAAGATTTCAAGTACTGTATCGAATACCTGTGGAGAGTATCTTGTTCCTGGTTTTACTGGAATTGAATTGAGTTTCTCTTCATTTAAGTTGATATTGACTATGTGCTGGCTGTAATCTGCCCTTATGATGCTGAGGTAAGTCTCTTGTATCCCTAAACTCTTCAGGGTTTTATTATGGTTTGAATTTTGTCAAAGACCTTTTCTACATCTAATGATATGAGCATGAGGCTTTTATCTTGCAATTTGTTTACATGGTGGATCACACTTACTGATTTATGTATGTTGAACCATTCCTGCCTCTCTGGAATGAAGCCTACTAGATCATGGTGTATGATCATTTTTATATGTTATTGGATTCAGTTTGCCAGTATTTTTGTTGCAGAAGAAGGCCACTTGTTCATGCTAGCTGCCCAGAGCCAAAATAATCACACAGAAACTGTATTAATTAAATCAGTGCTTGGCCCATTAGCTCTAGCTTCTTATTGGTTAACTCTTACATCTTAGTTAAACCCATCTTCATTAATCTGTCCATCACCATGAGGTTGTGGCCAACCAGTAAAGTTCCAGCATGTCTATCACTGGTGGCGGATCCATGGCGGCTCTGACTCTGCCCTCTTTCTCCCAGCATTCAGTTCCATCCTATCAACAGGCCAAGGCAGTTTCTTTATTCATTAACCAAGAAAAGCAATACATAGACAGAACAACCTCCCAAACCATTTCCTATCCTTCCCTGCAACATACATTATTGAGAACTTATGCATCTACTTTCATAAGGGAAATTGGCCTATAATTTGCTTTCTTTGTTGGGTATTTATGTGGTTTTGGTTTCAGGGTGATTGTGCCTTCATCAAATGAATTCGGTAATGTTCCCTCTGTTTTTTTTTTTAGGTGCGATAATTTGAGGAGTATTGGCATTATCTCTTTTATGAAAGTCTGGTAGAATTCTTTGCTAAAAGAATCTGAACCTAGACTTTTATTAGTTGGGAGACATTTTAGTATCCTTCTGTTTCACTAGGGGTTATAGGTATGCTTAAATTGTTCATCCAGTCTTGACTTGACTTTTGCTAAGTGATATGTATTGAGAAAATTATAGACTTCTGTTAGATTTTCCAACTGGAGGAGTACAAGTTTTTCTTGATGTATGTCTTGATGGCTCTCTGGATTTCCTCAGTGTCTATTATTATTTCCTTCTGTTCATTTCTAATTTTGTCAACTTGTTATTCTCTCTCTGCCTTTTAGTTAATTTGGGTAAGGGTTTGTCAATTGTGATTTTCTCAAAGAACTAACTCTTTGTTTCATTGATTCTTTGTATTAGTTTTGCTGTTGTTGTTTCTATTTTATTGATTTCACCAGAGTTTATTTCTTATTTTCAACTCGTTTTGAGGGTCATTTCTTCTTTTTGTTCTAGAATCTTCAGGTGTGCTATTAAGTTACTAGTATAAGGTCTCTTTAACTTTTTCTGTGTGCACTTAATGTTATGAACTTGCCTCTTTGAACCACCTTCATTATGTCCCTTAAGTTTGGGTTATGTTGTATATTGATTTTCGTTCCATTCTAGAAATTTGTTGCAAGGAGGGGGCCGCTTGTTTGTTTTGGCAGCCTGGCAACCTTAGCCCAGAAATAACCACACAGAAACTGCCAAGCCCTCTCAGCTTTCACGTGGATTTAGTTGGCCATGTGGGCACCAATTGTGGAAGGACACTTAAAAGAAATCCCACACTAGCTCAGAATTGAGAAATAGATGGTTATTTATTTAGGGGTAAACTCACAAATCAGAATCCTCTGCTTGAATGGAGAACAGAAACTGAATCCAGCAACCATAAAGAGTGGCCAGAAAAGAGGGTAGATGTAGGCTCTCCATCAGCATATATAGTATGAGGCCACACCCCAGTAGGTGGGTAACCACAAGCTGTAAGATTTTCTACAGCAGAAAGTCTTTAATTTCTAATTTTTTTCTTGATCAACTTTTCATTCAGTAGTGAGTTGTTGAGTTTCTAAACATTTTGATGTTATTTGTTTCTGCTGTTACTGGTATCCAGCTTTAATATGTGGTGGCTAGATAGGGTACAAGATATTATTTTGATTTTCTTGTATCTGTTCAAGTTTGTAGTTAGTTTTGTAGAAAGGTTATGAGAAGGTATATTCTTTTATGTTTGTGTAAAATGTTCTATAAATAACTGTTAGATTTATTTGATTTATAGTGTCAGTTAGCTCCAGTATTTCTCTGTTTAGTTTTTGTCTGGATAACCTGTCTATTGGTGAGAGTTGTGTCCTGAAGTCACCAACTTTCAGTGTACGGGGATCAATATGTGATTTAAGCTGTAATAGTGTTTCTTTTGTGAACTCGTGTACCCTTTTGTCTTGGGCATGAATATTAAGAATTGCTATGTTCTTTTAGTGGATTTTTCTTTAATTAGTATGTAGTGTCCTTCCCTACCTCTTCTGATTAGTTTTGGTTTAAAGTCTCATTTATCAGATATTAAAATGGCTACACCAGCTTGCTTCTTAGGTCCATTTGTTTGGAAGATCTTTTATCACCCTTTTATCCTGAGGTGATTTCTCTCCTTGCTGTTAAGATGTGTTTCTTGGGTACAGCAGAAAGATGGATCCTGTTTTCACATCCATTCTGTTAGTCTGTGTTTTTTTGTTGGGGAATAGAGATCATTGACGTTGAGAGATATCAATGGTACAGTTTGTTAATTCCTTTTATTTTGCTGTTGTTTTCAGGTGTGTGTGTGCGTGTGTGTTTGTTTTGTCTCTTTTGATTTGCTGGTCTGGGATTATTCAGTCCTTTTGTTTTTTTAGAAGTGGCTAATCCCTTTAGGTTTGAGTTTTTTTCTAACACCTTCCACAGGACTGAATTTGCAGATAAATATTACTTAAATTAGGTTTTACCATAGAATGCCTTATTTTTCTATCTATTGCTTCTATAAATTTTGCTGGGCATGGTAGTCTGGGTTGGCATCTGTGGTATGTTAGAGTAACATCTGTCCAGGCCCTTTTGGCTTTGTGAGTCTCTGTTGAGAAGTCAGGTATAATTTTAGCCTTTGTGTGTTACTTGGTCTTTTCTCTTGAAGGTTTTATGTTCTGTACATTTAGAGTTTTAACTATTATGTGTCAAGGGACTTTCTTTTCTGGTCCAGTCTATTTGGTGTTCAGTACCCTTCTTGTACCTTATGGGCAGCTCATTTTTTAGCTTAGGAGAGTTATTTTCTATGATTTTGTTGATAATATTTTTTATACCTTCACTTTGGGTTTCTTCTCCTTTCAATATTTATATTATTTTTAGATTTGGTCTTTGCTGTAGTGTCCCAGATTTCCTCGACATTTTATGCAGGAGTTTTGGGGATTTAACATTTTCTTTGACCATAGTATCCATTTCCTCTACAGTGTCTTCAGTGCCTGAAATTCTCTCTTCCATATCTTTTATTCTGTTATCAAGACTTGCCTCTGAAGTTCCTGTTTGAGTTCCTAAATTTTTTAATTTCAGATTTCTCTAGTTTGACTTTTCTTTATTGATTCCATTTCTACTTTCAGGTCTTGATCTGTTTTATTCATTTCTGTCTACTTCTTGTGTGTTCATAGATCTCTCTAAAGGATTTATTCATTTCCTCTTTAGGGACCTCTATTATATTCATAAAGACTATTTTAAGGTCTTTGTCTTATGATTTAGCTAGTTGCAATACTCAGGGGCTGCTGTAAGGGTGGCTGGGCTCTAGCAGAGACATATTTTCCTGGCTGTTATTGATTGTGGTTTTATACTGGTGTCTAGGCATGTGGGTTTTGGAAGATTGTAATTTCAGGTGCAGATGCCTGTTTTCTTCTTTGCTGGATAAGCATTTTGTTTTTTAATTTCTTTTGTACTCTCTGGTTCTTTGAAGAGTGTTTTATGGCAGGAAATTCTTCTGGGGTTTTGATAAGTGTGACTACTAGGGGTAAAATGTGTTTCTAGAATAGGGAGCTGACACTTAGGAATGGGGATGGTCTAGGAGGAGGCGCTAAAGAGTCCACAGGCGTCCACAGGATGGACCAAAGCAGGGCATTCCACCAGGATCTATCTATTTCCCTGGGAATAGAGACAAAGATGGACAGAGGCCACAGCAGGTGGTCTGATGCACAGCTGGCACTAAGACTCATAGGTTTGATTTGGAGGACTGGGAGGTAAACAGCTGCAGGTAGCCTATTTGCTTCCCTGGCCAGTTTGGGTTTCGGTATTCAAATATTCCACAAGGCCTTTCTGAAGTCAAACAGACACACATTACTACACAAATTCTTCTATATTGATGTAACATTTCTATTAGTTGGTCTTTATTAAGATGGAATTTTTATTATAATAAAGCCACATTTAAAAGTTCAATTTATTTTTTTTTCATCTAGCACTTTTTTGAAGACCCTGAAGGAAAGATTGAATTACCACCATCCTTGAAAATCTTTTCCTGGAAACGTCCACAAGATTTTATATTCAGCCGAGTAAGAACTGTTTTCACTATTGAATGAAATACTTATTACCTACAAGGATAGAATATCTTTGTGACCAAAGTTTGCATTCTTCAAGTAATTTACAGTGTTTCTCCTGTGGTTTACAGCAAAATAGTAATTGCTTTTTAGCTTCTAACTCAGAAATTAATATTTATCAGTATATTTTAATAATTACTTTGTTGTTGGGACTATGGAGATGGCTCAGCTGGTCAGACGCACTCTGTGCAAGCATGAAGGTATGGGTTCAATCCCCGGAACCCATTTTAAAAAGCCATATGTGGCAGCACCAGCTTGTAAACACAGCACTGAAGAGTGAGACACAGGTTAATCTCTGAAGCTCACTTGCCAACCAGCCTAGCTGAATAAGTGCATTTCAGCTAAACGTAAAACTCTGACTCGAAACTTAGAAAGTGACCGAGGGCTCTCTTCTCTCCACACATCACACCCAGGTGTCGCAGCACACATACATGGACATGCACATTCTTGTATAGATTTGAAAGAGATTACTATGTTTTGATCTACAGGCTTCATTTTCCTATTTCTATCCAAAATGTCAAATTGTAGCCAAACATGTTATTTGTCATTTCTGACTAGCTGATTTGTTCCACTCTGCATCTCAGTGTGAAATCCCAGGGGCGTGAAGGTCTCTTTCCTCCAGTGTTTATTAGAATTAATTTTCCAGTTCAAGAGATTTGCACATGGGTTCCCAACTTCCAGGAATCCTCCAAGCATCTTCCAAAGCCTGTCTCTGTTTCTAGACTCCATGCTCAGTCAGTTGAATCATACATTTGCGGAGACACCTTCGTTTCAAACAGCTCTCACACACTTCAGAACTCTATAAGCTTTGGTCTAACACATTAAGAGCCACATTAATTTGAGTGTAATTCTTGTCTGCAGGGTTTTAATTATCTCTAATGTTTTTTTTCCATCGCTGAATTTCTTACTGTTTTCATTGAATGCATGGGACACCAGTAGGGCAAATTAATTAGTACCAGTCACATAGCTTGTAATAGAGCCGATTCTTGTATGCATTTGTATAGTCTTTTGAGTCTATTTCCACACAGTGTAGCTAGCCTTCATCAGTGCTGGTATGAATGCAGGCAAACGTAAGTCAGTCCTCTTACTGATGGAAAACAAAACTTCATCTACATCCAAAGTGATTCACTGAAGCCACAGGGTCTTTCGAAGGCTTCCTTGTAAGACGTTTCAAATAAATCCATTATGCACAAACAAGCTTCTAAATCAATTTTAATTTTGAGCAACACTGACATGAATATAAATTTTCTGCCGTTCACATAATGCACTTGGCATTGATAGGTATTCTAATAAATCTTATTCTATTTACTGTAAATTCATCATAGATGGTCCATGTAAAAATGGTTTTATAAAGTGAATAAATAAATGTTTTAAGAACAATTTCCTCTACTTTTTAATAGATGGTGGGTCTGAGGTACATTTGTACTAGAAATCAATTAAGTCTTCCCTGTTAACCTCTCCATGTCTAGGGATCATAGCCGGCCATCAGGCTGCACACGGCTACTGCTCCTCCACAAAGGTTCCGCTCTTGACGGGTCATCCTAGAGTGGGGCCCAGAGCTTCCAGAAGCGAAAGTCTAACTACAGATATACCTAGAATAGGGGCTTCAAGATTCATGTATATACTCACAATAAGAATCACTAAGTATACTCATAAGTAAGGCTAAAACAAACAGAAACAATTCCATAAAATAATGACATTCTTACATGAGATTTGGTCAATGACATCTTCCTTCCCTCCAACTGTTTCATGAAGCTAATCTCATTTTTTCCTTTTCTTTTTTAAATTGCAGCATTTCACCCTTCCCTTTCCTTTCACCAAATACTTCCACGCACCTCTCTTTTTAATAGTTGCTGTTATATGCATATATGCATGTGTAGGTACATGCTTATTCCTAAATAGCCTACTGAGTCTGTATAATGTTGCTCCTATGTATGCTTTTCAGTGAAATTCTTTAAAGAAAGGTCAGGCTGCCATGACCCCACTTCCTCCCCTCGGGAGCCACAGTTGCCTGTAAACAAACGCCTGGTCAGCACTCTTGGTTTCAGGGTTTTTTTTTCCCCATAACACCAAAAAAGGGTCCCCTTTCCTGCTGAGAAGGGGTCCTGATGCTCAGACAAATAGTTTGATTCCTCTGGAGGAATGGCCTTGTGTGCTGCTTGCCAAGATCAGGTTTTTATTGTAAACGCTGCTGTGCACCTGCTGTGATGGAATCTCAGCCTTCACTTTAAAGGCCCAACCCTGCTTGTCTCACTGCGAACCTTTCCAGTCTGATAGAGGACTCAATGTATTCGCTCTTGGCTTAATCAAGTGTGGTGATCTGGAACGTTATGGAGTGGATTTTATCATCCTGGACTTTTGGTGTTAGATTAGCAATTTGTGTGCTCTTCCCTGGAGCCTATTTCACCCACAAAACTGTATTTGCATAAATTAGGTTTCTTTTACTTAAAAAGCAAAATACTAAATAAATATCTATGTCTGCATTTTTAATTTCAGCCTCCTGTAGTTGTGAAAAATGAAATCACGTTTGACTTGTTTTCACCAAATGAACATTTGCTCTGTAGCGAGGTAGGTGGGGCCACAGGGCCCACTGCTCCATTGAAGAATGTCTTCCAGGCCTGTCTACATAAATACTTCCTGGACAGCCATTGGACTCCCTCTTGTCCAGCTTTAAGTCACGAATTTTGTGGGGTTTTTATATTTTATTTTTCCAACTTCTTTGAAGTATACCTGTTAATTAAAAATTGTATTTATTTACAAATTTATAGGGTGTAATTTTAGTGATTCAATGCATATACTATATATATATATATTGCATATATACACTCTGCTAGCTCAAGGTCAATGTCATGTTAACCATTTTAGGCCTTTTAATTTCTATTGCTGCTCTACTTCATGGGAACAAAATCAAGATATATATTTTTTCTGTAGCTCAGAAATCAAAATTATATACATGCTAAATGCAAAATTATTATTCTTAGATACATATTTTTGTCATATTTCACTTAAAACTTCAGTACTCACCATTTAAAAATCAACCTATCAATAGTAGTAGCTTTTGTTGCTTTGTGTTCAGCTTATGAGGTGGATTATCAGTGAAATCTACGCCGTGTGGAAGATCTTCAATGGAGGGATTCTGCACAATTACAATAAAGGAAATTCAGGAGAGCCTCCTACACTGCTCTGGAAGCCCTGGGAACACATATACTCTCTCTGCAAGGCCGTGAAGGGCCACATGCCTTTGTTTAACAGCTACGGGAAATATGTCGTGAAGCTTTACTGGATGGTAAGTCCTTCAAGCTGCCGTGCATCTGTCCTTTCTGTTAATAAATGAGAATTAAAAACAAACAAACAAACAAAAAAACAAACAACAACAACAAAAAAAACCTTTGTATTTAGTGCGCTTAGGCAATCTCAGATTTTCTGTAGGAAGGTTTGCCTTCTATGGGATACGGTAGGAGTGGGACTGGACAGCCAGACTAAACGTGGAGTTCAGCGATTTCCAGAGGTTCTTCATGGGTGTCAGCTGAAGAGCAGCTTGCAGGGGTTCTGCTCAGCGAGGAAGCCCTGAAACTCAGGGATTTCCACATGGGTTGTTTGTACCAGCGTGCTACACATTAATGGCTACTTATTTTTTCCAGTTGATAGAAGAAGTCTGTCGTTTCTCAGCGAGGGAAGAACTTCTACCTCTTTCCAAGAAACCCCAAGCAGGGAGGGTCGATCCACACCAGTGTGTGCGCGTGACCGGAGTGAATACTTTCTGACAAGATATTCCCCCATCCCCTTCTCATCCATTCCCAGACCCAAACCGTTTACGTTTTGATTTTGAAAATTCTCTTCCAGTTCTCATGCAGTACTCATACTTGCCCATCCTTTGCTTCACCCTGCAAAGATTTGGAAAACATGATCCTAAGGAGACTGCTTGGCTCCCTTCTGCTGACCAGCGTGAGGTGCGGCAGACGCGATTTTGCACCCCATTGCTGTCCCTGTCCTTTGTCCTCTCCTCTCTGCTATGATGCTTGTTTTTCAATCCCAAAAGGACTTCATTTCCCTGCCTTGTTACAGAGATTCCCTTCCCCCTTCTCAGGGGTTTCTCAGAGCCCTTTCCCACATGGCTTTTTGAAGGCAATCCATTTCCTGGGGGCCTCCAATATTGAAGATTCTTATTTTTTTCAAAGCCATCTTTAGTGATTCAGGCCAGTCATCCCCAAGACTCAAGAGGCTAAAGCAGGAGGGCCTGAAATTTAAGGCCTGTCTCGGCTACGGTTTAGGTTCAAGGCTAGTGTGGGCAATTTCTTAAAATAAAAAGTTAAACAAAGAAACAAATAAAAAAAACGAATAAGCATATGGCTAAATAGTAGAGTGCTTGGCGAACTGTGAAGTTCTGGGTCCAAGCCCCAGTACTGGAACATCAAGCAAGTAATTAATTGTGATTTTCACACCAGGATATTATTTCTCAACAAAGTGTTCACATCATTCAGCCTGGATTCTCGGCTAGCTGTACAATGTTCTTTGACATCAGCCAGAGAGAAAACATACCGGTTACACTGAGAACAGTGCATAAAAGCGAGAGATTGGTTTTCTCTTCCATCTGGCTATAATGACAGGATGCAGGGACACACTACATCTTTCCGAGTACTTTCCAATTGCTGTGCTGCTTTGGCTCCCAAGAGGAGAGAAGGAAGCAATTTAGCTATTGTTTCCCACTTGCAATACAGCGTGTAGTAGGCAGCCTCCCTCTGCCTCTGTTCTTTCATTTCCCTCGGAGAAGCAGAAAACACACACATGGAGGCCAATAATCCCCCTCAGTTTTTATCGTACTTATGTGAAAACATTTTCGATTTTATTCTTCACTGAGATTTATTGGTTCGTTCACACTATCTAATTTAGAGTTTCTAGAGGTACAGCAAATCTCCAGCACAAACATGTGGGGACTTCACACCCCTGCTTCCCATGCCCCACCCCTCTCCTGGACCAACCAGCTGAATCCACCTGGGAGCAGAGGCAGCAATATTGTTCTGTTTTCTGCTACATTGTTTTTGAGACTGTGTCTCATTGCACTGACTGGCCTTGAACTCACTATGTAGGGTGGCTTTGGATTGTCTTGTCCTCCCCTTCCATCTGCTGAGATAGCTGTATCTGCCACCACGCAACACTTGCAACCCTGCTTTTAAAATAAGTTCTCAATGGTATTTTTATTAATTAAATTCAATAAACAGTGCATTCAAGATATTAAACAATGAGCTGGGCAGTGGTGGCACATGACTTTAATCCCAGCACTTGACAAAGAGAGGCAGGCAGATCTCTGTGAGCTTGAAGCCAGCCTAGTCTACAGAGTGAGTTCCAAAATGGGTTAAAAAAATATTATTGAACAATAATAACAAATTTTTTTATATTACTTGGTTACTATATCCCCCAAAGAAATGCAACATTTAAAGTTTATTATTATTATATATGCTTCTAGTGGGAAAATTCAAATACTATTAATATAGTCAATATAGAAAATCAGAATTCGTTGTAATATTAGTATATTTAGACAACCACAGTCAAGGATTCAGATATTTTTTCCTGTATTTTCCTGTTTTTTTGTTTTTGCTTTTGTTTTTGAGTCAGGGTTTCTCTATAGCTTTGGAGCTTATCCCGGAACTCACTCTGTAGAGCAGGCAGGCCTTGAACTCACAAAGATTTGCCTGTCTCTGCCTCCCACGTGCTGGGTTAAAGGCATGTGCCACCATCGCCCGGCTTCCTATGTTCTTGTAAGCATACATAGATATACTGTATACCATAATGGTCAAATGATACAGTTCTAGAAACTGCCAACTCATTTAATCATGGGCATTTTCTATGATGATATATTCTTGTACATTCTATACACACTATTCTGTGGACATATATGCAAATGTATGCAAATTTATATTAAATTTCCATTAATTAATGCTTAGGCTATGGTCAGCGTCTTACCTATACAAACAAGACTGCTCATGAATAGCCTTTTATGTAGGTCTTGTCCAATAGAATGATGTTTTTTTTCTCTAGTATTTCTGCAAGTGAAATTACTCTGTTATGAGTGTGAAAATGTTCATTTTGATAAGTGTATTCGAATTACTCGTTTTAATTTGAGTTTAAAAGTCATTTATACTAGATAGAATCACAAATTAATTTACCATTTTACTCTTTGTTACCCCTTTTGTTTTGAAATTTGTCTAACTCTTCTGACTTTCTGTGTTTCCTTGAGTGTTCTTTGGGATTCTGTTTCAATTTTTCTGTCTTATTTTTGTTGTTGTTTCTGCATATACTCTGTATATATTTCCAGATATTAAAATATACACACAAAGCTTTACATAACCCTTAATATCAACATTTTATCACTTGAATTGGCATCTAAATACCTAGCCACCATCTCAGAACCTTCACATATCTCCCCTTTCTGAGATAGTTTTCTTAAATAGTTTCTGAATATCTTGAGAACTTCATCAAAAAATTCTTAAAGATTTATTTTATTTTTAGTTATGTTTGTGCCTCTCCTTCTGTCTGTCTCTCTGTCTTTCTCTGTCTCTGTGTCTGTCTCTCTGTCTCTGTGTCTGTCTCTCTGTCTCTGAGTCTGTCTCTATGTGTGTGTGTGTGTGTGTGTGTGTGTGTGTGTGTGCGCAGGTGCCAATGGAGGCCAGAAGAGGGTGTAAGATGTTTTGGAACTAGAGTTACAGGATGTTGCCAGTTGATTGATTGTAGGTGCTAAGAATAGAACTCTAGTGGAGGTGCAGGGGGACGTCAGATCCAGCCCAGTCTATGTGGTTTTGATCACTTAACTATTTGCTGAAATATCTTTCCAATTATAACTCATTTCTTGGAATTTTTTTTCTTGTTGTAACTCATACTATTAATTTAAATAATGTATTATGCTTTCATCATGCTTATAGAAGGAAGATAGCATAAATGGATAGCCATTTACCTAGAATTTAATTGTGAAAAATACTAAAATTTGAATGTGATAATATACTAAAATATTTTTATAATTTATATTTTTAGTTTTATTTATTTAGGTAATTTATACTTACAAATCTATATTGCTTTTATTTGCATCACAGCAAGAGAAATACCTGGCAGAAGTGATTACAGGAGGAACAATTTACTTTAGTTCACTATTTCAGAGGACTCAACCCACCGGCAAAAGGGTGTGGTGAAACAAAGCAGACCATGCCATGATGGGCCAGCAAGCAGAGAAAGGGAATCCTGTCTTTGGTTGGCTTCCCTCTTCCTCCTCTTTGATGCTACCCAGACCTCCTACTTACTACCACCTACATGAGGGTGGGTCTGGTCATTCATCTTCTTTGGAAGCATCCTCTTTAACACATTCACAGGAATGCCTAACTAAGCTCCCAGGTGACTCTAAGTCTAGATGTGTTGACAATGGAGGTCAATGATCACAAGGGACACCTCTTTAGAGGTAGATTTAAAAAGTTTTTGAAAATGAGATTTTTGAAGAAATGATAGGGTGCTAATAAAAATTTCAATATTTAATATATGATTTACATAAAATAGTAAAATAAAAAAGCCAAAAATCATTTAGCATTCAATGATGAGTTTTTTTTTTTAAGATTTTATTTATTTATTATGTATACAACATTCTGCGTCCATGTATGCCTACAGGCCAGAAGAAGGTGCCAGATCTCATTACAGATGGTTGTGAGCCACCATGTGTTTGCTGGGAATTGAACTCAGGTCCTCTGGAAGAACAGTCAATGCTCTTAACCACTGAGCCATAACTCCAGCCCCCAATGATGAGTTCTTAAATTCTATTTTTACATACTTATATTTATTTAAACTTCTATAATAAATACTATATATTTTGATATACAGTGTAACTTACCAACAACAGAAATTGCTGAAAGTCCAAGTAACCAGATGATTGTATAACCTCATATGACACAAGAGAGCTCAAATCTTTATTCATTTATAAGAACACAAGTAGTTTCATGAACCCACAACCCTTATAATTTAATCGCCTCCCAAAGGCCTCACCCCTAGTACTAATATATTGACTGTTAAAATTTCAACGTACTTTTTGAGGGCAAAATAACCATCTATAGAAATTACCTATGTATACACAAATAATAGAAATGATTGAGGAAGGGGGTCAACCAAAGTATAATATCAGTGAACCAAAACATTAACAGGAGGACAAGTAGAATGTAGTCAAATTATACTTCAAAAATATACACAAAACTGAATGTTCATCCTGTGTTATAATAGACTTTTCATGCAATAGTCTTTTTGAAATATAGTTGCATACAATGTAATGTGCACAGTTCAATAATCAAAGCATTCTAAGTTGAAAAATATCTCCGTGCATCTGAAAAGAGAAGGTACTGTTGAACTGCTTTAGAATAATTGCTGAGGATAGTTTGAAATTCTTCTTTCATGGGAATCCAGCTGGCCATTTGGAAACATGGTTTGCAGTCAGAGTGTGGGAGGGATCTACCGCAGCTAGCTCTTTATTGTGGCAAAATATGCCGACTCGGCACGCCGTTTTAACCGTTTAAGGGTAAAATTAAGTTGGCATCAAGCATTTTCACAGTTTGTGAACACTGTCACTACTTATTTCCTGAAATTCCCATCATCTGAAGCAGAGAATTTGTACTCACTAAATGATGACTTCACACTGCTCCCCACTGTGCTGCTTGGTGACCGCTTTCTATCCCCATGAGTGCCCTAATTTCATCTCTGTGTTTGTAATAATTTATCCTGGCAGAGAGCAACATAGTGGAGACTGGTTTATTTGACTTGTAAATTTTACAGATTATAGTTTGTCGTTGCATGGAAGCTAAACAGGAGCTTACAACAGCAAGTTACATCATATCCATATAGCCAAGAAAAGAAAGAAAGAAAGAAAGAAAGAAAGAAAGAAAGAAAGAAAGAAAGAAGAAAGAAAGAAAGAAAGAAAGGAGAGGAAGGAAGGAAGGAAGGAAGGAAGGAAGGAAGGAAGGAAGGAAGGAAGGAAGGAAGGAAGGAAAAGAGGAAGAAAGAAAGAAATATGTAGATACTTTGGTTCAGCTAGCTTTCTCTGTACATAGTCCATGGTTCGAAACACGGAATGGTACCGCCACTTTAGCTGGCAGTAAAAGTTCCCCACAGGCTGGCCTGATTTAGACCATCCCTCGCTGACACCCACTTTCCAGGTAGTTCTAGGGTGTGCCAAGTTGACAGCTAAAATTAGAACTGTGGCTGAAATGTAAAAAGAGCAAAAATGAATACACAAACAAAAAATGAATTTTCATGCAAAAAAATTAGCCATCACAGTGAACCTGCCTGTTTTGTCTTCTTGTATCTATCTTATTTCTCTGTGAATTTATTGTTGTTATTTCACTTAAAGTTACATGAGTAGAGGTGGGGTGCTTTTAATCTATAACATTTAACCTTTAACTCTGTCTTACCCTTCTCCATCTATGGAGGAAGAAAGAAACAGATACAAACTACTACATAAGTTAATATTGAATTCAGAGTTAGGAACACCATACAAGAAAAGTATTTCACTTTCTCATGACTTTCCTCTAGAAAAATAAGTTGCATTTTTCCTCTTGTCCTAGATTGTTTTGAACATACTATGTTTTATATTATTCATATATACTCATATATAAAAATAATATAACAATATAATAATAAAATGAATATACACACTTATATATTATTAATAAATATAATTTATATATTATACATATATATAGGCTTTCCCCACAAGACCATAAGTATTTAATGGCAATAGTATCATGCCACTATAACTATTATGGGGCTCACAATGCCTGATATTACTATTGAAAATATTTGTTAACACGAAAATGAATTCATAAGAATCTAGGCATGTAAGCTAAAACAAAAACAATTATAATTTGAGCTTTCTTGTTTCATGCTTTTAATTATGAAATGAAGAGCTTTTAGTTAAACATATAATGGTTTGATTAACGAAATTATTAATTTATTTCATGCTGAAAATTAGATCATTAACTAGGAGTACTGAAAATACGGGATTGGAAGTCTAAGATTAGTAAGTACGTGTCTGGATCAGTAATAAGTATTAAAGTGATAGTGAAAGAATTTGTACTGTGAGTAAGCAAAGTATATTATGTGCAGTCTTATTTCTGGTTGAATTATGTTTTCAGTCTGTTATTTGAAATTTATTTACTTTGCAATGTGCTTATAAGACTTCTAATAAAAGGAACAGTATTGATATCACTATAGTTATACTATTATAATTTATTTCAAAAGCTAAAGTAGTCAATCAGATTAGTTCTGAAACCTGTATCTTAGCTTTTTAACATAAGATGTTAACACCAGGTGTTTGCTTGTTTGTTTAACAAAAATGAGCAGAAATATGTAGTAATGTCTGAGGGGGAGAACACTTTAAATCACTGATGACATTACCTATGACATTGCATTGCTTTCTTCTCATGTTTAGGGTTGCTGGAGAAAGATAACTATTGATGACTTTTTTCCATTTGATGAAGATAACAATCTATTGCTTCCAACTACAACCTATGAGTTTGAACTCTGGCCAATGCTGCTGTCTAAAGCCATCATTAAGCTGGCAAACGTTGAGTATGTAATGAAAAACTATCTTGTATTTATATGAAAATAAAAGGGCACCTACATCCATGCCAACACTTTAATTCAAGGAATTTTTCTTCTTGTAATCAATGTAAACTTTGAAGTATAAAAATTAAGGTGACCAATGCAATGGTTTGAAGTATTGGCTTAACTGGGTAAAGGACAAAATCATCCCAAGAAAGAATAGAATAATTAAAAATTATTCTATTCTCAATGCTTCCTTACTAGGAATGGAAAGTATATCATGGAAAATATTTTATGAAAATATTAAATCATCTAAATGATGAATAATATATACTAAGATCCAATTAATGATTTAGAATCTGTATGTGCTGCAATACTGTACAAACCTTGGAAAGATCTGAACTCATCAGAAGGATGCCAAAATAGGCTTCAGGCTTTTGTTCCCTTTAGCTTCTTGATAGCATCATGATGAAAACTCCTCCTTTACTTCAGTATGTTTGCAAAATGTGTTTATATTTATCTACCTACAAGACTTTACACTCAACATACAAGTCTGCCATGCCCTTATGGGCAGGTCTTTCTTCCATCTGGTCCTTTCAGGATAACTCTCAGTGAAAACAGAGCTCAGATACCGGAGTAGATGCGTTTGGCATCTGCACAGCTCAGTGGGTCATCCTCACTCTCGCTGCAGGAGCCTGATCCCATAACCTCCTGCAGTGTGCCATAGAAACTCCATCCTCCGCAGACATCACCCTCCTCCTGTCCACCTGTGCTCAAAGCCCAGCCCCTCCCCTTCCCTCAGAAGCATTAGCAATACCATTGAAATGCCAGAGCTGCTTTGTGTAGATATCCCTTTGACTGACCTTTCTTTTGTCTCTCAAGGCTACCTAACAAAACAGCCACCACTACTGTCAGCCTCCTCCTGATTTTTCTTGCCAACCCTCAGTTTCTACTGATAGTTTGTTTCACTCAGCTTTCGGTCCTCCATTTTAATGATTTTTTTGTAAAACTTTTACCAAGATTATTTTTTTTTGGGGGGGGGGAGCAGCTGCATATTTCTAAGTTTTCTATTTGGTGGCAGTTATGTCTGCTTGTTTGGGAAAAAATAAGTATAATGCTCTTCATGTTCCTGAGAATTGGAGCTGAAAGTCTGGCGAAACATTGAATAGATGACCCGGATAGCTGCAGCAATACTTCATTTGCTGTAAAGCCATGGTTCAGTGGAATTCATTAAGAACATGACTATTAATAGAGTTATTCTTTTAAAATGAATAAACAAAGCCAGCTTGAAAAGAAAAGACTAATAAGTAGAGTACATTTTTAGAGATTTCTAGTAGAAACTGCCTCACATGATGTCCTTCATATTTTTCTGTAAATTCATCTCAGATTTGATTTTATATGTGAGGCTTAGTGTTCCACAGACAAACCTAATATATTGTAGTGATTTACATACCCATGTGGAATATGGAACGAAAAGAGCATCATTTCCATAAGGCTTACAAAGTCACTCATAAAATGAAATTACCAGAGGCGTTTAGGGGAGACAGTGAACCACACACCAGATTTATGTTGTCTTTGAGAAATGTAGAGGCATCAGGATTCATAACCCATTAAATAAGCCAGTGTGAATCCATAAACAGCGGCTACACTACTGACAAGCTGTGAATTCTTTCCAAATACAAGGATGTGTGTTGGTCAGTCAGCTTCATTAGCAGCATGCTTGGCACAGGGAAGACTGTGCCTTCACTTTGGGTTTGAAGAAGAGGCTATGGTATTTCTCTACATAGACGAATATACATGTAAACACACTAACCACCCACAGAAATCACTCATAGGCAGACAGACCAAAGCAGAGCATGGCATTTGGCCAAAGACAACCTCCGACTATGTCATACTGCCAGGTCTACCCCTTTGTAGGATGGACAATGTATTTCTGTTTTCTCTTCCACTGTCAAAGGATTCCTCGTGTTTATCTTGAGTCACCTCATGGGCATCTCCACATCATCTCTGCAATTGCGATGGTAAAACCTCTCCACTTTGAAGAGAACACATTCACATGCAGAGCATAGAAATGAGTTAACAAAATTTTACACTATTTAATACGAGCATGTTTTATATTTAAGAAATTGATAGAAGAGCTTTTAAAGAAATAGTTCCTAATATGTGACTCCCTTGTTAAAAGAAAACAACAAAAATCATATATTCATGATTTCAAAATAAATTGAAAGCTTAGTATTGGGTCTACTTATGCCTTTTTGTAAACAAATTAAAAGCATCTGGCTTGTGAGATAGCATTCTATTACTCTGTAATGTGCAGCCGGTATGATCCCCTACGTTGATTACCATGATGCTGTGTAGAGTGTTTCCTAGTCTTTATTTACTGCTATGTGTTTCTAATCGTTGATAACTATGGCACCATGCATTTCCTTTCAGCATCCATGTAGCTCAGAGGCGAGAGCTGGGAGAATTCACAGTTATCCATGCGCTTACTGGGTGGTTGCCTGAAGTCATTCCTCTTCAGTAGGTTTTTATTTTTTCTTAAACATTTACTCATTATTTGTTTCTTTGCTTATTGGGGGTGGTTATGGAATGGTGTGACAAGGTGTATATGTGGATGTCAGAAGAGAGTGTGAGGGTTCCAGGGATTAAAATGAGGTCGTCAGGCCTAGCAGCAAGCATCTTTTGCCTAGTGAGCTATCTTATCAACCCCTCTCCGGTAGGTCTAAAGACTAAGTTTCTCATATAATTTTTTTCTTTCTTTCCAACATTTCTTTATAATATTCTTTAAGAACATTGCAAGAATGGTCATATTTTTACAAAATGTTTGGTAGCATAGCATTTTATAGTTTTTAAAATTCCTTGGGAGTTTTAGAATAAATTATTCCTCCTTATAAAGCAGAATAACTCACAAGATTCTCTGTTGAATCAAGGACAGACTAATCATGCAATCAAGCAAAATCTGTTTGTGTTTTTCTATCTGCAAGATTCATGCACCCAGCACACAGAAGGCCAGTCTGCCATGTTGTACAGACAAGCCTTTCTTCAGTTCTAGTCCTTATAGTGCAACTCAAAATGCCAGTGAGGCTCAGATGCTGGAGTCGGACGTACATGACAACTGTTCAGCAGTACTCTATGGGAATATCCTCACATATGCTGCACAAGTCTGATCCCATACCTTCCTGCTGTATGTCACAGCAGCTCTGTCCTCCAGCTCACCCTCCTGGTTTAGCAGTCCCTGTCAGTCCTGTGCTCAAAGCTCAACCCTCCCCACCTTCTGAAGGTGCTTGGCACAGTGACACCAAATAGATTGTGTCCTTAACCAGTGTCTGGGAGTTGGGCTAGTAATTTGTAAAGTGTTTCAAAGGCTTCCTAGAAATGTGTAAACAATTCTTTAGGGTCTCAAAGCAGAAGCACGTAGCTTACTTGCCTCATCCCCGGACTCCAAATGATTCATTGAAATTAATGTTGTTGACTAGGGTTGGAAAATCAACTCAGAACAGACAGCATAACAAGGAAGTAGGATAGATATGAATAATCCCAGTAAAGTGTGTGATTGTGTAAAACTGTACTATATGCTAGGGAATTGTAGAGGACCAATGGCATACTGATCAGAGAGGAGCTTCATAGTTAAAGGTCTTTGACACTATCTTAAAAATTCTTCCACATCTTCAGAGAGTGAGGATATAATCGGAAAATTTTACTCAGGAGGATGCCTTTGTATGCATATGGTATTTATACAGGGATAATATACACACACATTTAAAGTATATGTATAGCCGGGCGATGGTGGCGCACGCCTTTAATCCCAGCACTCAGGAGGCAGAGGTAGGCGGATCTCTGTGAGTTCGAGACCAGCCTGGTCTACAGAGCTAGTTCCAGGACAGGCTCCAAAGCCACAGAGAAACCCTGTCTCGAAAAACCAATAAATAAATAATATGTATATATATGTATTTATATATGCATATATAGCATATGCATGTATAACATATAGACACACACACATATATATTTCACCTGCCGTGATTTTAGCACCTGTCTCCTCTGCCAGACCCCAGTGATGCACTAATTTTGGTCTCTTTATCATCAAAGACTGACAATACTAGGAATGCATTAAAATCATGGTCAATGAATGGTATTGCTAAATAAAGTTGAGGTACAAAATGAAATTAGTCTAATAAACTAAGAAGTTAACCAGTCTGTGACTAGATTCTCAATGCCAGGTAGAAAACAGGCATCTGAGAATTAATGCCAATGCTTTTCCTCTAAGTCCAGGGTATGTGGACAGAGTTTGGGAGCTCTTGAAGGAAATATTGCCTGAGTTTAAGCTCACAGAAGATCCCAGTTCTGAAAGCAAAATCACAACGGTAGACAACAAACTGAAGGAACCCGGGAAAGAGACAAAGGATGCCAAGGAAGTGAAGGATGGAAAGGAAGTGAAAGAGGGGAAGGATTTCAAATCGGAAAGTTCCCTTACGACCCTGAAGGCTCCAGAGAAAGGCGACAAATCTACCAAGGGTAAGAAACGGGAAGTCGTGCACCAGGCCATGACTGAGATGCCTTACGGGCTCTGTTGAGGCTAATGATACTTTTTTTGGTGTTGCTACTCTCTCTTTGAATTTTAGAGTTCTCAGTGATGTGAACTGTAGATAATTATTGCCTCGTTACCTCCCTTTCAGTAAATATCAAAAGCAACTCTCAATTTTGCTGATATTAAATTCCTGTTGTGTTAGAAGGAGGCAACATACTGAAATCTAATCCCTACTGGGATACCTTTCTCTTATTTACATGCAGAGTAGGATGGGCCCCCACAACGAAGTAGGAAACTGACCTTTTATGTAGCCAATGCTCATATCACATTTTCAGAGAGTGTGGTATGAACATAGGTTACATAAAGTAAAACTATTATAAGATGGTGGTTCTAATCTGAAGAAAAACAATTTCAAATTATTTTTACAAAGTATACAGTTATTTCTATTTTCAAGATGAAAAGTTGATTGAATAACTGCTTGTTCTGTATCTACTGAACTATTTTATAATTCTGTATATGAAGAAACTGCTTGTGAAGTAGAATTAAATCTACTAGAAAGTACTTAGGTTTTTCTGTATATTTCCGTTAAATGTTCCTTCAGATATTTTATGTTTTATAAAGTATTAACATTTTGTCCGAATTATTCTTTATCAAGATTGCTTCTAACTAAGGAGGGAGGGAGAGAGACAGGAGATCACAAATTGTAGCCAGCTTGAGCAACCATGTGAGTTATGGTGAGACCCTGTCTTAAGAATCCAAAGGTTATAACTCAGTGCTATAACACTTGCCTAGCATAGGGAAGGCTTTAAGTTTGATTCCCAGATCTAAAAAAAAAAAGAAAGAAAGAAAGAAAAATTGATAAAAGATCTTATCTGCCAGTATATGTTACCATTATTATACAGAAAATTTTATTTTAAATCTTCAAAAATATATCAAGATCAGAGGCATGAACAATGTGTGTCCACTCAGGCCTATTTCGATGAAAATAAGCAATAGAGAAATGTGAGTGGATTTATTTTTTTCAGTATATTTTCAATTAATTTTCTTCTAGAAGTCCTTTTTGATGTTTTACAAGTTAATACTCAGGTATCCAATCATTAATACTCACCTAAATATACTCTTTGCTGACAAAAGTACAGGTAATTTTCTAGGAATTAGTGATAAACATGGTAAACAGAAACAGATGTGGAAAAACCCACATTTTGATGGTCCAGTGGGAAACACTGACTAATAAAAACGAAGCTATGCTAACCTGACGTTGAAAAATAAACTTTAAAGATAAATACAGGAAGCTATGGCAGTTATTAAAGGGGACTGTTGTAATGTATAAAGATGAGTGAGAGTAACTCATTGAAGAAGATGACTGCGGCCAGGACCCTGGTGGCAGAGGAGAGCCAGCACAGAGATTAGGAGACACATGGAGGATGGCAGTGTATTGGAGGGCAGGGTGCATGATGTGTTTAGATGAAGCAGAGTGAAAGGATCATTGGTTTAAGTAGAGCTGGATTGGAGCAGGAGTGTTCAGCTTGAGAGTTCGAGGCCGTGTTAGAGGTCCTGGTCTTCATGTAAGTGTTTCTGACCTATTGTCAGCCAGTGGAGAGTTTGGAGGAAATCAAGACCGAATCTGCTTTTTCAAAAGATGGTTTCGGCCATCACTAACAGGAATATTTGGGAGGAGGGGAGCTGAGAGAGGATCAGAGAGGAAATTCTGGACAGATGTAGATTAAACCAGTTTGGAAATTGTTGGATCAACTCATGTTAGATTAAATGGCATCTTGGAATAGAGAAAGTGGAGAGGCCCAATAAGAAGGCTGATTCAAAAAGGAAAAAAAAAAGTAACTAGAAAAGAGTAGAACTTGGTTTGCACAATTTGTGGAATTCTGAGTTGCAAAACTGGATAGATGGTGAGGTCTACCAGAAGGCACTTATAGAATGATTTTGGTCATATTTTAATCTGAAATGCCTTAAAGATAATCATTGAATTTTTAATATCAAAACTCCCAAACTGTGTATTTAGGAGACTTTCACAGGTGCACTTGATATTTCTCAAAAATGCATCATGGACTAAGAGAGAGGAACTGAGTCCAGAGATTATAAAGATCTGAGAATTGGTACCAATGACTGACCGATGAGGGAGAGAAAAGAGTAGCTGGAAAAGTGGGGCAAGAAAAGACGAGTATTCTAGCCTTGAAATCAAGGGGGAAAGTTCCTTCAAGAATAAGAAAGGCTGTTTCAAATATTATAGTGAGGTGAACTGTGATATTTCTCCACTAGACTGTTGGTTGTGGGAGTTAGTGGACACTGGAATGGAACATATGGAAATCTGTGGAAGAAAGCCAAAGAAACAGGAAGAAATATAATGTACAGACAAGTCTGCGAGAAATTCGGCTTTGAAAAACAATAGAGCAATAAACGGGAAGCTGATAGTTATTAGCATGAGATACACAGAATCTATATCAGTTAATTTAGTGAGGGAGAACGTGGCAGTTCTCAGGGTAGCTCTCTAGTGCGTGGTGGATTCCATTCTTTCTCCCTTCTCAAGAAACTGACACCAAGGCTCTCATTTAAGATGGATATTCCCAAGAACCACGTAGAACTGTTGAGTTCTCCTCAGCTATGTAAACAAGTGCTCCTTCTTTCTAATGTGCAGGCGTAGGCCATGTAGCCTTGGGGTGAACAGATACAAGAGTAGGTAAGTAGACAAGCTTGGTCTGGAAGAGGTTGAGGATTTATGGCACAAAGATTCGAATATTCTCTGGTTCTAGGAAGCCTAGCTGTGATCTGAGAATGAGGTTGAGATGGGAGATGGAGACTTGGTGGAAATTCGATAGCAATGTGGTGATATCTGTAAAACTAGGGAAGAATAATATTCAGTAACATTCAGCTGATAAGTTATTTATAGTGAGGCTAACAAAATCATGGAATTAAATAACAGATGACATATTAGTCTAGTGCTAAATGCTAAGCCATTTTTATTTACATGTTTTATGGGATATACTATAAATAAAATTCTAAATAGAAGCTTGAAAGTAAAGTTCAGTTTTAAAACTGTAACTGAAATCACATATTGCTGCACAAAATTAGCTTAAGTTGTGTCAATATTTATAAAAAATAGAATTTTATTATCCAGTTTTAATACTTAAATTTCTCAAACAGCTCAGCCTACATTTGATGTTTATAATATGTCTAACATATATTTTAAATCTATTCTAAACACCATGAGATAGGTTTATTTTCTATGCTAAGAGACATCAGAAGTAGTTGAGGTCATATTTTTAATAACTGCCCTCTTTTTAAAAAAGTGATCAGGCAACTAATGAGGGTTATAAATTTAGCAGTTGATGTAGATAATCTAAACTCTCATTCCAAATCGAAGAGACTTATTAGGCAAAAAAAAAAAATGCTTTGCATTTAAAAAAAAATAAAGTCTTTTCATGGAACTATGCTCATGAGTAAAAATTCAAATGGTGGGGACAGCTCGGTAGATGGTTTATTGCAAAAGCTATACTGGAAACAGGTGGCTGGTTTGTGGGTATTGTTGGATTTCATCCCCATAAGAGGATGCTTTACTGAAAGAAAATGGTATTTGTTTGAGCTGAAGTCCCCAAGTAGGGTAAATTGAGAAGGTCTTGTATAGATAGAACTAAACTTGCATTGCATGATTCGCTGTTCTTGTTTGTTTTCATTTTAAGATGAGAAAACTAACCTGACATTGAAATTAAATATAAGTAAAATATATTCAAGGGACTGAAGAAATAGCTGCCTGGTTAAGAGCACTTTCGGCCAAGTATGAGTATCTGAGTCTAGATCCCCAGGATCGGAGTCTAGATTCCCCAGGATCTGAGTCTAGATCCCCAGGATCTTAGTCTAGATGTCCAGGATCTGAGTCTAGATTCCCCAGGATCTGAGTCTAGATCTTCAGCATCCACATAGGGAGTGTAGGGCTGCCTGTGTAACCTTAGCACTGTTGGGGGCAGAGACAGGAAGATGTATGGAGTTTGCTAGCCAACAAGTCTAGCTGAAATAGTAAGTTCCGGGTTCAAAGAGAGAGAGAAACTCTGTCTCAAGGGAGTAGAGGAGAACGTGAGAGCAGGACTCCAGCACCCTCCTGTGCGTGTACTTGGGCTCCTCAGGTACTCTTGCTCATAGTACACAAATGCATTCAAGTCACTCTCCACATGCAACATAAAACTGGATATAATAATTTAATTATTACACATAATATTAACTAATTCTACCCAGATTTCACAGTCCATGTTAATTTTTATAATTGTTTTCTCTCATTTAATATGGTATCAATCAGATGAGATTACATTTTGGGAGAAATCAAGGCTGCAGTTTTACATTTAAGTACTATTATACACTATTTACATTAAGTACAGTTTTACATTTAAGTTTTGACCTTCTTAGGACACACTGGCTAAATATGTAGCACAGCATAAGGTTTTCTAGATAAAAGATTTACCATTTTTTCTTAATGTGTTAGAGAAAGCAGATGCAAAAGACCTTGGGAAGAAGAGGAATAAGGATGGAGAGAAGGAGAAGGAAAGATTCAAATTTTCACTCCATGGTTCGAGACCCTCATCTGATGTTCAGTACTCTATGCAGTCCTTGTCAGATTGTAAGCTCTCAGTCTCTTACAGTAACTACCTTAGTCTCTGCCTAAGCTGATGGAAAATGTTGGAACGTAGAGTAGTACACTTTCTCTTTTGACATGTCTAAGTAAGCATGTTCAAGTTTTCCCTCCAACTTCGGCTCCTTCGTGTAAATGATGGGTTTGTATGTTATTAGGGGATGAAAACAAAAGCAAAATTTCCACTGACAAAACCTCATCTTTTAAAAATAACTAAATCCTGCTTTCCCCCTTTCTTTGTCAAAGTAAAAGAAATAGCACCCCTTGCCTTAGAACTCATGATACGCTCATGGTGGTGCACACTTTTAATCCCAGCACTACGGAGGCAGAGGCAGGTGGATTTCGGGATTCGAGAGCAGCATAATCTACATAGTGAGTTCCAGGCCAACCAGTGCTACACAGTGAGATGCTGTCTTAAACAAACAAACACCCCAAGTATCAAATCAAACAGAAACAGCAACAAAACTAAGGAAGTTGTGAATATGCCAAATATGACGCAGGTTGGGGTTGTGAGCTCTGCCCATAGTCAGATCTCTGCTTCAACACTTGGTGGAGGAGTACCAGGCTAGTGAGAGAGCCCCTCATCAGCCAGGTTCCCTTTCTTCTTCATCACCACAGCAGCATCTTAGAGAGTTCTCAGAGTTAAAGTCTGAATTATTCATCTGTTGGTATGTCACATTTCAGCATATTCCTAATGACTGTTTTAATTCTGAAAAGTGCTTAAGACAGAACCCTGGTTTCCGCTGAGCTCTACAGGATGGATGTCATCTGACATAAATAAGAGAGTGAGAGTGCCTGTGCAGACATCCTTTTCCTATGCAGTTAATTTTAAGTGGCTTTGGAAGCTGTATTCCCTTCAGTCGGCTGCTTTACTTTCATTTGTAGCAGCTTGAAGATGGACCCTGAGGTTTCAAAAAGATACCCGACTTACAGATTCAGTCCCTACGTGAAAGAATGACTTGATTTCTACACTATTTGTATTCAGTTTGACAATAGTAATACAATATGCTGTACCTAGCTCTGAGAAGGCATGGAAAATTTAATATAAAACATAGGTCTTATTATTTTTTTGGAAATTAATGTTTATCACAGCTGTAATTACAATGAAATGGCATTCATAGCTTTAAAATTCTAAAAATAAGATAAATGAAGGTGACAAAAGTTCTTTAGATATTTATGCATGGTTTTTCATATCTGTGCTTACATTTCTGCAATATCTACTACAATCTACTACATGCAAATAACTATGTGACATTTGAGGCTCCCCCTCCCAGTTTGTTATTTCCAGAGTAAATATATTCACGAATGCAACTTACAAATTATTCAAACAGTACATTTTATTGTTTTAATTACAAGAAATTAAGGCTATTTATGACTGTCAGGAATTCTTCCAAACTGTATTGAAGAGAACTATGGTCCTGTCCTAGAGTTCTGATACCTTTAATCATGTGGATTCTGAGGCTTGTTCCCAGAAGTGGGAGAAGAGATGGGATGATTATGGTTGAGATCTTTAAGGGCGAAACTCATTGATTACTTCTGTTTGTATTCCTTTCAATTACAGTTAGCCCTGACTAACTAACTGTAAGGGAGTTGGAGAGACAGTTTGGTTAGATGTTTTAGAGAAAGAGGACTCCCTCTGGTGGACAGTAGCTAACCTCTGTCAAATTTTACTGTCCTGAACACTAGATACCCATTTCAGCCTTCCTGTACATACTTTACAAAAACCATGACCCAAACTATTCAATAATTACACCTAGTTCAAGTTCTAAGACCTTTGGGATGTGCACTTGCACACACATACAAGCGCCACACCTCATCTCTTATGTTTTGTTGAAGACAGATTAGCTGCAGTATAAATTCCCATTCATAAAATGAAACAAGAGGGTGAGTAGTAGTCACTGCTCATTATCAACTATACAATTCTTCTGAGACAGCCCTCTGTAGACCTTTGCCGCCACAGATGGGAGGCCTATTTGCACCAGCTGTGGTATTTTGGAACAACTCCAAATGAGTTGGAGGTGGGTTTGCAAATCCAGGAAGTTGATCTTCAGAGTTCACCCATTTAACAACTCTATTATTCTTCCCTTCAATACCTGCTGATAGAGCAATCTTTAAATGTTGGACAATTTCCTGACCAACTAAATTCAAAATGTAACTAAAGAGAAACTTGGATTCAGATTGTGACATTAATGAAAAAATGCCTAGGTTTTAATATATGAATGAATCAGACCCTTCTAATAGCTGACCAAAAATTTGCCAGAAATATTAGATACACAAACGTATTACCTACAAGTTAACTTAGATTTTGTAACTTATCAAGAGTCAAAAAATATATTTAAAAGGATCAAAGTCTGGTAAAACTAGAATATGATTTTGTAGGATTGTAAGAAGGGTGTTTTCTGAGTATGGAAGAGTTTTCCAAGTTTCATAACTTTCACTCTCCAACTAAGAGCAGCTGTGCTGTGTTTCCCCTGGATTCTTTTAAAGGTGGATTAGTTTGAGCTTGTGCTGTAACCCATGAAACATGAGCAGAGTGATCCTTCCAGTTTGTTCATGGAATGCCCCATGCACAATTCTTCCTTTGCTCTCTTGACACAACTATGTGGAAACCTGCTGTGTATCTATAACGTCCACTTCATGCTGTGTGTAAGCAAAAGGAAACTAGCGACATTTGTAAAGCTATGTAATTCTGAGTGGCTATTACAGCAGTTGGATCATTTAGTGATGCACGAAACATTGTCAAGGTTAGTGTGCCAGTTACAAGGTGAAGATATGTGGGCCCTGCCTAGCAGTGGGGTGGCTGCAGTGAGGAAGGAAGTGTCTCAAGCTGACATCCACTAGAAATTCACCACAGAAGTTGGTGAAACTAGAAGTTTTTACAGGTTGGAAAGTGGCTATGCAGTTGATGATTTTAAACTTCAGAAATATGTGGAAGAGTGACTATTAATGCACACTGTTTACTTATAATATTTAGTCTTAGTGGGGCATTTCATATAAAAGATAAACCCAGAAATAACTGTCTGTTCAAAAGAAAAAGGAAAACAAATGTCAGAGATCAATGAACTATAGAATTAAGGATACCACTTCTTATCCACAAATGAATTTGACCTAAAATGTTTAAGAGGACCATGATTTCCATATGTATGTGTCATTATATTTTGTTGTTATTCTTCCTCCCTCGCTGCCCACCCCTTATCTCCCTCTGTCTGGTTCCCACTCTTTGTCCAAAAGTTCCCCTTCTCCTTTCACGTCGTTTAGTGCCATCATATTCTTTTTTTACCCCTAACTTAATATGTCTCTTCCTCTTCTATCATAATTCCCATTCTAATTTAATGACACATGCTCACACACCCATACAGCCACACACATGTATACTATCAAACTGAATTTCTACATATGTGTACTAAGTAAGCCTGTCAGAAAAATTATTTTGCTGTTGAGTTTTGCAGCATATTGTGAAATTACAAACACCTTCTCGTGGAAGATGATCTGACAAGCCCTCTGGTCAGCCTATTCTTCTTCTGCTATTGCTATTAAAGCAGCACTTCTCAACTCAAGGGTCACGACACCTTTGAGGGGTCAAACAACCCTTTCAAAGAAGTCTATTAAGGTCATTAGAAAACACAGATATCTAATTATCATTCATAATAGTAGCAAAATAACATTAATAGAGTAGCAATGAAAATTTATGGTTGGGGGTTACCACAACATAAGGAACTATATTAAAAAGTCACAGCCTTAGGAAGATTGAGAAACAGTGCTCTAGAGAATAATTGATAACAAGGAGTGACTGGACAGGCTAGGCATCCCTTTACATTAACTTCTCACATTTTATACCTCTTCATATTTCATCTTGCATATATTTATTAACCTATCTTCAATTTAGCTTTCTCACTTGAAAAAAGCCATGCCGTCCGTACCAAACTTATTTCATAGGGCTCGTGACTCAGGCAAACTTCTTAGGGAAGCAATTAGTACATAGAAAACATTTAATGAAAGTCAGCCACTGCACAAGCATTTGTTGTAGTATTTGTAGTAATTTTGTAATCATTTGGAGTTCATCTCCTAGTAAATCAATGTTCTAGGCTGAAATTGTTATATATTAAGATAGTACAATCTAACAGACGATGAATCAATGATAAAAGTGATATTTGAGTAATTCTACATGCTAGATAGCAGAACTTTCTGATATATTCTTTTAGGAAATACAAAGAGCTTCATTCCGTGTAAAATGAGGCATCTAAATCATAATAACTTGGTGAAACCCTTTAGGCAATAAAGCACTTACATTAAAATGGCAGTTTTAGCAATGAGGATACTCATAGATACTGAAAAATATTGCAAAGTTGTTTTAGAAGTTAGGATTTTAAATGTCATCTCTTCATATCAAAGTGGGCATTTTTTATCTCTCCTTTTAGATTAGTCAATTATTACACATGCTCAAATACAGGTCTGTCTGTTTTGCCATCTAGAAAGTTAGATGAGGAAATCACATGATTTCTGTTAGAGTTGTAAATAAATGATGTTATGGAACCCTTGGGGTCAAATATTTACCTTTAAGATATTCTAAAGGTGCTTGTGTTTATATCTAAAACAAGAAGAAGCCAGGCATTTTTGGTGCATGCCTTTAATCCCAGAACTCATAGGGCAGAGGCAGGAGGATCACTGTGAGTTCAAGGCCAGCCTGGTCTAAAAGAGCTAGTTCCAGGACAGCTTCCAAAGCTACAGAGAAACCCTGTCTCAAAAAAAAAAAAAAAAAAGGAAAAAAATGAAGGGGAGATGGGGGAGATGCACTGTCCTAACTTTGTAAAATAAGATGAGACAATAGTTCCCTGTGGATTATCTGAGCCTCATTATAAATAATTGTTTTTACTGAGGAATAACAGACACTTTAGAGATTTTTGAAAATTATTGCCTCTTCTCTTTTCCCAGACTCTTACGTAGTCTGTGATAGGAGAACCATGGAGGATTCAAGTTCCACTGTATAATGTTGAATGACGGAGTATAATTTAGACCAAAATAATTTTATACATAAAGATGTTAACATCAAAATTTAGGAGGAAGTTAATGTGATGGGTGATTTTATGTCTCGCCTGAGCCATGGGGTACTCAGAAATCTGGGCAAATATTGTATGAAGATGTTTTTTGGATGATATTAATATTCAGATCAATAGGCGGAGTGCAGCAGCTCATCCTGTTTCCTGCGAATGAACCTCATCCAATCAGGTAAATGCTGGATATGCAAAAAATTGCCCTCCTCCTCCTTGAGTGCTTACAGACTCAAACTCACTGACCTTTCTTGGGACTGGAGTCATCTTTAGACAGGAATTACTCATTACTTCACCTGGGTCTTCCTCAGTTGCCAGACTTACCCTGCAGATTAAACGATAGTTATATAGACCAACTCCTAATAATCACCCTATTTCCATATCAGTCATGTTTCTTAATGCAACAGGACTAATGCAGATGTTGGTACTATGACTTAATGTGATGGTATAACAAATACTAAAAAACACAGCTGAGTGATGTATGGATGAGTTTGAGATGCACACTTGAAAAGTCTTGAATGGCTGTAAAGGGCTGAGTGGTAAGATTTCCAGATGTGACAGATGTTGTGGGACAAGTCCTGCCTGGAAACAAGGAAGATGTGGTTCGAAAGGAAAGGTGATTCTTATTGTGAACTGGAAAGGAGTTTGCTGGAAGTGTATTCTAGTGTTTTGTAGAAGCAACAACATGTGAATTGTGACACTGGATATTTACCTGAGGTGATTTCCAAGCAGGGCTGGGCATGAAGGCTAAGTTCTTAACTGTGAGTGGTAATATATGATGGAAGGTTAAAGGAAAGGGATCGTAAACCAGAAACCAATAAAAACTTAAAGACTAGAAAACAGTTTCACTCTGACCTTATCCTAAAGCAAGAAAACTTGTAAAAGAGTGCCAAGGGTGTGGCTTGAAGCCATCCATAAGGAAGTTACTCACTGTGGAGTTCACCAGGTCAAGTCCACAAAGAGTAGGGATAGAAATGTTATTATCCACACAGAGGCCATCTTTCAGAGGAAACACAGATAAGATGAAGGAAGGCTGTTTGTAAGTTTACAAGACTGGACCATAGAACTATTTGTCTATGAATGAATATGCAGGTAAGTCCCCAAGATGATCCAGAGGTAATCAGGACTGCATCTAATCAGGCTCCCAGGAGACAAGGCTGTTTCCCATTCAGTTGCACAGGGTGAGCCCTGCTTCTTACTTTTAGTAACCCCTATTACCCACACAAAGAGCCAAATGGGCCTTTTATGGGTGAAGCAATTGCAAAATGTTCTCACAGGTTCTCTGGACAAAGCCAATAAGGTAGGTCACCATTCAGGGCCTGAAGGGAACAGTGGGCCCAGCAGACTGACAATCCAACCAAGAGAACTATTCCCAAACCTGAAAGTGGAATTTGCCTTGCTAAGCTTTTGTGCTAACTGGGTTCCTACCTGTCCTTTGCTTTTATCTCTATTGTTCTTTGGAGTCACATTTCTTATCCAGTAGAAACAGCAATGTAAGAACTCTAGGAGATAATTTCATTTTCATTTGTAGCTGAATAAAGTTTCATTGTTTATGTTTAAACAAACAACCAAAAAAGAATTGTAGGAGAGAAGTTTTGCCTCGAGATGGGTCCTGCCTTCAGTCTCACTGGAGGTGAGTTAGGTATTTCAGTGACACTTGGGACTTGAAATTGATGTTGAACTGAATTAAAACTTTTGGTGCTGGTGTCTCGGGTGGAAGGAATTCGTGTATGTGGACGACACAGTCTACAGAGGAGCAGAGCTTATGGAGGAGACTGTTTCTCTCTTAATTGATATGTTGAAGCCATAACCTCTAATGTAAGTGTTCTTGGAGATTCCTTTAGGGTGGTAGTTAAGGTTAAATCATTATAAAAAAGAGGAAAAGATACCAGATATATTCTCCCCTCTCTTTCTGTTTCTTACTTCCTTTCACTTCTCCTTCCTTTGTCTCTTCCTCTCTGCTTCCCCGCTCTTCTTTCTAGTCTATCCCTCCTATAAATGAGGCCACACTGAGAAGGTAACTGTCTAATTTCATGTTGACAGGAATGCTCATGATCCATGTATGGTTTTTTTTCCAGGTTCCTCAGCAGTACAGACCCCTCAAATGGTTGTATATGCTACCTTTACACCTCTCTATTTGTTTGAAAACAAGATCTTTACATTAGAGAAGATGGTAAGACTTCAAAAGCAAGAGATATCATGTCCTTATGTGTGATGGAGGGGAGGTACATGCTCCTGTACTAAGGGGCTGAAACATCCAAATTATCTCAATTGTTCATAGTACTATCTCATTATATAAAGGTAAAATAGACATTTTAAAATATTTTTATATTTGTACAAAAGAAAAATAGAGGAAGTATACATTTCAGTGAAAACTCGTGTACATCATTCCTGACAATCACTTTTCAGCGACTAGAGTACACATATGTTTTCTCTCTATATATATAATAGGCATGTTTTCTCTGTATAGCCCTGGCTGTCCTGGAACTTGTTCTGTATGTCAGACTTGCCTCAGACTCACAGAGATCCGCCTGACTCTGCCTCCTGAGTGCTGGGATTAAAGGTGTGCACTACCATTGTGTGGAGCCCACACGTTTTATACAGTAATTGTACAGCTATTGGAACTATTGGACTTTTCATGGGCTGTATGTATGTATACTCCACATAGAGAACCCGCTTTTGCAGAGTACGGGCATACCTGTCCTTTGTCAATTCTGTAAAAATCTTGTGAAATCGTCTCCCTTCTAGAATATCCCAGCAGTGTATAAATCTGACTTTTCCTGTAGGGTGACTGGATACCTCCCTACACACCATGAAGCCATGGTGTGAAAAGGATTCAGTCAAGTCCTTGTTCTCACAGCCAAAATCTACATAAAAATAGTCCCACACAAACGTTCTTTATTGGCAGGAGTCACTGATAAGAAAGGCGCCTCATACAGAAGGTGATAAGTCTGCTCTAACAGCAGACTCAGGAAGGTGCGATCTACTGGTCTGCTCTGACTTATCAGGCTACAAATATTCTGTACTTGTCCTTCACCTTTGTCTCAACTAGCATAAGATCATAGCTCAGGAAATTAACCGTTTATACAGGAAAATGGCCTGAGTCACTAAAACTAGCTTCAGAGAGAAAAATTCTCACCTGGGCACGCTGATGGAGTCAAAAGCAAGGTCCCTAGAAGAGATTTCCTTTAACTTAGCCAGCTAGAAACTAATGCAAATCAAGCCCTCAGGTTAGTGTAGCTACCAAGGCTGTGTTCCCAGTTGCAGGGGAACTTGACAGCTATGCCCCCTCTGAGAGGTAAGGTGCCTCCTTGCCAAACCCACCGGTTTCTAGTGACTGTCAAAATGTATGTTTGATACCATTATTACCGCCTATGGGACTGTTAACTAGTCTGTATGCTTACTTAAACTGAAAGCTTTGTGGTTATCATCCCCCCCTTTTTACCCCTTTTCTTACCCTTAGTTTTATCCCTACTCTTATGCCTTATGTCTAATGTCTTGCTCTTAGCCTTATACCCTTATGCTTCTTTTCCCTTCTTTTAGCTTCCCTCAAGGAATAAAGAAACTTGTGTGTGTGGGGGGGGAGGTGGCGTACTTACGTCAGTCAGTTTTCGCTTGCCGTAGAAGTCCTATTCTAAACCCTGAGAGGGTGCTGAGACTGGTACCCAGTAACCATGATATACCACCAATCAGTCACACGTATGTTCTTAAAGTGTGATGATAATACATACATTTGCACTAAGACTGGGAGCCACAGCCACAATCTTCTTGCATCATAAGACAATGCAGAATAAACGCTACTTGCTTTTAAACAACAAACTTAATAACATAAATTTAGTAAATACAGCCAAAGGCAATACAATTAAATTGTGCATAGTATATACAATCAGGCACAGACTGTGTACGTGCTGGTATATGTTCTTTGGTTCCTTCCTCTATGCATATGTCCTGTATTAAACTCTATACTTTTGTTCAGTGTGGAGTCTTATTTTATGCTCCATTGGGAAGCTGGCTTTTTGTTTAACAGTTTTCCCTATGGTGTCACATTTAAACGATATGTTTAGTGATTATATAAGTTATGTTATTTATTTTGAGCAACATTTTGTTCTTTGAGGAAAAAGTAAGTTCTTACCTCCTGTAATGATATCTATCAAGTTACCACACAGTTTATTTAGATGAACGCAGCCATACATTGACAGCATTGTTCCCTCCTGACCCTATGTGGGGACTTTAGTCATCCAGCACCTTACCCCTGGGGTTCTCTATGCTGTAAAGTCACTACATTAAACTGTAAGGATAGCGCACACTCTGGTACAATTGTACATAAATACCCATTGTGTTAGAGTTGATTTTTAAAATTTTAATGAGAATTAGCTTGAAAAGTAAGTATTCCAATAGGTTCACTGCTGCTCCATGTGTCACGTTCATCTTTTAGATTAACCTGAGAGCACAATACCATCATTTCAGAAGCTGTTATTTCTAGCCAAAGTCTACTGCATAACAGTAAGAACATAAAAATGATAGGACTCAGGATGCTAGCACAAGCATAGGGACAGAGGCAGGTTCTGTTCTTTTTAATTCAGAGTTAAGTAACAAAAGCCGTGGCTGAATAACAGACTCAGAACTTCTCACAGTTTCTGGAAATCAGCAGCTCCCCACAATCGAATGTATGCCCAGAGTGTCTCTAAAACCAAGACTCGTGTTTACTTTAGGCCTGATGGTCTCCTCTTTCATGTGAGCCATGGGTACCATTTTAGGTACGCTAGATGGTAAAGACGCAATGTATGGATCATTAAGGTACATCAGCCATATGTTGTGGAATGTTACACCTCATATCCAAGAGATACTCAAACTGCTTATTAAAACTGTAGCACTCAATGCACATTAATTCTTATAATATAAACTACATCTCAGGGAATATGCTCTGATCTTAAGGTATAAAGATGAGTAACATAATCTAAATTCCTTACCACAAAGCTCAAATTCTGTAATGAAGTGGACAACAAGAATTAGAAAGCTGTTATAACAAAGAGTATGTTAGGTACCTAGGTAAACTGTGTTTGTTGAGTAATGGCACAAATGGATAGCTATATAAATAAGGGGGAAAATCAACGTGGGGTGACAGGACACAAAGCAGCTAGGGAGGTCTTCCCAAAGGAAGCTAACTCTTTAACCTGAGGTCTAAGAAGTTATGCTAGCAAGTAGGAGAAGGTGTGCTTAAAGCGGAGATCATTTCAGGAAGTCTGAAGGGCAAGGCTACCACATAGACCCCTGTTCTGGGAACTAACAGAGATTGGGTTAATTGTAAAGAGATTGGGTTAAAAGTTTCAGAAGCAACTCTAGTTATGGAATTAAGGACAGAATATTCTTCACAAATCTTTTTTTCTATTTTCCTTAGATACAGTGTCGCTATGTAGCTCAGGTTGGCCTAGAATTTGTGATCTTCTTGATTCAGGTTCTTGGTGCTGGAAAGAAATGTGTGCCACAACACTAGTTTAAACCTTCCCTTCGGGTGCCATAAAGGATTTAAGGTGCCAAAGACTGTGGAATCAATCTGTTGTCTGTAACATGATTATGAAGAACCCATCCCAGATATCACCATTTGTCTGGAGTGTTGTGATCCCCTATCCCATCTGATGGTTTATTTAGGTTGACTTTCTATGAGGTTGATCTAGTTCCCCTGTAAATATCAACTAGCCTAGAGATATAAGTATACCCTTTAAATCATAAATCCATAGGAAATGGTTCTTCCCTATTAAAATTTTGTGAAATGGAGGCTAACACTGAAGTTACAGCCCCAAAGCATGTTAAGATCAACACACATAGTTAGTGACTTGCATTTGGTTAAGAAGTAATGGAGACCACAGAGGAACAGAGCAAATCATGAAGAAGGACCCTGTGTGATCCAGCACCCCTCCTATCACAGGCTGCCCTTAAATTCACTTTTGAGTTTCCAGTGCATTACTCCGGGGCTATGATTTCATTTCATGGTGACTTCTAACACTTAAGAAAAGAAATATTTGTTTTTAAGCTACTTTACAAATTAAAGAAATTTCTGAATGTTTTTGTAGTAAATTAGAAGAGTCTATACGATAAAAAAGTGGAAAAACTTTTCTTCTTAGGTACTTTAAAAAAAATCAGGGTATCATTTTTCTCTTAAGTTTAAATTATTATCTATACCATGATTACAGAAACTAATTATGTGAAATCATTAGAAAGAAAATGGTTCTTGGAGGAACTGACTTTAGTGTAGTTGGTATTTTATTATTTTACTTTAAATGTTAAAGCCATCTGTGGTTGTAGTATGGATCAATTAAACTTTCTGTTTCTTTCTCTGTCTTTAGCTGCTGTCTATCTGCCTCTCTCTTCTATAATATACTTCAGACAGCATTTAGGAGCTACAGTTACGTTAAAATAATGGTCTGATGTATTCCAAAGAAAGCGACTTTACTGCTTAATGTTTGACTGTGGGACGTATCTGTCAGGACAGCTTCTATCCTCACTGTCAATGCCTCTCTTGTCTCCAGTAATGGAGGGACTTCCTGAGGAAAAGCCCGCTGCTAGAGATTACAATCTACCATAGATAAAGCTATTTCTTGTCACTTTGCAAGACTGAACATATTTAAAAACATTTTTAGCCGGGCGGTGGTGGCGCACGCCTTTAATCCCAGCACTTGGGAGGCAGAAGCAGGCCTCTGTGAGTTAGAGACCAGCCTGGTCTACAAGAGCTAGTTCCAGGACAGGCTCCAAAACCACAGAGAAACCCTGTCTCGAAAAACCAAAAAAAAAAAAAAAAAAAATTTTAATGTTAAATAACAATTGTGAGTTTTTTTTAAAAAAACTTTTAGCTAATAAAAACTGGCTTTACACCTTTAACCTACGAAATACTGCCTACAGATTTTTATATTTTCTTTGGAATTTAAGCTCGCAAATGATCTAATCTTTTCTTTTTAATAAGCAAATATGGTTTCAGGAAACCTTAAACATACAAATAATAAATTAATACACATATCAATATAATATTAATAATTTAATAAACATAAATATGAATATACTGTATACTATGGCATAACATGTTATAATATATAAGCATATATAAACATAATGTAAATATATGCATTAATTAATAGAAATGTTGGTGTTGTTCCTATTAAGAGCTAGAAACATTGGTGTCCCTGTTTTCCTATATTGGCAAAAGTGTTGCTTTTAGATACGAGAGGTGATGAAAGATTCATTTCAAATCTTCTTTCCATCTTGTAGGCGAATTCTGCAGAGAAACTTAGGGAATATGGGCTTTCTCACATCTGTAGCCACCCTGTGCTGGTGACCAGAAGTAGGTCTTGTCCCCTTGTGGCACCCCCCAAACCTCCTCCCTTACCTCCCTGGAAACTCATTCGCCAAAAAAAGGAAACGGTCATAACGGATGAAGCTCAAGGTATGCGCCCTGTGGCCTTACAGTCTAATTTACACTTCTCTGGGGCTTCCCAGTGTCTCCCATGGAGAATGGTATGTTTGGAGGTAAGCCACGCAGCCCTGCACCCAAAGCTACTTGACCCATGTCCGAATTATGTATCTAAAAAATTCAAGTATGTGTACTGTATTTAGTACGGTGGATCCACAGTGACAGTGGACTACACTAGGGTTCATCCTGTATTTGTCTTTCTGTTTTCTATTGGGCTTAATATGTAAAGTAAAAAATTAGCAAAAATGGAAAGGGAGTTCCATTCTGAAAGATAGTGGGACGTGGCTAACTACCTGAGCTTGTTTCTTTTCCGGTTCAACTTCTGAGTTCACTGAGGTGATGTGTGCTACTCTCCTTTCTCATTGGTAATTTCTTACTTCTAAACTAACTTAACACTTACACATACACACAAACCCCTTATTTCCTTGCTATTCCTGGCACTTCCTGCTTCTTCTTCCACTATAGTCCCGTAGTCCCATGAACCAGCTCACATTCCTCCATATCCTACGTGGTTGTACCGAGGACGTTAATTGAGGGACACTTGTTTTTTAAAGAAAAAATTGATATGGAAAGTCACCATTAAAACATTAGCAAATACAAAGACTTGCCTGTCTTTCACCATTTGAGTTCTCACTGTTCTACTCCGTAAAAGAAACTGGCTATAGACAAAAGAAAGCTAACGTTGGCAAGATCTGTAAACCGTTTCACTTAAAAATGTCTCTGTTCATTCCTGGTTAACTCTATTGAAACCCCCGGGTAAACAAGTCCTCTAACCAGCACTGCTTAGCATCTGAAGGATTCTGGAAGTGTACATCTCACTTCCTCACCGGAACTTTTCAGATACTGAACCGAAGAAGCCTGAGCAGTTTCTTGAGATTTCAAGTCCATTTTTGAACTACAGAATGACTCCATTTACGATTCCAACAGAAACGTAAGTATGTGACTTTCTCCTCAGTGTGTCTGTGATGTATGTGGCTAAAAATCACACTTACTGGAGACCACTGAGGCCAAATATATATGCTAATCCTCACAGTCTATTGAATGGGATGCCTTATAGCTCATGCTTACATAATTTTATTTATATTTTTATATATGACTATTATAGTTGAAAAATTTTATATCTCCCCAAATGAAATTCTAACCCTCAGGTCATTGGGTTTGTTAGAAATGATTTTTAAAGATGTTGCATGAGTTATATGGTGAAATAGGTTAAAAGTTACATATGATTAAATGGGTTAAAGGTTGTATGGGATGCTGATCTGATAACTTCTGCCTGTGGGAAGATTTTATGAGCTCCTAGTCTTATTGATAAACTAAATGTATGGATACAGAATGCCTGCAAGCAGAAGTCTTATTTAGAAAAGGAAGCAAAAATGTGCATGACTATTGTACCAAAGATGTCCCAGATATGGTCAACTGCACAAAATAAAAATAGTCAAAATCACACTGTGGGTAAGAGAGGCTCACCAAACCCCATCCCTAGTTGAGGAGCTATTGGCTATTGATTGCCGAGGGAGAGAAAGTCATTTTTCTTTGCTGGTGTGAACTCTGGTGGGTTGCCCGAGCAGATAGCCCCACAGCCATACACATGAGCAGTGATTATTGGACTCAGTGGGTTGTCAAAAAAAAGAAGGAGCATAAAGTTATGAGGGGGATCTTTCTAGGTGTATGGAGGAGGGCAGTGGAGGTAAATATAATCAAAATGCATTCCACGAGTGTATGAAATTCCCAAAGAGTAAGATTAAGTGTGCACGCTAGGAAACAGGATAACGGAAGTCACGAATGAGATCAGAGCAAGGGACTGAGGGGGCATTTTTGTGGGTTAGTGGATGTAATTGAGAGCAGTTTCAGAGTGAAGCTTCTAAACTATCTCCTCATCTGATATAAATCAGACCTTGAGGTTTCATCAGCCTAAACCATAGGCAACTGGTGCCTGAAGTCAGGATTTGTGCACAATGGGATCAATTTCCTCTTAAATGTGCCCTTGGTCCCAGGAGCATTGGTCACAGAATGGCCGTTTACAGAATAAATTTGCAAGAATGCACATGCCCTAGGGTTCTGTGGCTAGAAGTGGTTTTGGATGTCTGCAAGGATATTCCGTCAGCAGGCTAGCTCCCCGTTTGGACTGAAAACAAGAAATCAGCAGTTGATTTCATGAGCAGCAGAGGGAGTTTAATGATGGGGTTGTCTACTGCCCTTGGCTCCTGATGCCCTGCCTGGAAATTCTTTCTCACTCACTACTCCCAAAATTCTAGAACACAAAAATAATCCATCCACTTTGTAGCAGTAACAGCCTTTGTGTTATTGTCCAGTAGAATCTCATTATTATCTGAGACTTTAACATTTTGTTAAGAATTCTCTTTATCCCCCCTCCCGTATTTGCACTGAAATAATCTTGAAAATCATCTACATATTCCCTGAAATTAGAATTTCCTCTACACTTTCCTGTTCTTTATAGTGTAGTACCAAAATAATTTTAACAAAACAGCAATTTAATAAAGTTCCTTAAAACGCTTCCAACCTCTACTCAGCTCCAAAATGATGTCCACTGCTTTAGATGGGCAACAGCCAGATTCTGGGCATTCATTTTCTGTTTGAGTGAGAAGTGTGGAAACAAAATGTCATAGACCTGTGGATTGTAAGTGGCAAGAGTGTATCTTGGTCCTGGGAGCTGGGGATTCAAGATCAAGATCCCAGCTTATCTACTGTGTAGAAAGACCCATTTCCTTATGCAGGCTTCTTTCTGCCTCCTTGTGTGCAAGAAGTGAACACAAACTCCCTGGAACCCTGCTGCCCAGAGCACAAGTCTCACTCATGAGGACTTTGCTTTCATCCTAAAGGCCTTCAAAGGTCCATGCCTACTACTGTTGCCTCAGGGCTGAGGTTGAACACAGGAACTTGACTTTCAGGTGTATTTCCATTCAGAGCACCGCACTTCCAGCCCACTTTGTGAAGCCATGTGTCCAGCTCTTCCCCAAGAGGACAACCCGTGGAGCTATTACAATTTGGTTTTGGCTTTTATGCCCTTTCTGTATGAAAAACTTTCAAGTATCTATTTCTACACCTTCCTCTTACTGTTAGGTTTCTAGATATGAAAGAATACTGTGTGATTTATTTTTCATCCCCTCTGTATTTTCAGTTGAATATAAGGTTTGTATCAATACTGTAAAATTTTGATATTTAACACACTACTAAGGATTTGACAAGTGCCTATACTCAGTACATATTGAATAAGAAAGTATTTTGAGGCATCTAAGTCATACAGAAATTTTTTGCTATCTTCTAATTTGATAGTTGTCGTCACATGTACTTGGCTTAATTGGGTACTTTTAAAAATATTTTAAATTTTTAAAATATTTATAAGAACATTTAATAAGAGAAATTAAGAAATTGTCTTTCCCAGGAAAGAGTCCCCCCACTCCAATGGTTATCTAAAATCAAGTGGTCAGCCTAGAAATCATATAGAGACAATAACATTATATGAACTGAGCAGGTTGTATTTAGATATTCAGGAATACATATATGCATATTTATGCATACATGTGACATGTTGGGGACCAGCCTAGACAAAAATACCTTTTGCTAAGGTAGAGGCATGGAGATTTAGAAAATATTAGTAAAGAATATGAAGACACAAATGAAAATAATAAAACAGAGAAACATATAGAAAAATATTAAGAGGGAGTTCCAGTGAGTACTGGAATTCACCCACATTTAATTTCCAATGGCTTTAAATACCCCTGATCTCAAAAGGCAGGAGTAAGACAAAAAACCGCATTAACATGATACAAGGAAATGAACATACCAATTGAAGGTCACATGTTACAACCACAGTTAAACATTCTGTTGCTAGAACAAAACAAGTCACACTCACACCCTAGACCAAAACATTCTGTAGGCAAGCCACTCCCCGGGTGGGATCCCAAGTTATCTCCTTAAGGGAACTGGAACTTAAATTGGATCCATAGAGTTTTGTTTGAGGTAGAAACATATCTACTTCTCTATTCCTGAAATACAGGGTCTGGCTCTTAGCCATAACTGTTGATTATAACCTTGAGAGAGCAGAACCCGCTGACTAAATCTAGGTGGGTTCTTTGTTTGAGGTAGAAGCACTTGAAGGACTAGAAGTAAGTTCAAACTCTCTGACCTTTGGCCAATGAGGAAACAGGATCACATTTTTGGGCCTCCACAGTGACATGAGTTTGAGAGAGAGCAAGGGCCACGCTCCTGCTGTCAGGAAGCAAAAGAGATCAAATGGATACTAAGTTCTCAACCTCTTTCTCCTTTCATTCAGTCTAGGAGTCCAGCACGTGAACTGATGCTGCCCTCAGTAACAGCACCTCAATTTAACCCAATCTAGGAATCCTCATAGACATACCCAGAGGTTTCTCCTTGGTGGTTCTACTATACTACTCATCAGAGACTGTGGTAGATGTATATGCTCTCTGATATAGCTCAGTCTTTTCTGAGATATGCCATGAACTGTAACCATGATAGAAGTAAAAACTGACAAGAAAAACAGCTGTTATAATTTAAATGCCCAACTCAGTGTACTTTGTACTGTTAGTCACTTTTTATACCAAAGCCAGTTAATAAGTTAACTTACACTGTCTTACTCTGGTTAAGTTTAATACATTAGACACTTTTTAAAATTAATTAGCTCACACTGTCTTAATCTGTTTAATTTTAACATATTAGGCACATTCTCGACATCTTTTACTCTTTCTTGTGTTTCTGTCATGTGTTTATTTTTGTTGTTTTTTTCTTTTTTCTTTTAATTAATGTTTCATAGTTTTCCAATTATTTTTATACTGAAAGTTCTCCAGAGAAAGCTAACCAGCATGTTTATGACTAGATGATAGCAGGAGCAATGGTATAGAAGCCTGGTAACTCTGTGGATGACAAGGTATTTCTGGGAAGTATCAGTGACATGATAGTAGAGCAGTCTTAAGAGAGACCACTTGCATTTAGAGAACTAGGGAGGCCGTTAGTGAAGCTATCCAAGTCTGAAGTTTTAGAAGTACAGAAAGCAGAAGCATGGTGTCCATTTAGCTGAAGGATCAGGGATGCTGCTATGGAAGTCCTGGAGTTCAAAGAGCAGAGACCATGGGGTTGTGATGTCCATGAGCAGGGACAAAATAATCCATGACCATAATTCTTCACCTTCCTAATGCTGGGACTCCTAAACAGTTCCTCATGTTATGGTGACTCTAACATTATTTCATTGTTTCAAAACTGTAATTTTGCTACTGTTATAAATTGTAATGTAAATATCTGATAAGTAGGATATTTGATATGTGATATGCAAAATATTTGATACAGTGTCTCAACCCTCCATTTGAGAGTTACTGGTCTAGGCACAAGAAATTAAAGTCATTTTCCCTCAGCTGGTGTGTGCCACACTGGCCTACTGATGATTGGACAGTGCCTGCCTACACTGAGAGCAGAACTTTCCCACTCATTCCACTGATGGCCAAGTTCATCTCCTTCAGAAATCACCTCCCAGACACACCCAGAAGTGATACTTTACCAGTTACCCAGGCACGCCTTAGTTCAGTTCAGTTGACACTGGACATTGTTCAGCATATCTAAGATTTCAATTTGCCATTCAGATATATTTTGTTGTTTTTGGTCTTTCATATGACTGTGTTTACATACTAATCAGAGGTTGTATAGGCTGTAAACACTGTAGCTGCTTGACACCATAACATATTGTCCTACGGCTTATATTATCATACCTAGCCTTTAAGCATCTCTATGTTTATAAGTAAAAAAAATGGATTGATTTCATAGCTCAAGTTTCCTGAGTTACTTCCATACCTGATTTTCTGTAACTTCTTTTTGCTCCTTGATTAAAATAGATAAAGATTCTAATACCCAGGAACAGGCAACCGTCAATTAGAGATTGCCTTCCTCTAATCTACTATGTACTGTAATCTGTTATCAGTTCATTCCCATATCCAAGCTCTGTGACAAAGCCAAAGGCAAAGGCATGCCAATGCCATTGCACTCTCTGTGGAAGACATGTCCTAGACCTGTTCTGTGGTACAATCAGATTTCTCATATCAACGTAAGGACAATCTCCAGGGAGAATGACTGCTGTCGTGATTTCATTTCATTGAAATTCCATGGCTGGAGCTGCATGTTTGCTCATTCCTGGCTCATGGTTTTGTATGAGACAATTGGAGCTTCATAAATATGTTTCTGCTACCCTCTAGTGGAAGTTGTATGAAAGTAGGAGAATACAATCTAACTAAACATGGTGGGATCGTAGTTCATGAAGTCTATATGAGTAAAAATTATTTTTATTTTGCTTTTGATACAGGGTCTCACAGTGTGAACCTGGCCAACCTAGAACTTGTTTTCTTGGCTGGGAACTCATCTTTCTCTGCTGGAATTAAAGTCATGCACCACCATGCCTTGCTATATATGTAGAATTTGATTGTATCTTTGAAACAGTAGTATAAAATACACATGCTATGATAGGCCAATGAAATGTGTGCTTCAGTGGTGCTATTTTGGACCATGTCAATGACTTCTTGAGGAACTGACTTGGGTAAAGAATATGAGAGTCACACTTAGAAGCTTAAATGCTTACATTTCAGGATTAGATTTCCCACAGCAAAATGTTTCATCCACACACACTCGGCTAATTCCACTAATGTTGTAATCATCAACAATTCCCATCTTTAAACAGTGTCTCTCGAAAATGTGTACAATACATTGACTGATATAGCGGTGGTCTAGAAAGTAATATAAAATGTTATTCAGAGGTTTTGTGTGAGGTGCTTTTTAAAAACTTCCTTGTAAAAGGATAAGAACAAAATGAACAGAATCAGAACCTATTCTTGTTGACAAAACTAAATGTATTCACTAATCACTGTGAATCAGAAGTGACAGCAACAGAAGTATTGTGGGTTTTTCTCCACTAGGCATTTTGTACAATCTGTCGTTAAGAAAGGGACACCTCTGGGATCCATGCTTCCTCCTCTTGTAGAAAATGAGTTAAATGCAAGCACCAGCCAAGGAGAGATGAACATATTAACAGGACACCTGTCGCAGGTACTGGCTCGACCCTGAATCAGGCAAGATGTATCTGAAATTGTGAACTCTCTTGTATCTCCGCATCTCAGCAGTGTAAAGGACTCCATCAAACCCACACCTTGTGTATCTGTGACACCTTAGAAAGTGGAACATCCTTCTGCTATAAAAGTCCTTCTTGTCTCCTTCCTGGTTCATGCTTCCTATACACCATTAAACAGCTGCCTATTTTCCTAATTTAGGTTATCATGTATATACTTACAATTGTTCATTTTCACTTTGCAGGGTAACCTTCCATCACAACCTATCCCTGGAAAAGGTAAACTAGTCTTTCCCTCATGCTTTTGCTCTCCCATAGATAACAAAGCACTCAAAAATCCTGCTTCTAAACAGACAGTTCTACCTTGTCCCACGTCATCCTCTCCTATGATTTACTAGTTCTCATCTACTCCAGACTAGGAACATGGGACAATCTCACAGGTTAAGTTCAAATGGAAATAGGAATGGAGGAGCATGCAATGGAGAGTCTGTGAGTCAAGTGTGTGTGATCGTTTCATTTGTTGTTCAGTTTCATGTGAGACTGGGTCTTACTAAATTGTCCTGACTGGCCTCCAACTCACTGAGGTCCAAGTTGGCCTCAAGCTCTTAATCCTCAAGGTTACTGAGTTTACAGGTGGGTGTCCACACTGTCATGCCTTTTAACACTTGCATGTTGTAGTCATAATAATGTTATGAACTAAAGACTTCGTCAAGACTCATATCCAAAAGAAATGTCACATACATGTATTTAAATTGTTGGTTCAAGATTCTCTATGAGTTTTGTGACAATATTTGACAAATATAAACTGTGGTTATTGTCACTGTGTAGAATAATTAAAGGGCTGGCTGACACATCAGGAGCAACAGACCCCTCATATTTTCACTGTTTTCTGCACTCCGACTCTCCCTGCTCCTCTGATTCATTCTTTTTTCCAAGACAAGGTTTCTCTGTGTAGCCTTGAGTATCTGAGAGCTCATTCTAAAGACTAGGCTGATCTTGTACTAACAGAGATGTGCCCATCTCTGCCTGGGATTAAAGGCAACTACCAGCACTGCCTGGCTAAAATTTTCCTTAAGATTTATTTATGTATGTATTTTTTATGTATTTGAGTGCTCTATTTGCATGCATGCCTGCATGATAGAAGAGAGCATCAGATAGAAGAGTCCATTAGATTCCATTATAGATGGTTGTGAACTACCATGTGGTTGATAAAACTTTAACTTGGGACCTTTGGGAGAGCCACCAGTGCTTTTAACCACCCGGTCATCTCTCCAGCCCCAGAACTGCCCCTTACAATATTTCTGTGGCAGATTTTATGCAATATGCTAATTATACCTGTCATAGCTTGATAATTTTTAAAGAATATCTTCCCAAACTTACCAAAGTGATTTAAAGTTTCTGTATTATAAAATTATGAGTGTGTGAACTTGACCTTCACAGACCTTAGGCCTACATATAAGTGATTATCTCACTGATTTCCCATAAATAGAACTTGAATTTGAAACACTCCCTGCCATTTATTTTTCCATACTTTAACAGTCTGTCACTTAACAGTGTAAGATATGTTTGACATATTTGTCCTCTCCTCTTCCCAGATGAACAGATAGAGTTTTCTCTGGGTGACACCCACCCACCTGATGCTCATAGTTTAGAAAAGGATTTGATGAGCATGACCACAGCGACACTGGACAAGTCACAGGAGGACTTGGCAACAGTAAATGAAGGTGCTTCCAGAGAAATATGGTTAGATTTTGAAGACTTTTGTGTATGCTTTCAGTAAGTATTTAAGTGCTGTTTAGCTGATTAGATTCTCCTAAATAAATCCTGAGCTATGTTACTGTATAGACATGGTTTGTTTCTGCATCTTTATACATTAATCATATGATCTATTGATTCTTAACTATCATTCAAAAAAAGGAAAGTAGGTATCAGCTGGGAACTAGCATAATATCAAATACAATTTTTCTTTTTATTGAAAATAGATTCTTCTCTCATATAATAAATACATCCAGAACACAGTTTCCCCTCCCCCAACTCCTCCCAGCTCCCCACACATTCCCTCTCCCCCATATTCTCTCTCTCTCTCTCTCTCTCTCTCTCTCTCTCTCACTCTCTTTTCTCTTTAGAAAAGAGTTGGCTTCAAAGAGACAACAGTCAAAAAGAACAAAACAAGATATGTTAAGACAAGGCAAAAACCCTCATATCAAGGTTAGACAAGGCAATTTAGTTGGAAGAAAAGAGTCCTAAGAATAGGCATAAGAGTCACAGATACACCAGCTTCCACTGTTAGGAGTTCCACAAAAACACCAAGCTTACAGCCATATCGTACATGCAGAAGACCTGGTGCAGACCCATGTAGGCCCCATGCTTGCCCCTTTAATCTCTGTGAACTCATATGAGCCCTGCTTAGTTGACTTTGTAGGCAGGGTTCTTCTGGTGTCCTCCATTCCCTCTGACTTCTACAATCTTTCCTTCCTGTCTTCTTTGGGGTTTCCCGATATCTGAGGGAAGGGATCTGATGGAGACTTCCTATTTAGACTCTCTCTTTACACAATGTCTGGCAGTGGGTATCTACATTTGCTCTCTTCTGCTGCCTGAAGGGAATAATGGATGCATTGAATATTTATCTGTATAGCACATTATCAACAAAACCCCATTCTAGTTAGTCTTAGTTCCTTCTCAAACACTTGTTAATTAAGGTAGATTTTTCCCATTGAGATAATTTTGTCTCTTTAAAACAACAAGTGAAGCAATTTTTAAAGAAGTTTTTTGCCTATAATTATTTAAGTTTAAGAAACTAAACATGTAATACTAGTTTTGTATCTAATGGCAATAACCTATTATAAATGTTCTCCTTTACAGCCACATATATATTTTCCACAAACCAAATTCTTATTGTCTTAATTTTCAAAAGTCAGAATTCAAGGTAAGTTCATTAAAGTTTTCTTTTTAGGTATAAGGTTCATGAAGAATTGTTGTATGGGGGAGCTGCTTGTTTATTTCCAGAGTTCTCAGAAACTGTATTAATTAAATCACTGTTTGGCTCATTAGCTCTAGCTTCTTATTAGTTAACTCTTACATCTTAATTTAACCCATTTCTATTAATCTGTGTATGGCCATGTGGCTGTGGCTCACCAGGTAAAGTTCCGGTCTGTCTCCAGTGGGGCTAAATGGCTTCTTTCTAAACTCTGCCTTCCTTCTCCCAGCATTCAGTTTAGTTTTCCCTGCCTAACTCAACTCTTTTGTCCTATCGCAGGGCAAGACAGTTTTTTTTTAATTAATCAATGGTATTTACAGCATACAGAGGGGAATGCCACATCAAAGAATGACGTTACTAAAACATTCTAAATTTCTTACACAATTATACTTGATACATCAATTTTCAGTTTTTTAATCCCCCTTTATTTAGACCATAAGTGATGCTTTATGAGTTTGTACCCAAGAGTCATCCAATTGGTTGGGGTATAACTAAGACTATGCCTGTAAGACACTTATCCTATCAGTAAATGATGATAAATGTTGTCTGACACTTTCAAACTAAACTTCACCATTTTTGAAAACCATCAACCTTTTCAATGTATGGGCATATGTATGGCATGGTCAAATGTTCTTTGTTCTAAGTTTTTTTTTTAAAGTGATGGTAAATAATTATTTTTCCTTTTAAAAATGTCAATTTAGCAAAATAAAGCGACATGCCTATGTAACTTGTTTATTTCTCCAAATGTTTATAACATATATGGTCATGAGGAAATGGTATATATATTTTTTAGACATTGGAGCTCAAAGCTTCCATGCAATCTCAAAGAAAGAGTTGAATGTGGTCTGAGGCCAGGCTTTCCTGCTTTAGTCACTGGTCCTGCCAACTTAGCACAGAGCTGGTGGCCACAGCCCACCTCACAGATATTCTCCCAATGCACAATGTGAGGATGGGAAAGAGACCTTTGAAAGTCATTCATGAATGGCTTTGAGGAAAACCAATGCCCTAAATGCTAAACCTTTAAAATTGAGCCCCTTGCAGAGATTTCTCCTCACAGACACATGTTGAACTGGGAGATCCAAGGTCCTTCACACTCAAATAACGAGTATTTAAAACAACTGTCAATGACACTAGTATACCGTAAGTCAAAGGAAACAGAAGAAATGGTTGGATGGTAACTAATAGATAATGCTGGAGGAGCCAGTGACTTGGATCTTATACCATGCCACAGTTCTAGCAACGATTTTATAGTTTATTGAATAGCAAGCTTTCCATTATTACAGTGTGACTAGAGATCCATCATCCCGCTACTAACCGGTTGTTTAAATATTGTGGTAAAGTAGCACTTCTGTGACATTCTTCTACAGCCTAGTGACAACTAGATTTGTTGAATGTGCTTATATTTGCCACCATTCAAAGTTATATTAAAGAACTGTGAAGTTGAGAAGCATTAACAAGGCCATAGTCATGAGTACAGTGTTGGAGTCAAGCTTTGTTTTCAACCATGATTTTGCTACGTACAAACTTTGTGCCTTTGGCAACTCACTCATTCTGCTTTGCATTTTCTTGGAAATTAGGGCTACTCATAGTTCTCTATAGAACACACCAAAGTCTTAACTGTGTAGCTCTATATGACTGTCTTTCCAAAGAATTCTGATGTGACCAAAGAATTACTGTATCTCTGAAACAAAACACCCTGAACACCAACAAGCCGAAGTTATATTTCTAAAGATCTTATGAGAAAAATGAAAAAAAAGAGTTTTTTGTTTTGTTTTGTTTTCCTATGCAACACTCTGCAAAATGCATAAATGAATCCCTTTTAGGCAATTTCATTCACTAGAATGCTCATTCTGTGCCTTCTTGCCTGTCTGTAGCTGACCTTCTGCCCTCTGCTTGCCCCCTTCCTCACAACTTAATTCCTGGAGTTGGTGGTTCCCTATTTTTATTCCTGCAGAAGAGTTTTCTAATTCAGCAATAAGACTCTCTGAGGTTCAAGACCTAGCTGTCACAGATTATTGCTTCGTCTTATTAGACCTGTAATGTACTGACTCTGGTCCATAGAATGCAGTAAGAATGTAGTTTACTGTGTGTGAACTACACTATGCCTGGCAGGATAAATGGACTGGTAAGCCTGATGACTGGTCTGGTTTCTTGTAGTTCTCAGAGGAACGTGTGCCATACTATCTGTTTGTGGACAGCCTGAAGCCTATTGAACTGCTGGTTTGCTTTTCCGCTTTGGTGCGCTGGGGGGAATCTGGAGGTAAGAGGATTCTGAGAGCACCATCATCTGGATGCCCAGAGGACATGTGGGCTAGGGAACATGTAACAATAAGACTTTCAGTCCCTAGGTGATGAAACTATCTCTTTGCAGAGTTTCAAGGGATTGCCCCTGCCACCACCTCTGTTGCCCTTGCTACTCCAACACTGGGTACTCTGCTTACTCTTGCCACCAATTCTTCCTTGGTTACAGTCTCTTATTCAGGTTTTTGGCATGCTCAGTCTCGCTTTTCTTTTTGCCTCTACTTGTTATCATTCTTATTTTCCTTGTTACTTGATCTGACAAATATCAGAAATGATCTTTTCCTTTAGCTCATTCCAGGTTCCTCTGTGACTTGTGGCCCCCTGTCCCTCAGTGTGGTGAGAGATCTTTCTGAGATGGAGGCTTGTGCGAAATGACTAAGTCCATGAAAGTGCTGCCCATGGATTATGTTAATGCTAGTGTCAGATTAATTTGAATTAATTAAATAGATTCTCATTATTAAATATTAAATCTCTTTAATATTTATTAAGTTAAATAAAATTATATTATTAAATATAATTATTATATTAAATCTCTCTCTAGAGTTTCCTCTCTTCAGACTCCCAGCCTTATAATTCTTGAATCTAACAAGCTCTATACCATTTTTTATATGCCCATCATTTTATGACCTTTTCCCTCCTACTCCAGTATAAGTTTTCTGGCCAGTCACTGCAATTATGTCCTTTTGTCACCCTACCAGACATGCTCAGCCTTTTGACAGTGACATCTACAAAGTCCATTCTAGGGAACGATGCGATCCATTTAACAAAAACAAAATCTCACAATGTTTTAAGTATGTTAATGGTTTTTTGTTGGGCTGCAGGCATAGCTATTGTTAGCTACATAGAGCCACATGTGGTCCATAGGTTGAAAATGCTGCCTAGTAAACACACTTGCCCTTACCTCTTTCCATCACCCTTCCCTGAGAAGCATTCCGATATTAAACTCAACTCTCTATCAAATGTTTGGCTGCAAAAGAGCATCTGAATATGACTGGGAAAAGGAACTTCCCTCCTGGCCAGCCCACTTGACACCGAGGAACCTAGACCTCAGCACGGCCCCCTCTGCAGGCAGACCCTAGTTTGCTTGTTCTCCCACTATTCCACCATTCTCACAAAAGGCTAAACTTGGAAGTCTCTCTTCTTCAAGTCTTTCATATCTACTCTCTTGTTTTGTTTTGTTATTCAAGACAAGGTTTCTCCGTAGCTTTGGAGTCTGTCCTGGAACTCACTCTGTAGACCAGGCTGGCTTTGAACTCACAGAGATTCGCCTGTATTAAAGGTATTAAAGGCGTGCTGGTATTAAAGGCGTGCGTCACCATTGCCTGACTTCACTTACTGCTCTTATTCTCATTTATTTTCAGTTGAAAGCCATGCTGCTGATTTCACTGGGAAGTGGCTGGCCTCATTTCTCCACACAAACTCCCCATGGCCCTAAGTTGCCTTGCCTCTTCCTTTAGTGGGTGGGCTTCCCTGTTTGGACAGGTCGTCTGACATGCCTTGCCTCTTCCTTTAGTGGGTGGACTTCCCTGCTTGGACAGACCATCTGACCATGTGATTATTCTTTGATTCTTTTGCCTATTTTATTAAAGATCATCTTTAACACAAGTTAACCATGTCACAGATTACAGTTGTTCAACAAATATCTCCCAAATACTTAAGAACTGAGTGTTCTGACAATATTAAAGGTGAGAGCTTTTTTGCTTCATCTTGAATTTTAGTTGTCTTGAATAGTGAATATTGTGTAACAGGTGCCAAATAAATATTCACTTAATAAAATTACCAAAATTTAGTGATTTTAGTTTAATATGCCTTCTTAGCAAAGTGCTCTGAAGTCCTCACATTCCAGGATATTGAAATTTTGGATGCATGAGGACACTGTGACCTTGTACCTTCATCTTCAGAGGTTTTTTTTTTTTTTTTAGAAAAAAGACAAAATTCATTATGTTCTCAGTCAGTGATGCATCATTATTGATGCACATTTAAAGAAAAACTTACCTGATTAAATTTTTTCTTTTGCAACTTCTATTTAAGTTCAAAAACTTTTAGAATTTGAAAGAGAAACATTTAGACAGACAAGAAAATATTTTGATTTTAATACCATCTTGGAAATCTCTTATTATTCTGGATACTATACAATTTTTCATTAAAGTTGCATCTGTGAAGATATTCTAATTATGCACCTAGATATGATAAAAATAGTAGTCGACTATGATGAAATATATCTGCATGTCCTCCTTTTCTCATCCCAGTTTTTCTGTCTGAGGAGATGATTTTGAAGAGCGAATGGGATAGGGAGGCAGCGCAATTGCCAAGCCAGGTGCTATTTCTCATACTTATAAACTCAGCATCTGGCATTTCAGGAATGCCTTTAGAATTCACCTTCACGATTACGTATGCTGTTACCGGACAGAACGCAATGCAAGTGGAGGCAGGCTATCATTCCACAATTACATTTCAACACATCTCCCTTCTCCCAAAGCCTTAACAAAAGACAGTCCCTACGTGGAGCCCGGACTCCTGACAGCCGAAGCAATCACCTGGAAGTCCCTGAAGCCTCTCAGTGCAGTTTTGAGGATCCACACCTATGCTACAAAGGCTGCCATGGTGCGCCTGCCTGTTGGGTAGGCTCTGACTTCATTTTCCTTTGTTTGAGTCTTTTAGGCTGTTGACTAATGAAATAAGCAATGGGAGTTCTACATTATTGTTCCCTGAAGTGATTCGACTAGGCATCTGTCCACCATTGGGATTATTGAGAGACAGACTCTTACCAATAAGTGACATTCTCTGGGCCACAGTGGATGCTCTTTTGGGATGGCCATTGTTGACAGTTCTGGGGGTGAATATGTAAAGAACATGGCCTAAACCTGCTTAATCCAGAGGTTTCTAAAACGATTGTATCACCAATCTCTCTTGTGTTCTCATAAATCTCACTATTCTTTAGCAAGACTTCCATTTGATTTCATTCCATTTAGCTTGTAAAAGAGAATTTCTTCCGACCAACCTGGAATTTCAGGTTGCTTTTTTTGTTAGACGTTATCTTTAATTATGGAAAAACCAGGCAAATAAGTCACATTTTCTGTTTGAAGAAAATTATATACAATGGAAGTGTTTTCCTGATTTTAGTATATAAAATTAGGGAGTCCATCTTGTATTTCAAACAGGAAAAATTCTTGCTAGATTTTTTTTCCTTAAGTTCAATCTTTGTAGTTGTGTGTGATCAGTGAAAAGTTATGGGCGGTGTGCAGAAGGCAGATCCCAAGCAACTAAATTAAATGCCAAAACAATGTGTTATGAACCTAGAAAACCAATTTTTAAAAAAATCAATCATTATTTTTTAGTCTAGACTCTGTATAGAGAGGTTCTTCAGAAATCAAATTAACTCCGCAAGACTGTCTAATTCAGTAGTTCTTAACCTTCCTAATGCTATGACGCCTTAATACAGTTCCTCATGCTGTTGTGACCTCAGCCATAAAGTTATTTCATTGCTAATTCAGAACTGCAATTTTGGTACTGTTATAAATCAAAATGTAAACACCTGTGTTTTCCAACAGTTTTAGAAGAGCAGTTCGACCTTGAAAGGGGTCATGACCCACAGGTTGAGAATCAGTGATAGAACTGGCAACACACTAAGGACAAGGATTTTAAAAGGGGGCATCTTACAGTTTCATGTCCCCACATAGACCCTAAGCCAAAAGTGCATTATGGGCATCTTCATAACAATCTAAATGGCCAGAAACTGAGGAAAGTGTCTGTCTTCAGTGTTAGAGACACGAGATAGGAAGGAGAGAACTTACATCTGTGAAATGATGTGTCTGTGAATCAGCAAGGCTCTATACTCACATGAGAAAAACATCCAGAATCCTCTTTAGCAGCACAGTATGTGGGAGGTGTCTTCAGTGTGTGAAAGTTTGTCGTTTTGGTCTAATTATTTCTGTCTTCTGCAACCACTAAAACACAGATTTCATGATATCGGAGGGTGCGAGTGGAAATCCAAAGGTAGTCCATCCCATCTGTGTTAAAAAATATATATAAAATGCTTCACTCGCTTTGACTCCAAACTCTGATCCAGCAGCTAGAAATACATCCGGCAGAGGAAGCGCCCTCCTCACTCAGTGTTCATTCTCTCTAGGAGGCATATGCTACTCTTCAATGCGTATTCCCCAGTGGGACACGCCTTACATGTCTGCAGCATGATGACATTTGTCATCGGCGATGAAGATGTCGTACTGCCCAACTTTGAGCCGGTAAATATCTTAGCAAACCTCCTACTTTCTCTCTGGTTTCAAAAGCTTAAACTCAGTCTTATTTTGATTTTTAAAATGTATTTAGTTTACCCCTCCTTTTCTAACCTATTAAACTATTCGTATATCCTTTAAGAAATGTTCAGATGTAGTCTGTATAGTTAACAATCTAAGGTCTGCAGGGAAACAAACAAAATGAATTTTTCTCCAACCAGTGTACCCAACGCTGCTCTGCAGGGCCTTTCACTTCTGTCACTACGCGGGGAGATGCATTGGTCCTTTGGAAGGATACAGCACCAGCGAAGGCCTTTAGAAGGCCATTTTCGATCTGAGCATTCCTCCCCATCCCATCCTTTCCTTACTCTGAGGAGTTTAGAGTGCATATTCGCGGGATTCAGAGGATCACAGTGGCCTCCTGGAAGCATTTACCACCTCCTCCCCTTTCTATTTTGTCTTTCCTCGCCACCTCTTGCTCCTTTCTCTGTTCTGAAGAGAAAAATGAGTTCAGCAAGGCCACTAAAATGCTTTCTCTCGTGCAGTGTCCTCTGTCTATGCGTGTGCCTAGGGAAGGTTGGAATGTGTATTTTCTGCTGGATGACTCTTGAAACGTACTCAGCTCTAATAACGGTAGCAGCACTTTCTCTTCAGGACCACCAGGCCCCGAATAATGACACAGAGATTTTATTCATTATGAAAGCTTGGCCTTGCTTAGACTTGTCCCTCTAGCTCTTAGAACAAATTAACCTATTTCTGTTCATCTGCATTCTGTCACGTGGGTTTTAACCTCTCTTTCGTTCTTTATGTCCAACTCCTTTTGTGTAGATTCACTCAGCTGCATTTTTCTGTCTTCTTGTAATCTCCCCTAACTTCTTCCTGCCCAATGACTGCCCATTCAGCTCTCTATTAAAGGTGCCTGGTGAAGATAAAATGTACAAAAACATTATCTCACAGGAAACAACTATCACTAAAAAAAATATCAAGATGAAATAAACTAAAAACCCAAGAAAACTAGTTAAAAACTCCAGGCAGAGCAAACATGGGAATCTCTAAGGTAGCCTGAAGACCCTGTGGCAATACAAGGGTTGAAGACTGGGTTTTCCCACACGTTCTGACTCATGCCCCTTAGGCTGTCTGGGCAGGACTCCACGAGTTTCCCCCAGGCTTCCTTCCTTCTGTTGGCTGTGCTGTCTTGGTAGGCATTAAAGGAAGCACAAGAAGTTGCTTTCATAGCTGTCCTTTGTCTCCTTGTTTGTTCTTGTTGTTTTGGTTGTTGTTGGTTGGTTGGTTGTTTTTTTTGGAAATATGGGACAATGATTGCCCTAGGGAACCCTGCAGAGAAACAGAAAAGATGGCTCGGTTTTCCTGACTCTCTCCAAGCACTCATGAACATTTGTAAACTCGCTTGCCCTTAAATAGACACGAGATCGGCTGCTGCACGTGTGCTCTGTCTTCACAGGAGAGCTACCGATTTACAGAACAGTCTGTCATAATTATGAAAGCTATTGGAAATGTGATTGCTAGTTTCAAAGACAGAGGTAAATTGTCTGCAGCTCTGAGGGATCTGCAAGCAGCCCACTATCCTATCCCCCTCCACAACAAAGAACTCACTGCTCAGCACTTCAGGGTAAGCAGTTCCGGGCCTGAGGCTCACAGCAGGAAACCTCCCATCTGAAAGATGCACCAGATGAACCCCAAATGCTGAATCTGGGGAAGTGGTTTGCATAGAGACTGTTTCTGGAGAAAGTGATTTCAGGAAGCAGGGAGGAATCTAGAGGAATAAGATGAGAAAGGGAATGAAATTAATTAGAGAACATGATAATGGCAGCAGTGGGCTGCTGACACTCAGCCATCCAGAAACTCCTGCTGAGCTGGAAAGGATGTCTTCATAAAGGACAGGAAAGGCTGGCACTCACCCAGCCGTGCTTCTGTCAGTAGTTCAGGTTGCCTTTAGGAACATTAGTCTCCTCACGCTCAGAACCTTCTGCTGGAGCTGAGTAGTGTTCTGGCTTTCTAGATAGCCTGCGGGAAGGGAAGTCAGGCTACTTCTTTCTGGTTGTCTCTTGAGGAAGAAAACTGAGAGGTACTGGTCCACTCTAGCCGCATGGCAAGCAGGTGGCATCTGTTTTTATTTATTTATATATATATTTTTTAACCTCCATGCTATTAACATTCAGGCTAAATTAATTTTGTTAAGAGAACATCCTGGGCACTGTGGGATGTGTCACAGATCACTTGTTTTCATGGCACATGTCAGTAGCACCCAATTTTGACAACAGAAAACATCTCAGACCTTATCACGTGGCCTTTGAGGGAGGGGATTTCAAAGGCAGAATGAAAAATACAGGGCATTCAACCAAACTGTAACTTTATGTAAACCAACAATATTCACCTTGCTTAATGTAAGTGTGAATAAAAAATTCTTTGCACTAGAAGTATATTTTATCATTGTTCACTTGTAAACTGATGTTGGATGTTGTTGGCAAAGCAGAAACTAAGATTAAGCCCAGCCAAGAAGAGCCAAGCAGAGGGGAAAGAAACCATTTTACTGCTGTGTGAGCATCAAGGTGGACTACAGTATATGTCCCAGACAACCAGCTGAATATCCAGTGGCAAATGCCCACCTTGTCACACATTCAAACAGATGCTCTCAGCAGCGAAGAATGACTCAGCTCCATACGTCGTCCAATCTGGATGTTGCCACTATTGTTAATTTTGTGTGTGTGTGTGTGTGTGTTGTGTATGTGTGTGTTTGTGGTGTGGTATGTGTGTGTGTGTGAATATTTTTATCTTTTTCAGGTTTTCCACATATCATTGTGGCGTTTAATGAAAAAATCTCAAATAGCCAAGCCTCCTTTAAACTTCAAATTTGCATTTCGGGCTATGGTTTTAGAAACGGACTTACTGGATTCCGTCATAGAGGATGCCTCTTTAGGTACTGACTCATTTTAAGTATCTGAGCATGGAAGTGATGATAATTTCAAAAGGGTAAGTTTAGCTGTTGTGTAGCAGAGACAGCAGATCTGTCGGAGACCTGTGGAGCTCAAGCCCTCTCTAGGATTCTCCAGGGGCTTCCAAGGTCTGTTGGAAGATATCCTAACCCTTACATGTACCTCCAGGGGAACCTTGAATCCCTCTGTATTCGTCATTGACCCACCTCGTATGGATGAAGGAACTTTGAGAGATGTCCGGATCCAATTGCCTTCCTTCCTTCCTCTTACTACGTTTTGTTTCCTTTCAGTTCTGAGGGAAGCCTCTGGCTACTTTCTGAAGGGAATCCAAGGCAGATCACTAAAATACCATAGCTTCATGCCCATTCTTTCTCCAGGCATTTACCTAAGCTCAGTAGACAATGCGAAATGGGGTGTTCCATCCATCCTTGTGGAATGTTCTATGTTTGAAGGATTTCACAGTTGTAGGCATTAAGATTTTTGGGAAGGAATTAAATATAAATCCCAATCCAGTGTTTGTCTTTCTCTTGCCAGCGGAATGGGTAGACATTAAATATTGTATGCCAATAAACGAGAAGGAGTATTCTCCCGAAGAAATAGCTGCGGCAGTGAAGATTCAGTCCATGTGGAAAGGGACTTATGTCAGACTGCTCATGAAAGCCAGAATGCCAGGTATGACTTTACATATGTAAAATGGATCCTCATTTATAGGAATGGGTGTTTCATTACTTGATTAGGGTATTTTAGAGTAAGTTTGCTTACAGAACTAATTCAATCTATTAAATACTGAAGTTCCCGGAGGCAAGGAGCTGGTCAGAGTTCATGTTCTCATTCTCAGGATGAGAAGCAGTGTCTGAGATGTCAGGCACATGTAATGAATATTTACTGAAAGGATAAATGCCAAGGCTGGGACAACGGGGTAGAAAAAGTGCTTTCTGCCCAAGCATGAGGACTGGAGTTTAGATCCCAAATTCTGCAGAAAAACTTTGCGAGTGTGGTGACCCATCAGCCCCAGCACTTGAGAAGCAGACAGAGGGCATCCCTGTGGCCAGTTGTCCAGCCAGTTGAGCCACATCAAGGATCTCAGGGTTTCTGCAAGAGACCCTGCCTTGGTAAATAATAGAGAGCAACTAAGAAAGACACCTGACCTCAACTTCTGGCATCCACATGTGTGTGTGCACACATGCATGTGCCCATTGCACACACATGTCCACACAGATGCACACATGCACTGAGACCACATTGAAACAGAATGCACGGGCCATGAATCATTGAGAAAATGATCAGCTTAATCTCTAAATCTTCCGTGAGTTCTTTTCAGCCATCCCCAGTTTGGTCGCAACAGTTTTCAGTGTAGCTTCAGCCAAGTAGGAGATTATTGTACATTCTCAGACTGACTGTCACAGAGGTGAATGAAGGAGGGAGGTGCTTCTGTGCATGAGGCAACAGAAATGTGTTTCAATATGCTCTCACATTTGTGGAGTGAAATGTCTTCAGGTATATCCAATGAATTGTGGGGGAGAAATGCCTAGTTTATCAGATGAAAATTCAAAAGGTGTTTTCAATCATTTTCATAATGTGATGTCCATTGCTATTTTGAAGGAAAGATTTATCTAGGAGAGACCTTTTTAGTTTACACAAACGTTTTGTTATAAAAATACATCTATGGAAAATATTTAATGACAATATTGAAATGTTTATCTAGGGAGTGAAAAGTCGGGATAACCAAAGGTTTTTTTTAAAAGCATATAGTAAATAGTTTGCCATAGGAAATCAGTACAGATGTAGAGATGCTACTCCATTCCTATAATCCCAGCACTCAGGATGAGGGCAGAGGATTGCTACTGTTAGTTTGAGGCTGACCTGAGGTGCCATGTTCACTCACATTTATCGAATGAATCTCAGGGTCACACACCCGTGATGATGAGTTTCAGAGAAGCTGTCCAAACAAGCGAGGCTTTGGCTCTATTACATCAGCATTACAGCAGTTAAACAAAGGCTGTGGTTGCCATGTCATATCCTGAAGAGCAGCAACGGCAGTCAGTCAGGACAATAAGAAACTCTAGATTGCCTGTTTTGAACGCCTTGACTTTGACCCCTGTGGGTCCATTTGCTGTGAAGCCATATGTGGACAGTGCCATAGATTAAGGTTCGTGCCATCCATCTAGGTGTGTTCTTTAGAATAATTGGGTGGTTGCCTTTTCTGAACTAAGTTTTCCACAGGAGTTTCTGGTATGACAGAAGATCTCCTTAGGCAAACTGTTTCATGCATCTCTTAAATAACATCCAAGAACCTGCCTGTTTTCAGGTTAAAGATGAGAGGAAACAGTTGAATACTGTGAGCAGTGCTCTCCTCTAGACCTTTTTAGCACTACGGTTTAAATATGACTTTACCTTACGAAGTTGGAGAACCTGGAGCCATCTTCCTCATGGATTCTGAACTCTGCAAACACTGTGGCCAGCAGAGTGGTGATCCACAAGAGGCAAGAATGAAATCTACTTCAGCAGAACTCAGTGGCTGCTGCTGGTTCGAACTCTGAGTCTTACTCCGGTAGTTTATTTTAGGCATATTTGAGCACAGCACAATTTGGAGAGAAGTTTCCTGGTGATAACTAACGCAGTCCCATAACGCAGTGCACAATAAAGTTTACATGACTACTTCAAAACTCTTATAAAGCAACATTTTCCTTAAAGATAGCTTCTGTAGGTTAACTGCGGAAGACAGGCTCAAGATAAGCAAGCTCGTAGGTTTCTGATGCGGCCTGGCCATACAGATAGCACAGAGGGTACTGGACTATTAGCCACACCCCTTCACAACCTTCAGGCTGGAAAACAGATTATATATCCTTTTCCTTGAAGGGACAACCATGTGTGCTTAACATTACTGGTTTTTCCATTGTTTATCTGTGAGCACAAAGATGTACATGCCTCCTATAGGGAATTTCAAAGTTTTTACCTGCGAAATGAAGGCTGTGTACAAGTTCATTGTTCACATATCTTATGGATTTAATGTTTACTCTTATTGTTAATGTTATTATTATTATTAATATTACTACTATTATTATTATTTTTATTTAGACACGAAGGAAAATGCCAGTGTTTCAGATACACTTCAAAAAATTTGGGCAGTACTAGAGATAAATTTGGAGCAGTATGCACTTTCTCTCCTAAGGTAAAGAATGCTTCTAGATTCCCAGTAAAGAACCTTTTTGTGTGGCCATAATGGCCTCTATCTGAGTTAATACCTGTGATATTGTGAAAAGGATCCAAGATTCCTAATGCTTTTAGGCTAGATCTAGATTCAGGCAGGAAGGGAGGAATCCAGCCCATCAACTCCCACCCTGTTGCAGAAGAAACCAGACTCCCTGCAGGGAGCAAGCAGATCTCATGATTCACTTTAGTCAGTTACGTGAGCCAGAAAGCACAGAGGAAGAAAATTCTAATCTTACACTCATGTTTGTGTCCTTTGTTTTTCATCATTGAATTTTCCAAACTGATTGTTCATGTTAACTTCACAAGCTTCCTTCAAATTTCTAGTCTCTATTTGGATCCTTCAGGGCCTCAACCTAGTTTACAACTGCTTTGCCTGCTTCCTTTTCCCCAGATATAGAGCTTAAACATCCAGCCTTATTTACCATGTATGAAATTAAGTACTCTCTTCCTTGGGAATTACATCCTCCTTCAGTTAAAATCCTCAGATAACTTCAAGTGCATTTGAAAGGTGTTATTCACGACTGACCCACAATGCTTCTCTCCCTTGGTACCACTTACTACAACTCACAGTGTCTCTTTGACCTCAACCGGGAGAACATTGGTGTCTGATATTTTGCTATTTCAAGGGTTACTTCTCTTTTGTAACTGGAGCTTCTTTTAAAAATGCTTTGTCATTGATACTCAAGTTGTTTTTCCATTTCTAGACTAATGTTTAAAAGCAAGTGTAAGTCTATGGAGTCTTACCCATGCTATCAAGATGAAGAAACCAAGGTTGCCTTTGCTGACTACACGGTCAACTATCCAGACCAGCCACCAAATTCTTGGTTTATAGTCTTCAGGCAAGTGGTGCAGGATTCCATCTTCAGATGGCATGCAGTATTCAGACCTGCAGTTTCAGGCGTAACAGTAAAAGTACCAGCCTCTAGACTGCTTTCATATTTGTTTAAAACTTTTCCATACATATACACAGATTTTTTTTCCTCCATATGTGATGGGATGTCAGAGAATTTTTATCAATTGTCCTTATATCAAAATAGGAAAATGTAAACAGTTTATAGATTTTTTTCAGTGAATATGTTAACATGATAAATCAGTCTGTTTCCAGTATAGTTAGACAACATTTATTTCCAAGCAGCAGCATACTGGGGACAAGTGCAAAGTGGGGGTTTGCTTTTATACATCAAAATGACACAGTAATAATAACTTGAAATAAAAAAGATACACAAGCCTTTTAGTTATTTGCAATCTTAAAGTTTCACAAAGGCTCTTCGGTTAAACTCTACTTAAAACATTATGAGTTCCACTACTAAAGTCTCGTGCTTCTGTGATTACAGAGAAACGTTTCTGGTTCCTCAAGACATGATCTTGGTCCCTAAAGTATACACTACACTCCCAATCTGTATGCTGCATGTTGTCAACAATGACACGATGGAGCAAGTGCCCAAGGTCTTCCAGAAAGTGGTGCCGTACCTGTACCCCAAGAACAAGGTAGGTGCCCAATGTATCCCCAGCTGTTCTAACAGCGGTGAACGGGAGCCCAGAAGCAAGTGCAGCAGGTGAGCTTGTAGCACTTAGGAGGAAGAGTCCATTGTTTTAGAGACCGTGAATGCTGCAGCACACTTGACATCCCAGAAAGTACACATTGCACACGCCCATTGTTGAAACCAAAGCCACATCGATTTTAAAACAGAAGCGGCTCCCGGGAGTTTATTTGGTCCTAAAATGAGAAAGGCCAGGCTTGCCTTCATCTCACACATTGCTGTTGTTCTGTTCTGAAGCATGGCGGGGTGGGGGGCAGGGGTGATGAGGAGAGATCACACACCCAGCCCCCACCCTCAGTCTTCGAAGATGGCGATATTTTTATCAGGCCAAGAGCCACTTTAGGTTGCCTGCTGAATGGATGAGAGACCTCGCTTTCAATCAGATGTTTTCTCTCTGGATATTTTAGTCTCTTCGTGTTTCCAGTCATGTCCCCCACTAGGGAATCATGACAAACATAGTGGGCATGGGCCACAAATGAAGAACCATTTTCACTCCTAACTTCCATTCTTTAACCTCGTGGTTTTGAACTTGATACTCTTCCCCCTCTGGACTATGAGTGTGTTTTTCTTTTTAGCCTATAATCACATGCATCATTTTATGTAAATTAGATTTACTTCTCTAATGAATGTCTAATGAATATTGACTTCAGGAAGATGAAGAATATATGTAAAAATATATCAATTCAATAAGCTCTTCTGAACTAGTTTCAAGATTTGAGGAAACATTTTTCTTTTAATAAGAAAAATAAAATTTCGTTACTTTTTATTTCTTATTTTAAGGCAAGGTCCTGCTATGTAACACTGACTGTCCTGGGACTCATATAGATAAGGCTGGTTTCACGTTCTCAGAAATCCGCTTGCCTCTGCCTCCTGAGTGCCAAAACTAAAGGTGTGCCCAATACACCCATCTAAAATTTTTGATAAGACAACTTATTCCAACTGATTATTTATATATGTATGTATGCATATGCATAGTAATATTTTAAAAATTGTTTTTACTGAATTTATTAGTATTCAATATAATTATAAAAACTCATATTTTATTAAACTCAATTTTTCTTTTTTTCATGAGATAAATTTTCTTGATTTGGGCATCAGATTTTATAAAATTGGAAGATAGTATCAAATTGTACTGAGTACCTTAAATTATTTTTACCTTATATTAAATCAGACAAGTATCATGTCTATAGTTTATGAGGCAATCTGGTAAACAATATGTTATTGAGATTATGTTCTAAAGTATAATTTTCTGAAAATTTATGTTATTAAAATCAACGGAACAGTTATTTTATCTATACTTAGCCATATCATTTTAATTTATGGTCATTATGTTTACCACTTGTTGCAATGATATTCACATTTTCTTTATTTCAACAACAGTTATCATTTTCCACACATCAAGCATGCCTTTATGAACTTAGTTTAACCCATTGTATTCCCTCCTGCACTATATTCTCCTTCATGGCCTAATAAGTGACATTTCATAAAAAATCCCAGGATTGTGAAATTTACCTTACCCATGAATGCTGCCTTCTACAGCAGGATGTCTTGTGTTAAGTCCAATGTTAGAAAAGAATGTAGGCCCTTCCATAACAAATTTGTTTTTACACACAGACAATTTTTGCATTGTCACTTATTGAATTTGACTTACATTTCTGTTTAAACAGAAACAACTTAGTTTGTGATCACAAATATTAAAAAACAAGAAAGCTCAAAAGCAAGGAGGTTGTTTTTTCTAAATCAATGGTTCTCAGCATTCCTAATGCTTCAAGTGTATGTATGGTAATGCCCAAATATAAAATTATTTTCATTGCTGCTTCATAACTATAATTTTGTTATGAATCTTTATGTAAATATGTGTGCTTTTCAATGATCTCAGACAACCCCTGCAAAAAGTCATTCATCCCCCAAAGTGGTTGTGGCCCACATATTGAAAACCACTGATCTAAAGGAAGAACCTACCAAAGTCATAGATGCCATCAAAGTCTGGAGATGATCTTTCTTTCACCAAATAAGTTATATCAATATTAGTCACTGATATTTAATTTTGGAAGGGGTATTTAAGGAATATTTAATTCACAGGTTTTGGTGCGTGTGTGTGTGTAGTTTTGAGCTTATTTTTTAGCATGGTTGGCTCTCTAATCTAAACTAGGTGGATTTCTCTCAAGGATACAAGTTGAGTCAAAATGTAGATGTGTGTTTCATCTTCATTCAGCTATTATTTCACATTGCAAATTCAGATTGCATCAAGCATTCCCATCCCTCTCTGATGTTTTCTGCCTTCTGTATCTATCTAACTTTTAGTGAGAGAGATGGGAAGGCTGTGTAAGAGAAGTAGACATGCGTGAACAGAGAACTAATTGTCTGTGGTTTTGAGGGGCAATGGGGTAATCTTGTCATCTTTTTGGGAATGTTATCTCAGAAGAGAGCTGATGAAAAGAAAATTATTGCTTAAATCTTTGCACTGTAGTCTGTGACTGTATTAACACTCTGTATTAACCTGACAAGTTTGAGAACATATGTGTAGCATATTATGTCACCATAAAATTTTTGTCTTTAAAGGTGCCTGTTTTGTCTATAAAATTATAGTGTTCAAAAGTTAATGAATCAAGGGTAAAATAGTTATCTTTAGATTTCTCAGGGTTTATTGACATTTAAATACACACACACACACCCAGAAAGGAAAAGGACAAATATATAATACTCCCCAAATATACAACATCCTAGAAATCCATTTTCATAAAATGTATTGGGTCAGTATTTTACGAAACAAATCATGGACGACACTACTGTAAATTGAAGCCCTCATCATTTCTCTATGAGGTATTTCTATCCTTGTATCTTTACCATTAAACAACTTGAGCTGGCATTGATGAAGCATATTGATGTGATGTCCCAGAGATGGTCTCCAGAGATAGATGAACATCTTCACCTACAGAGAGGATTTCTAAAGCTAATGAACAAATAGATATAACGTAGCCCTGGGTGCTAACTATCCTGGTTACCTGACTAGAGCCCTCATCAGGAGACATCTCGCCCCCCGTGAAGTCAACAGCTTTGCTATTATTTACTTGTAAATTAGTTATATGATCTAATGAAGTTCTTCTTCCATATAAAGTCATGATGGAGGTGGGTCTTGTATCTATCTGTTGCTTTCATTGGTTAATTAATAAAGAAAACTGCTTGGCCTGATAGGACAGAAAATTAGGTAGGCAGAGTAGACAGAACAGAATGCTGGAAAAAAGAAGCAGATTCAAATAGTTGCCATAGCTCTCCTCTCCAAGATGGATGCAGGTTAAGAATCTCCCTGGTAAGCCACTAGCTCATGGTGCTACACAGATTATTAGAATGGGTTAATCTAGATGTGAGAGCTAGCCACTAAGAGGCTAGTGCTAATGGGCCAAACAATGTTTAAAAAAATACAGTTTCCGTGTAATTATTTCTGGTAAAGCTAGCTGGTGCAGGAGCTGGTGGCAGGACGCAGCCCACTGTTCTCTACAACAAACTCATGTTGGCTTGAAGGAGTCTGCTTTGTTCCTTGGATTTTCACAAGGCATCCTTTGAAACTTGATGAGCTCTCTTATTGGAAAGAGGCTTGCAAATGTATATGCTTCTTCACTTAAATGAACACTTGTCTCCCTATTTCTGTCATAATCCCTCAAAGACTGAACAGTGCAATTTAGGACACTGACCTGTGAGATTTTTCAGAGTTTATTTATTTTTTTACAGCACTGAGGATCTAATCTAGGGTTTCACAGAAGCTAAGATCCTACCTCTTAAATACAACCTCAGCCCTAAGATTATGATTTCTAAAAAGGATAAACATAACATTAATGGCTTGATGATTCTTAGGAGATCTTGGACTCTACAGGGGTATCAACATAGTGGCATATTTACTTCAATGTGTGGACCACATATTGGAGAATCTCATGGCAATGTGAATCCTGTATGTGTGGCTGCCTTCTCTTTCAGAAGGGATACACGTTTGTGGCTGAAGCCTATACTGGTGACGCATATGTGTCAGGCGCGCGCTGGAAACTGCGGCTCATTGGCTCATACAACCCGCTTCCATTTCTCTCCCGAGAGTCTCCGTGCAGCACCTTTACCATAAAGGAGATCAGAGACTACTACATCCCTAACGACAAGAAAATCCTGTTCAGGTACAAGTATATAATGGACAGATAAATGTGTTCTTTACATATTAGTATTTTTTATAAATGAATTCATAATTGAGAATGTAATAAATTTTAAGTTCTGCAATCTTATGGAAATAGGTAACATTAGCGTGACTAGATGGATGCTCGACCAAGCCTGTACAGTTTCAAAGAGTGCTAATACTGTTCTTGGGCTTTGTTTCACACCACTTCCACTATTGAGTCTTCCTGGTCTCGGTGGCTATTTGACTTTTTCCTGGTCCCGCTCAATCTGTGGCCACTCTCTGGTCGTGGGCGGGGCTGGGGATTCTTGTTTGTCACTCCAACCTTCTTTTCATGCTCACCTATTCACACCCCTTGAATTGTCCTAGTACCAATTCCGCTTTCTTTCAATAATTGTTTCTTTGGATTCTAATTCTGACACACCGTTGCCTCACTGTGGGTCTCCTCCTCTCTTCTCAATGCTCCTACACTACTTTGGGAACTTCCTTATATTTGTTACATAAAACTATTGTTTTTGGAATCTCTTAAGACACTGCACTGTCACTCACTCTCCCTTCTCAATTTATTTGTCTATCCTTACTACTAACATACACATTTACACATGCCTATGAAATGTTTTTAATTTTCCATTGACTGTAGAGTAAAACTCTAGCTGTATAGTCAATATTGAATGCTCTTGTCCGGGCGGAAACTGGGAGCACATGAGGGAGGAGGGGGACCCGGTAAACATGAACTCAGCCCCACATTGGGTGCCAGATGAAGGGGAGTGCACCAGATGGGGGGGAATGTGAATAAAGAAATCCTGTAATAGCTCCTAATATGGTATACTAAGGTGTTCTTTATTAAAAGGGAACTCACCGATCACATCAAATAGCCAGGTGTGGTGAGCAGGAAGCCAGAGGGAGAGCAGGCGGTCCCACGGGCCTTTTGGTACCCAAAGCCATGCCCAACCTGGTCTAGCCTCTCACAGGCCATTGGCTGAAGGAGGTTCTCCATCAAACCACTAACCAGGGCTGCCTCACAATAGAACAAAGGGTTTCCTCCAGACACGTGGGCTGTGCTAGTTCATTTTCCTAGCACACTTACTTATTTTCTGATATTCCATCCTCATTTTGCCACTTTGAAAGAAAATTACTGATAATTTTCAAGATGTAAACCTTTTGCATTAAAATGCCCAGTATCAGTAGATGCAGTTACCATTCCAGTGGTAAACATTTTATGTAATGTGTACACATTTTAGGTGATTATCTGTTCATCAGCCTCTATGAGAATTAACGTTTTTTATTTAGCATCACTAAAAATAGATTCTTCTCTCATACAATACACCCCGACCACAGTTTCCTCTCCTCCACTGCTCTGAGCTCCTGCTCTCCAGCTCCGCTCTCCCCAGCTTTATTCACTCTCCGTTTCCTCTTCAGAAAAGAGCAGGCCTCCAAAGAAGACAGCCAAACTAATTGGAGGCCAGACACATGCCCTTTCAACATGGGAAGAAGCACAGTGTCTAATGCATAGTTGGCCTGCATTAAGCATTTTCTTTTTTTAATATAAACTATTCTTCCACATGAATTTAGAACACACATTAAATATCTAAATGCCATTCATAATCAGACAACTAATAAGCAGTCATAGCACTTTGTTCTTCTCTCTTACAACCTTTCTTTCTGGTCATAGTTCACCAAGAACAATGACAGCGAGAACGTGGTGGTTCTGACATCTCAAGCAGTCTTATGTGGTGATCATTTATCAGTAGCATCCAGATGTCTTTAGCTGTTTTATGGCTGTCTAGTCACCACTCGTGTGAATACTCGGCCGGTTACTTGGTCAAAGCCATGGTGGGCATGATCTATGATGCCCAGTTTTTTTTTTTTTTTTAAAAAAAAACTCTATTATTTTCTAGGTTTTATTGTATTGAAGAGATATTTTAAAGGCACAATGCATTGGTGAGTTGGTTTTCAGAGGGAAAAATGTAAAAGCAGACTGCTTGTTTGTTTCCTGACTGCCCAGACACAAATAATCAGACAGAAACTATATTAATTATAACATTGTTTAGTCAAAAACTTAGGCATATTTTTAGTTAACTCTTGTACCTTAAATTAACCCATTTCTATTATTCTGTGTATTTCCACTAGGCTGTGGCTTACTGGTGCCGGTATGTTACTCCTTTGGTGGTTTATGGCATCTTTCTCCTTCGGGAGCTACATAGCATCTCTCTGACTCTGCCTACTCTCTCTCTCTCTCTCTGAATTTCTTTCAGTCTGGCTATATTCTGCTAAGCCATTGGCCTAAACAGCTTTATCACTCAGCAATGATAATACAACATATTCACAACATACAGAGGCTAATCCCACGTCAGTAAAACTAAGTCTTTCTGATAAAAATTTAACAAATAATAATACTCTGCCTGATTTTTTCCTACAATTCTTATTTAATACAAAAACTTTCCCCCTTAAAATTATAAAAACAATTAAATCAAAGCTAAATAAGTAATAACATTCAAACACAGAAATATATATATATATATACACACACACACACACACACAAATATATAAATAGTACAACCCTAAGCTCATGTTTCAGCTTTATACATGAACATATTTTATCTCTAGGTAAAGACGCAGAACATTCTTCTTGGAAGCACACTAAAATGCAGACATTAAAGTTGGGGGTTTGCTCTCAGTTTGTCTTCCTGTAATGTATTTTCAACATTGCCTATAAGAAAGAAAATAAGGAAAAAGGAAAGCACAAACTAAAAATGGAATGATTAATTTACTTTGTTTACTAGTGTGACTAGTTTGCTAGTGTGACTAACTTATTTACTAGTGTGACTAGTTTACTAGTTTGACTAACTTGTTTACTAAAAGCCATGGAACCACACTGAGACCAATTACAGACCAAGAAGTGATGTTTAACCCAAAGCTAAATTAGTCCCAGGAGCTGGTCTTAAAGGTGTGGGACAGAGAGGTGAGGAGTTGGGGAGCAGGCTGCTTGAGGAGTGTGGAGGGGCTCAGCGTTTTCTGAGAATGGAGGCCAGTTCTCTGCAAAGTGCATTTCCAGGGTGCAATATGGAGCGACCAGGCCAGAGAGACTCCTCCCCTGAACCTCTTCTGGAAGGCTCTCCTAACACAGGAACAGAAAACTTTAAGGGTTTTAAGGAAACTGGCATTGTCAGACTTGTGTGAAAAAAAAAATGTGTCTATAATATAGCTGAGTGGCAGTGGCATACACCTTTAATCTCAGTACTGGGTTGGTAGAGGCGGGTGGATCTCTGAGATCTAGGCCAGAGCGAGTTCTAGCACAGCCAGGGCAACACAGAGAAACTGTCTTGAGCAACAGAAAACTAAACAAAAAATGTCTATAATACATTAATTGAAAAAAATTAATATAATTTCTAAGATGAAAGCTATAGCCACATTATCATGAGATTCTATTTAATTGTTCAAGGTGTGGAATATGGAACGTATTAACTCAGGCAGCTTCTTGATGTTGACCGGGATGAAGGGCAATGTGTCAGCAGGTAGAGGAGCAGTTGGACAGCTGCAAGATAGCACAGGTGGTTGCCTTGGTGACTGGAAACAGGCAGTCCGTAGGTCCGCTACAGCTGCCCTGTCAAGCCTATGACACAACACTGAGTGGCTGAACAACAAAAATGTCTCATCTCACAATCAGGAAGTTCACTCTGGAGTCAAGTTGTCCCCAGGGTAGGTGTCTCCAGAGCATTCAGGAAAGAATCTATTTCTTGTCTTCCTCTTGGCATTCCATGGTTTGCTGACGTTCTTTGGCTTGTGGGTTCATCACTCAAATCTTCATTTTCATCTTCATATTGTGTTTCATTTTGTGACTGTTTCTAAAATCTGCCTTATTATTCTAAGGCCACCAGCCATACTGATTTGGTCTCATCCTTTACCTTATTTTATAATGAAAAATCATTTCCACATGAGATGACCTTGTGAGGTCTCCAACATTGGTTCTGTGGGACAGAGAGATACAGTTCAACAAACCAGAAGGAGGTGCGTGCATCTGGAGAGAATGTTTTAAAACATGGAGGTTAAATGGCCTTGGCTGATTGGGCTTGCCTCGAGAAATGTCTGAATGACATCATTTATGTCAGAGGAGGACACAGGGCAATAGCTAATTTGCAGGGTGGTCAGTAGGAAGACTTCTTGTTTGTAAATATTAGTAACAGCCACATCATCCTGAGAGGTAGCTGAGCTAGAGGCTTCAGTTTAGGAATTCTGATCCATTTGACGGCACAGAGAGCCTGGGGAACTGTAGAAGGAATGTTGCTTCCAGTCTGTGAATGAGAGCAGAGCCTTGCTTCTCTGACATGTGTGAGACCATCAATGGCAGAGGGGCCTGAGAAAGCAGACCTGAAGAGAAGGGATGGTGTGAAGCTATTTTTCCCAGACACAGCAGGTATCTAAAGACAAGGCTGGGAGGATCCCTTCAACTCTGAGAGACTCTTTCAAGAGGTCAGAAGATAAGACTAAAAGTTTCCATATGAGATGCACACATGGTTGGGATCTTGGCCAGTGTAAACCAAGACTCTGGATCAGTACCGAGCACGGGAGAGGGAGATGAATTGGTGAGAAGAACAAAAGGGGGTGGGGGACTCCAGAGAGGGGCCCACAAAAGGGAAGGCAGGTCACTTTGGAGGGCAAAGTGATGGATTTCGCTGGTTTACCTTCTGTTTTATTTGCATCTGCTTGGAAAAAAAATCTACCATGTCTTGGGCATTTGTGAAGAATTACTAGAGAAAGAAAACAGCAGAAATACCAAACAAGGGTGAAACTCACAAAGGTCTGCTTCCCCGAAACTGTTTTTGTCCACTCGTATGAATATAAGTGACACGTGGTGGTGGTCACATAACTCTCAAGGATGGTGGCTTGTAGGTCTATCCTGTTCCATAAGTGGCTTCCTGTCATACTTAACAAAATGATACATTTCCTACTTGGAATTCTCCAGCAATGGAAACACACTACTGTTTTTCTTGACTGTCATTTTGGGCTCATCTGTCTAAGTCTGCGGTCACTCTAATGTCTTAGCAAGTCCATGGGCCTTCAAAGCTGTCTTACAAAGATGATCAAATGAGAAAAACCACATCATTTCCTTTACCAGCTCGAGGGAGAGATCGGCGTACTTGCTCACAAAGCTGAACCTTTCTCACCACAGGTATTCCATTAAAGTGTCAGTGGCCCAGTGCATAACAATCCAGGTCCGCACATCCAAGCCCGATGCCTTCATCAAGCTGCAGGTGCTGGAAAGCGAGGAGACCATGGTGAGCACCCTGGGCAAAGGACAAGCCATCATCCCTGCCTTCTACTTCCTGGGAAGTGAGAGAGCACTGAGCTCCCAGTGTAAGTACCTGCCTGGCGTGTGGGCTGCCTGCATGAACAGATGCTTGTGTTGCTTTGGCATCTAAAAGGCTTAATTTTCAATGGAATTCAAATCTTGACACTGTACTTGACCCCAGTGATGCCTTTGTAATTATGTGTTTAATTAGGCTCCAAAACCCAGTAGATCGGATATGACTTTCTCTTAAAGACTTCTTAGAGAAAATTTCTTATACATGAGACTGCTTTTATTTTTTTAAGATGTATGTATGTATATGAGTGTTCACCTACATGTATGAATGGCCCATGCACATGCCTGGTCCCACAGAGGCCAGAAAAAAGACTTGGATCTCCTGGAAGTGGAGTCACTGGTGGTTTTCAGGTACCAGGTGGATGCTCAGAACTAAACCAGGATCCTCTTCAGGAGTTGCATACAGTCTTAGCTGATGCATCATTTCTCCAGTCCCACATGGACATTCTTTTTTATTTTTAAATTGATTTTTATTGAGCTCTACCATTTTTTTCCGCTCCCCTCTCTGCCTCTACCCCTTCCCTTTAACCTTCTCCCATGGTCCCCATGCTCCCAGTTTACTCAGGAGACCTTGCCTTTTTCTATTTCCCATGTAAATTAGATCCATATATGTCTCTTAGGGTTCTCACTGTTGTCTAGGTTCTCTGGGATTGTGATTTGCAGGCTGGTTTTCTTTGCTTTATGCTTAAAAACCACTTATGAGTGAGTACATGTGATGATTGTCTTGCTGGGTCTGGGTTACCTCGCTCAAAATGATGTTTTCTAGCTCCATCCATTATTTTTTCTGCTATATAGTACTCCATTGTGTAAATGTACCATATTTTTCTATTCATTTTTCACTCAAGGGGCATTTAGGTTGTTTCCAGGTTCTGGCTATGACAAACAATTCTGCTATGAACATAGTTGAGCACATGTCACATGGACATTCTTAATAAATATCTCTAAGACCAGAAAATTTGAAAGGATGCAGTGGGTTTTTTCCTTCTTAAAATAAGCATGTCCTTTAAAATACGCTCTATTCTATAAGTGTATATGTAGCTCATTTAGTCAGTAATACCAATGTCCATCAAATATACTAATATAATATTTCTCCTTTTTAGCTAGCAAGCAAATTCTCTTATCTCATACTTCACCTAAAAAAGAACCAGAAGTAATGACAAAGAAAAAAACCGGGCAAACAGGCCAGAAATCCTTTAAGGGCAGACCTGGGAGTGTGGCGGTAGAGGTAGGTCTGCCCCTGCTGGAAGAAGAAGTTATGAATGTGCCTACTATAGAAGAAAATTCTAGCACACCACAACAGGTACATTAACTGAAAAAAAAAAAAGAATTATTTAGGGCTAGGAAGATGGTTCAGTGGGTAAAATCTCCATATGTGACTCCAGGCTGGGATGCTGAGCCGAGCAGATCCTAGAGCCAGTTAGCCTACACGAATGCAAAGTTCTGCATTCAGTGTGAGACTGTCTTAAAAAAGAAGGCAGAGTGACTGCGAAAGGAACTCAGAACTGACTCTGGCCTCCACGTGCACATGTGGAGACCAAGTGTGCCTAACACACAGGTACACAGGCACACAGAGTGAGCAAACCACATTCAAGTGCACCCGATCCAGATGTGCAGGCACACAGAGTAACCAAATCGCTGTTGTCTATAATTTGGTCATACTGTGTGTCTGTGCGCATGTGCACCTGATCCACATGTACATAGGCACACAGTATGACCAAATCACAGACACCTGCACCTGATCCACATGTGCACAGGCACACAGAGTGAGAAAACCACATTCAAGTGCACCTGATACACATGAACAGTTACATGGAGTGACCAAATATATGCAAAAAAAAAAAAAAAAAACCCACAGACGAATCTAGCACAAAATATAAACAGGGATGATGTCCAAGGTCACACTACATAGACATTATTACAGGCAGATGGCAAACTAAAAAGAAGAATGAATCAAGTGGTTGGGGTCTTAATTATCATGGACACCCAACTGCCCAACTGAGAAGGGAATGAAAGTCTGTTAGGAAGAAGGTAAGTCAGTCAGTGATCCAATTGAAACAGTGCAGCTGAGGAGCAAAATTAGAATCATATCTGGGGATTTGAGACATCTCATTGTAATGTCTTTGTCTTGGTATACCCAGGATATTTTACTACTTCTATATATGTGCCTCTGAGCACCATGTGTGTGAGTATTCCCATACTCATGTGTCAAAGCACACCACAGAAAGCCAGAGGACAACCTCAGGTTGGGCTCCCTGCCTTCTAACTTATTTGTAGCAGGGTCTCTTTGTTGTTTGCTACTGCTCATGCTTGTGTTAGCTAGCCCAGACATCTAGGCAGTCTTCTGCCTCAGGCTCCTTGCCACAGGAGCACAAGGTTACAGCACAGCCACCACACCCAGCTTTAGAAGCATTCTTGAAATTTGAACTCAGGTCTGTGCACTTTCAGAAGTACCTTACTCATTCAGCCATCTCCCCACTTCACTGAGAATATTTTAAAAGATGTGTTTGGGGCTGGAGAGATAGTTGGTGGTTTAGAATGCTTGTTGCTCTGGCAAAGGACACAAGTTTGGTTTCCAGCACCCATGCAGAAGCCCACCTTCAGAGACTGAATCCTCTCTTGCCCAGCAGGCCACCTGCACTCATTTGCACACATGTATAAAACTAAAGTAATTATTTGTAAAAAAGATAAATATTTTGTGATAAAAAACCAATGAGTGCTTCAATAAAAGTCAATGCTTTTAGATATAGACATAAATATGTAGTACTAGCATAATGTAATAGCAAATACATTATTAATAATAAATAGTTTAAAAGCCCTAAGTGTGGAAACATAAGCTAAATAATCTTTTACTTCAAAAGAATAGCAACTAAGAATTTATGAAACATAGCTAACTCGATGAGTTTTAATAAAAACTCTACAAATTATGCTTTGTCAGCAACACCAATGCGCGTTTAGTGAAATACTTACTTCAGTTAATCAGTGAGGCATGGATGATCTGAAACATGAGGCGAGCTAATGCTATGAGAGTTAGAAGTGAGCTGAATAATAACTCACTGAAGGGGAGACAAGGTTCTGAGAAGGATGAAGAAATAAACCAATGAAACATGCAAACAAAACCCCTCCAAATGAATAAAAAATTCACTAGTTTCACATTTTACAATTCTAAAGTATGTATGCTACTCGTAAGACCAAGAAAAACACAGAAGGCATGAATGTACAAACACTTGAAATGGCACAAGATTTCACAGGCATTGAGTAGTATGGACAAGTCTGTGCTTGCAGTTAGACACTGGGGCAGGGGGTAAATAAGGGACTGGTGAGCATGAGAAAGGAGTTTGGCCAAACACATTCATTAGAAAATAATAATCTGAATAAAGAGATAAAGCAATAAAATTACAATTATAATAACTTCAAAGTTTTCTTTGCTAAGTAGCATGTGCCCTGGGAGCTTATGCTCAACCTGCTTTCTCATAGAATCAAGACGACCAGCCCAGGGGTAGCTCCACCCACAGTAGAATGGACCCTCCCACATCAATCACCAACTAAGAATTAAGATAATGCACAGCAGGCTTGCCTGCAGCTTGACTTTGATGGAGGCATTTTCTTACCTGAGGCTCCCATCTCTCACATGACTCTCGCCCTGTGCCCAGTTTGAAGGTACTTATGCATCATGAGGTTCTTCCCTCTGGACCCCAGATTAGGCACACACCAGACCAAAACACCGATTTCCAAGCACAAACAAAACATGAAGAGATCCTTTATTAAGCAGGGCAGGGACAAGATGACTGAGTCCTGAATCCTGAATTGGGCAGAAATAGCAGCAAATAGTTTTTCAAGTGTTAGAGGAAAAAGGGAGAGGTCTGTGTTAGAGGGAGTTAGGGTGTGTTGATAAGTTCTGATTGGTATTTTAATTAGGTTAGTCAAAATAATGAATTTGGATTGCTGGAACTTGGTGTTTTGAGAGTTGTGTCTGTTTGTTCAGTCTCAGGAATAAGTCAGTGGTCAAATAAGGGAGAGACCTTTGTGACTAGCTTTAGGAATGTAACCTAACAATTCAGCATGGGGGAGAGGGTTAAAAGGCAAAACCTTTCAGTGCCCTGTTTGTCATGCCCAGGCCTGCTAGAGCCCTTCACAATTAACATAAAACTAGCCAGCATAAAAAGAAACATTGATTTTTTTTTTAAAAAGAGGTAAAACTGTTAGTTAAAGAAGAAAAGGTAACCTATTAGAGGCTAGAGAACTTGCTTCTCCTTCACCACAGCTAACACTATAAATAAAGGTGGATTCCAGATACGCTGCAGATTTAAGTAGGAAAATTTAATCCATAAATATAATAACAGATAATGCAGGACACTGGCTTTATAACTTGAGTACAAAGAACAGAGACTCCTAGAAGCCAACCTTGTTGGAAAGATCCTCTCAAGCTCTGCAATAATATAAGAAAGCATGGAAATGTCACAGAGATGAGATTTTACTTTATGCCCATTGCACTGATTAACAACTAAGAATGTGGATGACAGAGGCAGTGGCCAGGGTGCAATGTTAAATGCATTTTCACTGTGTGATTTTCACTGTGTGTTAGAGGTTGTCTTTGTTACTGTATTGTTGCTATGAAGAGACACCATGACCAAGGCAACCTATAAAAGGAAGCATTTAACTGGGGGCTCACTTACACATTCAGAGTGTAAGACTATGACATCATGGTGGGGAGCATGGCCGAAGGCAGGCCTGGCACTGGAGGGATGCAAGAGCTAACATCTTCTCTGCAACTTGGAGGCAGAGAGACTGGGCCTGGCATGGGCTTTTGAAAGCTCAAAACCCACCCTCAAGGACACACCTCCTCTAGCAAGCCGCACTTCCTAATCCTTTCCAAAACAATTCTACTAGCTTGGCCCCAAGCATTCACACATATGAGCCTATGGGGACCATTCTTACTCAAACCACAACAGAAAGTGGTGGCAAACATGTATCATTTAGTTAACCTATGATTGTATGATTTATAAAATGACACATTATAAGCCTGACCTAATCCGTCTTTCAGTGCGTTTACTGTATGGGTTTTTTTGGTTGTCCTGACTCATTGCCTTCCCTTTCACAGTGCTACAAGTACATCATACAGTGCTTGGTGATGTTTAACAGCTGGCCTCTCACAGAAACGCAGCAGGTGTTTGTTCAAGCACTAAAAGACTTAGAGAAATTTGATACCAAAGGTATGTTACCCTAAATAATTTAAAAACATTTATTTTATTTTACATGTAAGGGTGTTTTGCCTGCATTTATATAAGGACACCAAGTGTTTGCCCAATGCCTCTGGAGGTCTAAAGAGGGTATTAGATCTCCTGAAACTGGAGTTACAGATGTCTGTGAGCCTCCATGTAGGTGCTGGCAATAGAACCCTTTTCTGCAACAGCAACCAATGTTCTTAATATTAATACTAAGACATCTCTCCAGCTGCACACTTTAAATATTACTCATGCCATTTATATCTTACATGCTTATCACAGAATTATAAAATGTTATCGCTCACAGTGTATAGTCTCTCATATTTTTTATATTGATTATGTTTCAATATTTTTACTATATAATTTATAAAAAATAAAAATATTTCATCATTATAGCCTTGCATGTTTATAAGGTCATGTTTTGTCTACTCAACAAAACTTATGCACCAATTATACTTGTGAACCTTTCAAGAAATATACAGACAAATTTAATGTTTATAAAATTCTATTACCCTTACTTGCTAGGAAAGAGTAATAATAACGATAAACTCTGAAATTAAGACATACATCTTTAATTTCAGCACCCAGGAGGCAGAGGCAGGTGGATCTCGGTGAGTTCAAGACCAGTATAGTTTCCATAACTATAGGTATCTAGGGTTGCATAGTGAAGCACTGTCTCAAAAATGTGTTATGATAAGGATCTATATGTGAATTAAATATTCACAATTGCATGCATAAGTAGAAATAATAGAGAACAGTACAATGCTGTGTATGCTACTGTGCTCAGCAAAGCTTTTGCCTCCCTTCATCCCTTCATCCCTCCGAACTTTCCTTCCTGTTCTCTAGGGATAAATCATAGTGTTAATAAATGTTAAATTATAACCCTGGAGGCTTAGAATTACAGTAGAGTAAAGGATAAGACCCAAACCCTCTGTTTGCCTGTGTGGGCTGTTCCATGAGTTATCTAAATCTCTTAAGACTTGTTTTCATATTATAATCATTTGTTACATCTGTCTTGTATAATGATATAATGAAGATAGTCATGCTACTATTGCTCAAATCAATCCCAAATGCATAGCAAGTAACAGGGGCCACATTACCCAAGAAGAGCTCATGAGAAGAGAGTGACAGTGGTGGAGACATAGGTAAGTGAATCACACAGCTAGGCACAAGCAAGGCTTTGGGTTCAATCTCAGAGGGGGAAGAGAGGAGGGGAATGTCAAAGGAAGGGGGAAAGGAAAGGAAGGAGAGAGAATGGGAGAGAGGGAGGAAGAGGTGGTAGAGAGGAGGGAAGAGAGAGAGGGAGAGGAGGAAAGAGAGAAAGAGAAACATCAACAACCTGATTAAAATCATAAGGGAATCTAGCTAGTAGGGGAAATATGTTTTGAAATACTATCTAATGAGATTTATGTATACTCAATGACAGAAGAGATTGGGGTACACACACACTAGGCTATCGAAGGTAAGACAGCAACGCACAGTTCAGAAATAAATTTAATTTAAACCCCCTGTGCAAAGTGTGACATTAGCAATGTGATTTAAGCCTCTAAAAGGAAAGTCCTCCTGAGATGAGGAGGTGCACTGTAACTAAACTTTGCTGCCTGAAGCTGAACAGGACCAGCTTGTCAACAGGTAGTCCCCCAGCACTTCTTTCCTACATTGATGTACAAGTTGATGTCCTCCAGGGCTTCCTAATTAGAGGCACACACCCATGAGGTCACACATTTTATAACGTTGAGTCAGTGGGACGGTTTCCAGCTCACAGCTTATTCGAGAACATGCTGCCAACACATGCAGACTTAGTGAAAGTCTTGCACACTAAATTAAGCAACCTGATAATGGCTTCATCATATGAATTAATCAACTAGATTTAAAGGGCATAGCATGAATATGGGCAATTTTGACATTTTTATCAGCATCAAGAAGAAATATATAAGAACAAAAGTCTTTGTATTGTATTGAGATTAAATTGGTATCACTCCAAACTTGCTTGTATAAAGATTTTTAATTATAATCTTACCCCAAAACACCACAAATAAAATGAATAGAAAACAAGCAAAAACCCGAGACAATTAAATGCTGCAGATGTTAAGTGTGGTTTTGAAACAAAAAAAAAAATGTACTAACAAGACTAGAGAAACTGAAAAACACATAAAATATGTAGTAAAATAATTTCAAAATAGGAGACATAAATCCTCCCTTTTAGGTAATTATATTCAATGTAAATTAAATGTGCTTTACTACAAAACATGATCCAACTCTATACATTTATAAAAGAGGGCATCTTTTGATTTAAAATATACAAACAGTTTTAAGACAGAAGAATGGAACACACATTACAAATAGCAATCAAATGAATCCAAACAGTTATGTTAGTTATTTTATAATGCTAAAGAGACCACATATTAATAAAATAAAATCGTTATAAACATATGAACCTAACATCAATGCTGATAAAACACATGAGGCAAAACTAGTATTGAAGAAGAAATTGCTAATTCCACAGCTAGTTGGAAATTCAAATACTGCACTTTAAGTGGTGGAAAGAAATTTAAACAGAAAATCAGTAGGATTATAAAATGCTTGAATAATACAGCAAACAAACCTTTCCTAGGAACAGAATTCTCCACTCAGCAGCACCAGAACACATGTTCTTCTCATGACCAATAGAACATCTGGAGGATGCCAACATATACAGTGGTGCCACAAGTCTAAACAGTATAAACCGAGTTTAGATCTGTTTAGCTGAGACTAAACAGATGGGAAGGTATAGAAATAATGCAGCTATGTTCTCTGATCACAAGTGAGGAAAACTAGAAACCAATAAGAGACGAATGTGGAGATTTCATAGATGTGTAGAAAGCAGCATTATCTCAACATAATTGCCTGCATTAAGAACAACCACTGAAGGATGGGGTCTAGAGAGATGGCTCGGGGGCTAAGAACACTTAGTGCCCTTGCAGAGAACCAAGATTCAGTTTCCAGCACCTACATGGCCACCCACAACTGCCTGTAACTCCATCTCTAGAAAATCGTATGCCTTCTGACGTCTGGGGGCACATATATGCACAAGTGTCACATACACAAACACACACACACATACACGCACACTCAGACACACACACACACACACACACCTGCATATAAAAAAAATCTTTTAAAAAGAAAAACTTCAAAGCTAGAGAAGAAAATTAATCCTTAATCAAAAGGAAGGAAATAATAGTAAAGGTTAGAGCATAGATGAATAAATTGTGTATATGCAGTGTATGAAATAAAAGACAAACACAGTGGCTAGTGTCTGATAGTGGCATAATCTTCTTTATAACTTCTATATAAATCCACTGCTTTATATAGACCAATGTTGAGTTATGCTATAATGAATTATACCTTAATTTTATTAAAAAAATTTGACTGGCTCTTAGGAAGCATTTGTTCATTTGCTTACAAGGAAACCAATCCAACCTCTAGATGAAACATGCTTGCCATGTCCCTACAGGAAGTGGCCTTGTCATCATTTTGGCTTTCACTGCTTTCCATTTCCGTGTCTTTTTAGCTCATGTAGAAAAGCATGAAGAACTAGTTACCATAGGAAGCCCAGATTCCCACGCTGTCAGTGAAGGGCAGAAATCTGTGGGGATTTCCAAAACAACGCGGAAAGGCAAAGATAAGGCTGCAGAGAAAGAGAAGTTGGCCAAGGAAAAGCAAACACCTCGCTTTGAACCTCAGGTGGGTCCGATGCGATTCCCTTACTGAACAGACCCTGGTAGCACTTGCTGTCCCTCAGGACAGAGAGGGAGGCAGCAATAGGAAGAAATGAGAACTCACCGTCCTAGACTCCAGAAGTGAGTGATCACTTACATTTGAAAGATCCTATTTCTTAGCTGTGTTGTTGAAGAACCAGAGTTTGGCCGGATCCACAGATTTCTCTCTCAGCACCTTGACAGTTCTCTATCAGTCAAGGTTCGACACTGGGAAAGTTCTATCACCTCATTTTTGAAGTCATTTTAAAGAGTAAAGCTAAAACCCTAGGCTTCAAAAGTAAGAGAGAACTTTCCATCTGAGACTTAGTTCTCATTAAAATACTAAGAAAATCATGTAGGAAGCAAGGTCTTCTCGGTAGTAATGAAACCAAATTTCAGTGAAAACTTATTTAATGGTTGCAACCTTCTCTTCCTCAGTTACATTATTTCAGATGGTTACATTATTACTCTTCTTCAGTTACATTATTACTCTTCTGCACTGCATTCTGCAAGCACACAAGTTTTAACCTTCAGCTTTCAACTTGCCTGCTGGGGTCCTGGAGATCCCGCTTCCAGAGCCTGGTGACTCAAAGCCAGTGAACTATGAAAATCCTTTTTTTCCAAGTTGCTTTTGGTCATGGAACTTATCATATCAACAGGACATACATTCCAGCTTATTAAATAGAAACTGTTGGAGAGAATTTGGCAGAGAACAAGGGTCTCTCTCCTTCTTTGATTGTTCAGGAATAAACTTCTCATATGTAAAAGTCAAAACCCATTTCTGCTCCCTCCAGCCCGTGCAATTGTTTCTTCAGTCATTGAAGTAGTGCTCACTTCTAGAGTGAATCTGTAAATGATCAAGTGTCTTCTTTACAATTTTTGAAGATACCATGAGTAGCCATAAGTATAATTTAAATTTTATTTAAAATTTTTTAGACAGTGTGTGTGTGTGTGAGTGTGTGTGTGTGTGTGTGTGTGTGTGTGCATTCACATACTCATAGGTACCATAGTGCACATGTGGAGGCCAGAGGACAAAATATGGGAGCCAGTTCTCTCTTTCTACCACATCTGCCCTGGGGTTGGAACTCAAGAGTCACAGGTTTGGCAGCAAGCACCCTTGCGTGCTTAACTGGCTAGATTTTATGTCTAAGCCAACACAGCCTAGAGTCATGTGGGAAGTCAGTTGAATAGTTGCCTGTATCAGATTGACTTGTGGCCATGTCTGTGAGGAATCGTCTTCTTCAATGTTTGATGCAGGGTCCAGCCCCCTGTATTTAGCACTATTCCTAGGTGAGTAAGGCTTGGTTAGATATGACAACGAGCTGAGCACTAGCCAGTAGGCAACCTTCTTCTGTGTTTTTTGCTTCAGTTTATGCTTGAGCTATTTCTTGACTTCCTTCCAATAATGGACCTCAAAATCTAATCCTAAATCAACCCTTTGTCTTCCAAGGTGCTTTCAGTCATCACATTTTTTCACATCAACAGAAAGAAAAAAAACCAAACTACAACACCCATCAGCCTAACTTAGACTTTACTGTGTATAATTTGAAGTTAAGATTGCATCAAGTGATGCGCATAAACACTTGTCTTTCTTTCATGCGCATATGATACGTATGAATGTGTGTGTGTGTTTGTGCACGTATGTGTAGGTACATATGTGTTCATGTGCCTGTGGAAGCTCAGGATTAATGTTGGGAGTCTCCCTCAATCACTTTCCACTATGTTCATTGAGGCAAGGGCCCTCAGCTGGATTGGGAATTCATCAACATGGCTACCCTAGCCAGCCAGTTTGCTCTGGGGATACTATCTTTACCTCTGAGCACTGGAATTCCAAGTGGGTTGCTGCGAACAGTCAGCATTGAGCTTCTGAACGCCACTCCTCACCCTTTCCAAGCAAGCATGGTTTATCTGCTGAGACATGGCCTCAACTCCGAAGGCACAAGTCATAATTATACAATCCATTGGCTTCCACAAGTATATACACCGTGTAACTGAAGGTAAAAGTTGTAGACTATGTTCAGAAGCCATTGCTGCCCATTTTGTCACGCCTGCACCAGAGTGCCAGAGAGAACTCGCCACTTGCTTTCAGTCACCACGCTACTTCTGCCTGTCACAGAAGTCAAATAAATACCTCACCCAAGCGGAACTACTTGGTGTTATTCATTTTACTAAAATGTATGCCTGTAGGATTCTTCCACATGGTGGTGTACGACAGTCTTGATTTTTGTTTAGTGCTCAGCAGACAACATAGGAACAGCTGTAAGTTGGTCATTCACCAGCTGATAAACCTTCATGCTATTTACTTCATTTGCTATGGCTGCCGTGAAAATGAACACTGGGCACTCTTACAGAAGTCTTGTGCAAATTATGGTTTGATGTCTCTACGTTAAGTAGCTAACAGTGAAATCACAGTTTAGGCAGTGAATCCTAGAACCCTCCTAGGAGAGAAAAGCATTCCTTTTTAAAACTTATTTTCTCCCCCTAGCCAATACCCACTGCTCACTCTCAGCAAGAAGATCCAAACAAGCCCTACTGGGTTTTGAGGCTGGTTTCTGAACACAGTGACTCAGACTATGTGGATGTGAAAAAGGACACAGATCGGTCGGATGAAATACGAGCCATGAAGCAAGCTTGGGAGGCGACTGAACCAGGGAGGGCTATCAAGGTCACGTGCCGGAAAGGCTGTTCTTACTCTTCCTGGGTAGACGCGGTCTGAGACATGAGCCCTGTCTCAGCCACACGGGATTTCTTTTAGGTGTGGGATTTGGAATTGCATCAGATACTAGCTGAATTATGACATGAGGTGTGCCAAACTATGAGACCCCTCCTCCACCCCCTCATTTTTACATAGCCGAGCAGGGCTGGATCCACAGGTGCCCTGAAAAGCCTCAAGTGAGAGCCCGCAATGTTTATTTTCCTACGAGGATCAGCTTTAGAATAAAAAGTATGTGCTGCCCTCTGGTGGAATTTAAGTGTCTGTGTCACTTTCTCTTATGCAGTGGTTCTCAACCTTCCTAAGTGCTGTGACCCCTTAGTAAGGCTCCTTACATTGTGGTGGCCTCCAATCATAAAATTATTTTATTTGCTACTTTCATAACTGTAATTTTTATACTATTACTAACCATAATGCAAATATTATTGGAGATAGAGTTTGTCAAAGGGGTAGCGACCCACAGGTTGAGAACCACCACCTTATAGTGAAACAGTCATTTTACCTGCACTGTTCCTTTTCCTAATTCAGGGTAAACGAGGCAGATAAAAAATTATTCTGAAACAATTGGATTTAAGATAACATTCTTTGTATATTAGCTTAGCATGGTGGGTTGTGCTCTTTCTCTTCCTTGTTCTCTGTCGTAATCTACAGACTGATGAAATCACAGAGGGCTCTGAATTTTAGTCGAGTTAGTGAGGAGTGGGCCTGATCTAAACTAACTTATTTGTGTTTACTCTTTAATCTTCTGTATTCTCTGAGCACATCAGCTTGCTTCTGTCCGCTCTGTTTGCTGCTTTTCAATGAGCACACAGGATGACTGACGTCTGTCTTCCAGGCTGCACAGGCCCGTTTGAAGTACCTCAACCGGTTCATCAAGAAGCCATCTGATGTCCCTGGCCAAGAAACTTTGTCTGCAAGCCAGACTCAAATTAAAAGCACAGAAGAAGGTCAGTGGAGGCCACCCAACTTCTCAGGCATTTGGCAGGGCCTCCTTAGTGACAAGGAATTATTTCAGAGTTTCTGGTACTCAGGATGGTGAAAGGCCATGGGGCTTCACATCAGGACATGAATAGCCTTTTGATTATCAAACCGCTTGTGCTTTCTCTTCTAAGACTCACATGCCCGTTCTCCACACATGAGCAGAGGTGATTTTCCCTAATTAAGCAAAGTTGAAGGATATGGTACGGTGGCACTCACCTGAAATCCCAGCATTTGGGAGGTAAAGGCAGGAGGCTGAGAAGTTCGTGCCCACCCTCAGCTATAGAGTGGATTCAGGGCCAGCCTGGGCTACAGGAGAGTCTGTCTTGAAAAGGAAAAAAAAGATAAGGAAAAGATGGAAGCAGAGATGAAACGAGTGGTTACTCAGTGTGATGGTAGTCATGTGGAATTGGAGGCGGTCCTATTACTGCCATAAACTTGGCTCCTTCTTAAGAAGAATAAAAATAATAATAAGATAGTCATAATGACGATAACTACTTATATGGAACGTTTGTCATGGCTTGGAAACTTGCATTTCTTAAATTACAGTTGACCCTAGTGTCCAAAGGTTATCACTCCCAAGACCTACAATGTCTATCAAAATACACAGGCATTCTAGACCCTTCTAGGACATGGTGATGTCTTTGCATTCAATCTATGCACATTTTCTACATGCTTTAAATTATCATCATAATTCTTATAATCATAATTCAATCTAAGTGCTTTATAAGTAGTTGTTATGCTATATCATTTAGAGAATATAAAGGCAAACAATGTGTATATGTATGTGTATATATATATTTATGTATATGTGTATGTTCATCACCAGTAAAACTAACATAGAACTAACTACGCAGTAGATAACAAAATAACATTTTCAACTACATATTTCAAATTGTTTAGTACTTATTATGCTATGTGTTTGTGCATGTGCATGCTGGAAGGATGGTCGCCACACTACACGTATAGAGGGCAGACAACTTTGCTAGTCAGTTTTTTCCTCTACATGGACCCCAGGAGTTGAACTCAGATCACTAGACTTACATAGCAAGCATTACTTTACCCTCGTGGGCATCTGTCATCCTTTAACCATATATGTTTAAAATGCTGTATTAATTTATTAATTTTTATGTTTTTTATGTTATGTGTGTGTGTGTTTTCCTGCATGTATGTTTACATACCACATGTGTGTCTGGTGTTCAAGGAGGCCAGAAGACATCATCAGATCTCCTGAAACTAGAGCTATAGCCAGTTGCCATATGGGTGCTGGAATTCAAATATGGGTCTTCTAGAAAAGCACCTGTGCTCTTAAACACTGAGCCATTTCTCCAGCCCTGCCTTAACAAATTCTTGATTAGTGGTTAGTTGACTAAATCCATGGATACAAAGCCCAGTGATACAGAAGACAAACTATATTTTATTTGGCATTTATACACCAACTAATTGATGTACTTCTTGATCTCCAAGGTAGAGAAAATCTCAATAATATTTCTACATTCATGAGAAACAAGAGACCCTACAAGCACTCAGACCTGGCCCTCCTTTGAACCATTTGTCTTCTCGTACATGCCCAACTATATCCAAGTACCACTGCTCTAAACTTATATGGAGGCAGAAGCAATTCACATCCCAAACTCTGCATTCCATTCAAATTAGAATATAATGCAAAGTAAATCACCTACAATGGATGAATAAATAGGAGAAGAGTGCATGGTTAACATGAAATTTAGGGTTGGTTATTATGGTTTCTTCATGGCCTAGAAGTCACTGTTAAAATCACCACTAAGGAAAATCCTCCTAGCTTTAGGATCTTCACAAGTAAGAACCCCCTTCAGTTTTATTTTAAGAAAATTTAATGCCAAGTCTTACTAGTCCCTTCCCAAAGAGAAGTGCCTTGCCTATGTACAGTGGTTCCAATACTTAAAACCTCACTTCTGTCAATATTGTCCCAGTTTCTAAAAGCTTCTGATTATATGTGGCTTTCATATTCCAAGAGGTTGCCAGGCTCACTACACACTCATGCCTACACTAGTCATATCATGCTTTGACACCCCGATGCTGTAGGTTAGACACTACGAAGCTATGAAATTGTGTCTCCAAATCTGAGCTCCTAGAAGCAAGCCTTGTTAGATTTGTTTTGCAAGTGACTTCGCGGAGTGCAAGTTATTCTTTTTCAGGAACGTATACATTATGCTATAGGAGAAGTAGCAGGAGGTGCTGGGAAAGACGCAGACACCAAAGAAGTGCCGCCACCTGCAGCGCCGGCAGCAGGAGGTTTGCTCTGGAAGAAGTGGCAGCTGTCCAAGAGCATCAAGGACCTGTCAAAGTCTTCAGGCAGTGACAGCAAAACGTCTGTAACAGGGAAGGAAGAGAAAGAGCAGAGTGCACCTAAGGAGACTGTTGGTGAGTTCTGATCTGGCTGGTAAGGTAAGATGGACACTTGACTTTGAAACAGCAGTATCCACAGATTATAACACACATGTGAAACTGGGGCTCCCAAAATAGAAAAAAAAAGTGCACCTGTCACAGCTGGCACCACAGCATGGCTCCCTGGGATATTAATCTAGAGTTCTCTCATCGCAACAAGGCCTATAGTAAATGCTGAAATTAGAAAAAAAATACTATTGACTAAGAATTCTTTATCCAGTTAAAAACCATTGTTAAAAACTTAAGTCAAAATGGGAGTACAGTTATAGTTTAGTGGTAGAACTCTTGCCTAGCACATGCAAAGTTCTAAGTTCAATTTAAAGCACTGAAAAAAAGCAAACTTAAAAAGGAGGAAGTGATTAAGGAAAAATAAGTACATCTTCCTGAAGACAAACACCAATAGATGTGAGTCTAGAATAGATGGTTTAAAATAAGTGTCTGGATTAAGATAAAATGACCCCAGAAAGTAATTCAGATCCACAAGAAAAGCTCATTATGTAGATATATGTCTGAAGAAATCAGAATCGTATTTCCAAATTTTTAATTGATTTGAAAGTAATTGGAAAACTGTACTGGTTGGCTTCTGACACATAAGCAGCATGCCAATAGTAGTACAAATGGTGGCTGAGGAAAAGGAGCTGTGTAAGAAAAACGTATTATCTCCTGCTTTCACGAATACCAATGTGATCTGAATAGTGGGAAATGCAAGTGCTTATTATAAAAACTATTCTCAAACAAATGAAAATGGTAGCATAACATAGGGAAACCATCAAACATGGGCAAGGCTAAGAGGGGAGTCTTTAAGGATGAACGCCACCTTCCAAAAAGTATGATCGCTACAGCTCATGGGGCAGGAGTACTGAGAACAAAGGCAGCTCAAATTTACAAAGAAAGAAGTAAAAACCAGAGCAGAAATAAATGAATTAGAGACTGAAAATCAAAATATGAATGAATACCTACACTTGACTTTAAAAAGGGGGGAGGACTCAATTAAGCAAAAATAGGATGTGGAAAGAAAGACATTAAAATTAACAGCAGAGAAATACAAAAGTGGTGTTAGTGATTATTATGAACAACTGTTTGCCGGCAGTGACCTAAAATAGATAGGCAAGTTTCTGGACACGCAGCTTACAGAGATGATGAGGGCCTGGGCTGGGGGACAGCTCAGTAGGTAAAGTACTTGCTATGGAGCAGAAGGACCCTAGTTCAGGTCTGCCCCTCGCGTGCGTGGCAGCTTGGAAACATGTGGATCCCTGAGTTCACTGACCAGGGAGTCTACTGAAACAATGAGCTCTGGGCTCAGCAAGTGACCATGTCTCCAAAGGTAAGGTGGACAGCCATAGTGGAAGCCTCCTGTTGAAGAAGCTTCTGTATGCTTCCCTACACACACACACACACACACACACACCACACAATTTAAAATAAAATAAATCTGTAAAAGCCCTGACAAAGCAAATACAACAACACATTAAAAATATTATTCACTATGATCAAGTTGGATTCCCACCAAGGATGTAAATATAATTTAAAAGATTATTAAATTGGATATGCCACATAAACAGAATAAAGGGCAAGAACTCAGGGAGGCTGGGCCAAAGTCAGTCTGTCAATCAGAAACTTGGTCCTGTGATAACTAAGCCATCCATACAGGGTTTCACGGATCCATGCACAAGGATGAATGCCTGGTGGCCTAATTCACTAGCTCTAGAAATTCTGTATAGGTATATTTTGTTTGACACAGTTTTTTTCTAATATCCGTAAGATTTGTTATTCTTCCTCTTGCCCAGTTGCTCTGGTAAGCCCTTGCAGACTATGTTGAATGTGACGAATGTAAGCATCCTTGTCTTATTCCAGACCTTAAAGATAGTTTTTGACTTTTTTTTCTGTTCAGTAATACTAGAATTGGTATCCATATGACCTATGTCTTACTTGAGAAATGGCCCATGAAGTAAGAAAAGGCAAGCAAAGGAGGCAATCAGGGAAGACGACACCATTACTTTCTGGAAAGCCATCAGTAGGATCAGTAGTTGAGTGGGTGATGAATGAGAGAAAAAGCAGCCGTGCCTGGAGCCTTTCTGGGTCAGAGAATGTTCTCTCAATGATATGTCAATCCACGGCTCCTTACAGTTATCCAAACCCATACAATATTTCCAACCTAGAGTAAACACTAAAGTAAACAATGGTGTTTGGGAGATGGTGGCCCTTGGGAAATATCAACAATGGGGAAAGTTGTGCATGCATTGGAGAAGGGTTAAATTGAGTAACTCCAGTAACGCTGTGATTCCAAAACTACTCTTAGAAATAAGAATTGAAAACATAGAGAATGAAATGGAAAGATTTTCTTCTTTGTAATTACAACTTTTATCATGATCTTAATCACAGTCACTTTGGGTAGAGGGCTAGAGTTGGGTTAGTGAGATAAAGTACCTGCTTGCCATGTAAGCCTGACCATCTGAGTTCACTGCCTGCCACAATAAAGTCAGATGCAGTGTCGTGTGTCTGTCCTCCTGGTGCTGCTGGAGATGGGAGGTGGGCATAGAACGGGTTGGAGGTTCGCTGGCCAGCTGGCCGTAGTGTGATGTACAGCAGCAGCAATAAGAGAAATCCCGATTTACCAAGGTTGAAGGTGAGAGCTGACTCCCAAAAGCCATCCTCTGCTCCCCCGCCCCCGCTCCGTGCATGCACCATATGCATGCTAGCACATCAAAAGAAAGAAAGAAAGAAACAAATAAAAACTTACTGTGGTTTGAAAATCCCTTAAGAGGTTAACTGCCATTATTTTACCTCGTGACCCAACTCATTCCTGCTTATAGGAGATGTTTAGGAAACAAACCTAGGTTGACCAATGTAGACTAATGACTGGCCTGCCCGGAGCTTCTGGGGGAAGGAACACTCTGACTATGGAAGGACAGGAACCGGTCTGAATTATGCAAATGTCTTAAAACTGGGTTTTATGGTGATCCAAGAACCTACTAGATTTATTTTAAAAGTATTGCATGTATCCTTCAGATGAGGTAGGTTTTTTTGTTCGTTTTGCTTGAAAATGATGCTCTCTTTTTATTTTAAAGACGTAGTGGTCTGGAAAAGTCAAAAGGTCATTATCATCCAAAGGCTAAAATTCTTTATGTAGCTCCCTGTGGGTGTATGGAGTAAAAGTTGGTCCTTTGATCTTCAGTGTATTCATTTTATATATTGTTCAATCCAGAGAAAGGTGTAATAACACGTCTTATGTACATTTAAATTCCAACTCCCATAGTGTTCAGCATGATTTCCAGACATTTTTCAAGCTTTTTCAATTTTGGATCATTTAATTTGCTTACAATGAAACTTTGCAATTTAAATAAGAGGCTATTTTCCTCCCTCATTTAACTGCAAATAGGAAAGAATTTGTTACTATTCTGATGTTGCATATTCATATTTTTACCTCTTTTACTTAGCTATAGACAAATTTACACAAAAGGATAAATATGAAATAAAATTCATAAGTGTTTTTCAAAAAATAGTAACAAAAGTACAGGATTGTTTCTTAGCAGAAAGCATTGTTTTCAACCAGAAGGAAATATAATAGCGATTTAGCTATTTACTTCTGGAAGCCTGTGCTTGCTTTCCAACAGTACCTCGTCCACGATCTCAGACAGTTCTGGAAACGTCCCCACGACTCATTCGAAAAGCACTAGAATTTGTGGACTTCAGTCATTATGTACGGTGAGTTTTTAGCAAAAATGATTAATGCAGACAAGTGTGTTTATAAAATCTTAGATATAGCCCCAATTGGTAATTGCTAAGTAACTGAAAAGTTGAAATTAAATGCTTAATATGTCTTCATTTTGTTTGTCTTTAAAGCTACAAGATTATTCATCTTATATTTCTCAAATATTTTATTACATTGATTATCAACTCTTTTAAGTGACTTTTGTAAAAAATCTGAACCTACATAAAGTTCTCATACTTCCCACGACTAGTATTTAATGAAGTCACATTTTCTTCAGAGCTTAGTAATAGGATCAATAGAGCTTGTTGCGCATGTTTTTGTTTGAGAATGTCATCTCTTGTGAAATTGATAAATTTAGATGTAAAACCCACACAATTCTCATAGTTTTGAAACCAGTTTCATAGTCACCTTATCTAATGATTTATCAGATACTTCCCATAATATTTTCTAAAATATCAATGAGTCAATATACAGTACCTAACCCAATTTTTAAAAATTAATCTTTTATTCCACTAACTCTCATGTTTAATTTGATTCAGCCCAGCTCACTGTTAACACAATTCTAAATTAATTCACATTCTGAAGTATTATTTACTTTCAAACTCTCAAAAATGATGCTCTTATTTCATCTGACATTTGATATCAAGGAAAACAAGTGACGAGCCTGTGCTGCAAACAAAGGAACTGAACAAGCAGCAAGCAATGCAGAAGGCAGAAGAATTCCACCAGTTCCGGCAGTATAGGTCCCGAATCCTTAGCATCAGAGACATTGATCAAGAAGAACGTCTTAAGCTAAAGGATCAGCTTCTAGAAACATATGGAGAGATGCGGGTAAGTCTAGCAGCACCTCTGACCACATCTGTAAGGTTCCTTTGTAACAGGAAAAAGAAAGCAAAGTTACACATCTGAGTAGAAAGAATTCATAGTATCCGACTCTGAAGTTCATCACCTCCCAGAAAGGCTGGGCATCCATCCATAGATCTCCTTTCACTCACCGCCTCCTTAAATCCCACTAGCCTATCATAATAGGAATCTATCTTAAGATGGAATGAATGTGAGAGAGGACGAAACACTATTTGTGAATGTATAAAATTACAGGGTGAGCACTCGTGACCTGAGTTGAGACAGGCAGACCCAATGCTGGCTGTCGAAAATGCGTTAGAATCTGCCTGTTTACTCATAGCATCTTCGCAGGATATCCCACAAGCCCAGCAGGCCGGCACCACGGACATTATGAAGTGAAAATGAAGTGGGACAATGATAATTAGGCTTAAAGTTACAGATCAAAACCACAACTTTTCACTGTGGTAACCATTATCTCTGTGCCTCCCGCCCCCCATGCCCCGCCACACACACATCTGTAGCAGTGTAGAGGTGTTTTATGAAGACACCTCCAAAGAAAAGTTTTCTATGCAGTGGGAGACAGATTAATTTTTGAAGACAAGACTATGACAGGAATGGAAAGATGCAGTAAATGTGGAAGAATGATTTCCATCTGTAATGACAGAGACGTATTGCTTTCTTCTCACTCCCCTAACACACAGACACACATGCAAATACACTCAAACATGCTCACACAGACACACACTTACTCATACACTCATACACTGCACTGACATACAGACACACTCTTACACACATTACACATACTCTTACACACACAGATATAGGCAGACACATATATATGCATGTGCACATGGATGCGTGCACATGCACACACACACAAACATAGACGGGGAGCTATAGACCTTTCTAAGTATTTTAGCCATAGTAATACTGGATCCTCCACCACAGTATTGCTTACTGATATGGAGGAATCTGCTCGTTAGGTATCTCTTTGTTTTGTTCAATAGGCATTTCAAACAAAAATCTTCAAATATTAATTGTAGCAATTTTAGCCCTCTCTCTCATTTCAGGAAAAACATGTTACTTCACCATTGTCATCTTAGAAATTGACAATTGCAACTTCTCTTGTTCAGAGCAGAAACCTTTGAGACAGTCCTGCCTGTCAGTCTTCACCAGTGATCCATTATCAAAGCCCATGTAGTCTACTTTGAGAATCTATTGGAAGCTCAGTTGCTGCCCATCATGGTTTCTGGTCAGGGTCTTTCTACAGATCCCTCATTGATCTAGTTAGCTACTTCAGCCTTTGTCATTCTTTGATGTGGTCTGTCCTTAGCAGGCAGAGGGCTCTGTCATTCAGGATAAATTGTTTTCTTCTGTGGTAACAAACAATCTCACCATTTCAGTGACTAATGCAGGATCTGGTAAACTTGTTTTCTACAAAAGGGGGTGAATTTTTTTCCTCTGTGGGATCTTTGACTGTTTATCGATTTGTTCATCATATATACTGCTTCTAGTTACCTCTTCTTACCAATATTAACACATAATCAATGTTAATACTTAACTAAATGGGAATACACCAAATAAACAATACTTTATTAAAACAAAGCAAAATAAAACAGGCAATAGTCAGATTTGCTCCAGAGGCTTGAGCTCACCAAGCCCTGGCGTTTCTTGTCCTAGGCACATGTCTAATGCAGTGCAGTGGGTTCTGCTAATGTTTACTAAGATACTGAATGAGGCTGGAAGAGATCATTTGTGGAAACTCTGCTGTGACCACATTGAACTGAGCATGGCAGTTGGGTCATGCTGCGTCTGTCCAGAAATAGCAATTATTTCCATTCAAATTTTATTGGTTAAAGAAATCACAAGTTTACTAAGAACTTCAAAGATGGAGTCAACTTTGGTTGATTGACCAACATAAAGAACTTTAAAATAATTACCTGGTTGCTGTTACTTTGTTATAGTAAATCTATCAATCTAATATGGAGGGCCATGTTACCTTGAGCCGAAAAAAGAAAGGGGAAATATTTATTGATTGCACTAATGGTATGATCATGCCTGGTTTTGATTTTTTAAGTTATTTTCCTATTTTTGTTACTTCCTTATTATTTAAAATGAAAGCTTAATATATTTATAATAAAATATGAATGCATTTTAAGCCTATCTCTCCTAGAGAACAGACTATAGATAAAAACGGCCTTGGTTCTCGTTTGTTCTTATACTTTCAAAAGGGAAGAAAAGGAATTGTGTTTCATAAATGAATGAGAATCAATTAATGACTGTTAAATCGCACAGATTCAATAGAACATAATACATTATCAGAAATAGGGAGTTTCAAGGTTATGGACTTAACTTCTGTGCTTAGAAGCCAAGCTATTGCAACAGATAAGGATGTGTAGAGAAGAAATATTAACTGGGACCCTGGGTTCAGAGCCCAGTCATTCAAGTGTGGGGTATAAATAAACACCCTCATTTTGACTGAAGCCATTTTAAGAGAAACACAAGAATAATACATTTCTTATCAAGCAGGACAGAATAGCTCTCTCAAAACCCCTCAGAAGTTTACTGGGATGTGTTCAACTGACTTGGTGAACATCCTTAAGATGTTTGTATCTTGCTCACTCACTCTTTCCAATGTGCACATACTGCTATCTTATGCCAGTGCACTTTGTTCTAGGAATCCAATTTTATGGAAGTTACAGTAAGTTTATTCCATCAAATGCATTGTGAAGTTTGATTCTGGCATCCAGCTATTCCAGCTTCTTAGTAAAATCATACCCGTTGCAGAACAGTGGGGAAAACCCTCAAAGAATTTAGCATGAAGAGAAAGCTGACATTTATAGAAAGTTTTCTTTATTCCAGTATTGATCCATTAATCCTTATTATTCCACTGTATTGGGTTTGAAGCAGTCAACAACAGTGAGGCCTTCTCCACATTCAGAGAGGAAGGAGAAGATGAGGAAGCAGCAAGAAGTCCCGAGGACAGCTAGCGAGACTGAGCATGAATTACTAATGTGACATCCAGTGAGCCGAAAGAGGTCAGCTGACCGCAGAAGAGACGATTAAGTAGGAACAGAATCAAGAACTGATCTTGAATGTAGCTACACACTGGTGGCCGGTGTCCTAGATAGTACTGTTATCTACCATGTTGAGAATGAAAGAAAGATAAGAGGTTAGCTGTTCTTACTCAGAAGGCCTGCAGCACAGTCCTGGTGTGTCTTGTCAGAGTTAGAGCACAGGTGAGGCCTAGTAATCTCCCGAGCACAACTGCTGTGTGGGGGACAGCTGGATTCTGAACTCATCTAAGGCAAAGTTCCACTACAGAATGTCTACCAATGTCTCTGCCCTTTGTATCACATATTCCTAAACGTTCAAGGACAAACCTCGCTCCCGTCTTCAGTGAGTTTCCCCATTAATGTGTTAGCATAAGGACAGGATAAAGAAAACGTATTATTTTCCTGCTGCTTATGCATCATTATCAGTGAGACTGATTGGCTTGGGTTTGTTTTGGAATAGGATTCAGTAGATGAAGCCCGGCAGAGGATCCTTGACATCCGGGAAGAATACAGAAACAAGTTACTGGAGGCTGAGCGCTTAAGGCTGGAGGCTTTGGCAGCCCAGGAGGCTGCAATGAAGGTGGAGTCAGAGAAGAAGTCTCCAGTTTCTGACTCACAGAAGAAGAAGAAGCCGGGAAAGAAAAAGTGACCGAGAGGTCCTGTGGCACTCTCTTCTGTAGTGGACGGAGTGTTGAAGGCGCTACCACTTTGCCTCTTGCTGAAACACTGAACAACTGAAACTGGAGAAAATGTTTTCCACTCAGTTTCTTCATTTAAATGTTCACTAGTATCTCAGATGTTCTAATTTCACTAAAATTGCTTTAAAAAAGGTTTCGATTGTAAATAAAATTGTGTTACATTTTGAATATCTTGTATTAAATTTATGTGCGTATAGTGTGTGTGTGTGTGTAAGTGTGCACACCCATTGATATACATTTAGGGGTCAGAAACTCTTTTGGAGGGTCTGTCTCTTCTTCCACCTTGTTTGAGCATGGTATCTGGTTTCTGCTGCTGTACTACAAGCTCGCTAGTCCACAGGCTTCTAGGTGAGATAATTCTGTTCTCACTCCCCGTCTCACCATATGAACACCAGGATTGCCATGTGCTAACAAACATGGCATACATATATTTCAGGAATTCCTACTCAATCCATTGACTCCTGTAGCCACTGGTTTGGATCCACTGAAACATCTTCCCAGCCCTGAATTTTAAATATTTTTATTTTTAATTATTTTATATGTGTTTGTGTGTATGTCTGCATAAGTGACCTGCCTTCAGAGGCCAGAAGATTGCATCAGATTGCCTGGTGCTATATGCCACCCCTTATGGGTTCTGAGAGGTGATCTCAGGTGGTCTACAAACACAGCAAGTGCTCTTAAAGGCTAAACCATCTCTCCAGGCCCCTCAATTTTAATTGGTAGCAAAACAAGATCCTAAATGGGTTAAGAGGGTTATCTTTGAAAAAAATCAATGAAAATAAGTATTCATTGTTTATTTCAAAAGTATTAGAAGATTAATAATGACTCTTCATAATTGTACCATTTTTAATGCTGAAATTTAGTACAGTGTTATTAAACAAAATGTTTCTAGTGCAACTGACAAGGTGTCAAGAATCATACTGAGCATGATGACCTGGCAGAAGTCACAAACACAACCCTCTGTGATCTGCTATGGGACAATAATCTGTACCCTGTTCCTTGTATTTTAAATCAATGCTGATCGGCCAGTAGCCAGGCAGGAAGTATAGGAGGGGTGACCAGGCAGGAAGTAGAGGTGGGACAAAGAGAATTCTGGGAAGAGGAAAGTTCAGTTTGCAGTTGTCACCCAGACAAAGAACAAACAAGATGTGACTGTTGTGACTGCCTCGCCAGAAAAGGTCATGTGGCTAACATAGACAAAAGTTATAGGCTAATATAGGTTATAAGAGTTAATAAGAAGCCTGTTATACTAGGCCAATCGGCATTTATCTAAAATACAAGTGACAAGGTACAGACCCTTGTCCCACAGCACTCTCAGTCAGTAGAGCATGAGACTCTTAATCTTAATGGAGCTCCAGATCCATCTGGTGAGAGTGGACCACTGAGGTGAGGAGAGCCATTGCAATAGCTAGTGTCTGCATGGAAACATTATACTCTGTGTCTATACACTGACTGATTAGCAAACCTGTTTCTTTTCTTCCTTTATATTTATTATTTACTTATTTTTACTTTTTTTGAGATAGGGTGTCGTAGGAGCCCACTCGTTCATTCCCGGCTGCTCAGACCTGAAATAATCACTCAGAAACTGTATTAATTAAATCACTGCTTGACTCTTGTTACTTACTGGCTAGCTCTTACATCTAAAATTAATGCATTTCTATTTTTTTTATTTTAGTATGAGGCTTGTGGCTTACCGGCAAGTTTCAGCGGTTGCTTGTATCTTTCCTCTCTGGGAATTCCATGGCATTTCCCTGATTCTACCTTCTTTTGTAACAGGAGGAGTGGGTTGCTTGTCATCCTGGCCGCTTGGCTATCTTACACCTGAAATAATCACATAGAAACTGTATTCATTTAAACACTGCATGGCCCCTTAGCTCTAACTTGTTATTGGCTAATTTTTACATCTTAATTTAATCCATGTCTATTAATCTGTATATTGCCATGTAACTGTGGCTTACTGGCAAGATTTTAACCAGTGTCCATCTCGGGCAGGAGATCCATGGTGGCTCTCACTCTGCCCTTCTTTCCAGCATTCAGTTCTGTCTATTCTGCCTACCTAAGTATTGTCCTATTAACTAGGCTGAGGCAGTTCTTTATTTATTATCCAATGAAAGCAACCCACAAACAAAAAGAACTCCTATACCATTCTTTCTCCCAACATTCAGTTTAGTTTTCCCTGCCTAGTTCTACTCTGCCCTATCACAGGCCAAGGAAGATTCTTTATTCATTAACCAATAAAAGCAACACATAGACAGAAGGACTTCCCATACCAACAGGATCTATGTAGCATTGGCTGACCTGGAACTCACAGAGATATATCTTTTTGCATGTACCCCATACCTTGCTCTTTTCTCAAAACTGTTAAATGAGGGGAAAACATGGAAAGGAAAATAAAGATTTTGATAAGGGAAAAAATGACACCCATTCAACACAAACTTTGTGTACTGTACTATTCTTGTGAATCGGACCAAATAAAAACCTGTAAGATACTAACTGGGGAACTGGCATGAAATTTCCAGTTCCTGAGATTTCTGTTCCTTTCCATACAAGGGGTTAAGTATTACCTGTGACACTAGAACCCTTTTCATAACTAGATAACCAGATGTTTTAAGTTTTTGTTAAAAATGAACAGCCAGGCCATGGTGGCACATACCTTTCATCATATCACTGGGGGTGGTGGGAAAGGCAGGCAGATCTCTGTGAGTTTGAGGCTAGTCTGGTCTATAGACTGACTTGCAGAACAGCCAGAGATACACCAAGAATCCCTGTCTCAAAAATCAAACCAACTAACCAAACAAACAAACAAACAAAAACAAACAAGCAAAAACCTACTTGAAGGATCCCAACTACAGCTCACATATGTGCCCCTTCCTGAAGCTATCAGACTACTGAAACACTAGTGCCCACAAGGAATTGGAATTTCCAAGAGAATCTCTGCAGGGAAGGAAAAAGATTGAAGCCTGATTTCAGTCACAGCAGGATTTTGTCTCCCAGGAAGAGATTCCACACAGTTCTGACAACTGCCATGTAAGACTGACTGAAGAGCAACAAGGAGAGATTGGACCAAGCCTTGACTGCACAAGTCAGAACCCAAACCACAGACTTAGGAAATCTACTGGGCCTCTTTATTTGTTCTTTTCTTAAATGTTACCATATTGAATGAATTTCCTTTCACTGGTTTTAATTATTCTTTGTTCTTTTTTTTTTAATTAGCACATTGAGGAAGGGTGACTGTCTTAGTTAGGGTTTCTATTATTGGGAAAAGACACGTGACTATGACAACTCTTATAAAGAAAAACATTTAATTGTGGTAACTCTTAGTTTAGAGGTATATCCATTATCATCATGGCAGGAAGCAAGGCAGCCTGCTGGCAGACATGGTGCTAGAGAAGGATCTGAGAGTTCTTACATGGTGACTTGCAGGCAACAGGAAGTGCAATGTCTCACTGGGCAGTATCCTGAGAATATATGAGACCTTAAAGCTCATCCCCACAGTGACACATTCTTTCAACAAGATCACACCTACTCCACAAGGTCACACCCCCTAATAGTGCCACTTCCTATAGGGACTATTTTGATGATGTAAGTCATAAACAATCCCACACCAGTTTGGAATTATGATTAATAGGGTGGTATTTATTTAAAGGGGAAAAAACTTACAGATCACCGTCCCAGACAACAGCCTTCTGCGCAATTGGGAAGAAGTCTAGTTGCCGGAACCAGAGCAGGAAGTAAAGAGAGCGAGGAGGGAAGTATCCGCTTTTTTAAAGGGAAAGAGATCACGCTCCAATGGACTGATATCTCAGAGGCTATTGGCTGGAGGAGCGGAAGGACCTCCAGCAACACTATTTTCTTTTAAACTGCCATGGTGACTGTAAGGTAAAAGGGCCGATGGAAGAAACCCACCTTGGTTTTGAATCCAGAGCCTATAAAAGAAACACTTTGACCCTGAACCCAGAGTCAGTGAATAAAACACTTTGGCCTTGAAACCAGAACCAAAGAAATACACCTTGACACTGTAACCAAAAGTCAAAGAAACACACTTTGGTCCTTGAACCAGAGTCAGTAAAAGAAAGGCACTTTGGCCCAGAAACCAGAGCCAAATCTGCCCCTGACCAACTGAGCACAAAAGCAACAAATCCCTAAACAGGAGAACTAACTAACCAATTCTTGAGCAAGAAATCTAACCAATCTGAGCTTGTCCAAGCTCAAGGAGATCAAAACCTGACCAATTCCTTCCCTGAAAATCTCCCTGGAAAATCTCTGCCCCTATGAAACCCGATATAAGCCCCTCTGCCTGTTCAGTTGGTAAATGTCCTCCTCCACCCTGGCAGAGACAGCCATTCTCTTGGGCTCCTCATCCCTAAATAAATGTATTTACAGAGTTTTGGGGAAAGATCTTTTGCTGGCAAGGAGCAGCAGCTCTTCTAGGAAGCTTCTTTAGGGGAAGAGAACAAAAGAAACAACTGACTCCTCTGCTGGGAACCTCCATAAAGGGGAGCCGTGGAGCAGAGCTCAGCTGTGATGGCTCTCCCTTGGAGAGGAGCAGGATTGTCACATCCTGTCGGAATCCCCTGCCAGATCCCAGTTTCAGGTATAGCCTGGCTTCCTGAAAAGTCAGGATACCATCCTCCTCACAGTGGTAGGTATCTGCGATACCTTCCCTTCACAGCTATAGGTATATATGTTGACTTCCCAACAAGTTGGGGTACCTTTCCCTTCAGAGCTGTAACGCAGTGGCAGAACTTGTTAGAACCATCTGAGAGTAAGTTTGTATCCTAAAGCTGCAGTTGCATGATTTGCAGTCTAATACTTGTTCTTCCTCATGGAATACACCTACAAACCCTGGAAAAGACATAAGACCAAATTCCTTGTTTTCTGACCACCAAAGCAAAAGACAGCCATCAAACACTAAAAGTCAGCATCTACTCCTACATGGCCTAGAAGCCTCCTCTCAATATTGGGTGAACTGATATCACAAGTAAAGGGGATCTGTGGAGTGTCTCTCACCACGGCTAAGTAGCCAGAGGAAAACTTTTTTCTTTGCACATTCAGGCATTTCCTTTTTCTGGTGAGAGATACCCAGCAGGTCAATAGAAGGAGCAGGAGGAACTCAGCTATAGCTGAGTTGAGGAAGCTTTCTTGACCCCCTTGGCCCATGATTCTTCCCCCACCCAGACATACTAGACAGACAGGAAGAAAACTCAGATTCAACAAGAGGTCCCATTCCAAAGGAGTGTTTGTACCTGCAGCCCAAGTCTTCTCTGTCAAAAGAAGCAGACAAGTCAGGAGGCAGTAAGAGGGGACTCAGCACCCCTCAGCTCTCCTGAGGAATACCCATCAGCTGACCTGAGGATGTCTCTTTTCAAGTACTGTGGCAGCACCAGCCAGGAGCAACAGCAAAACCAGATGAACCAGGTGAATGTAGCTATCCCTATGAAGCTGTGCAGATTAAAATGCCATTACAACCATGATCCACAAGAAAGGGCAAAAACAGCCATGCTAAAATTTAGAAGTGAGGCAGATTTCCAAAATAAAACATGCCCCAGATTTACATAGTAAAGGGGAAATAAGTAAACATAATTGGCTCATACCAATGACCTGTAAATGCCCCAGTCTGTGGGATTCTGAGATTCTCAACTTTCTTAGTCCTGGGTTGTTCACTCTATGGCAAGGAAGAAAATACTCTTTATAGAGAAAATAAATGACCTTGAGGGGCTTGAAGCCCGCTTTGTTCTCCCTGGAGGGTTATAAAGGAGCCAAGTATATAAATAGATTAGCAACCTGGGACTCCAATTGGCTTAAGCAATAAACATAGCCCTTTCCTGACAATGTGGATGCCTGATTTAAGCTATGGAATTGCATTTCTTCCTTTGGCCACCCCATTGATAACATCCTAGTTGTAATTAAACATCTTGAATGCAATAGTGATAGGCTGATCAAGTTTGATCTGGTTTTACTGCATGCACATAAAGCAAGCAGTGTTCTCTGAGTGAATTTTCAAGGGGAATCTCCTATTTACTATCTTATGCCTATGGAGGTGCATCTGATTAAAATCAAATGCATCATAGGAAAGGGACTATGCAGTAAAGAAACATAACTCAAGCTTGCTGTTTAAACTCAAGGGACAACCTACGTCCTCCCTGTAGCTCCTCCTCCTGTTCCTGAACCCCACAAACAGTAATGGGGAACCCTTGAGTGTGCTAATTCCATGGCCTGGTACTTTCTTGCAGGGTACCAATATGTACTGTCATGTTGCTTTTGAAAAAAAACTTTCCTTTAAAACTCTTCAAGCCCATGGTGCCACATGCCTTTAATCCCAACACTCAGCAGATGGATCTCTGTGAGTTCGAAACCAACTTGGTCTACAGACTGAGCTCCAGGACAGCCGAGGCTACAGAGAGAAAACCTTGTCTTGAAAACAAAATAAAATAAAACAACCACAACAAAAACCTCTTCAGTCTTTGGGTACTTCAGTTCTTCAAACAGGATGCTGAGATTTGGAAGCACCTGGTTAGGGCAGCCATCTCCTGGAAGAGGTATGATGTGTTTGCTTCCATCCTAGGTACAAATGGAAATATAGCAACCATCAAGTCGGTGTAAGTATCAGCTGCTTCCCCGAACAGAAAGCAGGATCCTACATGACCAAGAGCTCAGCATTGGTGATGGACAGGTCAAACAACAGGACTGATAAGGAAATGTCTAGAGTACTGGATCTTTATGTAAGTCTCCAAAGACATAACTGATTGAGGTATGAATTCTCAGACCAGCCATGTTCCAAACACCAAGGGCCTGAAATGCATCTACATTTATTTAAAATCAGCATAGTAATCATCACTTTCATAAAGAAAGCAAAATGATTTCATAAGTGTTCCTTTCCAAGTGGCTTTTCTGATCTGTTTTGTTTTAATTTGGCTGGAATTTCATGGTAACACAAGTGGAAGAAAAATTGCTCATGAGACATATTGATGTTTGGCCGACTGTGATGTGACTTAAAGGCTCAGGTGCAAAGCTGGGTAATTCATCATCTAGAGCCATCCTGGCCAATGAGGATGTAAAACCAAGAAAGGCAAAGAGAAGTTTGCTGTTGAGGGTAAAGTCACTTCAGCCCCAGCTTTATTAAAGTTTACTGTGTAAATTTGAAAATGTGTGTGTGTGTGTGTGTGTGTGTGTGTGTGTGTGTGCTGATGTTGTAGGGTGTGCTCATGCCATGGAGCTTCTGTAGCGATCAGAGGACAACTTTGTCAGTTGGATCTTTTTCCACCATTACTGGTGTTCTCAGATGAATGGAGACATCCAGGCTTGCATAGCCCGTGCCTTAACACCCTGAGGCCTCTCACTGGCCCACTGAGGCCTCTTGTTGACCCATTGAGGGCTCTTGTTGACCTACTGAGCTCTCTCGTCAAGCTAGAGCCCTCTCATCAGCCCACTGTAGCTTTGTTTTTTCATGAACTAGACAGTGAACAGAAGCTATGATTTTGTACATCATCAGAGTCGCAGCTTTCTTTCAGTTCTTTCATGGTCTTCCCTCTACACTTCTCCCTCCCATTCACCCTCCTTTCCATAGTTGCTAGGAGACATGCACTTACTTACACTTCAAGGGAAGATCTCTTGCTTTATGTAGCTTTGTACTTCTTTCCCTGGGGAATTTTTTTTTTTTAAAAAAAAGATTTACTTATTTTTCTTTCATGCATATGTGTGTTTTCCTGCAAGTATGTAAGTGTACTCCATGCCTGCCTAGTTCTCAACAAGGCCAGAAGAGGACATCACATCCCTCAAGACTGGAGTTATAAATGGTTGTGAGCTGCTATGCCAGTACTGGGAACTGAAAACAAAGAGAAATATGAGAAAGTGATAAGGATTAATAGATGACCAGGATTTACACCATCCATAAAGAAAACACCTTCATATTAAAATGAAAAGGCCAATTTTACCTTGTGGCTCCAATTTAGAGACCCATCTCAGGTAGCTGCACAAATGTGGAAAGAGAACCTGAGCTAGACAGAAAATGTGGCCAGCCAAGACCAGCCCAGATCTTTCATGAAATAAAACAAAGTTAGCAGCTTGCTCTTGGCACTGGGGAGCTGTAGGCTGCAAGCCAGCTAGCTGCCTGCTGCTGTGCCTCTCTTCTGCCACCATGGATTCCTATGGCTCTGGAACCTTCACAGACTACACGCTCTTCCTAAGTTGCATTTGATCACGGTGCTTTGTCCCAGCTATCGAGGAATAACTAATCAATTCACCTTCATTTAACCCTTTTAGACAGGTCTCTCTAAAGTGCTCAGGCTGTCCTTGAACTTCTGATCTTCACATTTCAGCTTCCTGAATAGTCGGACTGGGAAACCAGATCTAGCTCTTTTCTTTTGTAATACTATCAACTTGGAATCATTTGGGGAGTTGTGATTTACTTTTAAGAAAATATTTAAGAATAAGGTTATAGCACAGGAACTTAAGAGCACAGCAAACATTAAACACTCAGGTAAAATGTTCTGAAGCGGTAATACAGTTACACAAAGGACCAAAGAGCCATATCCAGTAATGCTTATTTCCCATCTGGGCTGTGTTCCTGCATTAGGCAAACCGCCTCCTGGGTTCAGACAAGCGTTTCCACATTTCCATCTGTCCCACAGCTAATTCCAGTGTACACAGTGCAGCATGGAATCAACTTTTAAATATGCACTCTCATTTAAAATATTAACATTGGGATATCATTTTAAGACCAAATGAACTCATTTTTAAATGAAAGCATTGTTACTTTAAAACAATCATACAAAATTAGCACAGATTTTCAAAATCATTATAATAAAAAGTTAGTAAGTAAACTATCACCGTGAAAGGTAAATCCACTATTTTGGTAAATTACAGAGTAGATATAGCATGCAGTAGACAAGCTACCAACTATTTAACTAGTCCCCTACAAAATTTTTAAATTTTAGGTTTTTATTGTTTTTACATAATATTTTTATAGATTACTTGGGGATTTTACATAATGTACCCTGATCACACATTCTACTTTTCCCATGTCTGTCCCCTTACCCTTCTGACCTCCTCCACAAAAAGGTTTGAAGATTATCTATCTAATTGAAATATATCTAGAAAACCTAACTAACATGACTACAAGCTTGACTATTATAGATAACTATCTATTTGCCTATATTTCTTAATTATACATTATAATTTTAAATGAGCTACATAAACACAATACGTTAATCAAGAGCAGAAGTATGCATATAATAAAATTGACCTTAAATTTGTATCAATAAACCAAGATCTACACCAATGCAAAGTATTCATCTCTATAGCATATCCCCCTTTAAATATAAATAAATGTTTATAAATAATTATTTAGAAAATTTGGGCATTGTTGTCTAGACTACTTCCTGCTGATTGGGGGCGCTGTTAATCAGGCCTGTCATTGGGTATCCTGTGTGGTAGGTCCATCTCAACCAGCAGTCCTGAAGCCATCATGGATATTGGACCATCTGGGCCTTTGTTTCAGGGGGTCTTATTTGATTAAACCACATTAGTTTAATAGAATATAGAAATATAGAATATAGAAAGTCTTTAAAGAGACAGAGTACAGGCAGTTATAGAAAAAGTAATAGATTTAAAACAAGCCATGTAAAGATGGAATATACACAGAGAGTCTAGATTATGTATATTATTATGTTTTCTTTGCCTTTTTTGACTGTGAAGGAGCTAAGTACAGAGAGATATTTCATTGTATGGGCTGCTAAATTAAACCTGCATATATATTTTAGAGGTATCTTGATTCCAAAATTTGGGTCTAAGGATTTGTTGCTTTGAAAAAGAGGTTCTGCATTTGTTTCCACAGAAGACGAGAAGTTGTAGATTGCTTCCCGAGTAATGTGGTTTGAGGGACCAAGACTCCCAGAAAGGTCACCTTGAACACCCCTCAAAAAATTACTTTGCCCAATAAACAGCAAGAAGAAGTTTGGAGAACTATGCTGATATTCCCAAATATTGTTTATAAATGATGGTTTACATTTAAAGGGGGGATATGCTATAGAGATTTGCATTGGTGTGGATCTTTCCCTATTGATACAAATTGAAAGTCAATTTTGTTGTATAATTATTTTGGGGCTAAGCAGACAGAAACTAACTAGCGGCCTCCTTACAACAGCTTGCCATCACGTTCTGGTGGCAGTCAAGAACAGTCACCATAGTGTGTGTTGTTTTGGGGGTCTATGGATTCCTGACCAACAAAGCAAGGGAAGGCATCCACATCGGACACTGAATTTTTCTATGTTAGCATTCATTTCATACCATTGTATAAATGTTGAAACGAGTGCTCTTCCCTTTACAGTTCTCTGCATGTGTGCAAATATTCCTTTATGTGGATTGCTAAATGTCTGTCCTCATTTTCTTCCCATGGCTGCTATAAACATTATTATGGAATATAATTAGGTTAGGAAGGATTCATTTCAGCTCACATTTTACAGTCCATCATGAAGAGAATTTGGGGCAGGAACTCAAGGTGAGAACCTGGAAACAGGAACTGAAGCAGAGGCCATGGGAAGAAGTGTGCTTCTTATGACCTGCTAAGAATTCTTTGTTATATAATCCAGCACCATCTACCCAGGGATGACATTGCCCACAGTGGCATGGTCCCTCCCATACCAATTATTAAACAGTAAAATGCCCAAGTGTTTCACTATTTCTCTGAGTTGGCTTGTTAAATGGAGTTATATGAAGTACTGCTTTTCTGTGTCCAACTGATTTCACTTAAGTGTGTGGAATGGCCATTCGTGCTGTCTCAAATGGTAGATTTCCTTCCTGTTTTACACTGAGTAGCACTTGATTTCAGATAGACCACATTTCCATCCATCCATCTTCTCACAAGATGTAATCCCATCTTCAGGGTCTAATCAATTTCTCAAGTCAAACTGGGGATTGAAATATCAACATGGACATTCACAGGTAGGTAGGCAAGGGCACAATATTCAGCCTACATAAGGCGTGGATAGAGGAGGGCAGTACTGGGAATCCAGGCTCTCAACTGCAGGGCATATTTGACCAACAGATGACAGGCAGGAGACCTTTGCCACTTTGAGGCACCTGCAAGTCAAGCAACTTCCAAGACTACAGCAAACTCCACGAGAGAACACTGGGCATTCAGGGAGGCCAGAGTGTACCAGCACTAGATGTCAACTGTACTGACCAATTACTCTTTGCTCTGTCTCCATGTTTAACTCTCCTTAGGCACCATGCCAGGGGTTAAAAGAGCAGCAGCTGGCAAATGAAGAAAGATGCAGAGCCAGAAGGCAGCGAGAAGGCCATGCTTCCTGCCTCCTCCTGGCTCACAGGCTCGGTTTAGGTCCAAGCCTGGGAACGAAGTTGCAAAAGACATGAACAATTCCCGAGTTTTCATCTTAATGGTGGGGAGGTGTTGTGTTATTATCAGACTGCCTATGCTTCTAATACCAAATTAATGAATATTTCTTTAGTATCTAAGACCTCACTAAAAACCTCCCATATTGCCTGTATTAGTCAGCATTCTCTAGAGAAAGAGAATGGAGAAAATGAATACATATTTAAAAGGGGGCTGTTAGATTGGCTTATAGACTACAGTCTAGGTAGTCCAATAATGACTGCCCTTACAGTGGAGAGGTCGAGAGCTGGTAGCGTCTGGGTTCAGTATACTCAGTTCAGAACACTCAATGAATCAGTGGTCTTGATTGGGCACTGGAGGACTGGAAGGTTCCTGGGGAGCCGCTGGTCTCCATTGCACATTGTAAGATGAAAGAAGCTAAGTTCTGTTGTCAGTAAAGGACAGTGCAGCAGCAACAGCAGCAGCAGCAGCAGCAGCAGCAGCAGCAGCAGCAGCAGCAGCAGCAGCAGCATGGTAGATGATTAGCCAGCAAGAAGTGAAGCAAGACCAAAGTTTTCTACCTCCCTATTAAGGCATGGTTCCCTTGACGCTTTGGACTTTACTTTTTCTTTAATGCACCCCTCCCTACCATGCAGCTGCTTGTCCACTACATGGCTGATCACAACCCCTGCTTTAACTCACAGGAAATAGAGTTTCTAGTCTCCATCTTCCTCTCCTGGGCAGCTGCTAACCTTTATTGCTGCCCTGGTGGCAGGGGGACTGAGGTTCTTTTAAATTCTTAAAATTATCCTCAAGCTTTCTTTTGAGTCCATTCTTAAATTCTTTTACTAGTGAGACTATAGTCTCTAGTTTATGCGTCAACTCCAGAGAGAGTTCCCCACATTTTCCATAGCAAAATGGAAGACGGACTCATGCCAGGAACGCATCCAAAAGAAATTGCTCACAAGAGATTATGCAGAGATACAGGAAGCCAAAGGTAGGCGGGGCCCAGGTTTGCTATCTTACCCACAACCCTCTGTAAAGAATCAATTAACGGGGCACATGTGAATAGTCAGGAAGATGGCGGAAGAATAGGGGTGGGATTTGAACGCAATGTATTACGTGCATGTATGACATTCTCAAATGAAAGGAAAGAAAGGAAGAAAGGAAGGGAGGGAGGGAGGGAAGAAAGAAGGAGGAAGGGAGGGAGGGAAGGAAGGAGGAAAGAAAGAGAAGGGGCAAACATGAACTAGGGTCTGACCCTACTGGTTCCTTCTAAAGGGGGTACCCAGCTCTTAAAGTCTTACCACATCTCAGCCACCCTACTGGAGACTCGCTCTGCATATGTAACCCTTCCAGGAGCATATCTACATCCCACCACGGAATCTTTAGGATCTGAAAGAGAGTCAGCGCAAGTTTGAATACCGCGGAACGTTTCATGGCAAAGTGGTGGTGACAGCTAACTTCAAGGGAGGCTTCTGTGATTTTTACTGCAGGAATCTGCTGATGGGAAGGAATTAAAGGCCAGGAAGAAGTTTCGAATACTCTTTCAGTTTGGGGGGTCTTTTGCTTCCGTGATGTGATTAGAACTGAAGGTGACAAAAAACCCAACCCAGGCCTGTAGTCCCCACCCTGCAGGTGTAGGGAGAGTCCGAGTTCCTATTTGTGGAAACTCAAGAATTATCCCCTCTTCCAAAGAATTCATACATAGGTGGACGCTTGAGGATGTTATTTTGCTGCACTTAAAAGTTCCTCTTTTACGCAGAAAATTCTCTTCTCACACAGTGCAAGATGGGAAATAGTGTCCCAGAAATGGAAAAAGCCTGGATTGCCAGACCAGTCGCCATTTCCCGGATCTTCCAGTAGGGGGCACCAGGGACCCACGCACAGGCTGAGCCGCTTCCCCAGGGAGATTATGCAATGATGAGGATGCAGGCTCCAGGGACAGAGATGGCTGATGCAGAAGAACCAGCTGAGGCCCAAGAGGGTAGTCCCCAGAGGGTAGGACGGCTGTCGGGAATCTTCTTCCTTCCACGAAACCCTGGAAACTGCTTAGTTGTTTTTCTGGTTGATTTGTGGCTGTATGCAACTGTCAGCTGCCTGTGAACTGGGAGACACTAGCTCAGTGCTAGCGTCTGTTTTCTAAGGAGACCTCTCCGAATTCTTTTTTTTCTAAGACTAAATAATAACAGCTATTAAAGACACCATCTCCTGCACTGCTCTTCTATGCCTTCAGGGTGTTAGAGGCTGGGCAAGTGCTATGTAGCTTTTCCTACACGATGTATTTTTTATTTCTTCCTCCCAGCTGCTTCAAGTGGTCCTGCCTAGCCTCTTGTATCAGCCTCCCCACTGAGTTAAACACAGCTTGTTAGACAGACAGGGAGGGAAGAAGAGAAGCACAGGACACCAGCCTCTTCAAATATCCCCCTGTATATTCCACTTATCTACTCTGGAGAGAGACGCATGCGCCTGTGTTCAGAGCGTCAGGAGGAGTCTGAACATGGAGATTTATTCAATTCATCTTCCTCTCGCTGCTAATTCTGCTTAGGATTTTGTGTTGCTCTGCTTTTAATTTCCTTAAAATCTATCAGTGATCTGGTGGATAAAGGATTCTGGTAAAGCAGGAGATGAAGACATTATGGCATTCTCTCTGAGTAGGGAAATGGGCTGCTAGCCGGTGCCTTTTATTACACCATAAAGAAAAGCCATAAATTACTTTGAAAAGAAATTAAAATATCAAAACCAGGCTTGCTTCATAGATGACTGCAGGGAATTTGGTCTGGAGTAGAAAGAGAAATCTACTTATGATCCCTTAGCTTAAAAGTCATGACATACATGATGGTATTTTTATAACATTGCACACATGGTGCCCTAAAGTGTTATATTATTAATAGTGGCTAAAATACATTGTTTCCCTCCCGAAAAAATTAGCCATATTTCAGATATTTTCATATTAGTCCTCATCATGTATAATGTAAATGCAGCAAGATATACCCAGTTAATCCAGTAAGGAAGGACAAGCAGCTGGTCTTCTTATTTTTAGTATTTGCTCCTGAAGATATTCACTACATTACTACATTTTGAACACTCTGGTAGTCCTGCCTCCCGCTGCAGGGGGTTGGGGTAGGAGACACTAGAAGAGAAATCGAGGAGCGATGGATATTTTAAGACACTCAGCGTATGTCTGCAATGCTTTATTAAAAGCACGGTGCCAGTTTGTATTCTAATCAATTGTGGGCCAGCACTTTGTAGGTTGCCAGGGAAGTCTCTCATTTCTCTGACTAGCATTCTTAGCCATGGCTTTTTTTCTTACATTTCTCAGATATTCTGTAGGGATCTAAGGAATGGGAACCTACAAAAGCAAGCAAGCAAGCAAGTAAACAAACGAAAAAACAAAAAACCCTGCAAATAGAAGACAGGGAACATGGGGGACCTGGAGGCTGCCTGTGGCATTGGAGGTACTTAAGATTTAGTGAGATCATGTCTCTTGCGTACAGTGATGCTTTTATGGGCACCGGAACCTGCAGGGGACTGACTGCTCTTTTCCCCCCTGAAATTTAAATACTAGAATCTTTAAGGGGATGGCCTTAGGCAGCTTTTGGGATGGGATTGGTGGAATAGGGGTGAGAGGCCCATCAAATGGTTTGACAGCCTTGTCACAAGACACTGGTAATTTCCCTTGCCCTCCACCATGTGACCGCACCTTGAAAAGTCACCGTCTGTGACCCAGAAAGTGGCTGCAGTAGAGTTAGCAAACTGGTCAGTGGCTTGATTTTGAACCTTGTGGTCTCTGTGAGAAGTACATCCCTGCTTTATGGTGGCATTTTATGATAGCAGCTCAAATGAGTCTGCAGCCATTGAAGTTGGGGAGGAGATGGCCCCATGGACTCAAGCTAGAATGATTTTTGAAGTTGATCACTCACCAGTGATGCTTATAAGACTTTCCCAAAATCTAAGTAAAAGGATGCTGAGGATCTTTGGCCTGAGGCAGGATTACAGCTTGGAGGAGGAGATGGAGTTTGACAAGTATATCACCCTATGACTCAAGCCCAAAAGTGTGCTTCACGTATGGGTGGATTCGTGTCACTTGTGTGTGTAACCGCATATCTTTGCAGATGCCATTGCCATTTCCCTTATTTTAGTGCATATAGAAGCCACAGGAAGCTGTGCGAGGAAGAGGCCCTTACGAAGTAGCTATGCATTGGGGAGGCAACTCCATTTGCTCAAGGACCAATTTGCTGAAAAACAATTTGCCAGAAACCTAATTTACAAAGTTGTAAGAAAGCTTAAAAAGTTTGACTTTCAGGCTTGTCCCGTACTTTGCCTGGCTCCCATCTGCAAGGCTTACCCAGGCTATTTTGTTACAAAGGCAAAGTCAAGTTCAGAGGCAGGTACAAGAATAGACAGAAGTAAGGGCAGAAATTAAACTAAAGCTTATGTACAAAAACCTTCAGTGAGTCAGGAAATTGGTCATTTTTTTCAAGTTAATTTTAGCAAACTGGCTTTCAACAAATTGGCTCCCATCCCCTTTTGGTACTATCTTCCAGAAATACCCCCTCTGCTTTCTCTAGTTCTTATCCATTCAATGTACTTTACCTGAACCTTGGTACTACGCCATTCCTAAGAATATCCCCCAACATTCAACCTTTGACATAGAACATAAAGATTTAACCACCAGCTGGCTAGCCTGAGTGTCGAGACGGAGAAGAGCTGAGTCAAACCATTTGAGTATTCAGAGAGCCTGAAGCTGAGACAAGGAGATTTACATGGGATAATTTGGAATAATAATTTCCAAAGAAAAACACTAATAATAAGGACATCATCAGTTCATGATTAAATAGATAGTTGAACAGATGTTTTTGGAGAAGCACTTTTTGTGTGTGCAAAATTTTGGTCTGGTTATTGTGTGTGCTTTCTTTTCTTTGGGATTTGCTGCTGTGAGGTCATCTATTGTCAACCCCACATTGGACAGAGGACTGATCTCCAAAATATACAAAAAACTCAAGAAACTTGACATCAAATGAACAAAGAATCCAATAAAAAAAGGGGGGAGTATACAGACCTAAACAGAGGACTCTCAACAGACGAATCTCCAATGGCTGAAAGACACTTAAGGAAATGCCCAACATCCTTCGTCATCAGAGAAATGAGTGACCAAGATCAAAAACACTGATGACAGCTTATGCTGAAGAAGATGTGGGGTAAAGGGAACACTCCTCCATTGCTGTTGGGAGTGAAAACTTGGAAATCAGTAAGACAATTTCTTAGAAAATTAAGCAACAATCTACCTCAAGACACAGCAACATAACTTCTGGGTATACCCAAAGGAAGCTCATTCATACCACAAGGAGGTATGCTCAGCTATGATCCTAGCAGCATTATTTGTCATAGCTAGAACCTGGAAACAATCTAGATGCCCCTCAACCAAAGAATGAATAAAGAAAATGTGATAAATTTACACAATGGAGTATTACACAGTGGTAAAAAACATAATAACATTTTGAAATTTGCATGTAAATGGATGAATCTAGAAAAACCATATTGAATGAGGTAAAGCAGACCCAGAAATACAAATATAATATGTACTCACTCATAAGTGGCTTTTAGACATAAAGCAAAGAAAAAAAAAAACAGCCTACAGTCCACAACCCCACAGAACCTAGACAAGAAAGCAGGTCCTAAGAGAGACACACATGGATCTAAATAGGAAGGAGAAAAAGACAAGCTCTCCTGAGTAGATTGGGAGTATGGGGGTTACAAGAGATGCTAGAAGGGTAGAGGAGGAAGGCAACTTAAAAAAAGAAAAAAAAATTAACTACAAAAAAAGATTTGGGTCTGGGAGTCTTTTGTGAATAGACTTTTGTTTTGGATTAAAAAATGCTCAGGCATGAGATTACCTCCTTTGTGGCTTCTGGAGTTAGTTTAGTCATTTTCATTGTTAAGACGTCACAAAAGTGACTCCAGTTTGATTCTAACTTTTTTTTTAATTATTAAAGATTTCTGCCTCTTCCCCGCCACCACCTCCCATTTCCCCCACCCTCCCCCAATCAAGTCTTCCTCCCTCCTCAGCCCAAAGAGCAATCAGGTTTCACTGCCCTGTGGGAGGTCCAAGGACCACCCACCTCCATCCAGGTCTATTAAGGTGAGCATCCAAACTACCTAGGCTCCCACAAAGCCATTATGTGCAATAGGATCAAAAACCCATTGCCATTGTTCTTCAGTTCTCAGTAGTCCTCATTGTCCGCTATGTTCAGCGAGTCCGGTTTTGTCCCATGCTTTTTCAGACCCCGGCCAGCTGGCCTTGGTGAGTTCCCGATAGAACATCCCCATTGTCTCAGTGTGTGGGTGCACCCCTTGAGGTCCTGAGTTCCTTGCTCGTGCTCTCTCTCCTTCTGCTCCTCCTTTGGATCGTGAGACTTCAGTCCAGTGCTCCAATGTTGGTCTCTGTCTTCTTTCATTGCCTGATGAAGGTTAATATTCAGGAGGATGCTTATATGTTTTTCTTTGGGTTCACCTTCTTATTTAGCTTCTCTAGAATCACGAATTATAGTCTCAATGTCCTTTATTTATGGCTAGAAACCAAATATGAGTGAGTACATCCCATGTTCCTCTTTTTGGGTCTGGCTTAACTCACTCAGGATAGTGTTTTCAATTTCCGTCCATTTGTATGCAAAATTCAAGAAGTCATTGTTTTTTACTTCTGAGTAGTACTCTAATATGTATATATTCCATACTTTCTTCATTCATTCTTCCATTGAAGGGCATCTAGGTTGTTTCCAGGTTCTGGGTATTAAAAACAATGCTGCTATGAACATAGTTGAGCATATACTTTTGTTGTATGTTAGGGCATCTCTATGTATGATGTCACCATGGTGATGGCCTGCTGGAAATGAGCTCACTAATCTTTCTAACCTCTGTCTACAGCTGTGGGTCTGAGAGAGCGTAACTGTAGGATGGAGGATGCAGATCACATTCTCCTCACCACACACCTTTTCCAACAATGCTTTCATGCCAGTCAGCTCCTCATCAACACTGAGTAAATTAAGTCATCAAAAAGGACACTCCCTCTTATTTCTTCTATTTCTGATGTGACTTGTTAAGAATTTGATCCACTTTGGGAAAAAAGAATTCAAAATTTGGTGCTCAGAAAGAGGGGATAGACAGGGAATGACTACTGGGAGCTGCTTCCTGCCAGGTTCTAGGCATTTTCCTAGTTTAGCATTAGATCTGAACCTCATTCATCTTTTGTGTTGCAGCCATGGAAGATACTAGACTTTGGGGAGAATTAGAGAAAGTAGGGAATGGCAAGAGATAAAAGTTATCTTTCCACATGTTGAGTCATGGCAGAAATCCATTATATTTTTATTATTTGTTATGCACCATTGTGGTTCTTAGGGAACATCAAGTTCACTATACTTCCAGCGTGTAAGGGGAGAAAAATCTATTTATAGAAATTTAACATAGTGTTCATGTATTAAATGCTAAAGTCTCAAGTTGATCATAAGCTAAACCAGGACAATAAATATCTCAGTAGACGTGGTGTGGGAATTTAAGTTGTGATTAAGGAAGACAGGAGGGTGAGTTAGAGACGGTGTCAAAGGTGCACTGATGTGTGACCTGAAGGGGAGAGGAGGAAATGGAGTGGAGTAATAGATAGAGAACAGTTTCATCTGCCATGCTGGAAGTCCAGCCAAGTCTCGAAGGGGTCGTTCTTTTAAAGTCACCTCCACAGAATTCCAGAGCAGAGGATGACTTATCCAAAGCAGCAAACAAGATTTGCTTTTAGTCGCCAAGAATGTGTGTTAAATACATTCCTTTAAGAAAATGCAGTGCATAGACACATAGGTAGGTAGGTAATTTAGTAGATGGATGTATGGATAGATAGATGGATGGATAGATGGATTTATAGATAAATAAATACACAATAGCTAGTTAACTAAGAGGTTTAAGGCAAACAGGAAAGTAATTAATAATAAAAACTGTTCATGCTCATATATTTTCTTTCTTCTTTTTTGTTGATCTATATTCTGACCCACAGAAGGAACACTTATATACTTTATAAAAGGCAGAATTACCTCTGAATTCCATGAAATATTTTATTTCAAACCTATCTGTTACATCTTTGCCTACTGCTTGTTTGGGAAAAGGCCTTTTCATCTATTTCTACCTATAGAACAATCTGATTTTCTTATAATATCCATCTGGTGTTTCTATTCACCTCTTGAAATGTAAGGGCTGACAAACCTATGAACAACTAATTTTCGATAAAGGAGCTAAAAGTATACAATGGAAGAAAGAAAGCATCTTCAACAAATGGTGCTGGCACAATTGGATGTCAACCTGGAGAAGAATGAAAATAGACCCATATCTATCACCATGCACAAAACTCAAGTCCAAATGGATCAAAGACCTCAATATCAATCTGAACACACTGAACCTGACAGAAGAGAAAATGGGAAGTACCCTACAACATATGGGCACAGGAGATCGCTTCCTATGTATAACCCCAGCAGCACAGACATTAAGGGCAACATTGAATAAATGGGACCTCCTGAAACTGAGAAGCTTCTGTAAAGCAAAGGACACTGTCATTAAGACAAAAAGGCAGCCTACTGACTGGGAGAAGATCTTCACCAACCCCGCTACAGACAAAGGTCTGATCTCCAAAATATATAAAGAACTCAAGAAACTAGACTTTAAAAGGATAATTAACCCAATTAATAAATGGGGCACTGAACTGAACAGAGAATTCTCATCAGAAGAAGTTAAAATGGCCAAAAGATACTTAAGGTCATGCTCAACCTCCTTAGCGATCAGAGAAATGCAAATCAAAACAACTTTGAGATATCATCTCACACCTGTCAGAATGGCTAAAATCAAAAACACCAAGGATAGCCTTTGCTGGAGAGGTTGTGGAGAAAGGGGTACCCTCATCCATTGCTGGTGGGACTGCAAACTTGTGCAACCACTTTGGAAATCAGTGTGGCGGTTTCTCAGAAAAATTGGGATCAACCTACCCCTGGACCCAGCAATAGCACTCTTGGGAATATACCCAAGAGATGCCCTAGCATATGACAAAAGCATTTGTCCAACTATGTTCATAGCAGCATTATTTGTAATAGCCATAACCTGGAAGCAACCTAGATGCCCTTCAATAGAAGAATGGATGAAGAAAGTGTGGAATATATATACATTAGAGTACTACTCTGCGGTAAAAAACAATGACTTCTCGAATTTTGCATGCAAATGGATGGAAATAGAAAATACGATCCTGAGTGAGGTAACCCAGACACAAAAAGAAGATCATGGGATGTACTCACTCATAATTGGTTTCTAACCATGGATAGGGGCCACTGAGTCTATAATTTGTGATCCTAAAGAAGCTAAACAAGAGGGTAAACCCAAGGAAAAACATATAGATATCCTCCCAGCTATGGGAAATAGACAAGATTGATGGGCAAAAAATGGGAATCTTGGGGGGTGGGGTGGGATGGGGATGAGGGGAGATGGGGAGAGAAAAGTGTGAAGGAGAGGATGAGGGGAACTGGGGGAATCGGGGTGATTGGGGGTAAAGGAAGGTTGGATGGGGGAGCAGGGAAACTCATACCCTAGTTAAGGGAGCCACCTAAGGGTTGGCAAGAGACTTGAACCTGGAATGGCTACCAGAAGCCCAGGGCAATGTCCCCAGTTAGTTCATTGGGGCACCTGAGGATAGGGAACCTGAAATGAACCTATCCTATAATCATACTGATGAATATCTTGCATATCGCCATAGAACCTTCATCTAGCGATGGATGGAGATAGAGCCAGAGACCCACACTGGAGCACCGGACTGAGCTCCCAAGGTTATAATAAGGAGCAGAAGGAGAGAGAACATGAACAAGGAAGTCAGGACCATGAGGGGTGCACCCAACCACTGAGACAGGGGGGCCGATCTATTGGGAGCTCACCAAGGCCAGCTGGACTGCTACTGAAAAAAACATGGGATAAAACCGGACTCTCTGAATGTGGTGGACAATGAGAGCTGATGAGAGGCCAAGGAGAATGGCACAGGAACTTTCATCTGGCGATGGGTCGAGAGAGAGACAGAGACCCAATTTGGATCAACCGTCTGAGCTCTTAAGGTCCAAATGAGGAGCAGAAGGAGGGAGAACATGAGCAAGGAAATCAGGACCACGAGGCGTGCACCCACCCACTGTGACAGTGGAACTGATCTATTGGGAGCTCTCCAAGGCCAGCTGGACTGGGACTGAATAAGCATGGGTTGAAGCTGGACTCTCTGAACAGGGCGGACAATGAGGGCTGATGAGAGGCCAAGGACAATGGCACTAGGTTTCGATCCTAATGCATGAACTGGCTTTGTGAGAGCGTAGCCTGTTTGGATGCTCACCTTCCTGGACCTGGATAGAAGTGGGAGGACCTTGGTCTTCCTGTAGAGCAGGGAATTTGGACTGCTCTTCAGTATCGAGAGGGAGGGGGAGTGGACTAGGGGGAGGAGAAGTGGAGTGGGGATAGGGGGAGGGGAGCGGGGGGAGGGGGCAATATGTGGGAGGACGGGGAGGGAAATGGGAAACGGGGAGCAGTTGGAAATTTTAAGTAAAAAAGAATAAAAAAAAAAGAAAAAAAAGAATAGTTAGAACTGCTGGAAGGGTGGCATGCAGGACTCTGCCAAAAATGCAGATAATAAAAAGGAACAGTGACTTCATTTGTAAAAAAAAAAAAAAAAAAAAAAAAAAGATTGTTGTTTATTACCCAAATGAAGTATTTTCCCCATTATTCTTTATAGAAAACAGTTATTTAATAGTAAGTTTTAAACAAATAAATCACATGTATAAATACTTAAAAAAAAAGAAATGTAAGGGCTGTAGAATTTAGATCGGAAATATTCCATGTGGAATGGAATAGAGATGTGTTTTGTAGACAACGAAAGGTGTGTACATGTGTGTTTGTGTGTGTGTGTGTGTGTGTGTGAGAGAGAGAGAGAGAGAGAGAGAGAGAGAGAGAGAGAGAGAGAGATCACCAGGATACAGCTAGTTCTCTTAAAGACCTTTGAAAAGCCAGGTTGTATCATTCCTAGTTCATCAGCTACAATAGTGTTCACACATTAACTACAATGTACAACGATTGTCACCTTTGGCCATCAGCGGTAGAACTGCTGGCTCACTCTGACATAGATTTTGTGTTTAGTCTCTCACTGGAATGGACAGAACATTTGCGGTGCTTATACTGTGCCATTTAAGAAGCCCTCTACTTAAACTGTCTTTTTAAAAGATAAGTGGAGATGATGATATGGCGATTGAAGTAAATAAATGGCCCTGCGAGGTGGCATAGGGAACCCTGTTGAGGACCTAGTTTTCTGAAGGGAAAGTATCTCTGGTCATTCAGGGGCACAGGCCAACCCTGGCCTCTATCTTAGGACACTTTAACTTTTCTAGGAGCCATGGGACTGTCAGGGATCTAGATTTCTATTTATCCTCCATTATCCTCAGCATACAGCTTCTTTCCTATTGATCATGGCTTGGCTTCAGGTGGCTGCTTTGGATTAGCCACTGTGACTACATTACAAGATGCAATAGCCCAAATGACAGAGAGACCAAATAACAGCACTACCCAGCAAAGGGATCTCAGCTAAGCCAGGAACCACATCAATACCTGCCATTGTGTCTCCTGCAAAGAATGTAAACTTGGGGTCAAATTGTGAAGGTGGCTAAGAAATGTGTTTCCTTGGCTGTGATACCCACCCTGCCATTTGAAGTCATTGTTCTGTTACTAATAAGTAAAGGTCAGTCAAAGAAACCCATTAACGCAGTAGGAAAATTGCAGTTCCCATCACACTGTGTTTGCATCTTTGGACACTGCTCTCATTCCCTGTGTTTAATTTCCAGTAACCAGCATCATAGTTATGACTTTCTCTACATAACACCACTGAAAGGAAACAGGAAGCCCAGTACTCCAGTGGGGTTGAGAGTCACACGAAGAAGTAAAACCCTATCCTGTATCATCATTCCGGGAAGCCTTGTCCCTCACAGGTAGGTAAACACAGGTAGGTAGATATTGACCTTTCCTTTGGTGTGTGATCCAAAAACCTTCTATACATATATACAGATATCAATCCCACTCCTGATGCATTAGTGTCTAAAACTGCTTTATTAAGAGCATCCAGGTTTACACAATTGAGATGCTTTGAGAATCTCACTGGAGTGGTCTGTGATACATGAAGTCTCCAGTTAAGGACTGTACCTGATCTTTAACCTAAAAGCCTATACATTAGGTTACCAAATACATATTATCCCCATTTTGTGTGACTTCTAGGAGTCTGTAGAGGTAACTCTTGGTGTCTTCTCTTTTCATCTTTTGAGAGTTGGTTCCTGTGAGAGAGTCACTTTAAGCCACCTGGAAGAACTGTGTGTCACCAGAGAGAATCTTTCTGTCAATATTCAGAGGCTGATACTTTACCTTTCAGGATGGGTCATGGGTGATGCGTACTGTGTGCCAACAAGCAAACAAACAAACAACAACAAAAACCAGGGGGGTCCTGCCACAGTGTGCACAGGAGGAAAGAAATCAGACTGTTGCATCAGCGTGCAATTTTGTATTAATAATAGATGGAACCCAAAAAGAGCTTGGCAAAACTCCCAGGTACTTCGCATAACATCACTTCTATGATCTGTTTTGCCTGCTAAGAGCAGAATATTCCTAGGTTGGCTCAGAAGCAGAGGGCTTGGCACCAGTCCAAAGGCTCGCATAGTGATTCTGCTCTTAGAACTTCACCTCTGCAAGCCCTCATGTTATCCCCGACGGTGTGTAGAGCTATGGGAAGGAAGCCATGAGTTTGAATATGCTCCACAGAACAAACAAAACCCTGTGTCCTTCAGCTCCTAGGACAGGAATTGAGTTCTGTTTTCCATATGAATGACGGTGTGTAAATGTACTGGGGAAACTGTAGGATCATGGGTGCCTATGTGTTCTATAAAACAGACCTACTGAAAAAGAATCTATACCTTTCTAAAGGTGGCTCCCTGGGGATTCTCAAAGTTCCTTCTGTTTCTTCTCTCCTAATGTTCTCACCATGCCTGCTCACTTCAGTTTAGCATGTTCTGCATACATAAAGTCCACACACCCATATCAGAACAGAAATATCTACAGATTGAGTTAATGATAACTCAATAAAGCAGCACAAGCCACTGTGTTTCCTGATTGTAGTTCTTAAAAGATCATGTCTCCTCTATGTCTCATCATCAATTAACTTTTGAGGGATCCGACTCATTAAAAGCAAATAAACAAACAAAAACAAAACAAACAAACCAGCCAGATAACTTTATTTGGGTGCCTCCTTACCAACTCACCCAAGAATAGTAGTACCCTCATCTGCTCTGATTTGAATGTGAAATTCCCTACAGACTTCTCTGTCTGAACACTTGGTTGCCAGTGGGTGGAGCTGCTTGGAAAGCCTGTGGAACCCTTGGGAGATAGAGCCTTGTTGGTAGAAGATTAATGCGGGCAGACCTTGGCTTTCCTAGCCCAGTCCCACTTCGTGTTTGTTTGACTGTAGATACAACATGGTTAAAGGAGTTCTCTTTCTCTCTGGTAGCCATGCCTCTTTCACCATGGGGATGTGTCCAACTGACTGTAAGTCAGACTAAATCCCTCCTTCCTTAACTGGCTTGTCAGGTGTTGGTCACACCAAATAAAGAAGTAATTGATAAAAACTCAATCATTGCAAAGTGTTGGTTCTTTATAGGAATGGCAGGCAGCAGATGGCAGTGGGAGGGGGCGCTCTTATTAGGGCTCACTGTAACAAGACTGACACCAGGAACCATAGAGACTAGACTTGCTTAATCTCAGCCAACTGCTCCTAATGCTCCAGAGATTTCAGCTGCACTTATGGCTATCCATTTATTCCCATTATCTTCTCCGAGTTTGGTTTCTGTTCTTGATAAGTGATCTTTACACCATCTAAATCAGGACTCCTAACTCCAAATGCCAAGCTGAGTCCCCTGTCCCTTACTTCCCTACAGCCCCCAAAGAGTCTTATAAAAGTGGATACACCATCTCTAAAATGGGCCTAGGAAGGTCAACATCAAACTGACTGAAGGTCATGATCTTCCCTTCTCCCAGGTCAAGAAGTCCTTCTTCAAAATGTACAGGAAAATCCCACAGTAAATATCCCCAAACCCTACGTCCACACAATTCTCATAGCAGTTTTCATTCTTATTGTTGTTATGATTATTTTTGTATGCTTCCAGGGATCAGATTGTATTATACATATTTTGTGTGGTCCCAAAGCAAGTAGCATATAACCCTTCATATGTAGAGCTCAATATATAATTGATAAAAATGTAATAAAAACAAGTTCAAGAGCCCAGAAACTATTTCTTAACTGTGCAGCTTGTTTGATTTCAGCTTGTCATTGGATTTAGTTGACAGAGAGCATTTTCAGATTTGTTTCAAGGGGGTATCGTTGCTTTCTTGAAGCCATTAAATTCAGTATCATCTGTCCCAGCATCCATCTACTTCTGATCAGGTCTGGATGGCTAAAAACAAAAGTCATTACATGACTGGGCATTTCAATGTACCCTGAAGAAGTAAAGTTACAGTTTGAAGTCTTTTTCTAAATAAAAATCATCTATGCATATAGAAAATGCATAGCGATTTCAGTATCATTATGCTTCTCTGAACTCCTAACCCAGATATGAGTTACTACCACACCCTCCGACGCACAGTCTTGTACAAACATCACAGGCAGAGCATTGAGGGCATTGTTCTTATTTCCATTTTATAGATGAAGAGCTTGTGAATGAGAGATAGCAAGGAAGTTGATGAAAGTTATGCCAGAGAGAAAAATCTGCAAACAGCCAGAGATCGTCCAGTGCTTCAGAAGAAATCTGGTCCTTATGACTTGTTGCCAGGGACTTTCTCTGCATGATTCACACCTCATCAGCAGTCAAAGCCCAGGCAGCAGGATGTCTTCTGTCAGATTGTGCTGCCCCTGGGAAAGCCTGAGCCCCTGCTTGTCATCTCACTGTTCCCGAAAAGGCTCAAGATAAAAAAAATCACACAAGACAACAAAACTACGTCATTTTCTCCATCTAGGACAGGAACCTGTGAGCCAGTTGGTGAAGTCCTCACTTCCAGGTCCAGGAAGGGAACCCAAGGTAACAGTGACTTGTCATGATGGGTATGGAAGAGTGGAGCAAGAGCTGTGGTAAAAGTAGCAACGGTCCCCACAATTGGGTGCTGCGCGGAGCAGGGCCCCTTCTTTACAAGCACAGTGTACTTTATATGAAGCAGAAAGGCACACTGGGAAGTCCTAGCGAGGAAAAGAGGTGTATGGCACAGAAAACGCAGCTAGTTGTTGTCCTCTACCAAATGTTGTCAGTGTAACTTTGTGGTCCCTAAGTCGTTACAACATGAACAACTGCCCATCTTTTTCTTAGCCCTGGTCAACTGAAGGTTCATTGCAAGCCCGTCTCTCTGCAACTCCGAGAAAGATCACTTGCATTGCAATTGATTTTTATCATCGAACATTGATTTTCACCAGTGACAGCACCATCTGTTCCTGATATATTTGAGATGCAGGATTATTTTATTATGTATTTTTATGTCAATTTCTTGTATCACAATTGCTGGCAGCTTACATCTCACTCAAGCAGTTGTTGATATGTTTGCTTTCTTACTTCTGCTTCTATGCAGATTTTCTTTGCTGCTAGTACCACAGAAAAGGCCCACAATATCGATCCTGTTGCTACAAGGGGCCTTCCTGAAATACTGAATGCCAATTACCTCATGCTGCACCAAGCAGTAAATTTTAGGATAACCTCAGCCAAAGAAGTCACCATTAGTGTTTTATAAGAAGGCCAAACTATAAAAGGAGTGCTCTTTAGAGTCTTCTCTTGCTAGAACCTATTCGGATCATGTTTTATTGGTGCTCATAATCAAGGCGGACAGTGATAAGTGTGGAAACCATGGAAACCCATTATGACCAAATTGATGTTGCTTCGAAACACCAGTGACTCACACTGTGAAATACTTCCCATGATCCATTAACAAGGATCTGAAAGTTTCGCCAGGAAGGCCGGCTGTATGTGCGTTGTAGATGAATGTCAGCCACATGCTCACCAGGGATGCTCTTCAAATTAAATGGCATGCAGGTTACCAGCATTTCCTTAGAAATGGCACACCAGCCTTTATCAGTTCATACAAACAAATCCCCTGAACTCAGGGGATTATTAGACAGAGAATATATGAAAAAACTTACTGAATACCCACCAAGACCCTTTCTCTTTCATGTATTATTTGCCTGTAGTTCTTACAATGTTAAAGAAGAGTAGGTACTCAGAGGTATATCCGCAAGATAATCTACCAGGCACCTAATATGTATTGTTCCTACAAAACACAACCAAAACAATGAACACATCATGTAGTGAGTGAAGGGCAACATTGGACCAGCACCATGAAGTGTGAAGCACAAAAACTCAGGGTGACTGCAAAGTGAAGGGAACAAAACAACAATCCTCCACCACCCGGCTGTCAATCAACTCATAGTAAGACTGGACATTACAGCATGAAGGCAAAAGCAACCAACCCCTGTAAACAGTGGGGACTCTTGTATTCTTCATTTCTATCGTCCTACATCCTCACGGGTTCTGAGCTCAGTTTTGAGATCAGCCTGGGTATCACACAGTGGTGCTACTCCAGAGTCTAAGCCCATCAAAACTGCCATAACCACAGTACCTGAGCCCAAATGGTGCCCGGTCCCTCTTGGAAGAGGTGTACAAGACTAGGGGAAAAGCTGCACCTCAGTTGGCAGCATATCCATGTCTCTCTCAATGCTTAAGCAAAACTGGTACCCTGACCCCATCAAATAGGAGCTGTGCCATGATGGGACTGACACACTCATTTGTATCCTATCTCCTGAGTGCCAGATGGTGCAGCCCAGAGGAGAAAGCTCATCTCAGATGGTAAAATACCTCCCATTCCTCTGATGCCTGATTTTACCCAATAGTTCATGGGCTATGAATATATCTTAGTAAAGTCCTTATAACTTATATTAGCTCATAACTCTTGTCTCTGTTAGCCACATGAGTTGGTACCTTTTTCGGCGAGGCAGTCATATCTTGCTTGCTCTATGTCTGGCTTCCTGTGTGTCTGGATGATGACTGCAGACTGAAACTTCCCTCTTCCTAGAATTCTTGTTGCCTCGCCTCGTTGTTGTTTTTGCCTGGTTGCCCCACCAATACATCTTGCCTGGTTACTGGCCAATCAGTGTTTATTTAAAATACAAGTGACAGGGTATAGCACTTCCCTCCCCTTTTTAAAAATAAGAACTCTGAATCGAATCTCCTTTGTTTAGCTTTTCTACTGACCATTATCCATAGCAACTTACAACCAACATTCCAAACAAAGGCAAACATCCATAATCCATTTTTTTTTGAGAATGTGGGTGTAGTTTTTCAGGTTACTTACTGCTGATTGGGAGTGCTGGTAATCTTATGGAGATCTAAAGAAAATTTAGAATTATGATGAAGTCCTGACTGGAGTATCATGTGAGGCTTGATCATCTCAGACAGCAGTCTTTGAAATGTTTATCGGATAAAGCCCTCTGTTTAATCTTGAGTAATACATAGACACACACACACACACACACACACACTAGTGATTCATACCTAGGGAATCAGAGTCTCGATCCAGGAGAATAGCTATGATTCAGATGTTTGAAACTTCTCAGTGTCTGGTATCCAAAAGAGCTGTAAGCTTGGCTCATGTGTAACACTCCATCCCTTCAGCTAAATAATAGTAACATACTTCTCCCTACATCAAGACCATCTGAGCTCCCTGAAATGACCCATCCCTGACTAGAGAAGCCAACAAATTACTGTTCCTTAGTACACAGAGCTCAAGTTCCTAGGTCCTCAGTGTCACTGCATCTGCTCACTTAGAACTGAGTCCTCTACTTGGTCATGCAAGTTCAGGATCCAGAATTGTCATGGTCCATCATCCTCTCTCTTGCTGTCCAAGTTGATACAGTGCCTGTTGGCTCTAGAGACTAATTGCAGCCCCACCCTGGCTCTTGAAGGCCTAACCCTCAAGAACGCCCTTCCTCCTTGGAACTTTGCCAGCGGTGCATTCTCTCCACCAGGATCAGTCACAGCTGCACCTCTGTTTCCCAAGGCTGAATTATGAGGGATTGGTCAGAGTGGGAGAGTTAATACCACCTGCATCTAAGGGAGTGGACATGTGCTCAAGTCACACATCCAACAGCAGTTCAAGAAGACGCTTACGCAGAAACCCAGTTCCACTGTCTCTCAGCATCTGTGTCCTGGCTCACAGCACTCCTGCTGTGGCCCAAGTCAGGCCTGGCACCAAGAGGGACCCTGACAGTTAAGTCACCTGACTATGGAGAGAATGAGAAAAGAAAATACTTGCTACTAAGATGACTAGCAACTTGCTGACCATCAGCACTGACAGAAAGTCTCCACTCCAGGCCGCTGAGATGGCTGTTGTCGCCATGGGTGGTGGCACAGTTGAAGAAGCTGCAGAGACTTGCCTGCGCCCATTCAGAACCGGAGTTGTGGTTTGCATGTGAAATGTCCTCCACAGGTTCACATTCTTGAACCCTTTTGGTTTAATGGGTCTCTGGAACAAAGACTTTTGCGCATATTTTATGGTACTTCTTTCTGTAATTTTATTTGCATTTAACTTTTAAATCCATTTCAATGCATTTAATTTTCAAATCCATTCAGTGTTTGGTACATAAGAATAAAGAACTTTCTCTCACATTTTGCCCCAGAGGGCACATACGAAAGGTTTGCTTCCACATGTGTACATGTAAGCAAATGTGCATGTGGGGTAGTATAACATTCCGAAAGGCAGGACAGGGCAATATGAGGTGACAAGGAAGGGCACAGAGCAGGCAAAAGACACTAGCATGAAAGAGAACATAAAAATAATTGGTTGTCTAATTTTTTAACTTTCATTTGTGTGTGTGTGTGTATGTGTGTGTGTGTGTGTGTTGGGTAAGTAAGTAAAAATGTAACTCATAGCAAAAGTGTACAACTCTAAATGAAACTCCATGCCTTCAAAATGGCCTTTCTAACTGACTAGATGTTCATTAAGACTACACAGTTTGGGACCAGGCAACTGTTTGAATGATAATCTGTGTGAAGCTTTTATTTGTGAATTTATTTACAGTAAAGTGACTTGATATTGAAAAGAAAGGAAGGAAAGGAGGGAGGGAGGGAGGGAGGGAGGGAGGGAGGGAGGGAGGGAGGGAGGAAGGAAGGAAGGAAGGAAGGAAGGAAGGAAGGAAGGAAGGAAGGACTGTGACTTTCTAACATGCTCTCAGTAATGCAAATTCCATTTATGGCTTTCTTTCAAAAATGGCAAATTTTAAAGGTGAAACTTTCAGATAAAGGCAGGAAAATTTCCTGACAGTTCAGATGTTTCCAGGGGTTTGCATTGGCATTTCCATTGTGTCTTTTTTTTTTCCAATTTGGGAAACATTTATCATAATCATCCATATGATTCTCAGAAAAGGTTATTAGCCTTTTTTTAATTTAGGCTGGTACTTCCTTCAATGTACCTGTTATACCTTTTCCTATATTTGTTCTTTGAATGACATATTTCCATTCAAAATTAGAATATATTAATTATATTCTACTATATTTTCTGGGTTTCCTATGATTAGTTATTCTAAAGAAAAACTAAACATTCTATTTTTAATCAGACACTTGGCCAAAAAATTGGCCAAGCTTCCTTGCCATATTCCATTTTTGCACTTGGTATAGAAGGAGACATGTTGTCTTGATCCTTCTGGCAGTATGCATCACAAACTCAGAGAAGAACTTATCACTGTGTGCTTCCTTATTTTTAAGAAACATTTCACATAAAAGCATGCTACTGTTAGAATAGTCTTCTTTATCTCAATTTGATTTTAGTTTTCAGACTTAAAAGTATGACTAAGTGTTAGAGCCCATGTGGGCCCAACACAGATAACTATTTTCCCTAACTGGACTGGTACAGAGTCACGGGGAATAATCAGACACAACCTACAAGGGCATCTCAGGGTCTTTTCTCTTGACGATCTCCTGAAGATCTCTCGTTTATTTTCCAAACAGCTTATATATCATCACATAAATTGAGAGGGAAAATACATTAGGCTGTCTCCTAGGTAGCCAGGTGAATGGCCTTTAGTCACTCCACATCTACCTGTTCTGCTGAGTATGCTAGCTGTCAACGTAGGCCTAAATTAGCATCTCTACAAGATATCCTCCAAATTACAAAGGAAGGAGCACCAAACATCCTGACCTTTGTTAGGCAGAGGCAGCTTGTCTGCAGAGCTACATCACCCCCTCGGATGGGACCTATGGCTTTGTCGCCTGGCTGCCACACCATACAGAAATATGGGCCTACAACTAAGATATATTCTTATAAAACAAAAGATATTAAAGTTGCAATATCTAGTATTTTCATGAATTTCCCTTTTTGTCAAATTTCTCCTATTTCTATATATGGTCTATTTTTATAGATGGTCTTTGTAATCACAATTGTTGACTTTTGCAAGCAAATCCTTCTCCACAACAGTAGCAGAAGTTAGCTGACCAAATATTTCAATGAACTATTTCAAAGGATAAAGCTGAATCCTTGAATCAGGAAGCCACAAAGTCCTGTGAGTTGTACTTCCAAAATTATACCCGGACAGAGACGTGACAGATTCTACCACTCTCTTGCGCTAGGCTGAAAGCTCTCTTAAGTCTACTGACAGCATGGTCTTGGACAAGGGGAGAGAAGTCAGTAGGCGTCTCATGACTAGGCTGAACAGACCTCAGGCCAGTTGCACTCAGCTGCTTTGGGTCTTTGAAAATTGTCTTAGGTTTGATTGAATTGTTGGTTAATACACAGGAACTAAATTAGGTCTGTAATTCAGACGGCCTTTGCTAATGACTCATTTTTTTCTGTCAATAAAACCGACAACAGAGACTGGCCGAACTCTGGTCTGCACTGTCAAGTCATGTGACAGTGTGGAGCGTTGCCAGACATACACTGTCACTCCCTACTGGCGTTCTCATGGAAACGAGGTTAGAGAGACAGGTTGTGCGGGTGCAGGGACTGTCTCAGCAGATGGGGGTGTGTGTATCCATCATTTACCGGAAGGTCTCGCAGAGGCATTTTCACTGATAGTACAACACAAATGTGTGCAGATAGGCAAGTCTGGTTTTCCAGTTAAAACCACCTCCTTAGGCACATAGCATCCTTCACTGACCTTAGATCGCCCTAAAAATACCAGATCATTTATCTCACTCCCATTCTTGAGAACATGTAGAAATCTGTAAGAAAAATTAGGAATGTCAGGTTTAATGGCAAATTGAAATCACAAAAGAATTTGTAAAGGGTTTTCCTCACCAGGTTTTTAAAAACAGTCCTCAAAGGAACAGGAAAAGGACAGCCTTTACCTTTTTTCTGGTAGTTCCTCGATGCCGATCTTGTCACTAATCAGTTCGTGTATAGATAGGCTATACTCAAGAAGATTCTGACATTTAAGCAGATAATGCAGGGACAGAGATGTGGATTGCTGACGGAATCTTAATTAAAAGCCACAGTGATGTTAGCCCAGTTCTCATGCTGACTTGTATGTTTGAATGCACACACGATGCACACAAATACACACACACACACACACACACCTTCACTCAGCTGAGAATAATGAAGTGGCTCAGAGACAAATGAAAATGATCAAGTGTGAACAACCAGCTGTTTCTGAACTGTGGACTCATTTTCAAAGTTAAATTTTAATAGAATCAGCGAGTTAGTATTTAAATGAAAAGTTGAAGAACAATTTTTAGAAAATGATGCTTGCTAATCAGGGAAAGGTATGAAAGTACCTTTGAAATATAAAAGACGTTTTATCTGATTCAAAGTAAGAGGAATTTAACTTAAAGTGTTGAGACAATATTTTTGTTTAATTAAAACTGGCAGCGAGGGGCTAAGGAGATGGCTCAGTTGATAGAGTGCTGGGCCACATAGACAGGAGAACCGAAATCCCAAAGCCAGCACCCATTCAAGATAACACTTGGCAGAGCCTTGTATCCCAGAGAGGCAGAAAGGAAAAGATCTTTGGGCCTTTCTGACCAGCAGATGTAGCCCAATGAATGAATAATTAATGAGTTCCAGGTTCAATAGAGAGCCTGTCTCAAAAGAAAGGTCCAACATACTTGGAGGAAGACATCTGACATCAACCTCTTGACTCCACACACATGCATGTGTACCCCAAAAACCAACCCTGGAATGAAAAATGTTAACATTCTCATTGACCAAGGCTTGGTCAAATTAACATTCTCTAATTCAACTTGAAACTCTTTAATAGAAGTATCTTGGGAAACAAATTGGCCACTACTGTTAATATTATAAACATACCAAACCAGGTTAACTCAGAAAGATCCATCTCTAGGAGGTGATTTTATCAATCCAGTCATAATAAAGAAAAATACTTTTGAACAGAGATTACTAATTGGAGTGCTTCTGGTAATAAAAAGAAATAGAAACATTGAAAATAGGTTCCAGGATGTGAAATTGGTGAAATATTTGTATTTATCTTACAATTTAAGTAAAATATATAGCATTTAAGAAAGATACAGCAGGTGAGGCTGGTCTAAAGGGTGACCTCAGTTGATCCCTATAACCCATGCCAAAGGCTGGCTGCAGTGGCATGTATGGAACCCATGCCAAATGCTGGTTGCAGTTGCATGCATGGAACCCATGCCAAATGGTTGCTGTAGTGGCATGCACAACTCCAGCCCTCCAGCAGCAAGATGGAGAGGTAAGACAGTGAAGCAAGCCAGATTCTTGTGGTCCAGCCAACCTGGAGTACGCAGAGAGCCAAAACCAGGAAAGACCACAGTGAAAGGAAAGAATTGACTCCTGAATGTTGTCTTTTGATTGCTAGAGGCACCATGAGCTTTGTGCACCTGCACTCACGTACACTGAAAATAATAGCAAAACCTGAAAATTAAAAAAAACAGACAAAGGCATAAAAGTTGTTGTGACAAATCTAGTTATAAAGCCAAAATGAAGAATGATATGCAAAATATAATTCTTTTTGTACATGTGCTTAGTACATCAACTAACTCTAAAGGACTCAGCAGAAAGTCAGAGGAACACACTGATTTAGGACATAAAACTGAGATCATAAAGAGGTTGGAATGAATATAGGCATATAGATTTAACTCATATTGTGTTTGGATGTTATCTAGACTCTGGAAGAGAACAATTAAGATAATTCAAGGAACAAAAGTGGCATGACGAAAGAGAAGAGAAGTACGGGTCCAAAGCCCTCTTCTTTCCCTGTCATTTCAAGACGCAGTATGACATGCCTCCTACGGGAAAGCCCTAAGCCTTCAGGAGCAATTATTCCCTCCATTCTTACACAAGTTAAAGATCAGAAGCGTCTTCCTACGGTTTGTGCCATGAGATCTATATTTCAAAACCTGAACTCGTGCTGACGCATTGTCTACAGTGGGAAAGTCAGTTTATCTTTTTACACTTCTTTGTGCAATCATGGTAAGACTATGCTTTTCAACCCAAAATGTCACTCAGCTGGAGGCTTTGTTTTGTGTGTTTCCAAACTAGCGTCATTATCGTAAAGATCACATTCTTAGCCAGGATCTCGAGGAAGGGAGTAGAATATGTCAAAGCTGACCCTCTTAGTTCACAGTATTAATTTCTTCAATTGTTTCCCCGATAGTAGTTATACATTTGTAGTTATTTTCTTATGTGAGGTTTTGTTGACAGGCTCCCCAAACACTATTCATTCAGCTGCCAGGCAGTGAGTTATTTAACCTTTGGCCCTTGGTTAACTCAGCCGTGTAACTGCTGTGTGCCTGACAGGCCCTCCTTAGGCTAACCTGGGTACAGAGGGCTAGCCTGAGTGCTTGTTTAAGGCTCTAGTGCAGTTCGCTTTCGGAGTCCCACTCAGCCAAGTTCCCCCACACAGCTGATATTCTGCTGAGGCTAGGAGCTGCTGTCAGTTCTGATAAGATTCTAATTCCTACTACAAGCATACTGTGAAGTGTGCTTCCATAATAAAGTGTAGTCTAAAATAGACTGTTCTAAAGGTCAAACTGTTACAGCCTTTGGCTCCATTCTCGACGCTAAACCAATGTTCCAGTTCAGGAAACTCTTTTATGTTTGTCTGCAGACTGACAAAATCTCAGTGGACAATCCTTCTCAGAACTCAATGCTCTATCCCCATTGCCTTTGGTGGCTTTTCTTGGAACAAACTAGGTTCTGGAAGCTTGCAATCTCTGCTTCTCTAAAATGAAGTCATGAAGGTCACTGTCCCTCCATATCAGCATCTCCTCCGATCTCTCTCTTTGTGTGTGCTGTCCTCTTTCCCTTAGGTTAATATGTAGGTTCGACACCTGAGTCACTCCCCAGCAGGCTTCAATTATCCTCGTAGCACAGGAGAGCGAGGTACTGACTTTCAAGCAATAACCAAGACCCCAGGGGATTCACCAAGGTTACAACTAGCCAACCTTTATTACGTATATATTCTAGACCTTGAAATAGCTGTCAATGCAGTTAGGGAATAGAGACACACAGGCATGCAAGTAGGAAACATCAATAAAGGCCTCTAGATATAAGGCACACAAATGAAAAGGGCTGGGTAAACCCCACCAGATAGCGATCACTTTCCAGTAAGAATGAAAGACTTACTGCACAGCTGCAACTGTCTTCTAAGAGCAGGTGGGATGTAGGTGACTTACTGAGAGATGAGATCCCATTGATGAAAAATAAAAGAGGTAGTGAGTTCTCAGTAGTCCTCATTGTCCATTATGTTCAGCGAGACCGGTTTTGTCCCATGCTTTTTCAGTCCCCGGCCAGCTGGCCTTGGTGAGTTCCCGATAGATCATCCCCATTGCCTCAGTGTGTGGGTGCACCCCTCGCCGTCCTGAGTTCCTTGCTCGTGCTCACTCTCCTTCTGCTCCTCCTTTGGATCGTGAGACTTCAGTCCAGTGCTCCAATGTTGGTCTCTGTCTCTGTCTTCTTTCATCGCCTGATGAAGGTTAATATTCAGGGGGGAACTGAAGAACAATGGCAATGGGTTCTTGATCCTATTGCATGTAATGGCTTTGTGGGAGCCCAGGTAGTTTGGATGCTCACCTTAATAGACCTGGATGGAGGTGGGTGGTCCTTGGACCTCCCACAGGGCAGAGAAACCTGCTTGCTCTTTGGGCTGAGGAGGAAGACTTGATTGGGGGAGGGGGAGGGAATGGGAGGTGGTGGCGGGGAAGAGGCAGAAATCTTTAATAATTAAATTAATTAATTAATAAAAAAAATCAGCAAGAAAAAAATAAATAAATAAATTAAAAAAAAAAAAAGAGGTAGTGAGTACCAAGTGGTTTTGTAGTTCAATGAGCATGCAAACAGGCAGGGATGGAGATCTGTCGGATATGCACTGCATGTCATGGGCTTCCCCTACCCAAAGACATCTTCGTGCTGAAATGGACAGCCTATTACGGCATGTCGTTAAGGAAGGAAATCCCAGTGTGGCCTTTTGAGGAGGTAGGTGGATCCACAAGCATCCCGACTTATTATGGCTATTTTGTTGTGTCATGACTGGTTTTCCCAGAAGAGCTATGCATGATTTGAATTTGAAATGTGATTCATAAGCTCTTGTGTTGTTAGCATGTGGTCACCAGCTGATGACACTGTTTTGGAAGACTTTGGAATCTTTGAGGAACGGGAGATAAGCAGAAGGAGGTTGGCCTTGAGAATTATCCTGTCTCTAATTCTGGTCCAGCTCCATGTTTCCTGATCTACCATCATGCGCAGGAACTGAAGACGATGATTGCTCCACCATAAACAGTAGCGGACCCCACCAGTCTTTCTCTGAGATGGATTTATGTCCTCTGCCATTGTGAACCAAAATATACCCTCCCTTCCTTAATGCGTTCTGTCAGGTATTTGGTAACAAGTGAGAAAAGAACTAAGACTAACACCTGGCTAATAAGCTTATAGCCATTACCATTGAAAACTAGACAGCAAAAGAAAGCAAATAAAATGAGGGCAAGACCCAGAAAGATGGAACCTCTCATCCACAAGAGGCCAGTGACCCAAAAGGTTCATAGGACATTATTTAATGGTTTTAGGACAAAAATCCTCAATATCTTGAACTTTAAAATATTCTACATATGTATGCTGAACAACACTCAATTTCCATTCCAACCAGGTCCATAATGTCTTAAATAAAAATCAAATGGCAAGCTGGGCGGTGGTGGCGCACGCCTTTAATCCCAGCCTCAGGAGGCAGAGGCAGGCGGATGTCTGTGAGTTCGAGGCCAGCCTGGTCTACAAGAGCTAGTTCCACGACAGGAACCACAAGCTACAGAGAAACCCTGTCTCGAAAAATAAAAAAAAAAAAAAAAAAAAAAAAAAAATCAAATGGCAGTTTTCCTGGTGAGCATGTGACCTGATGGCATAAGTGCATTGTAGGGTTTCTATCACTGTGGAGAGACTCCATGACAATGAGAAACTCTCACAAAGCAAAACCATGTAATCGGGGTGACCGATTTGTAGAGGTTTAGTCCATTATCATCATGATGTGACATGGTGGCATGCAGGCAGACATGGTGCTGGAGAAGTAGCCAAGTGCCCTACATCTTGACTTGCAGGTGACAGAAAGTGGTCTGAGAAAATGCGCATGGCTCGAGTATATGTGAGATCTCAAAACCTGCCTCTACAGTGGCATGCTTCCTCCATTAAGACCACACCTACTCCATGAAGGCCGCACCACCTAATACCATTCCCTTTCACATTCCCACTCCCTGGTGCCCAAAAGCTTGTAACAATATCATATTTCAAAATGCATTTAGTTAAACTTTGAAAGTCCCCATAGTCTATCAATCTCAACAATGTTTAAAAGTCCAAAGTTCAAAGTCTTTTCTGAGATTCATACAATCTCTTAACGGTAATCTCCTACAAAATTAAAAAAAAAATTATAGCACATACTTCCAACGTATAATACACAAGATATACATTAACATTCCAAAACATAGGGAAGGAAGCATAGTGAGGCAATACTGGCTTAAAGCAAGACCAAAAACAGCTGGGCAAACTCCAGATTCTGCCCCATCTGTGTCTGATATCAATTGCTTTCCAGATCTCCAATTCCTTTCGGCTTGTTGACTGCAACACACTTCTTTCTCTTGGGCTGGTTCCACTACCTGTTAGCAGATTCTCCTCAGCAGGTATCCCACAGCTCTGGCATCTCTAATATTGTGGGTTCTCTAAGGCAATCCAGGCTTCAAATCCACAGTTTTACACAATGACCTCAGTAGGACTCCATTCAGTGACACTCCTGACAGACGCCTGGCCTCATCAGCTTTATTCCATAACTCCTTGACTCCAAAGGCCCAGAACCACATGGCCAAAACTGCCAAGTTCTGCTGCTTTTCAGGACTGGAACACAACTCCCTCATTCAAATATATCTTCACCAGCTTTTTGTTTTTGATGGTTCCTTCACTGCCTAAGTTTGGCTGTTCTGGATCAGATTGGCCCCAAAACTCAGAGATCTTCTAACCTCTGCTTTCCCTAAGTCCTGGGATTAAAGGTACGAACCACCACATGTGACTCTAAGCTTTTCTTTAATTCCTTTTCACCAAGTTGGAAATTGTAGCTGGGTGGGATCTTGTCAACTGCTCAAGGCCACATATAACTCGAGTATCAAGGGAATCCAAATTCTTCTGACTGCAGTAGGGTATACACACACACACACACACACACACACACTTAAAATAGAATGACAATTACTGCAGCAGTCAAACAGTGGGGACAGTGGAGAACAGGAGCTCTAGAAAAGTAGAGACAATGTGTCCATCTTTTCCATGAGTAATTATATATCTGCTTCACACACTTGGGTTAACAGAGAATGTTGTAGGAGACTCAACCTTCTTTGAAAGAAAACAGTGAGAACCTAGCATTGCAATGAATGTGCAAGTGAAATACATTTTTTAAATGGTTTGAAATGTGAAGTCTTCTAAAACAAAACAACGAAGGAATAGCAAGAGCAATTTCTATGCACAACCCCAGCAAGCTGTCAATCATGCAGGCATGGCTTCTCTTCTATCCTAGGTGAGAGGCTAAAAGTTGGCACCAGGAGGCCTGGCAGGTACAAGGTAGCGGGAAATCATTCAACAGAAAGACTAGGAAGAAAAAACTGGGGGTCAGCTGTCTTTTGCTAATGACAGAATGGATGGCAACCGAGAGGGACAGGAGCATCCAAGGACGAGTGATCAATGGTCCTCTTGCTTCTAGTTTCACCAAATGCATTTCAGGTCCACAGGAAGAATATACTTTCTTCCCACATGCCCAGTGGGAGTCTTTTCTGACTTATTTCACCCTCCTTTTGTTCCCATACCCTGCGTCCTGTAACACATGTCCAACTGTGTTCTCAGAACACTCATTGTTTTGAGTCTTAAAACACTGGTTCCAAAGACCTTTATTGCCCTGAGTTTGTTCTATCTTAAAAACCTCCTTCTTCTGGTTTCAATTATCTCCAATAAATTCAAAAACACTTAAACAGATTTCATCTTTTTAAGCATCACATTGCCATGACAATTTATTTCTTAAAACCTTAGTTTCTTTTGATTGTCTCCCTAAAACCTAAGACCATGATTTTTTCTTTTCTTTTCCAGATCCTGGAGTTCCTATCCTCTCCACATTTGATTCCTACCTGATTGCTATGTTTCTGTAAAATTTAAGAAAGCATACATTTACTATTAATGCAATCAGGAATATTTTATCATTTTCTCTCTCATTTTATCACATTTAGTACATTTTCCGTTTTGAACACAACTACCCTACCTTATTCAGCCATGTCTTGAGATTTCCAGCATGGAAACTGTTACGCAAGATTTTTCTTATGGTTGCATTTAAGGTTTCTATTGCTGTGATGAAACACTGTGACCAAAAGTTCGGGAGAAAAGGTTTTCTTCAGATTACACTTCCATATCTCAGTTCATCATTGAAGAAAGTCAGGCTGGGAACTAGAACAGGCTTGGGAACCTGGAGGCAGGAGCTGATACAGAGACCATGGATGGCACTGCCCACAATGGGTTGGACCCTCCCATATCAATCCTAATTAAGAAAAATGGCCCTACAGGGCTGCTTGAAGCCTAATCTTATTAATAGATTTTATTAACTAAGGTTTCCTCCTTTAGGTGACTCTAGTTTGTGTCAAATTGACATAAAAACTAGTCAGCACACCTACACAGTAGTTAGCTTATTCCAGAAAACCATTATTATTTCTTCTCACTCCCTTAGAACTACACAGTCGTAAAATGAAGGATAAAAAAGATGATGATAACTTTGACAAATACAACAGTCAGTAATAATAACCATAATCACAGTTTCCATTTAAATGGAAGTTTATAGTGTGTATGGTTATTTCTTTCATATATCATCTTAGGCTATTCTTAATATATAGATAGAAGAAAGTATGTACAAAACTCTTTTATTTCCCACATCTTATCACATTTCATATGGAGTTTTATATACATGGAGCAAAACAAGGCTTGATGGATAAATTGAGGTTTCATTACATATCTTTAGTAAATAGCTTTCCATGAATCTTCCACGTTACAGGCTGAGATGACAAATAATTTGTTACTTCCCGCTCTCTACCAAGAGAGTTCTTGAGAATTAGAGACAAAATCATAAATGGGTTCATTTTACAAAGTTATCAAGAGAAATAGAACGGGAAGAAATCATAGTCTACAGGGACAACAGACAGCAAATTCCTTACATCCTTCCTACTGCCACTACAGCTTTAGGGATGCAAAATGAAAGATAACTTAGAACTCTACAACTTTGTCTGAAAAATGAAGGTGGCCACTGGCCTCTATGCTGAGTTGCAGCTTTGGCAGATGGACCTCTTAAAGAGGCACTACAAACTGCACACAATGCAGGCCTCAAGGCAATGCCCACAAAATACTCTTTTCATACACACAAAAAAAAGCATCTTACCATGGGGTGAAGCTATAAAGAAGGGAAATCTGAATTTGGATTGCTAAATTCCCATTCTGAAATAGGTGGTTAGCCTATTTTCATATTTGAAAAACGACATAGTATTCTGCATTTCTTTTTATCCAAACTTCTGCTTTTGCCCTCTTACTGGATGTAACTTCACAGTGAATGTTTGGAGATGGCCCTTTCTTGGGCTGTGCTACAGCAGCTAGCACTTCTGGCTGCTTTATTGTTTCTTCGTTTTAATGGGCAGTATAATTAGACCTAAGGTATATTTAAATAATCATAGAGGGTGACTATCATGATCAGAAAAGGAAGTGGACTCAGAAAAAGCATAGACACGGTGCCTGCGTGCTGCTCAATATTTTACTTATAAGTATGAATAAACTATGTACTTTTATTTCCAGAGAAATTAAAAGAGTAATACAATGAACTAACCATCTGCTCGGTGTGACTAGTCACTGATCAACATACTGTCCCTTACATATACTTCAAGTTAGAGTGTGCTTCACCTGCAAGTACTTCAGTAGTGCGCGAACCCCACAGACATGCTCTTGTACAGAACCTTTGAGCCATTCTCACAGTGACCATGGTTGGTTGCTTAGATAAGGGAATAGTTTCAACTGTGAAGCTGCAATTTTCCTTATACTTAAAATGTGATGAGGGGATGCTGTTTTGAGATCTTATTTCTTCACCAATATTTCACCTATTTCACAAAAATCGATTATGAAAAATATGATGCTCCTTTTACCACCCAGCTAACAAGTGGTGCCCTCGCCCTATCAACTGTTGCTTGAGGGAGCCCTGTGTGGGCGCTGCTGAGGGCCATAGACTAAGTCAGCTGCACTCAGGACTCAAGATGTGGCATTTGGCTCCTGCTAGGGCAAGAGTTTCAGTTTCTTTATCACATCTCCAGAAATCCACTGTCATTCTAAAGATCCCTTGGCCTCCAGGCTCCACCTGTACTGGAGAGTCACTGTTACCTTCTCTACACGAATCTAACTGCTGAACTCAATTTTTCCTCCATTTGATGTATAAGAAGGGGCTGCATGTGACAGAATTTACCAAAAGCCTGGGAATATCTTAAAGTAAAAAGGAATTTTGGGGATCCTCACCAAAAACTCTAAATCAAATGTTTGTTATTTCCCTTGTTAAAATTCATTTGCTCTGAACTTGTGACTTGGACTTCTTTGTCTGAGCTTCTCTGCACTCTCATGCTATTAACAAAAGGAGGAAGTTCCCTGCTTATTTGTATAGAAATTAACTCAGCACCCATAATCCTAACCATAAAGTCAGCCGAGCCTTTCTGTGTGTATATAGACTCAGACAAATCTTTAAAATTGTATGCAGTGAGAGCAGACTTGGCCTTTAGTTTTCAATACCCCCCCACTATTCTGAGGATCAAATTTGAAAGAGGATGGAGAGAAAGAATGAACTGTAATTAGATAGTATCCCCAATTAGCAACCCCCCCCAAACCCAGTCAATATGTGTGACGCCCTAGAAAAAAATCAGAGGTGGGTATACATGTCTTTAAGTTTTTATCTCAGTGAGGTATTAATTGTAAGCAGACACCAGAGGTGGTGAGTGGGTGACGGCTTCAATGAGGATGAGCAAGTGCAGAATTTCAGATTCACCGTAATTTAATAGAGGCAATTCCTTGAGTTTTCCTTCAAAAGACAAGAGAGACTGTTACATTGATGGAGGTAGGTCTTCTATTTGTCTGTGGCTTTCATTGGTTAATTAATAAAGAAAACTGCTTGGCCCTGATAGGACAGAAAATTAGGTAGACGGAGTAGACAGAACAGAATCCTGGGAAAAAGAAGCCGAGTCAGGCAGTCGCCATGATTCTCCCACTCCAGAGAGACGCAGGTTAAGATCTTTTCTGGTAAACCAGCTCGTGGTGCTACACAGAATATTAGAAATGGGTTAGATCAATATGCAAGAGCTATCCAATGAGAGGCTAAAACTAACGGGCCAAGCAGTATTTAAAAGAATACAGTTTCTGTGTAATTATTTTGGATAAAGCTAGCTGTGCAGGTGGCCGGGCACCAGGAACACAGCCCATCATTATTACTACAGAGTGGCACCCAACATGATAATTAACTCCACGTAAAACCTGAGAGGGCTTAAAAAGGAGAGAGAAAATTTAAGACAGCTTTTTGCTGTTTATAGGTTGTGTGCCGCAAACAAATTGTCCTGACTCAGCAGCAGGAAAAAACTAGCTGTTTTAAAATGCCGGCTTTCTGGGCTGTGCCACCATCATGATCTGTCTGGCTCCTGCTGGAGACAGAGCTTTTGAATGGAGCATTTGGAGTAAAGTGCTACTGCTTGCTTGATGGCAATGTGGACTGCTGTGTGCCTGGAACTGCGAGTGGCTCAGTGTAACGACGTAAACGAATGCAGACAGATTGTAAAAATATATACAGCTTTAATGGGGAAATAGACTTACAGAATTACAGAACCACCGTTCCGCAGAGACCAGGAAAGCAGAAGCAAGCACTGGGAGCATGCTCGCCAGATTTATAGGTAAACATTACCCTGAGGCGAACACGCCCCCTAAGGGGCGGGACTTATCCCTACATCTCCCCCTTTTGTCTAAATAAGGCAGAACTAAACCAAAAACAACTATATACAATAATAACAAATAATAAATATAATAAACAATGTTGAGAACAAAAGTTTTGCTAAACATTCTATCTCAAGGAGTCTAAATAATGTAGAGAGTAACTACAATTATATAATCTTCAACTCCGTCAAAGATCTGAGAAGGGAATAATTATTACTTAACAAATGAGATATATCCAAAATGTGCAACAATTGACAGAGACAACTGACTACCTGGGCAATCACCGAAAGTCTCGTTTGCAATGTTGAGTCAACCAACATTGGCTAAGGCCTAACCTAACTGACATACCATTATTAAAGGCAAGGAACTTTTCAAAACTATCTTACCCTGTCTTGGCAGGATATGACAGTCCTGTTTTATCCATTGATGCATGCTTTGTATCTCTGTCAGTGGTTGAGGTATGGGCATTTCTTTGCCCAAAGGCCAGTTCTGCCAAAAAGAAAGGCTCCAGGTGGAGTGTCTTTGGTGCTCAACATTCTCTCGGGAATAGAGTGGTATTGCCAGGAGCAATTGTGTCTCACTATCATGAAACTCTGAGTTAGATTGAAGGCCATTTTCTACAGCTCTTTGAAGAGGTTGAAGATTATCTATACTGAGTATAATCTCTATATATCTAAAGAACCTGATTAGTCTAATTATAAATGACAAACTTAGATGACTATTAATCTATATAATTCTCAATACCTATCTAACTTAAAGACTAAGACAATAAACAACTGTGTAACAAATGAGGATAATGACCTCCAAATATAAACACTGTACAAATATACATTGCACAATACACAAACATTATATAAGTATCTTAATCAGAGGTAGAAATGTACACTGCAATATGGTAAATATATACTATATATATATCAATACAATATATGTCAATACATAAAAATGTTTTAAACAGAGGTAGAAACATGCATGCATACAATAGTCAATATAATTTAACTTTGTATCAATATACAAGAATCGATACCAATATATTTGTCTAAAAACAGTAACTCACAATTATAAATCTATTATCCCATCATTCCCTCTTCTTCTTCTTTTTTTTTTTTCAAAATGATCCCTGAGCTTATAAAATTCCTCCCCAATCTCCCAAACCCCTAAATGATGTCCCTAAACCCAGGGGCAAACTTTACTGGGAGAGGGGACGTCGTCCTCTAGAATTACTTCTAGTTGTCATGGGGGCGACGTTCTTTCTGGGGGATCCTGTGAAAGTAAAATGATGGTTAAATTACAAGATCAATGTCTTTTAAAATCGCAAATAGTCTCTGAGTATTTTGTGGAGGTCTGGCCAGAATGTTGTACAAGATGTGCACTATTTCGGCTAACCAAGTTGGGATCGTCTCGTGCATCTGGTACCCAAAACAGGTCTTGTAGTAGCGCTATCAGTATCATGACGTCATATCAACCAGGTAGAGTTGTTGTTGTGGGGCCCCATCTTCTTCCTGGAAACTTCAAATGTCACTTCAGGAAAACTCATTGTTCATTGTGAAAAACTTAAACATTAATCATATAGACATATATAGACATACATATATATATTCAATGAAAGGCATGATAGATATACTCAATGAAAAGTATGATAGATATAAAGAAAAGCAAAGATGTTTTCTAAACTCATATTTCTTTCTGTCCCATATCATGGCTCTTGACATGAGACAGAAACTCCAGAAACTCTGGGTTTTTCTCTTACTAACAGGCTTGGAATTGGAGAGGGACTGAGCCAGAATCCAACTTCAAAACCAGCTCTACATATTTATAAAGAAATGTTTAATAAGACATATATAAAAAACTTAATACTTACAAAATGTGTCCATCCATCAGTAATCAAATATTCAGGGTCCCTTAATTTCTTTGAAGATGAGTATTTTCCTGTGGAGATAAGAAAAGAACCCTGCCCCCAACCTATCTGTATTTCTTATCATCAGTATGCTCACCATCCTTGTGAATGAATTGTTATTTATCTTTTCCAAGTGACTTCTCTTCTTCAAACCTAACCTTTATTAATTTTGACGGTATCCACAATTTTTCCTCACCTGTGGAGATAAGAGCAAAACCCCTTCTCCAACGCAGCACATCTCCTGGCTTCCATTGTGAGGTCAGCACATCCTTGAAATAAACTGTTTGATTTAGTTCAGTAGACTTTTCCATTATCCAATGTCTTTCTGCAGCTGTTGTTCCCTTCTCATTAGTGTTGAGAAAATTCAAGGTTAACAAAGCATTATGTAACCTATTTCTGGGGGTGTTTTCCACCCCTTTCTGTTTGTTCAACATATCCTTTATAGTTCGATTTGATCTTTCTATGACTGCTTGACCTGTAGGATTGTATGGTATACCTTTAACATGTTTGATATTGTAATAATCAAAAACCATTTCATTTTCCTAGAGACATAAGCAGGACCATTGTCCGTCTTTATTTGTGTAGGTATACCCATGGTAGCCATGACTTCTAATAAATGAGTGATTACTGAATCAGCTTTTTCTGAACTTAAAGCAGTTGCCCACTGAAAGCCTGAATAAGTGTCAATGGTGTGATGAACATATTTTAATTTGCCAAATTCTGCAAAGTGGAACACATCCATCGGCCAGATTTCATTCCTTTGGGTGCCCTTTGGATTAGCCCCTGCAGGCAGTGGCATTTGGTTATAGAAAGAGCAAGTAGGGCATTTATTTGCACTCTCCTTAGCTTGTTGCCATGTAATAGAAAACTCTTTCTTCAAACCTTTGCTATTAACATGATGTTTTTTTATGAAATTCAGAGGCTTGTAGCACACTACCAATCAATAATTGATCAATTTCTGCATTCCCTTGTGCTAGAGGACCTGGAAGACCTGTATGGGATCAGATGTGTGTTATGTACATAGGGCAAAGCCTGTTCCTGATCAAATCTTGAACCTGGAGAAACAATGAGGTTAGTTCTATATCATCAGGTATAAATTCAGCAGTTTCAATATGTAAATAACTCTTTCTGCATATTGTGGATTAGTAACTATATTAATAGGTTCTTTAAAATCCCTTAGCACCATAAGAATGGCATATAATTCCGCCTTCTGGACAGAATCATAAGGACTTTGTTCCACCTTACCAAAGTCTTCTGATTTGTAACCTTCCTTCCCTGATTTATTGGAATCAGTATAGAATGTACGGGCTTCAGTTATTGGAGCATCACGGATGATTCGAGGAAGAATCCAAGAAGTTCTCTTTATGATGTTAAGCCTCTTGCTTTTTGGATAGTTGTTATTAATGTCTCCCAAAAAATTAGGACAAGTTCTTTGCCATGGTTCATTATCTTCCCATAATTTCTTTAGATCATCAGCAGTGAAAGGCACTATAATTTCTGCTTGGTCTATGCCTGCTAGTTGATGAAGTCTCAGCTTGCCTTTTATAATTAACTCAGAGACTTTTTCCACATAAGTTTTCAATTTCTTACTTGGTTTATGTGGTAAAAAGATCCATTCCAAGATAATATCATCTCTCTGCATTAAAATTCCTGTAGGAGAAACTTTTGATGGTAGTATGATGAGAATACAATCGAGCTCTGGATTCACCCTGTCCACATGTGCCTGTTGTAATTTTTCCTCAATCATTGTCAGTTCCTTTTCTGCTTTAGCTGTTAATTCTCTGGGACTGTTTAAATCTTTATCACCATCCAAGGTTTTGTTCAAATGAATTATTAGATCAGGTGTTATCCCAATAGCTGGTCATAGACTGGAAATGTCTTCTAACAGTCTTTGAAAGTCATTTAGAGTCCGTGGGCAATCTCTCCTAATTTGTATCTTTTGTGTCTTAATTTTTTGCAAACCTATTCTATAACCTAAATAATTAACAGAATCTCCCTTCTGAATCTTTTCAGGAGCAATTTGCAATCCCCATTTAGGTAAAAGTATCTTTATTTCTTCAAACAGTCTGTTCAAGGTATCCATGTTTGAATCAGATAACAAAATGTCGTCCATGTAATGGTATACTATAGATTTGGGAAATTTCTTGTGTATTATTTGCAATAGTTGGTTCACAAAATATTGGCACAGGGAGGGGCTATTTAACATACCCTGGGGGAGGACGGTCCAGTGGTACCTCCTCGAAGGTTGAGGATTGTTATAAGTAGGCACTATGAAGGCAAATTTTTATCTATCTTCTTTTTGTAAAGGTATAGTGAAAAAACAATCCTTTAAATCAATAACTATGAGAGGCCATCCTTTTGGTAATAAAGAGGACAAAGGAATTCCAGATTGCAGAGGGCCCATAGGTTGAATAACCTTGTTGATGGCCCTGACATCTGTCACCATTTTCCATTTACCTGACTTTTTCTTAACCACAAATACAGGAGAATTCCAAGGGCTGGTAGATTCTTCTATATGTCCAGCATCTAATTGTTCTTGTACCAGCTGTTCTAAAGCCTGTAACTTTTCCTCAGCTAAAGGCCATTACTTTGTCCATATTGGTTTCTCAGTCAACCATTTTAGAGGCAAGGCTGTTGGTATCTCTGAAGGGACATCAATTGCTTGTTGTTGTACAGCCCGAATGGCCGGTTTTCTCCGCTAGTAATATCTTTTAATATTATTCTCAGAAATATAGGCTCTAGAAGTAGCAGGAATGTTAATTTGGGTATTCCATTGTTGTAATAGGTCACGACCCCATAAATTCATTGCAATATTGGCTACATATGGCCTTAATTTTCCTATTTGTCCCTCTGGCCCTATACATTCAACCCATCTCGTGCTCTGCCTTAGTCGAGATAGGGTTCCAATTCCCAGGAGCTGAACATTTACATTCTGAAGAGGCCAAGATTCTGGGGTAATGATACTTACATTAGCACCTGTGTCCAGCAGGCCAGTAATAAAAATGCCATTTATACACATTCTCAGTTTAGGTCTTTGATCATTTATAGAAGTTTGCCAAAACACACGTAACTTATCTTTCTGATCAGTATTGCTTGTAACAGTAGGCATGTGGCTTCTTAATTGTCCTGACGAGGCACGTTCTCTGCAGAAACTGGAAATGACTGAACCACGTTTGCTATGGGGGCCTGTGAGGCTCCACCTCTCACGTTTCCCATCTGTACCAGGTTGCCTTGTCTATCTCTTGTAGACCTGCACTCATTCATCCAGTGTCTGCCTTTTCCACATCTTCTACATAAACCTGAAGGCTGAGTCCTCCTATTTCTGTTATTTTTACAAGATGCATTATTATTATTTCTGAAAATCCGTTGTCTACAATTCTTTTTCATATGACCCATTTTGCCACAGTTAAAACATTTGGTATTCTGGTGTCTCCTTTTACCATTGGAAATTGCTTCTTCTACCCATGCTTCAGTGCCATAATCAAATGTATCAACATTCAGTGTATGCAAGACCCATTCTTCCAAGGGTGCTGATGTGAGCTTTAAAGGCCCCAAAATCCTTTTGCATTCCACATTTACATTTTCATAAGCCAAAGACTCAATCATTATTCATCTTGCTTCTCGGTTAGATATCCCTATTTGTACAGCCTTAGTTAGTCTTTGTAAAAAGTCACTAAAGGGTTCTCTCTGACCCTGTTTAACTCTGACAAATGATTCCATTCTCTGTCCTGTGTCTTGTACTCTGTCCCAAGCCCTTAAGGCTGCTGTAGTACACATGGAGAGTGTGTTTTCATCCAATTTAGCTTGTTCCTGAGGGTTGGAAAACAGCCCTTTACCTAGAATCTTATCTAGGGAAATGTCAATTCCCTTCGCTTTTTCCTGCTGTTCTAAAAGTCTAGCCTCTTGCCTGAATAAGCATTTCCATTTCAATTGCGGTCCACTCTCAAGTACCACAGAGCTCAGCTGGAGCCAGTCCGAGGGTGTTGCTCTGCTTGTTGTGGTCCAAGATTTTAGCATCTCTTTAACAAAAGAGGCGTGCATCCCAAAAGTCATGACAGCCTGTTTAATTTCTTTGAGATCATTCATACGGACAGGCTTCCATGTATCTTCCTTGATGACCCTAGGATTTCTGGAACCAATCACCTTCTCTGTTGTTATTACTGGAAAGGCAGGTAGAGCTGTAGGTAGAGCTTTGTGGAAATCGTCCCGGAGAGATTAACCACAGATGTAGTTAAAATTTGCCTTTCTACCCTTTGCTCTTCTTCATCAGAATTCAGAAATTCCTCAATCTTTTCAATTCTATTCACCATTGCCTTCTGCAATGTCTGAATCTCCTGTCCAGAATTATGTTCCAAAGCCTTCATTGAGGATTCCAAATTATGAAGTTTGTCCATTAGAGATAACATTTCATAAACCGTGCCTTCTTGTATTGACAATCTTTCCACCAATCTGTCATAAGCTTTAGACAAAATCCGATTGTCACATTCAGCAGTTTTGATTCTCTCAGTTAATGTTTCAGTTCCTACAAAAAGGGACTGAAGCTTACGATCCAAATCAGCTGTTCCTTCTTCCATAGTAATAAATTTCTCCTTAATATCAGCCACTAATGTTTCAGTTCCTACAGAAAGGGACTGAAGCTTATGATCCAAATCAGCTGTTCCCTCTTCCATAGTAATGAATTTCTCCTTGACATCAGCCTGTACCTTTTTAAAATTTTGCTCGGTTGATCAAGTCATGTTAAACAAAGATCTGTTCTCTTCCTGGAGAACCTCAAACTGATTCTTGAGAAGATTGTTGTCATTCTCAATTGTTTTTAAGCGTTCAATCTCTGCCTTAAGAATCCTGGATTCATCTCGTAAAGACTTTATCATATTTCTGTTATCAAACCATTTAGTGCCAATGAAAATTACGAATCCCAGAAGTATCCATAGATGTGGGGTGATAGACACCTCTTGTAAAATCTTCCACATGGTACAATTAAAAAACCGTTAAATTCTTGAATGGTAACGTGTTCAGACATTTTATTTATAAAAGAAAATTTTTTTTTACCTGCAATGACTGGTTCCTGCCAGTGGTAGTCTCTGTGGTTTTGGAGCCTGTCCTGGAACTAGCTCTTGTAGACCAGGCTGATCTCGAACTCACAGAGATCCGCTTGCCTCTGCCTCTCGAGTGCTGGGATTAAAGGCATGTGCCACCACCGCCTGACCGGCCTCGAACTCACAGAGATCCGCCTGCCTCTGCCTCCCAAGTGCTGGTATTAAAGGCATGCGCCACCACCGCCTTGACAAGTCACTTTGTATCAGAGCAAATCTGCCGCTGTGGCGGCTTTTGTCGCAAAACCGCAGGTACTTGAGCTTCTTCTAATTCAGGCAGTGGGGTTCCGCTGCAAACTTACCCAAGGCGGGCAGGGAGGGGTTAATTGCTCGGGTGAGCAGGCGGGGCAGAATGGGCCTGTGTGGCCAAGTGTATCTCGGACTTGGCACTGGGGCCCGAGTCACGAACTAAAAAACAGCACCCAGGAGCGTGCTGTGTTAGCTAGCGGGCTACGCACTTGAATCGGGGTCAAAATAGCCCCACGTTGGGTGCCAAAATGTAACAGCGTAAACGAATGCAGACAAATTGTAAAAATATATACAGCTTTAATGGGGAAATAGACTTACAGAACCACTGTTCCATGGAGACCAGGAAAGCAGAAGCAAGCCGTGCGAGCAGGCTCACCAGATTTATAGGTAAACATTACCCCGAAATGAACACGCTCCCTTAGGGGCGGGACTTATCCCTACAGCTCAGGGACACCAGATGACTCTGAGGAAGAAGAGGCTCAGCTCTGCCATGCTGAACTGTGCTGGTCTCAGGCAGGAACTACTGTAATTACCATAATAATAGCACAGTAAAGTTTAGACTGGGCAGGACACAGTAAGTACCGTATTACCTGTACATGGTGCAACTTAAGTTTTTAAGAACTGCTTAACATTTTAAGAAATGCTCCTGGATAGTAAAAAAATTACAATAAAACAGATTCAGACATAAAAGACCATTAAATGAGTCACACTGTTGGATGAATGTACGTAGGCTTGGGAGAGAGAAGAAAAAGAATATAAAGAATAAAATTAATGTCTTAAAAAAAGGGGGTAAAGTCTTTAAAGAGACAGAGTAGAGATAGTTATAGATTAAAATAAAGAAAGAAAAATAAGGCACATAACAATGGAAAATTCACAGAGAGTCTGGATTATGTACATTGTGTTTTCTTTAAAATTTTTGACTGTAAAGGAGCTAAGTACAGAGAGACATTTCATTATATGGGCTGCCAAGAATGGATATCATAAGGGTATTATGATTTCAGAATATGGGTCTAAGGATATGATGCTTTGGAGAGGGTCTTCTTTTATTTTCACAGAGGATGAGACCCTGTGGATTACTTCTATCCCAATGTGGTATGATAGACCACGCTCTCCTGAAAGGTTGTTGTAAATACCCTCAAAAAATTACTTCACTCAACTGCCGACTGAGATGAACCTAGCAACAGGTTATACCATAAAAGACCTGAATAACAGCACCCCCATTCAGCAGGAAGCAGTTTGGAAAGAAAAAAAAATTAAGAACGGACACCAAATGTTTCCAAGCCAGACCAAAATCAGATTTAATATAAGTGAAATATTATGGGAAATTTGAAATTGTTGTTTTAATATTATTAGCAGTTTTAGAATGGTTTTTAAGATTAGCATTTTTCTAGCAGATTTTTTTTCTTTACTGTAATTTGGGGGCAGAACCATAAACAACATTGATGCATGTTTTATGCTGTTCACACGTCTAAGTAATGTCTATGATCTTAAATACTGAATATATTTTATTCAAGTGTAATTGTCAAAATGTCCCCCTCAAATAACAGTTATTCCAAAAGCAGACACATCAATCTTTTCTTTTTATGGTGCTTGGTTTCCAGTTCATATCACACAAAATCTTTTACTATTATACTTAGAAAGTATGAAAAATGTCACTTTTACATTTGGTTTCACAATGTTAGAAAATATGACTTTCCAATAGGCTACTCTCCACTTGTTTCAGGGTTGTGTGAACATGACTTGTGAAAAGAACATGGTGCCTGCTTTGTCCACACAACCCTGAAAGAGCCTCTTTGACACGCCTCTGGTTGGCCAGGATGGATCTGTTGATACATCACTGCCTGCTTCCCCTCTGATGATGCTTCCCAGTTTCTGATTTCTCTAATGATCAAGTACATTATAGTTGTAAAAGGGTTCATTGCTTTGTGAAAAGCAGATCCAGGGTTAATATAGGTTTTCCCACTGCTGTGCTCACTGCTAACATCATCTCCAGAGAAACATCCAGCAAGAATTGGCGAGAGGAGGAAGCAGATTGATCTGTTGAGGGCCCCTTTCTTCTACGAGATCAAGATAAACTACTGTTCTCTTGTAACTGTGAGTCTATGCTGAAGACCTGGCTGTGGGGAGATGGTCTAAATAGCGATGCTCACATGTTTCTCACTTTCGTTATTGGACCTTTGTTTATTTACAAAATCAGTATGACTGAAGGAAATGGATTTACATCAAAGCTACAGACTGGCAAAAAATTCTGTCATGTATGGAACAGGTCTGGTTTTATGTCTCAAAACCCCCCAATCTTTTTCTTTTTCAATAATGGAGGATGTGTGAGCATAACGGGTCAAGTGTTTGGTGCACAAGCAAGAAGATCTGAGTCTGATTCCATATTCATGTAAAAAGTTTAGTGTGAGGACATGCAACTCTAACCTTGGTGCTGGGGATGGGATGGAGCAAGAGGATCCCTGTTGCTTACTGGCTAAATAATCTGGCCTAAATGGTGAACATTAAAAGAGATGCTCCTTCTAAAATTATGGTGGACAGCAATAGAAGAAGGTGCAAACATTGACCTTCACACACACACACACACACACACACACACACACACGTTAACATACTATCCATGCATATTCATTGCACACATTCATATACCACATGAATTAAAATTGGGAGGTCTTTGAAATCTCATTTTCCTTGGCCTAGACTTGATGAAAAAACTTAGCAGGAAAGTTGGAGTCCCAGTCTTCTTAACCCTGGGGATATCTTCACTTAAAATTAACTGTGCTTTAGCCTTTGCCACTTGTCTTTACATAATCTATGAGTGGATCATAATCGTGGTAAGAGGAAGTTAGATCCTCCCTTCACCAACTGGCCAGACTGTGCAGAAATTCACTCTCCTTCCCAGCTTCTGTGTTCTAACTTTTAAAATACTGGTTAACAGATCTAAGCACCCGGCAACACACGTGATGACCCCACTCTTCTCTCATTGGCATAATTTCTGTGGATAAATATACCTCGCCCTTAACTTCTTTTATCTTTCAGAAACTGTGTAGCCTACAGCAATACAGCAGAGAGTGCTGACCTGTTCCAGGTTCAGACAGTGGGATGGTTGTAAATGATTGAGGGGAAGAGATCTGTTGGGAAATGCTGGAGTTGGGGTGGGGGAGTTGAATGGGAATTTCCAAAGAGGAAATAAGAACTTATAGAGGTGGCCAATAGCTACGGAAATACTGGTTCACTGATGCAAATAAAATTCAAATCTCTTTAGCAAACTGTAGGCCAATGTTTGTTCTGAAAAGGACTTGTATTTCCATTATTGTCATCTCAAAAGAAAAAAAACAAAAAAAGATATGAACAAATATAAAGTCACTGAAAAGGAAGATGTTAATCTGATAACTATATCCAACTAAAAATACATTAGATTGTGATTCCTATGAAATAATATATAACATCTCACAATATTTTAGTGTTTGATATGAGCTGAGTATCTTACAATTTTTCCATTGGTTATTCTGAATGATTCTAAATGATTATTTTCATTTTCCATATAAGAAAACAGAGACTCAAAGAAATAAAGCAATTGGCATAAGTTTCTAATGTATATATAGTGAGCGATGCAACTGCCAACTTATGCAGCCTGGTCCAGACCAGTGTTTTAAAGCCAGGCTTGCAAATAGAAATCAGGCAAAGCCCTGAATATTAGCTCCAAGGGATCAATATTCTGTTTTAGGACTACATGAGAGCTTGAAAAATCAACTTTTCATTCCTTTCCTCCCAGAACCTTTAGAGGATCTAAAAAGAAACACTGAAAAATAGGTTGCCATGAGGGTGCAGTGGAATTTTCCAGGAGGAAGTCAGGAAGGTTTGGGGGTGAGCAAAGAGTATGCCCTGGGCAGTAAGCATGAGATACTTGCAGAGTCTCTAAGCTGGCATGTGTGTGGACTTGAACACAGACATAACATCTCAGAAAAGTCTCATATAGGAATGTCCCTTCTTTGGAATGATTAAATTTATTAAAACAAGCTCAAAAGTTCAGGGGAATGGGAAATGGTCTGATGGAAGAGGGAGCATTGCGAGCCAGCCTGATTATACACACATTCACTTTGAGGGACAGCAGGCAGGGCTCAGGAAAACAAAGCTGCCTCTCTCTCCCTACAGGAAAGAATCTGGACCATTCTTGGATGCTCCCGATGGAAAGCTAGGTCTGGTATTATCAACAGCAGTAAAGTGGCCCTGCATGTGTGAGTTTTATTCGCTTTTTCAGCAAAGCACTAGGAGGCAAGTCAACATCAGCAACACTCTCCAAGCAGACTGGTAAAGATTTTACATTTCCTTCACTTACAATCAAGCTTGTCTTCAATATTTCAGCTGCATCAATGTTCAGAAATGGAACCTCAGAGAATGAAGGCTTTTCATCTTGTACTGGTCTGTCTGTCCAGTGATGGGAATAATACCGCACTCTCCAGGAACCTAGTACAGCTGAGTTAGCTAGTGTCTATACAGGGTTATGAAAACTGAAGTCTGTGTATGGCTGCTGCAAATAATGAACATATTCACTATATCATTATTCCAAAGATACATATTAATGATATTAACTATGAAACCTGTGACATGTTTGACAAGGAGCATTAAAGGGGGTTCTTTTGAAAAAAAAATCTACTCTACTGGCTTTCAGTGAGATTTTTAAAAATAATTTTGTATTTGTCCCTTAAATTATTTATTAGTAATTTCCTATTTTACATAGTTTCCATTGCTCAGTGCAGTCATTTTGATCATTTCACAAAAAATATTTCACACTAGAACTGAATTTTCTTGTTTAGTCCAGGAAATAATGCCTTCTTATTTCTTCTTGAAGCAATTTTGAGAAAATTGGAAGATGTACTGAGAAATAAATAAGAAAACCTGGCTTATGGAGGTCTGTTCACACAGTGGGCTGATGGGTACCCTGCTGCTGGTATTTACAGCATACACACACAGACCCAGGGTGGCTCACTGGGGTGTGCCTCCCACAGCTGAGCCTCCCAGAGTGCTTGCTCATCCACCCACCTGCGTCTCTCTTTCCAGTTCTCCCACACCTAGCTTCATGATGAACAACATTCATTTGGATTTATGAGATCTGCATAAATCCAATAAAATCCAGGTTTCTCCTGAAGACAGTGTAGGCAACAGAATGAAGGGTGCTTAGGTCCCAGGAAACCAAGGATATCTTCTTTATCATTTTGGTTCATTGAGATAAGTCTGAACACATTAATAACAAACTCAGTCACCAATAATAATGAACTTGTCACATAAAGGAAGCACTTCCCCATGGGGTCTAAAACCAAGAGTGAGTTCAGATTTGAATGCTCTACTTCGATTGTCCCTGTTTGTCTGTTGTATGCTTCTCCATCTGTGTCTCCCTAAAGGAGTGAAACTGTCCTCTATCTGTGTGTGTCTGTCTAAGCACGCCTATCCCTAGAAAAGGACTTTGCTCTCTCTTTTGTTGATTAGCATAGAAAACATGACATGGGGAGAGAATGAGGGATACTTTACAGCAATGTTTAACAGAGTTTTACAAGGGATTAAGTCACTGACTTCAACTGTATTCAATAATGGACAAACACTATCAAGTCATATCTAAATGTTGCTTGTAGCATTTACATTTAGTCTACCTTCTGTTTCCAGCAAGTGATTCTCAAAGCACACATACAAATATGCATGAATTACTGTTGAATTAGAGGCACAGAAGAGTATATAACTTAAGGTTAGAGCTATGCATAAGTTTAGATTATAAAAGCTGATTATTTGGAACATCCAAGACAAATAAGATTGATTGTGACACTACTTATTTATTAAACATAATTACTGGTTCTTTGGGAATTTCATACCATGCACCCTAATTCAGCTCAACTCCCGGTCCTCCCCATATCTTCCCTTTATCCCTTCAATGCCCTCCAAAAGAAACTTTTAAAAATTCAAACTGAGATAAAACAAAGCAAGCAAACAAACAAGCAAAAACAAGATCAAAACAAAAACCCTAAAATGTCTTAGCTTCTCCTTCGTTCCCACCCTTCCAGCACCTCTTCATTCCTCCTGGTGGCATTGGGAGCAGTGTGTCACATAGTATGCCATTTTGTTTTCTCAGCTTTATTAGAAATGTTCATTGCAATGAGTCATTGGTGTGGATCAAGGACTCTGGTTTCTGGTAGACCATCATCTCTGGATCCTTACCAACATTCCTCTGGGATATCCCAAGGCAGTCCTGAATCAGGGGAATCCTAGGAATAGAGTTTCATAGGACCAGTCACTCCATGAGTTCCAGTAGGTCCTAGATGGATAGAGATGAGGACGAGCCAACCCAAGGACCAGCTGTGGGCCTGAGTGGTTGCTGGACTGGTCAGTCAGGACTGCCTGCCTCAGGGGAGAGTGGAATCAGCTCCCACCCATGCCATCAAGGTTAGTTCTCCCTCTCCTGTGTTGAGGACTGGGGTCATCTCTCCTGAGTGGAGAGCAGGGGAGGCAGTTCTCCTGTGAAGGTCTGGGCCAGCTCTCTTGTTGCATTATTAGTGAGAGGTAGGATCAACTTTCCCAGAGCCAGCAAAGGATGGGGCCAGATAACTATGGCCTTGTGATTTCATCATGCATGGTTCCTATGGTTCCCTGAGGTAGACACAGGCCACAGACATCAATACACTGTTCTCTTAACGAATGGTTAAACAAACAGACTAAGTAAATGGTAGGGTAGCAGTCTTATGTCATAAGTGACCTCAAGGTGTATTATTAACTCTGGCTATGAGGTTCAGGAAAAATTCCACTCTCTTAGACTGTAGGAGATATTTTCACAACAGTGCATCAACACAACTCATAATAAGAAGGTCTGATAATTGATGTGGGATTTCCCTCTGTATGCTGTGAATATATTTTATGACTGTTGGCTAATAAAGGAGCTTCTTTGGTGTATGGTAGGGCAGAACAAAGGTAGGTGGAAAAACTAAACTGAATCCAGGAAAAAAGAAGGTGGGGTCAGGCAGATGCCATGTAGCCACCCAAGAAGCAAGATGTGGGGTAACAAACTATTAGCCTCGAGGGAAAATATAAAATAATAGAAATGGGTTAATTTAAGATGTAAGAGCTAGCTAGAAATATGCCTGAGCCATTGGCCAAAAACAGTGTTGTAATTAATATATTTTCTGTGTGATTATTTGGTCTTGGTGGCTAGGAAATGAAAGAGCAGTTTCTTTTTACAATGATGCCCAAATGTTTGGCAAGAATTTCCACATAAAGCCTGAGAAAGTTTTTTTTAATTTTTATTTATTTGTTTTTTTTTTTAAAGGATTCTAGACAAGCAAGAGTCAAGTGCAGCTTCTTGGTAATGGTTTTTTCTCTGGTAGACTCTTCTGCTTGTGACTAGCAGGCATGGCTTCTTTAAGAGTGGCCTCCTGACTCAGCATTAGTGGCAAAAACCTTGCAGCTCTTTTGAGAGGCCCTGCCACCAAACACTTAAATGGTGTTTATGAGCAGCCTGCATCAGGCTTCTTGGTGGTGGCAAGAACCTAGAAACTCCACAGAGTTATGGCAATAAACATGGCTCTCACCAGTACCTCCTACATGAAGCTAGATCCTCAGAAAGCCAAAGAATGTGGCAGAGCCTGTGGCCAAAGCTGCAGCTTTAATACTAGCTATGCTGCTTAGTAGATTTAAAACTCGTGTGCTCAGAAAAAGATAGAGATATACAGTGAAGATAGATTCTGATGATGGAAATACAAAAACCCCTTTAAATGGTTTACAGAATGTTTAAAAATATATGTAGGCATCCAGGTAGTAGTGGCACATACCTTTAATCCCAGTACTTGGGAGGCAGAGGCAGGTGGGTCTCTGTGAGTTCAAGGCCAGTCTGGTCTACAAGTGCTAGTTCCATGACAAGCACCAAAGCTACAGAGAATCCCTGCCTTAGAAAACCAAATACAAACACACATACACACAGACACACACACACACACGTAGACTTGGGGAAGAAAAGAAATAGAGAGGGTTCATAAAAGAGGAAATAGAGGCATCATGGCAGGTGCCTTTAATCCCAACACTTGGGAGGCAGAGGCAGGCAGATCTTTGTGAGTTCAAGAACAGACCTCGTCTATAGAGTAAGATCCAGGATAGCCACAGATAAACAGAGAAACTCTGTCTTTAAAAAATTAAAAATTAAATGTAAAAGAAATGTAGTTTTAAAAAGACAATGTTAGGATGGAAAATATACAAAGAGTCTGGATTATGTATACTATTGTGTTTTCTTTGAATGTTTTGACTATGAATGAGTTAACTACAGAAAGACATTTCATTGTGCATATGACTAAGCTAAACCAACATATATATTTTAAAGGTATTTTGGCTTCAAAATGTTAGGACATGTTACTTTGGAAAAGAGATTCTGTTTTTGTTTCCACAGAGGATGTAAAGCTGTGGATTCCTTACCAACTAATATGGTTTGATCAAACAAGATGCCCTGAAGTGATGACCCAGGTGATTCAATATCCATGACAGCTTCAGGACTGCTGGTTGAGATGGACCAATCACACAGGATACCCCATAAAAGACCTGATCAATGGTACCCCTAATCAGCAGCAAGTAGTCTACACCCAAATCTCCAAATATTGTTTATAAGTGTTTTCATTTAAAGGGGGTTTATTATAAATCATTAATGGTCACATTCAAGGTCTTTCTGAAGAAATAAAGGGGGGATAGGATATAGAAATGAATACTATTTTGGTATGGACTTTGGTTTATTGATACAAATTTAAGGTCAATTTTGTTATATGTATATTTCTACTCTTCTTTAAGGTATTATGTTTATACAGTTCTTTTAAAATGTAAAGTATAATTAAGAAACACAGACTAATATATAGTCATCTATAATCATCAAACTTTTAATTACATTAGTTAAGTTTTCTGGGTATACAGACATGTATTTCAGTTAGAGAATCTTCAATACTTCAAAGGCCTACATAATATGGGATTTAAAAGGTTTTTAATAACTTAGACGTCTCTTGACAATGAGAGATGTCAGCTTCTGGCAGCACCACTTACTTCAGAAAGTTTAATGGGCATAGGAGAGACTTGTTATAGAATGTTCCTTCAATGTGGCTAATACAAGGTTAGCCATTTGGGTAAGAAATTGTTCTTGTCTGGACTGTGTGATGCTATGCTGTATGAACTGGACATTCAGAATGAAAAAATGACTGCTGAACTTATCAAAAGCTAAGAAATCCTTCAGTGTTCCTGTTTCATGAAATAGTCTGCCAGAAAATCTGTAGGTCACAGAAGAAAGTGACTGACAAACTGCCAATATAGGCAAAAGAGTTTTCCAAATTTCCTGCTTCATAGAAAAGTCTACCAGATACTATGGCCCTGTAGGCTGAAGATGGATACCCCAGCATTGCTAAAGAACTTTGGATTGTTGCAAGGAGGGCACCACTTGTTGGTTCCCAGATGCTTGGCCCCAAAATAATCACACAGAAACTGTATTAATTAAATCACTCCTTGGCCCAGCCCCTTAGCTCTAGCTTCTTATTGGCTAACTCTTACATATTAGTTTAACTCATTTCTATTAATCTGTATATTGCCATGTGGTTGTGGCTTACCTGGTAAAGTTCTCGCATCTGTCTCAGGAGGGGCCATGGCTTCTATCTCACTCTGCCCTTATTTCTCCCAGCATACAGCCTAGATTTCCATGTCTTTTTTTCCTTGCCATAGACTCAAAGCAATTCTTTATTCAATAAAAGCAACACATAGACAGAAGGACCTCCCACACCATTGGGTGACTCTTCAAGCAGTGAAATGTCTCTGTAATTTCTAGATCTTTGGAACTTTCTCACAATGCACTTCCTGTTTACTTTGGTAATTATCCTTCTGGGATCTTTCATGGAGTTAAAAAACAAGTAGTTATATATAGTTTTCCTTACTTATAATAAAAGATAAATTAGATGTCAAACTTTAAACTCACAAAGATAACATAGATGATAGAATATTTTCTTTAATTTTGTCAGATACAAATAGACTAAATATTGTAACCATATTCTTGCTTGATAGCTGTTTTGTTATATGTAATTTTACTATGTTAAAGTTAAAACCTCCTTTTTATTTAGACAATATAGGGGAGATGATGTGGGATTCCCCTCTGCATGCTATAAATATGTTTTATTACCATTGGTTAATGAAGAAGCTACTTTGACCTATGGAAGGGCAGACTAAAGTTAGGCAGGAAAACAAAATTGAATCCAGGGAAAAAGAAGGTGGAGTCTGGCTGTTGTCATGTAGCCTCCCAAGAAGCAAGACATGAGGTAACAAACCACAAGCCTCGTAGTAAGATATAAAATGATAGAAATTGGTTAATCAAAGATGTTAGAGCTAGCTGGGAATATGCCTCAGCCATTGGCCAAATAATGCTGTAATTAACATATTTTCTGTGTGATTATTTGGGTCTGGGTGGATGAGAAAAGAAAAGGCAGTCTCTGTGTACAGTTAATAGTTAAGAAATCTTTTAGTTATAAAATTTTGAGCCCTTTTTCATACTGTGTTTTAAATATTTGTTCTCTAACATCCAAAAAGCACAAAAATTTAAAAATGGCAAAATCACAAGGAAAAATTCCTCAGAAGATTGTATTCTTTCAAACCACTTTCCAAGTTCAGACTTTTAATATGCCAAATAACACTAAAAGACATACTTTAGCCAAAAGCAGTAACTAATTGTTCATGATATAGTGAACATTGTTAAAATGAAAGCTGACGTTTGGTAGACAGCCTTATTGACAGTGATTTTCAAATGTTACCATGGAAAACTTGATAAAAATGGGTTACTGGGACCTTTGACATCATAGACTTTCTTGTTCACCATGTTAATGTATGACCTGTGGACCTGCATTCCTAATGACTTTCCAGGAAAGGCTAACGTTTCTGACAGCTCTCTAGACTGTATCAACTCTATCACAATTGTCTGGACCCAGGAATACCCCTTAGAACTGTCACAAAAAGGACTTTTCATTTTATTTTAAAAGCAGATAAAGGATGTTTAGAGATCCTTGAGAACCTTTCTCCTCATATCCAGGTTTGACATATCCCTTCTGACATCATCATCTTTATTGAGTTCGTTCTGCAGGTGGCCAAACCCGTAATCTATGCATTACCCTCAAAGAGCAGACAAGTACCATTTGTATGGGTTTAAAAATGGAAGCAAGATAAAAGTAATAGAACAGAATATTCCAGCAAATGTAGAAGATCATAGATCTATGCCAAAGATTGGGTGGGGTGGCATGATGGACATCTGAACAGCACAATGTCATTCTCTTGGTGGTGTGTACCTGACAGCTGCTCATCATAACTCACTCAAATTAAATTAGGATTAATTTTAATGGTTGTTGTTCAGGAATTAACTTTGATACTTTCTTAATTCCTGTTATTTAATACCGCAGAATATGCTACTTCTTCTGAGAAACCACAGGCAGAGCCAGCTGTGCACTGAGAAGGTAGACAAGAATGGATGGTCTAGCCCTGTGACTCTTCCTAACTGGATTCTTAGTGAAAAAGTAGAAATTATTCACTCCAAATGATGTGATTCTTTTGTTTGCTTGTTTGTTCCTTTTGTTGTTGTTATTGGTTTTTGTTGTTTGCTTTTTGTTTTATTGTTTTTTTTTTTCGGTGTTGGGAATGGCAAGGGCTAAAGGATCTTACCATGAAGAGAGATAAGAATGAAGCAGGCTGCAGGGGAAGCCAGAGCAAAGATAAAGGCAAGGAAACCATTGATGAATTTAGAGGAGTTTTGGTCGATAGATCAGAAGAATCGGATTGGGGCTGCGTGATGGAGAAGTTGGAGCACATGTGAAGTTCTTTCCCAAGGAAAACTGCCATTGTAGATTTCCTTTATAAACAAAAGTCACTCAAATTGACATAAGTATTAAAAAAATCAGTTCTATCAATAAGGTAAAAGATTTGACATGCCCCAATTTAGAGGTAAATATTGATGTGACATATTCTCTTGTATGAAGGGCTGTGAGCTCTAATGTAAGATCCACAAGGTTCTTTTTTTTAAGCTGCTGCATTAAAATAAGATCACACATTTAGTTTAACTGAGTGGAGCTCTCAGCCTGGATGCACAGATGCATACCATGCATTATTGCATAACTCTAAGTCATTCTATTAAGTTAATTCATTCTTACTCTAGTTCTTTGCTATAAAGCAACCAAAACCATGACATGATGTTGCTTTCTTCCCAAACTTTTAAGTAAAAATATGCTTTCAATCAATATTCTTATGTTTCTGAATCATCCTCACTTCCTTTTTCCTGGTAGCATGACCTGACCTTCCTTTCCATCATACCATTAGGCGTTTGAATCATTCTCTCTGCACTTCAGGAGGTGTGGGCACTTCCCTACTGTTTAGAACATAAAAGCCTGTCTTTTCCCCAGTAGAAGATTACCCACAAACCTACTCATTTCTTTGGGAAGAATGACTCATTTCAATACAAAAATAAAAATAATCTCTCAGATAGGAAATAGCTATATGAGCTGATGGTGCCAGTTAGTTAAGTGGGAGTTAAAGAATGGCAGAACTTGGTAAACACAGGAAGAAACAGTTGTTCCCTGCCTGTCAGTATATTTTTAAGGACACTTCTGGGATTTTAGTCTTCTGTTCTGTGTGTGGGAACAGACATTAGCCCATACTATTATCATTCCTGAGTTGTTTTAAGAAAATTGATGCTCATTAGTTTGAGAAAATAATCTATATAACTTTAATCTTATATAAGTAAACATATAAAATAACTTTAATCATTAACCTAGCCTATAAAAAAGAAGATAGTCATTAGTTATTATAATATAAACCATGTATATATTATCTCAGGTATTTAAAAGGAAAAGAATATGTACTCTGTTAGTGACTACAAAGTAAAGACTTAACCTTTCTATATGAAATTGAAACACAAAATTCTTGAACATAAATGTGTGCTTACATTATTTTTTACATTTCAAATAAAAACAATATAATACATTAAAATTATACATGGACAGATTTTAAGATTTATTCTTTCAAACTGGATAAAATCAATAACTTGACTCTAGATATACATCTTCTAAGTTGCTTTTGAGTTAAATTTTTCTCATGAGTCAGAAGCTTTTCACCAATACTCATGGCTACTTCTTTGTTTCACACTGAGGAAGCAGTAATGTGGATCTTTGAGTTGGATGTAAGAAAGAAATTTACTGTGATTCATATGAGTAAAGTATCAGTTAAGAATTAAACTCATTTTTTATGTCCTTAGGATGTAGCTGAAGAATAAAGACAGCCATAAACTTCAAGGAGAGACTTTGAGGAAGTTCCCTGAGAAAGAGGGGAGAGATCAAAATGGGGCTTAGAAATATTTATTGATATGCAATGCTGCAGGAAGGTGTGTAGCTAACAACTACCCACCTACTGGGGCGTGGCCTCATAGACTATTTATCTGGATGTGGAAGCATGTCCAGCCTCTCTTCCTCTCTGCATTTCCCCTTGGACCCCGGTTTTGCTGATTCGGTTTGTTTGGATCTCATCTTTATCCATCGTTCACGCAGAGAATCCTGATTTGTAAGTTTTATCTATTAATAAGTACCTGTATATTTTTTAGTTCTGAGCTAGTGTGTGATTCCTTTCATTAAGCGTCTGATCTCTGCCCTCAGTGCGAGTATGTGGATGCTGATATTTAAAAGTTCTAAAGCAGTGTCTGTTCAGCACAATTTATGGTACCTCAAAGAATAGGCATTAGTCAAGATTCATGGAGAATTTATTGTGAACTTGAATATGAACAAAGAGTGACAAACCAATTTAATGCATAAACTCCAAGCCAAACCATAATAAATAATAACAGACATATCAAAGTCACATTGATGACCCAGACTATTTCTCTGATCTTGGCAACTAGACAATGATCTGGTAGAAATTCCTCTCAGACTCAGAGATCTGTTAGAAGCTGGATTATCAAGAAAATATCTTGAGTGTCAAGTATACTCGATTACAACAATCATTGTTAGTATGAGAAGTAGGACTGTGAATTCTTAGAACTGAATTGTACAAACTGAAAGTCTTTCTGAGGATATTGAAAAGACAGTAAATAAATGTGATTTGAATAATATATCATGAAGGTAAAATTGGCAAAGAATTAAAAACGGTCGATGCACAGGAAGATAGGCATAAGGACCATCATGCAAAATTGCTTGATGAATAAATACAATAGAGCTCAAGAAGTAAGAAGACAGAGACTGTAAGACATTATGCTCAGAGAACTGTCCTGTCTCCACCATCTATCTCTGCTTGGAATTCCTGCATTGCTCTATTTTGCCCTGCCGTAGTCCTGAGCAGCTTCTTTATTCATTAACCAATAAAAGCAACACATATATAGAAAGACCTCCCACACCATTAAAGTTTGCCCTCTCCATTTCCTTCTGGGTGTCGCTGGACTCACAGCACTTTGTAACTACTAGAATTCTAAGCGTGAAGATGACAGATCAGATTCAACCTTCTCTGCTTTAGTAGCATCACAGTTAGACATTCCCTTGCAACTTATACGAAGGAAAGCAGAATCTCATGGTGTGTCTATAATGCAGTATTTTAGTTCATCTATTAAGAGATTATGTTTCAAACCAAGGGGGGAAAGGCGGTCTATTGCTATAGTACCTATAAAATTCAAAGCATCACCTTTTCTTTACCCTGCTTTTACATACCCCTGCTCAAAAGAATGCAGCTCTCCTTGCACACGCTGCTGGTCCTGTCACCCTCTGCTTATAACAATGCCTTGCCAACGAACGGCTTACCCGAGATGAGATAAGCGGATTTGGGCTTGTCCAAGTGCAGCCTAAGGAGACACGGCTCTAATCTGTTCAGATTCTCTTGGCTTCATTAAGTATTAAATGCTAACCTTTCCTTTTACACAAAAGGAAACTCTAATTTTCCACAGTCTGATGAAAAAGATGTAGAGGCCTATTAAGGCCATGTCTTTCACAGTTTCACCTTCTAGAAGGTTTGAAAAAAAGACTATTTTAAAGAGCTCATTAAATATTTCTCAGGACTGCCATGATTATATTACTCTTGTGTTAGCCTGGAGCTGGTTGGATGAATCCGATGCTTTTGTATCTGCAGTAACCATGTCGATAGCGCTTGTGGGAAATGTTGGAAATAAATTGCAGCAACTTGAGCTTCGAAGAACGGGCAAAGTTCTCCAAGGGATAGTCTTGCCCTGCCTGTGGGTAATGTAAGGAGGATCTTGTGCTATGGTTCAGTTATTTGTCCTTGGCATTGTACGTGTTTTTCAGTTGGGAATTTTCCCTTCAATCTTTTGTAATTGAATGGTTACGAAAAATCTCAGTCTGGTAATGGAGAGTCACAAGCAACAGAAAACAAGGAAGCAGGGGGGCATCTGATCGGAAGAGATTTACTTTCTAACTTCTATTTGGAATTTTAGTTTGTTCATATTCTTGAAACCTAGGGGTCACCTAATCAAGAACATATGCTAATATGTCCTTTTAGATTGTCTGAAAAACAGTTGTTCAATATTTGCTAAGGAGAGAAGTTGTCAGCTGGAGAGTACTGATCGGAGGAGGAGGCTAGCTCACAGAATGCTGGATTGTTAGCCTGGTGATCTCAGCAACCCTTCAGATGGGTGCCTGCCCTCACTTGACCCACAATCTTCCAAATCAGGTAGGACATTTGTCGCTGTAATCTAAGCATGAAATTTGGAAATCTCTTTTCCTACTACCAGAGCACTTTTATCAGGTGACTCTTCTACTTTTCCACACAGGATTTCTTCTAGATATTCCTTTTACTCTTATTCCCATAGACGCCTTTGCAAACTGACAGTTCTCATATATTTATGCCCAGGGCTGTTCAACTTTTTATTTTGTTTTGCTAACAGTTAAAATCTGTGGTGTGAAAGTGTTTGTGTGCATGCGTGTGTATGTGTGCGCACACGCATGTCTGATTTTAGTGCTATGGTGGCGACAGAAATGCGAGTCAAAATTGATTGGCTCATGTGTTTATTTATAAAATTATCTTTAGTTAGCATACAAATAATAGGCTCCACTGGGATATTTCCATACCTATTTTTGCAATTTACTCCTGTGTACCCTCTTCTTATCTTCTGTCTTCCCTCCTCCCCTGTTTCTTCAGATAGTTCCCATCCTCTTATCATTCTATTCCTAGACTGTTCAGATCTTTTATTATGAAGTCATTTGAGCTTTGTCAAGGGCCTATTCTGTGTCTATTGCAATAACCACGCAATTACTGTCACTAAGCCATTTTATGAACTGAATTATACTTCCTGATGTGCATATGTTGAATGTGTGAGAATGTACATTGTATTACGGGATTGATGAACTTGGTCATATCTAAATATATTCATGAATTCATTATACAAGTGTTTTATTGAGAACTTTTGTATCTATGTTCTTTAGGGAAATTGGGCTGTAATTTCCTCTTTTGTTGTTCTGTCTTAAGACTTGTTATTGCAGGATATTATCCACTCCTTATAATGAGATTGGTAGTGTTCCTCCCCTTTCTGTTTTACCATCAACTCTGAGAGGCATTATTTAAAGGTTTAGTAGAATTTGGCAAAGATCCTTCAGTCCTGGGCTTTTCTTTGATGTGTACTCTATTCCTTCTTTAGTCTGGCTAAGGAAACGTCTAAGATGCTTATAGATTCTTGATTTAATACTGGTATGTGTGGTGGTTTGAATGCAAACTGTCCTCAGTATGTGAATAAAAATGTGATTGATCATCAAGCTTCCATCCCACCACCAAACTTTCCTGGCCCATTTCCCTGACTCCCCTGCCATGATGAACTCTCTCCTTCTGGAGCCAAAATAAGCTCTGTATTCTATAAATGGTTTTCTGTCAGGGTATTTTATTATAGCAATGGAATAGTAACTAATACAGTAGGTCATATGTGTTTAGAAATTTAACCATTTCTTTTAGATTTCTCAGTTTTTTAAAATAAAATTCAAGAACATGTTCTTTAATGATCCTCTGAATTTCATTGATATCTGTTGCAACTTCCCCATTTTCATCTTTTTCCATTTTATTTTTTTTTAAAAAAACACTTTTAGTTAGCGCAGTGCTGGCCCACACCTTTACTCCTAGCACTCGGGATGCAGAGGCAGGTGAAGCTCTGAGTTTGAGGCCAGCCTGGCTTACAAGAGTTATTTCCAGGACAGGCTCCAAAGCTACAGAGAAACTCTGTCTCTGAAAACCAAAATAAAATTTTTAAAAGAACACTTTTAAATAAATATTTTTTAAAAAAAACGTTTATAAGGTACATGACTTCTTTAAAAGACATAAATGAAAACAAGTTTGACAGAGATGGAATTAGTAACAGCTAGGAGACTGTAATTTTGCTGAAAGAAACAACGTTAGCATTTCAAATGTATAGAACATGACCATAGAGATCATAAGAGTAAACACAATGATCTAGGACTCCTGAGATGGCTCTCACTGCCCCTCTCCCCCAGCCCAACTAGTACCCCTCCCTATGTTTGCTTTTTTAAGTTTTGTTTTAAGTATTTATTTTTCTATTTACTTTTGTGTTGGTGTGAGTGTCTGTATGGGTGTGTGTTGTATGGGTGCAGTGACCATGAAAGGCAGAAAAAGTCAATGGATCCCCTGAAACTGGAGTTACAGGAAATTATGAGGAGCCAGGCATAGGTGCTAGGAATTGAATTGAATTTGGGTCCTGTGTAAGAGCAGCAAATTCTTAAGCAATGAGACATCATCTCTCCAGTCCAATATCTTTTTTGTCTTTTCTTCGAAAAAAAAATCTCCCATATACTATTATAAGACATAAAGCAAGAGAGTTCCCATAATTCCTTGAACATGATTTCCCAGAACTTCTGGAATATAGCAATGTCCTGTAGTTAACACCATTTCAAACATCCTTGGACTTCTCTGAAATTCAGTTCTCTATTTTACAGAGCTCTACTGAATGATCTTTGTATGTGATGTGTCCCTGGGGGAAGGAGCATTATTAACTCTGTTTGCAAAAGCACTGCATATGCTAGCACTCTGATAAATGCTACCAGACAATGAAATGAATCGCCAAGGGCCACCAAGATGGTTTAGCTTGTAGAGGGTCTTGCCAAGCAAAATCAGCAAGCTGAGTTCAATACCTGGAAACTACAGAAAGGTGAAAGGAGGAAACTGACTTTACAAAGTTGTCTTCTGGCATCCCATCGATGCCATGGGATGTGCATCTACACACATCACACACTAATAACAATAATACTATTGTGACAAAAATCAATAATGAATGAATTACCAAGGGTCACTAAAAGTTCAAGCCTACAACACTGAAATGTTTTCTTTGTCAAGAGGCCACAAGCGCTGAGATGTTCACCACCTACCCACTTGGGTTTTCAAGTAGAGTCATCCAAACACCAAAATAGTACAAACTGAGTGGAAAGCAGCAAATGCATTCACCAGTAACAGGATGGTCCTCAAAACTCTGACCTTTGTGGATGCCCAAGACTGTGGAGCTGTGATTATATTAGACCTTTTGCATTTGTAAAAGGCAAAGACTATGGAGCCATTGGTTCAGACCATTAAGATCAGACCCATGAAGTGAAGAAAAAAAACCCACAAGACTGCTGTGTTTCTCTTGCAATGTCCAGCATTAGGATCCATGACTTTTCACAGTAAAGATTTTGCTATTTCGTTGTACATTCACTGATACAACATTAAAAGAATTCATGCAAAGGTTTGGGATCCAGCAGAGATAACAGCAGGTACCAGTGAACACTGGGATCTAACATTGATATGGGAGTTGAGACTAATGACCTGGAACCCATCGAGGAGACAGATGGTATACACGAAAAATCCCTGTGCCTACTCTGCAATAATAAAGACAATTTACACATAATATCATTCAGGAAATATTTTCATCCAAAATCCAGTGCCTGGTGTAGGTATCAACTTGTGGAGTAGACAGTAAATCTAAGCAAAAAGTGGTTGTTTACTCCCTTGGCAACCATGACACCATTGCATCAGTGGGCATGTCTTGCCAAGCTAGTCATTATAGTTTACAGGATTCACAGCTGGGTAAGATTAATATTACTTTTCAAGTCTGGTAGTGTACACAGCATCTTCTAGTAATATGAACAGTAGCCAATAAGGATAAAGCTTTCAGGTCAGTACCCCCCTGATTTCTTCATGTTAAGAACATTTTCACATAACGCATTTTGATTACATTATTTCCCCTTCCCGAATTCCTCTCATATCTTCCCCATCTCCCTACCCATCTAAATTTATGCTTGCTCTCGTTCTCTCTCCCTCAAGAATACCACCCCACCCCCAAAACAACCCCCAAAAGCATCAGAGCAAGAAAGCACACAAAAATCAATAAAAAAAAAATTACCTGTTGTCAGCACTGGGTCCTAATCAAGTGTAATGGTTCGGGAATCCCTGACAGTGAGTTGTTCTGCAGGTCTTTGGAAATCACAAAAGAATGGTTATGGGACAGAAGGAAGGGCCAAAAAGGGCCCAGGGGAAAGTTGAGTCCTTACCAAGAGGCTGAATATCATCTCCTATCTGATCATTTTTTTTTTCAAATTTTCTTTTATTTTTTTCAATCTTGCTATTTTTTTTAAAGAAAACAATTCTTGGTTTGATTAATTTTATGTATTGTTATTTTGAGCCTTGGCTCATTAATTTTTGCTCTAATCTTTGTTTTCTGCCACTTGCTGGCTTTGTGTTTCTGTTGCCTCATTAAGCTATTTGAAATATCTCTTTTAATGTAAGCACTAATAACTCACGACTCTCCCTTGGATAACTGCATACGCTGCATGCCAAAAAGTCTGGCAAGTTATAATGCATGTTCTTATGAAACAGTGTCAGAGCTTATTAAGAAGAATAATTTTTTAAAATATAGATTTAAGCGTGAAAGTTAATAGAAAGGAAGGTATTTAGGAAAAGGGCAGTTGACAGTGGATATCGACTCCTTCAGAGAGAAACGTTCTTTCCATTTAATTTTAAACACCTTAATAATTCTTTTCTGACTTCTTCAGTTATCTGTTCTGTCATCCACATGCAATGTTCACTCTCTTAGCATGTCTTTTCCTGTTGTCTTTCTAGTGATACCCAGTTTTGGTACACCCTGAAAAGACAAAAGAAGTTAAGTTTTTTTTTTTTCTATTTCTTCAGGTTTCCTTTATGGCCTACAATGAGCTCTCCATGAAAAAAGCTGAGGACTTGGACTGCATTCCCAGCACCCATGTCAAGCTCACAACTCCTTTAATTCCAGCTCCATGGAGATCTGACACCTGTGGGCCCCAAGAAAAAGTTCTATGAGCTGGTGAGAAGAATGTACACCCCATATATGTTGACTGGACTACCCTGTTAACATTTGGTAAAGAGATCTGATGGATGATGCAGGTTGGCTCTGATGTTTCCTTTACTTTTTAGTCTGGATGAGTTCTGTATTGATGCAAGCGGTGTTTAAAGTAACTCATTGTCATTGTTTCAGTACCTTTCCTTTTATGTCTAACAGTGAATGTGTTTTGCAGCTGGGGGTCTCAGCAGGTATATTTATATACTTATAGTCATTGTGTCTTCCTGATGGTTTGTTCCATTCATTTGTAGTGGCCACTTTAAATATTTTATTATTATCAGATGTGTGAGTGTGGGCACATGTGTGCCATGTGCCAATTTTGGGGAATTGATTTCCTCCTCCCAAGAAGGGTTTTAGGAACCAAACTCAGGTTATTTTATTAGGTTTGTGTCAAATGTATTTTACATGTTAATCCATCTTGCCTGCTCATTACACTACCGTTTTAATCTTTCCCGAGTACTTCTGCTTTGAGGTCTACCTAGACAGGTATCAGAGTGACTTCTTTTCTTTATTTAAAGCTATCATTTCTTGTTTAACTGACAGCTATCTTTCCACTCTGTTAGTGTCTTTACCTATGAGATAGTTTCCTTAGAGATGATAGGTAAGTGCATATTATTTTTAAGTCCAGCCAGCTACTCTACATGGTTCTTTTTCTTTGTGTGTGTGTGTTGTTATGTATGTGTGTGTGTGCATGTGTGTACTGTCTCATGTGTGCATATGTGATGATATCTTTTTCTATGCCTTTCACTTTGCTTTTTAAAGAGAGGGTCTCTCACTAAATCAACTTGGAGTTCAATATGCTAGACTGGCCAGTAAATCACCAGAATTATTCTGTCTCTGGCATCCTGATGCTCAGTGCTGGGAGTTAAAGACATATACACTACACCAAGCTTTTACATATAGATTCTGAGCATCAAAAGTCAGGTCCTTAGGCATCCAACCCTGTACTCTTTGAACCATCTTCCCAAGCCTGACGCTGTATTTTTTTTTAATGTGATGTTTATGATTGTTTACATTTGGGACTATTATTTACAGATTTTTTTCTGATGCCTGTACTCTTATTAGTTGTTTTTATAGTTGCTTAAATTATTTTTGTTGTTAATATTTCCCTACTGTTTGTATTAGAAGTTTGTTAGATATTATGGATTCTCTCATAGTCTTCTTTGTTCATTTTTTTCCTTGAATGAATTTTATTCTGCTGTGCCTCTTGGTTGACAATTTTCCCTCCTCTATATGTTGGGTTCCTTTAAGTCTCTGTTTTAGTTTTGGCTTGGTGACCACTGACTAGTCTATGAATGTCTTCAAGTGTCTTAATTCTCTGGCAATTCTACAAGGTAATTTCTGTGATTAGATTAATCTGTGATTAAATTAATCATAATTTACAGTTATTTACTGTCAGGCCTTGATTTACATTGTTACACATATTTCTGTATTTGTAAGTGTATTAATATTTTTTTCCTTAATAGATCCCACATTGTGTATTTGATTTGTACTTTGGGCATTTTGACCAAGTATCATGCTGAAGGAACACAGCTATGGATGTCTCTGTGAAGCCTTAAATGTCTCAGCCTCTATGACAGTAAGAAAGAGTTCTAGAGGTATATTGAACCAGTATAACCAATCTCAGATTTAAGGGTTGTCAAACTCCAAAAGCCCACTTAGAGGAGGGTGTCAGCTCCTTAGCCATCAAGGGTGGCACTCCTTCCTCTATATTCTTCAATGCCTGAGTTGATCCTCCTGTCCTCTGCACTTTTGGGTTTGTCAGCTCTGTCCGTCTGAAATGGCTTCCTGTTGTTCTGTCTCTCACATAAAGCTATGGCAGAAGTGATGGCTCCCTGTTCTCAGGGCCCCAGGATAACTCAGTTTTAAAGAACAGGCTTTATCTCGAGCTGGTACTTGACCACAGATCTCTATCTAAGGCACCATCATCGCATCTAAACCCAAACCAGGATTTGAGACTTACAGGAGCACGACCTTGTTCTATAGGTAGGACAATGTGTCTTCCTCCACCAGGGCCACCTAACTTTCACTTTGGATGAGGTTTCTTTTCTCTGCCCTGTCTACATAACTGGAGCTGCATGGGTCTAGCTCCTTTGGTTGAAATCCTTTTATGTCTCCACAACTATCTCTTTTCCACCACTCCCCTTTCTCTTCTTTGTCTTTAGGATGAAACAGATTCTTTCATATCCCAACTCTTCTTTTTCACTGTGCCACATAGAGATAACTCACAATCTGTCACAATCTGCCATCTTATTTGGAAGACTTGTTTTTTTTTTATTATTATTATTATTTCCAAGACAATACTGATTTAGTCAATAAAATCATGACCACATTGGGAAACAAAGACAATGGAGATCTTGGCAATGTTTACATTTTCTATTGATCAGTTGATTATTAGATTTCAAGGTACTAGGGCTTTGCATCTCAATTTTTGCACATACTAGGAAGGTGCTCCACTACTGAGTCATAATCTAGTTATTTTCCTTCATTTTTTAAATAATAGCTCTGTCAGTCCTCTGAGAAAATCAAATAATGTATTTTAACCTATTCAACCCCCTCCCTCAACACCCCTTCCATAACTGTCCTCTCTTGCCTCCTATCCCTTCTCACTAAACTTGTGATTTTCTCTTTTTTTTCTCCTGTCTTTCCCATTGAGTCCAGTTTGTGTTACCCAGCTAGTCTTGGAGGTGGGACCTGCCATAGTCTGTGAGTAACCTTCTGTGGGGTGTGGGTTACATCATTAAAGAAAGCAGACTCTCTCTTTCCCAGTAGCTAACTAAATCTAGTAGTTCCCCAGCTAGTGGTGAGCGTCTTTGTCCACCTTTCCTTTGCAATGCTGGAGTTTCTGTAAGTCTTGGGAATTCTGTCACAACTATTGTGAGTTCCTATGTTCATCTGCCCTGTTGCACGGCAGATAACACTGTAAACACCTCTGGCTAAATAAAGTGGTTTTTAGCACCCTCTGGCTGGGGCTGTTAAAGGGGCCAAGAGTCTATGGCTAGACAGGTCATTAGTTGTAGGGAAAAACTCAGTACTCTGATTCTGCTAAGTGGAATAGTCAAACAACTTCCAGTAATTTACTGTGTAACCATAGATCAAGCACTTCTCAACTCTCATTTGAGAAGCTTCTCCTGGAGATAGATGTAATTAACACAGAGACCCTCAGCTGGTCAATTGGCAAAGAATAAGAGTGAGCAAAGTGCTCTAGATGGGGGTACATGTCTTAACATTGAAGTGCTCAGTTCCAATTTGAGAGATTTAGAATGTTTTGAAATAATGCATTTTTATTTCCGCAAGATTAATGCTATAGTGTTATGAGATGAGAGGATAAGAATGAAGATGGATTTTTCTTTTTCTTTTGGAAAGCTTAGAGCAGCATTAAAATAACAAAATAACAGAATAAATCATGTTCTTGTTTAATTTCAGTCATTTTATCAATGCCTTTTTTGGTTCAGTGTACTGTTGCCTTCACCAAGACTCAAAAACATCCTGAAAGGCAGGAGGGATATATTGTTACTAAGAAAATGACTTTCTGTTGCTAAAAATAGACTATTGACTCTTAGATCTATGCCTTTAAAATTTAAGGTAGGGTTTGGAGAGATGGTTCAATAGTTAGGAGCACTGACTGACCTTCCAAAGGTCTTGGGTCTGAATTTGAACACCCACCTGGCAGCTAGCAACCATCTGTAACTCCAGTTTTTGGCGATCTCACTCTCTCTTCTGGCCTCTGTAGGTGATACATATGCATGAGCCACATGCACACATGAAGGAAAACCAACCATACCTATAAAATAAAAATACATAAATCTTTAAAAAATAAAATTATATGTAATACATTTTAAGGGTCTTTAAAAAATAAAATTATATGTAATACATTATAAGGGTGAATAATAACTGGTGTTAAAGGAATTTGTGAGGAAAAGGTATTTAGTGGGATGGTCTGAAATAAATTGGTAAGTAAGTGGGCACCATCTAAGCCAGAAGAACGCTGGGATCCAGATAAAAGGTTACCTGTCTGAGACAATGTTTTGAGCCTTGAACAGCTCTTGTTGCTGTAAAAAGACACTGACCACACACAACTTAGGGAATGAGAAGTGTATTTTGCCTTACAGATTACTCTTTGTTAACAAGGGAAACCACACCAGAAGCTCAACGCAGGAACTTAGAGACAGGACCTGAAGCTGAGACCATGATGGAAAGCGTTTGCTGGTTTGGCCAGCTATCTTCATTATAGGTCTACCTGCCGACAGATGGTATGACTCACAGTGGGCTGGGCCCTCCTGCATCAGTTAGTAGCATACCTTACAAGCATGCACCCAGGCCAATTCAATGGACGCAGCTTCTCAATTGTGGTTCCCTCTTCCCAGGATGTCAAGCTGACAATTGAAGCTGACTGTGACAAGGTCCCAGTAAACCACAACCTGGAAAAAAGTGCAGATTCTAAAAATTACCTCATACCAGGAACATACAAAGTGACCCAATAGATCTTATTTGGAGTAAAAATAATCTTAGACTTCCAGGTAGGATGGGATACAAAAAGCTGCCTCCTTGTGACCCAAAGAAGAATAACAATGTTAGAGTATGAAAAATTAGACTCTGTTCTTGAAAGAGGAAGTGAGGAAGAGCTTCAGTAATTCACAAAGGTTGTGACAGGATTTGTGAAAATTGTGAAGGAAAAGATATACAATGCACGGGAAAAAACAAACCAAACTGAACCAAACCAAAGCCACGCAATCAACCAACCAACCAAGCTACCAAACAAAAGACCTCCCCGCAAGGCTGAACACAGCTCTGTGTGATTTGCCTCAGTGAAAGAACAAGCAGAAAATTCACCATAGCTGAGTCAGACATCCCTGGAGAAAGCAGGTAGACACCTGCACTGCCCCTCTCTTTATTCACTCCAGTTAGGGAAGTTCAACTTTGGAAGTAATTCTTCCATCTTCTCTGTTACTCATAATTAAAGTGCAGCTGACTCCATGACAGCCCCTCACACACTTCATGCTCTATGTACAGCACAGCGGTAGAGATTGATTGAGTTCCTTGTTCTCTCTTGACTTCGCCCTCATCTGTTTTTGTTCTTTTATCTCCATGTTTCCCTTCAGTTTCTTAAGGATCATAGTTCTTTGGATATTATAAAAAAATCAGTGTATTTTACTTACCTCTTTCCCATATTATTCTACTAGAACACAAGTCCCTTGAGAGCAAGGATCCTGGCCCATTCTTGCCTGGTGGGTTCCTTGAGATAACACTAGTGCATTACTGTACACAAAATCAGCTTTCATTCTTGTGACTGAGTGGATAGATGGATACATGTAAACTCCTATTAATACTCATGTCTTTTCCACTTATTGTCATGGCTCTAAGAGGGCTATCTTTACCCACTCCCGTTTATGCAATAGGTATCAAAATGTGTAAAGTCATGAATTCCTACCAGCTAGCTATACTCCTATAATATTTAATAGAAGTCTGTTTTTCTGGTGGATTTTCACCAGCCCCTGTAATACGAATTTAGAAGCTTGACCATAGTGACCCTAAAACATTAACCTACAATATCTACCTAAAATATATTATGAGCAGACTTGTATCTATCTATCTATCTATCTATCTATCTATCTATCTATCTATCTATCTATCTATCTATCTTAAGCAATATCTATAGTGTCTTGATATTACTTCCAGGCTACAGTTACAGATAAGCTAATAGATTTTGAGGCCAGTTCATTGAGACATAGGGAAAAAATATAAATCATCGGAACTCTTGTGCATGAACAATCAGAGTATGAACAATAAAATGGGACTATACAGTGGTCATGAGACATACCTAAGTCCTGGAGTCTATTTATTATGCATGATCACTATTTTACAATTTTTGATTGTGTTGGTCAGCAGTGAATTTGCTTTCTGCTGACTCATCACAACCTCTATAGCCATACACAGTCCACTTTCTCAGATGAATCATGACACATTGGACCATGTGATGTTTACTCAGAAGACCTTGATTGTTTATGCAAGCAACCCGAAACGAGAAGAAGAAAAATATTTACTCCAAAGAACAGTGGTTTGGAATTGTAAGGAAATGCTTTAAGTAGAGGCAATTTGAAAAAATGTAATGGCCGAGCTCTCCACGAGATGGCACTCCTCGTCCTCCCACCATTTAAGGTTTCAGTGCATTCATAGAATATCAAGGCATTTATCTGCATAAACATATACACATTCATATGTGTGCACATATGCCTATTCAAATATGCTAAAATGCAGAAATTACCACATTGATTTTGTGCCTAGAAATGTGCTTGTATTAGACAAGGATGAGGCACGTGACCTAAACGAAAATTAAATGGGGGTGGAATGCCATGAACTATTTCAGAAACACTACATATCTTGGGGACATTGAATAGATTAGCAATTTAGAAACCTGCTCATGTTTTCTAAAGATCATCAGTGTTTGATCCCTGATTCACAAAAGGAGTCTTGCTCTTGTCAGAACCTGGGACCAGAGAGTAGCTTTCTCCATGGGTAAGGTTTAATCTGAATTAATACTTTCACTTGAAGTCCTCCTCCTGTTCATATTCCAGCCCTGTGCCCTTGTTAGAGTGTTTTAGTGGCAACAGACTCTAGTATGGATTTTGAGGTCAGAGACTCACAATTACAGCCAGCTGGAGAATCAGCTAGGGTTTTGGATCATTTTGAAGTCATCATTTTCATTACATTAACACTAAAAGGGGGAAGGATCAAGCCGGCAGAGTCTATAGACAGATGCATCAAATAATCTAGAGGAAGAACCGGGAGTTTCTCCACACTGACAACCACAACACACATTAGCCTAGATACTCATCTCAAACTGGCCCCATGGGCACTTGGGAGTCAGAGGAGGAAAGGGCACTTCCGTACAATTGGCTTTTCCATCCACCACTCCCGCCTCTGTGTGAGACCCTTCTCCCTCCTTGCCTGACTGCTGCTTCTTCAGGAAGCTGTCCTTCTCAGGGTGCGTGCAGCAGTGTTCCTCCGTGTGCACCCCTGACATCTCAAGTCAAAAAAGAAGTTTGCTTTCAAATCATTCTGACATCTCGAAGTCATTTGCTTTAGTTGTCTTCAGTCAGAACGATTTCAAAATTGACGTGTTCATGCTAATTTTACAAATAAGAATCCTGAATCAAAGACGTAACAATTTGGCCAAGGTCAGAAACTAGACAGAATCAAGGTCCCGCTGACTAGAATTCCGACTTACAGTTAGTTCACTCTGCTCTTTAGCTGACCAGGGAAATGGCTCATGACTGGTATGTCACAGGAAATGAAGTCTTCATTTTCTTATCTGTACAAGAATGTTGTGATGCGAAGGTCTTTCCCCCATAGATATTTTACACATGGTCCTTTTCACTCCCAAGTATTGTTTGCTAGGACCGATACAGTCATGACCTCAGAGGAAAGACACAGTATATTAAATTGCTTCTAGTCCTATGACTGGATTTTCATTAAGGCCGGTGCCTGAGTCTTTTTTAGTACTGCCCCTGGGCACTTAGGAAAGAGTTTGTTTTCATGGCTGACAAGGACATCATTCAAAAGACAATTTGAATGTAGCCTTTGATGTATTCCTTTCAGAGCTACTGTTTGGATAACCTGTGGGGGAATCTTTAAAACATACTAAAAGTGTGAATGCTATTTTTAGTTTGGTGGACACGCACATAAACAAACACCGATAGAATTCTGTATGCTATTGGAGACTAGTGTACATGTGTGTCTAGATGTGAGTGAGTGAGTGTGTGTGTGTGTTATGAGGGAAAGATGTTATCTAGGAAATAGCCTATCTAAAACTTCTTATCAATTTATAGGCCAACAAAACAGTCCCCACATTTTCAGTACATTCTATCTGAATTTACGAAGTCTGAGGATGTAAAGTCAAGCCAAGGAGCAAAGAGCAGAAGTGTGAGGCACAATTACCGTCATGAGGAAGCATCCAGTTAGCGTTCTCCAAAGATCTACTTTGAACTAACCTGGGGTATTAATACTGTTCTTAGATGTGGTAAAAATACATGAAATAAACAACTTAAAAAAGGCTTTATTTTGGCTCATGTCTTCAAAGACTTCAGTCAATGGTTGTTTCTATCCCCCATTTTAGAAAAGAAATAGGAGAGAGTGAGGTGCTTTTTGTTTTTCTTCTTTATTCTATCCAACCTCCAGCTCAATGCATGGTGCTACCTACTTACCTATTTAGGGTGGGCTCTCACCCTTAGTTTATTCTTATGGAAGTATGCCCACAGACACACGCAGAAGAGCGGGATGGGGAGGGGGGAGAATGACACTGATTTTCTAAATCTAATGAAGTAGACAATACTAAGACTGATTGAGACTTGGTCGGTCTAGCTCTGTGAGTTCAAGGCCAGCCTGGTCTATAAGAACTTGTTCCAGGACAGGCTACAACCCTACAGAAAAACCCAGTCTTGAAGAAACAAAACAAACCAAAATGCTAGCCTCACTCTAATGAGGACCTTTCTCCTTGCTCCCCAGCACTCAAAATTTCACCATGAACAGACACACTTGTGTGAATAAATTGGGTAAGTCAGAGGGGTGAGCGTGTACACGGACAACAGGATTACATACACATAAAATCTGAAAGCAAATCAGAGGATGCATTTGGCCGACTTTTAACACTTTCTTACTGATTTCTAAAAATAAACAGTAGCTAATAATCCATCAACAAGTACAAATACTTTTAATGGTACAGTTGGTACTCAAATACACCCATAAATGTGTATTTGCATCCATACATGAATGCAAAACATGCAAAGAATACAGATACGGAAGATGCATATTTACTATTATGACTTACCTGATTAGTAGCTGTTTTATTTCAGGTCTTCTAAGGAAGGTGTTCTTAGGCACTAGCCCTTTGCTGAGATTCAGGGGATTTAATTCTGAATCTGTGACTCTGTTGATTTTGTTCTCTGCCAAATTTCACATCGTGAAAAACAATAGCTTAATATTGGAGTGGTTACATTCCAGGGAAGGCTGACAGAATAGAGTTCTCCAAACCCCAAACCCTGCCAATTTTGATGGCCCTAATTCATTCTAACAACTGTTTACATCTGAATGCCTCCATTTTAATCACATTAACAGTATATTACAGAGTCTCAACACCCAAAGAACTCCAATGGCAAAATGAATTTGGCTGTTTCTCCTCCTCTTTTTATTTGGGATGATATTTGCTGTTAGAAACCTTCAGGCAAACTCAATCCTTTGGTAATTTTCAATTGACTTCCTTTGCTTCTTAGACGCATGGACTTTAGTGTTTGCCCGGATATAATCAGGGATATCCACATCCTTATTATCCAAGTGACAGCATGGGTCCCAGGCTTCCCATTGCTGGCATTTACATTTTCTATCCTCTTGGCTGGTGTTACTGGAAAATTGTTTGAACAAATCCACATCAATTCCTGTCTATCCCAAATGAAGGCATGATTGGCATCTTGCTGTAATCACAGGGGTGAAAGCTCCCAGGAAACCATGTGTCCCAGTTTCCATCCGGTGTTCCTACCAGGCAATAATATATTCATCCTTCAATAGGCCAGAGGTAAGGACTTTTTTCTGTGAAGACTGAGCTATAGCCAATCTGCCCATGTTTCTAAGGTCCTCATAGTCAGCTGCAAGAAAGCTGAATATTCCATGCAGGTTAGGTGATGGTTGCTTGGTTTTCAAAACAAGAATGTCTCTTCTTTAGGGTTCAGTTTTTGTCAACAGTTGATACCTCAGGAAATAGAATAAACATGTTTCTGCCCAGTGTAAGCCAAGGAATTTTCACATTTAGTTTACCAGAAACTATCTAACCACATGTGCACAGAGTCTTGCACCATTTTGTGAGATTGTCAGGCTTGGGTTGACCAAGAAGAGGAATGGTGTTGTCCTTTCACTTAAGTCATTGCTATGTAACACTCAGAAAGTCATTGGTACTCTTTGAGATTATGTTTGCTTAATTATTAAAACGAGAGATATAATTGTGTCTATTTCATACAGTGCTGCCATGAGAAACAAATAGGATAGTGTACAAAAACCAAAACAGAGCTTTGATTGCATGTTTAATAATACACTTAATATGGTCACCATTAAATAAGAGCTTAATGAACACTAGTGATAGAATGATCCTTATATTATTTCACTTTAAGACCTTTCTGAGAGATGGCATAACTTTGAATGATCCCGAGTCCCACAGAAGACTCCCTCAGAGGTTTGCCTCTGTTACTAGTCACTATTAGACTGGTTGGTGGTGGCTCCCAGAGTTTCTGCACAATCCACGCTTAAGGGCAGCTACACACTTAGAGGAGCAGAGATTGCATTCAAGTTGTATTTGCATAGTAACCATCATCATTTTCCCGGGCCTATGATGTTATTCTGTAGCTTGGTGAATGAAAAGATGATACAGGCCCATAACTGCTGTCCCACACCCCCTTCACCCTGCACCATTTTATTTTAGCCTTGGGTGCCCCAGGTTATACTTTTTCCTGGAATTTTCATTCTCACATTCCAGAATATTTAAGCACTTTATATTATGAAGTCCTGTTTCAACTTCTAAGGAATCCTTGAGGGACAACATGATAGTAGAATTGAATATCTACATACATGTTGGTCTCCTCTTTATGAAACCCAAACAGTACTTTCTAAGACCAACTGTTGGCTACTGGCCTTTGGTTGTTTTCACAACTTTGATGGGTGGAATCGTCTGCTGGAATAGGAATGAAATGAAACTTAAATGAAGTAATTTTCTTTAATGAGGCAATAAATGCAATGGAAAACCCGGATTAGAGAAATGTCTACTTCTCATTCGGTATGTACATGTGTACTGTATTTTACCAGCTGACACCTTCTTTTGAACAACTCACGGGTGGCCTGGCTTTGACATTGTACAAGGTGAAATGGGATACTTTGGATTCCTCAAAGTAGATGACATATTCAACTTTCTGTTCAAGCAGCTAATTTATTTTCACTGTAGATATCAATAAAATTTCCTTATATATTGGTTTTAATCAGCACTCATGTTCTAGGTCAGTAAACACAAATTGAACAGATCCTTCACCTTGCTAGACAGCTGGCCTTATATTCAGAGATTAAGGCCCAAAGCAGATAGATGAGACATGAGCAAGTATTGACATTAGCTCTCTTCTTCTTCTTCATAGGGAAGGATCTATAGTGAAAGAGGGGAATGCTGAAGTTGCCCATGTCTCTCAAGAAAGCTCTAAAGTGTCTGTTTGAAAGGGGAGAGTGGAATGATTTTTATTTTTATTTTTTTGGGGGGTGGGTGGGTACTCTTAGGTCCATGGGAAAGAAGAGTCCATTCTATCACATTTGGAGAACGGACAGCATTTATTTTCACTGTTGGTGGTAGTGTAATTCAGTGGTGTTTAGATCAGTGGATCCCATGGAATATGTGTCCTACTGCCTTAGTCTGTCCTGATATTATGGACACTGGAGTTTCTTTTAAAGCTGGTGAGGTAAGTTCTGAGTATTAGATGTAACCAGGCAATGAGAGAAAAATCAGCTATCATTTGGTGAAGAGCAAGATACCTATTCTCACCTGATGAAAAACTTCAATTTTGTAGGAATGTTCAGCTGTTGAAGCTACCAGGAAAAACTGCTCTTTATTCACCATTTTTGAAATACAACTAAAATCAACCACAGCTACACAGAGAGCTTCACCAGTATCTTTATCAGGCTACATATCTGTAGTTTACAAGTAGTAATCTGAGGATAACAACAACAGCAAAGAAGTCTTGCAAAGTATAGCATTTATCGCAGGGGCCTAGGTCTTAGGAGCTGGAGACTCTTGCAGCAAATAGAACTAAACAAAACACATTACATAAATAGGGAATAATGCTATAACCGCTTTATTAGCTTTGGAAATTTTAGCCCTAAATTCATTATTCTTCAAGCCACTTGTTTTGCGAGGTCAAGCATATCTATAAGATCCTTTTTTTTTTTTTACAAGTTAGTTTGGTTAACCAAAAGTAAATTTATCCTATATGCAAAAGGACATAAGTATTAACACACATTAGGATAACGATGCTAGGTGGTGGTGGTGCATGCCTTTAATTCTAGCACTTAGGAGGCAGAGGCAGGCAGATCTCTGTGAGTTCAAGGCCAGCCTGCTCTACATAGTGAGTTCCAGGACAGCCAGAAATGTTGCATTGAGAAACCCTGTCTCAAACCGCACCCCCCAAAAATTTAGAAATCAAAAGACATAAGTATTAACTCATCTTAAGACAATCTGTAATAAAATGTAGTAATACTAATGACAGTTTTAAGAAATGGCTTTTTTATTATTCTTGATGATATCATTTCTGCCAAGATGGCGTTCTCCTGGACACCTAGACTATGATTTTTTTAGCTGACTTTTCCTATACTTACAGAGTCCTTTATGGGCGTTTAGAACTCTTTGGTGCAGAACTGCTAAGTCACAAGGCAGTGCGAGTCACAAGGCAGTGCGATGACAAAGAACCTTGAGCACTTAACATTGGTCTAGAAGGACAGCATCTACTTATCTTCATTAGACTTCTCAAGTAAGACAGGTTGGAGATTTGTTCCCAGGCCAGCTCTTGTGTGCAGCTTTCAACTCTTGATCTTTCTGGTAGCAAGTACAGCTGACATTAGGAATGCTGTACACTGTGTCTCTGGGCATGATGTTTCCCAGTATTTGACAAAAATCTCAAAGGCACTACTATAAAAATAGATGTTTAACCAAGTTTGAACCGACAAAGCAAAAAGTTAGTGGCAAAGAAGTGGCAGGCTTCTTAAAACATGAAACTGTCTCAACTGTAGTGTTTTAGTTTTTGGAGAAAGCAGTACTTTGAGGAAGAAAGGAATCCTGGGAGTCAGTAAATGCAAATTTTATTCTTTCTCTTTGTAAGTAATGAGTGACCTTGGCCAAGGAGCAACTGTGTTCCCCAAAGTTCTCTCATCTGAAAAGTGTACTATGAGCCTTACTTAGCATCCCATCTACAGCTAAGGTTCTACATTCTCAAGGTGTTGTTGGAGGTTTGTCTTTCATGGAATGATAGAAGTAGAAATTCCAAAGACAGAATTTCTAAATTGTAGTGATATTTGGTGTCATAGTATGCAATGGGCTTGTGGAGGAGGCAGTTGAATGTCACCTTACCCTTCCAGAAATTTCTGCATGACACTATTAATTATGGGAGTCATGGGTGAATAGATTCTGGACCCTGTAGGAGGTTAGTGTGCAAGTAACCCTTTCCTTTCCTTTCTTCCTTTTTCCCTTCCTTCCTTCCTTCCTTCCTTCCTTCCTTCCTTCCTTCCTTCCTTCCTTCCTTTCTTCCTTCCTTCCTTCCTTCCTTCCTTCCTTCCTTTTCTTCCTTTCCCTTTTTTCCCCACACCCTGCACCACCATTATACCCTCTTTCCCTTCTCCTTCCTCTCCCCCTTCCCCTCGCCCAGTATAGTCTAAGCAGTCACAGAATTCACGATTCTCCAGCTTTAGCCTCCTGTGTTGAGATTACTGGTGTGTATCACTATATTGAACACAAGCAATTGCCCAGATTTAAATACACTAAACAACAATGAAAATATTGTGTAATAAAGGACTCTACTGTGAGCCTGGAGGTACTTGTGCTAGGGCTATTCTCCAAAAAAAGCATTTAAGTGAGCAAGTGTGGCAGCTGACGCAGAATCCAGAACATCAGGTCAGCGATGCTTTCTTCTGGGAGAGATGAACGTTGATACTGAGTAGTCACAGTGGTCTGGTGAGCAAATAGAAATAAATATATTGACTCTGAAGACCTTGGCACAGACAGTACAATCACGAGTTGTTTTGACAAGTCCAAAAGATGCTTCTGTCTCTCCTCTTTCCTTTAATTTGGCAACTACTTTACCTCATATTGATTTGTTCTTCATTTCCCTGACAACAGAATTTACCTTCTTCCTTAATTTCAATATTGTATTCTCCCCACAGAGTTTATTTCTAGTGCCTCTAACTTCATCCTAAATGATTTATTACATTTTCTTTCTTGTCCTCTATTAGCTTTGCTTCCATTGAAAATATAAAAGCAAAAGAGTAATTAACTCTCTCCCCCCCTCACAGACACACACACACATGTGCACATGCACACACACAACTGTATTTTCTCAATTATTTAAGGAATGAAGGCAAAGACAGACATGGAATTCTATGTGGTTGGCTTGAGAGCGCCTGCCAAGTTTCTCCAGAAGACATTGCTTCCAAGTCCTTTGCCTCTATGACAGACTCATCGACTCCTACTGTAGTAGGACAAACACTGCATTTGATACATGCTTATAAAAATCATATATGCCCATGTAATGTTTTGCTCAATCTTCATATTGAGAATTCTTTCCTATTTAAACAGTACAGTAATTACATCAGAGCACAACAATGACCTCTTAAAAATCACATCTACATCTGCAAAGCTGGCATGTTTATTTCAGACTTTTGGAGTCATGGTGGTAGTCCTCTCTCACTTGGTTGACTTTTCAGTAATGGTTTTAGTTTATAGATGAAGACAGCAAATGTCTCAGAGTACAGACATAATCATTCCATTAAAGTCAAATGACTTTGTTCTAGTTCAAGCCAGAGTCACTGAAAGTTTACTGTAAACTCTCAGTGGTCTCCATAGTCTCCTGGCTGAAGTGTTCTGGCACAGGAAAGGTCGACTATATGAGAGGCCACAGCACAGTCCAGTTTCTCAGTTCTGCTCTTGCCGATACATCCGGCTAAGATCATCTGTGTCTTTACAGTGACGTTTTGTGGAATGGTGCAGCACCATAATTGTTACTCTCCAAATCTCTATCATTTATGATGGTAGAGCCTTTCTTTTTGTACCTCATTTCTGAAATTGCAAATTGAGTTTGAGAAAATGCAGTTACAGTGAGTATTAAATTTAGGTGGGCAATTTATAAATAAATAGGCACCTAAAAATATCTTTGCTTTAATATATACTTTTTGGGGTCATTAAAAAACACTTTGCTTCTCTCCTTTTGATGGCATGTTTGTATTTGTGTCTGCCTGTGAGTTTGTGAACACTAGAGCTGGTGCTTATGGATGCAGGAAGAAGGTTTCAGATTTCCGTGTGCTGTGGTTCCAGGCAGTTGTGAGCAACTGGATGTGGATACCAGGTACTAAACACAGGAGAACAAGTACTTTTGACTGCACATCTCTGAATGAGCCACCTCTCTAGCCCCATGAGCCATTAAACAAACAGCCCCATGTCTATGATGGACATGTTTTTCTCCCTTCAAATGACATGTTTTTTCCTGTCTTAAAATTTTTTTCAGTAATTTATAGTCAAATTTTATCAAGTTGCTTTACTGTGGAAAGTCAAGATTCAGGCACATATGGTGTAGCTTCACAGTGTTTTATTTCTTGTGTAAGAGTCTGTTATTACAGGGAGACTGTCTGTGAGGAGAGGATATGCTGATAAATTCTTTTGAAGTCTACAGAAAGTAAGTATCTTTTCTAAGCTCAGAGGAAATGTACTGGATGCAGAATTCAGTACACAATGGTAGCGGTAGTTTCTGTTCATTCTGAGAATTCAAATATGGCTCCTTGATATGAAAAGAAAAGCAAACCTCCATGACAAGAGAGGAACCCACATAGAAATAAGTCCCTACAAACTGCATCTGAGAAATCAATTGGGTACCACTAAAAAACCAACATTCTGACTTTGAGAAGAGCAATCCAAATCATCAAACCACCATGAAGGTTTGGGTGTTAGAGAATCACCAGGGGGAAGCCACAAAAGCCTTAGGGTGAGAATGGCACGGGCAGAAGGGAGAAGGCATCGTTTTTGCTCAAGCGCTGCCTTGCTCCTTCTGCGGGTACCCTTTTGTGAGTGTCTAGATGTCCTGAGTCTCCGTGGCTCTGATGACATCTTCTCATTCCTTCTCTACCTGAGCTGTATTGCTGTGGACTCTGATCAGTGTAGCTACGCTCAGCCTTCTGACTGACTCCTTAGGCAGCAGCTTAGAAATGACGCTTTCTTCAGGTTTATGACTCATCTTCGCTCCCCATCACAAACTCTACTGGCAAGTCACTCAGAAGAAGGTACTTGACTTGTCTGTGCCTCAGTTTCCTCACTCGGTAAGTTGTGAGCTGTGTTTTGAGAGTTTGTAAAAAGGCTACATTTGCTAATCATTGCTAGAGCGTTTATTGTGAGGCAGGGGCATTGCCCAGAGGCATGGGATGTATAGGAATAGGCAAAGCAGACTAAAAAAATGACAGCAGGTAACAACTATTTTGTTACTCTCACACATTCTTCATGCAAGTACAAACCAGCTTTTCATTAGTAGTGTCTTTCTCAGCCAATGATATAAAATGTTTAAAGCAAATCACAGTAAATTCTATTTTTACTTATTTTTAACATGGCTTTCTAGTTCTTTGAAGATGCAAAGATTCATGTATACTGCTGTCAACTGTTCCTTTTGTTTTTACAATTGGTTGATGAAGAAGTCAGGAAACGTAGATCTGTGGGCATTAGGAAATTCTTATGTCTTAGGGCTTCCAGCCCTTTCCTTAGTGGAGGGTGGGTGCTGTGTACCCAGGCTGTGGTCAAACATGCATAAGAGAGCAGCCCAGAGTTCTCCTACATGCTGTGTCTGATCCCTAGCATGCCTGAACCTCAGCCTTGTCATCTTCAGACTGCTGATTCATGCTCCTGATGCAAGCCAAATGACCACGAACATGCTCCATTTCTTCTTCTTCTTCTTCTTCTTCTTCTTCTTCTTCTTCTTCTTCTTCTTCTTCTTCTTCTTCTTCTTCTTCTTCTTCTTCTTCTTCTTCTGTAACTTTTCTTGGTAACCAGGCAGATGATATGCTAATGCAAACTGGCACACTTGAACTCAAACTACAAAAATACGACCTGCCTCATAGAAGAAACAAGGGACCAAAGAGACTTCAAGGTCATCCTCTGAATTTCCCTTGAAAGGCACACAGTAAGTGTTCAAAAGAGATTTCCAGGTGTCCAGAAGGGACCTCTGGTGACTAGTGGGGGTTAAGATCACTGCGAGCAACATTTCAACTCATTTAAAATAAATTCCTTTGGATTCTTTCTGCAATGTGCTTCATGAGACTCTCTGCCAGTTTCTCTCATCCTGTGCCAGGAGCTCTGAGTCTCTGTGCAGTGTGCTCAGTGAGGCAGAAAAACTAGAGGCTGCATCTTCTCAAAAATCCACCCTGGTCCCAACCTGGCTGCATCTTGCTTCTGAGTCATGAAGGCAGGGTTCACTGGAGGTCACCCTAGCTCCACGGGCTCATTTGGAATTTTAATGCATGGCTGTGGAAATCATGTTTAATCTCTTTTCATCAGCTGGCTGGATGCTACAATAATATTACCCTGTGTTGCCACAATAGTGATTAAAATACAAGAACATGCAATCCCTGCTTCCACAGCCCTCTCTTAGGAAAGCACGTGGAATCTGCAGGAAGAATGAGCTTTCTCCAGCATGCAGATATTCCCAGAAAGACCATTCCGAAGCCAGTTTATTAGGCCTGAGCTTTCATGGCGCTGCCACGTGGAATGCCAGGGCTGCTGCTTGCTGTTTTATTAAGCTTCTCTTCTGTCTGACTCATACCCACAAATTTCCTGACCATGGACTCAGGATTTACTGTAAAGTGAGTCATCTAAACAGAACGATTCAAGACTCTCCAGGCAAATTCAGCTCAGATTTGGAGTTGCTATTTCTATTCTCAAATGGCCTTTTCCTTTAGTATCAGGAAAAGACATCAGTGAGGTGGGTCTGGGCAAGCCTGTTAAAGATGCTAAAATGAATACATCACTTTGAGGAAGTCCATGCCCAAAGCCACAGCTTTTGGTTGGTAAAAAAGAGGATATTTACTTTCCATGGGAAAGGTCACAGTGGATCTGCGAGGCTGATTTTTAAAGTGATGTGTTAAGCATGAAAAAATGAAAGACATTTCTGACAAAGCAGAATGAAAATGTGGGCTTATTTTTCCTGAAAGAAGAGCAAGATCCAAATCTAAGTCCTGAACAAACAAGAGATCATTTTGACACACAGAAGGTGGTTTCATCAGTTCAACACCTAGAACATTCTTGAGGTGATTTTTGTCATTGCCTCACAAGTGGCATGGTGTTGACAGTACAATACAAAATCCAGGCATGGTGCCGTCAGTCTGCACATCAGCATAGGGAAGGTCACAGAGCAATAGCATACAGCGTCAAAAGACCATCACCATAAACTGACCTAGCAGGAGCCTCTGGCTGTACGGTGCTATAGGTAAAGTATCCATGCCTTTCAAGGGCTTTAGATATGTAAACATTTAGCAACAGTTACTAAAATCCCCATCACTATCATGTACTGTATCCTACAGACCCAAATTCAGAAGAAAACTGTATTGGCTAAGACTTAATGAACACACAGACTACACTATCACAGTGGGAGCTTTAGACTCAGAATAACAGAGTGGTGTTTACAGATTTTGAGCTAAAATTAAAATGTGAGTGTTCTGTACAGCGGAAGACTGAGAAACATGAAGCTGAAGGTCTGCATCCAAGCCTCATTTTGCAAGTTCTGGGTGTACTTAAAAGTCTGCCCATCTCCATGAGCTCCAGCGGCCTGCCTTAATCTCACTGGAACGTTATCAGGAGTGATTGATCTAAGACATGTAAGAGGGTTTCAGAAGCCATGAAAGTATTTTCATGGAAAAATATTAGATTGACAAAACTGTTTAGGAATAAAAATAATACATAAGTAGAATGTAGAGTACTATTTTCTTTGTTTGGCCTGAAATTCTATAATCCTGTTTAGGTTTATTTAATATACTCTATGACACTTCATTATTAATCAACTGAAGAGACTCTGAGGAGAAGACAACACGCAAGAACACGGGCTTAGGCTCAGCTGAACTTGTCCCACCCTTCCACAATTTATTGACCAAGGTTCTGTGGCCATGATGTTTTTGAAGCCATTTACTACGTTTATAAAACACATATAAAGTATCATCTAAAATAAAGGCAATAATTTTGATTTTCAAAGTCCATTTGATTAAAACATAGACTCAATGAGAATTATTTCCACTGCAAAGTTATCATAATCTCTGTTCTCCCATTAGCCCTAACTCTGAACATCCGTATGGCTCCTGTGCTGTGCCAAGTCCTGCTAGTTTTGGAGTCTCCTGCTCCTCTTCGCTCGTTGCCTTCCAGTAGCAGCTGATTCGGGATTGCCATAATTATAACGAAAACACTTTGGAGGCCTGATTAACAAGGCAGTGTGATACTTATTCATTATACTCGGTGTTATACACCACAGAAACATCTGAAACACAAGTGTCCTTTGAAAGATAATGCCAGGGGCTGGTCACAAGTGACTGGAGACGTGGTCTTATCAAGGTGACTCCTTTCAAGGTCATAACTCCACTTTTGTCTTTCCTTTTCTTGAAGTGAGTGTTTTGCAAACATTATCCTGCCTGCGGGAATCTGGTAATTGGTAATGTGAAGGCCTGTCGGAGAAGCAAATCACTGCTGCGAAGGATCGGATTTAGCATCATGACTTTTATTCATTTTTAATATAGAATTTCATGGCTCATCAAGAGCAAAGCTGGTCTGTCATGTCTCTTTGTTCCTTTCCGAGAGTGCCGTGCCATCATTCTGTTTGTGCTGCTGTGAAAATCAGCAGAGTTTAAGGGGAAGGGAGTGACATTCTGTTCTCTTTCCCTGGCTCCTTTCTAACTTCCCGGTTTCGTTTTGTTTTTGTTTTTTAATCTCTAAAAAGCCCTGTCACAATTTTACCAATTCTGTCTTGCAGCTCTCAGTAATGAGTGCCATAGCTTATCAAAAATCATCACTACACATTGAATTTATAGTTGAGCGCATGCAATGGGAGGATCTTCCTCCAGAATCTTTTCATTCTCTTCCCTTGATATGACTGCAGATGGGAAAATCGAACTTCCCGTAAGACAACCGAGAGGAGGTGGGCTTCTTCTTTTTCAGCTTTACTTCCCATCTCCTTCTTTGCTTATAGGACCAGCTTTCTTTATGACCTACCAGCATGCTGTGACTGCATCAATGATTCTCCAGAACACTCAACCAGCCCAGGAGAGTACATTCCTTTTCCCATATGATTTCAGAATAGTCAATATGTTCTTAGTATGAACCAGCTCAGCCCCTAACCTGTCACTTCGCAGCCAACCTGATTTTACTAGCCTTCAGACGATGAATACAAATGTTCCTTAATTGCCTGTCCCTCTCCTTACTTGCCTGTGGCCCTACATATCTCTTTATGCTTCTTCCATTTATTTCTTGCTCACATTTAATTGATGGATTAGTAAAAGAGAAACTTCCAACTGAAGAATTATCTGAGTATTTAAATCAGCTTTTGTTCCTGCCGGTGCTCCAGTCTCTCAGATGAAGGTTTAAACGTTGTGCTGTGCCAGATAGATGTTTATTCTAAAAGCATTTCTGAGAAAGTGGAAAGTAAGCCTATAAATAAATGAAGAGAAAAGGAAGTTGGAGAAGAGAGAGGCGTCGTGCTTACCATGCTCTTCCATGTCCTCTGATCACAATCTCTGCCAATTGTTCAGCCTGAAGTTCCATAACACCAAACTGATAACAGTAACCAGGTACCCACCGCACGCACCAATGTCATCTCATGTGCCTTAAATTTCAAGGCAGTGGAAACAAGGACACCCACACAACTTTAAGGGCTGTGAACATGCTGCCAATGACAAAAAATTCCTGAGAAGTGATCATGTGTGTACACATTGTATTAGTTCCTCTCCCATTGCTGTCATAAAATGCCCTACAACAGGCAAGTGAGTGAAGGCAGAGTTTATTTTGGCGACAGTTCCCAAGTGTTATAGTCCTCCATGGTTCGGAAGTCATAGCTAACTTGGCAGCCAGGAGGCAAAGAGATCACATGTTATCATCATGCAGAAAACAGAGCAAGAGAACAAGGAGTAAGATCAGGCCAACCAGTGACATCCCTCCCCCAGCAACGCCGTACCTCTTAAAGCTTCCATAACCCCAGTCACCAACTGGGGGCTCTGTGTTCAAATGCAAGAGCTCATGGGGGTCATTTCTCATTCAAACCATATCACACACGAACATGTGTGAACATATGCATAAGAGCAAAGGAATCAATACATAATAAATGATTCTCATTACCTTGCTGTCTTCATTGCAAAGCTAATTGAGTACAATGGAATAATGTTTATGGTCAATAAAAATATTCTTTCTATGCTTTTCTAAATTATCAAGATGTTTTTATTGGGCCAAATAAGGAAGTGGAATGACTACTAAAATAACCGTGGAGTGTTGCTGTCCCTGTATAATGACATAGTACGGCTTTAGTTTTCACTCCCTACTCCATACGTCCATTTACTCTCCCGTGTGTCCATCTGACACACCCATGGAATGACAGTATTATATGTTTGTGTTCTGAGGGTGGTGGCAGGGAAAGCAGGAGAGAATTACAGAGAAGTTAAGGACATTTCATAAGCTTGCCATTTACGGTGATTGCCATGGCTTCTGTGTGCTGGAGGAAGAAGTGTTCAAACAAAATGGGTAGGATAGAGAATTCCTTTAGCCATAGTCACTCAGAAAAGGTGAATAGGATAAGATACTTGCTTAGATACAGCAACTGTGTGGAAGGTGCCATGGGGTGGATGGTAAATTATAAACCAGGATGCATGAGAAGACATTTGGTATAGAAAGGGAAAGAGGAAGAGTCAGTTGAAAGAGGAGTTTGACTACAGAAGGTGTAACTTACATGACTCAGTAGTGATTCAATATTAGAACTGAGAGAAAGACTCAAGGACTCCAAACTACCATAAGAGATGTCTGCACAGCAATGTCAGTTATGTAGTATTTGAAGTAGTTAAGTCATTCAACCCACTTACGAAGGGATAAAGAAAATAGTAGGTTTTTCTTAGCCATAAAGAGTGAAGTTATATTGTTTATAAGATAATGGATGCAATTGAAGACGATCATAGCAAGCAAATGAAGGCAACCACAGGTAAACAAAGTCTGTGTGTTTTATCTTATTTGTGATTATTAGATTATTTTTGTAGGGAGACAGAGAAATCATGAATGTCTACATGAAAATAGAAGAACAAACTCCTAGCTCTGGGTTTGAAGTGCTAAGTGAATCTCTGACATGACATGAGCAATGTAGAAACAATTAGCTTTGTGAATGCAGTCAGCCTGGAGATGAGAAGTCCAAACACCCAATGACATGTTATGTAAACATCTTCAGTGGTGGAAAGTAGAGGCACATAGACGTCAAGCTCAAAATATATGGTTGAGCTCAATTAAAGTATCAATATCTAGATTTGAGAGTCATCGGCAGTGCCAGAGACTCAGCAGGGAACTTGACAGGAGACAAGGAAATGCACTCAAGTTATGGGTATAAGAAAAGAAGTTAGCAAAAGGGAATTTCTGAACAGGAAGGAGGGGCCCCAGTGGACAACCATGGTTCAGAAAGAGCAGGAAAATGCTTTCCAAATTAAATAAGATAAGGATGTAATAATATGACTCTCTTTAGCATATATCTATGTCAATGGTAAGACTTGTGAGTAGACTTTAATATGAAAAAAGAAAATCTTATCAACGTTCAGAAACATGCTAAAATCATATATGTGTAACATTTAAACATAAATTTGTTGAAAATTAAAAAATACTTGTATATGCTACCTAGAAAATTGATTTAGAAATCATTTATCTATGAGACAGACTCTTCAAATTGTAAAAGTCCAATGACAAAAACTGTGCCTGAGAAACATTACTCCCTACTTTTTGTGCTCATGGATCAGCTGATACTGTATTAGGCCTCTTGTTTAGAGCTGGAAATCTGAGCAAGACAGATGTGATAATGTTTCAGATGGTAGACAAAGGATTTCACAGGCAGAAACTCCATGAATGAAACATAAGGAAAGAAACCCTGTAAGCACCTGACTCTCTGCAGGGTCACAGGCACGAGGGGGAAACAGGCAGAGCCCTGGCATTTATCAAGCACACTTTGGAGGGTAACAGTGTCGTGAATAGCATGACCAAGTGCTATAGAGAGAAGAGTGGACAGGGGTGAATGTTCAAGGAGCTAAGCAGAAGCACATGTAGGTCTTCACATTTTCATCTCCTAGAAGTTGAGATCATTGGCAAGGGCCTATAAATGGAACTATGAGAGCTGTGAGAAGCTAGTGTGAAGATACACATCTGGACTGTCCACAAGAGAAAGGAGAAAACCCAGGCTATACGAGGCAGTGAAACTGCCAAAATGTCCATACTTCACTACGTGTACAAAGTACCTTGACTGGGCAATGGTGGCACATGTTTTTAAACCCAGCACTTGGGAAGCAGAGGCTAGCAGATAACTAAGTTAGAGGCCAGGTGGCCTACAGAATGAGTCCCAGGGTAGGCAGGGCTGCACAAAAAAATCCTGTCTTAAAAACCAAAACAAGCATCAAAGCAAAGTAGCTGTGATATAACTATAACTTTAAAATAGAAATGAATAGAAAGAGACTTAGGACGGTCAGTGAGATGGCTCAGTGAGTTAAGGGACTGGTCATCAACTTTAGAACATGCCTTTGATTTCTGTAACCCACGTGGTAGCAGGAGATAATTGACATCCGAAAAGGTGTCCAATGACCTCCATATGTACATACCATCCCCCCTCTCTCTCACACATACACACATAACTTTAAAAACCTGGAATAGATACCAGCATTAATGAGAGGCTAGAACAGCTGCTAAGGGTTGTAAACACAACATTTTAAGAAGATTCTTAGCAAAGAACTTAAAAGCACCAGCATGATGTTTAGAGCTAAAGTTGAAATGTAGAATCCATTGAATAAACTCAAAGCAAATTAAATGCCATAGAAAAAGATTTAGTGACTTAAAGTTACTTTTATTTGTATGTGCACACTTACACGTGTGTGTGCATGCATTTATGTGGTGTGTGTGTGTGTGTGTATGTGTGCATCCCAGGGATTGGAATCAGGTTGTTAGGTTTTGCAGAAGTTGCCTTTATATGCTGATTGTCTCACTGTCTTGGGATCAGTGATTCTAAAGGTGAAAACAGACTCCCAAAATACCAACAATATATATTAATACCAAAAAATCAATATTTTGGATGAAATTGGAAATTCCTTGAATAGCACAAACTGACAAAGCTGAAAAATTAAAAAGGAGTCTAAACAGCTATGTATGGATGAAGCTTCATTTTTTAACTTAAAAACTAAACACATGAACACAGACATACAAATTTAGGGCCTGGTGTCTTCACAAAACTGTTTCAACTCAAGACCACATAGTTCTAGTAAACAATTTCCAAAAGAAAACAGACACATAGAGATAACTAACCAGTAATTATAATTGGTGAAAATTATTTCAACAGTTTCACAGAAGATGTTAGAGGGGAGCAGATTTTGGATTTCCTTGCATCATCATGGTCAAGAATAAAGCAAAAGAAATTTTGAATAGTAAATATGTATTTAAAGAATTTCAGTAAGACAGTATAGGGCCATTATAATGTGGGTAATGGAATTCCTTCCTGGAATGGCAGGAAGTGGGAAATCTAAAGACACGGAAAAGTGAATACAACCAGACCGGCCCATCAGAACAATTGCAGGGTCTTTTTGGTCCAGGCTTAGACTAAAACACCAATGACTTCCTAGCCAGTCATAGGACACCTTCACTTTCAAGGGGAGAGTTTGAGCATAGAAAGGACACAATAAAATAGACATTTTGGGAGTTAGATCTAATGAAGGCTATAGTATTAGAGGAAGGAAATTTAATGGCAAGAGAGAGTAACCTTAAAATGACCCTACATGTTGCATGAGAGAGAGGGCCCCTTGTTTGTCCAGGCCACCCGGCTAGTTGACAGCTGAAATAACCACACAGAAACCATATTAATTAAAACACTGCTTGGCCATTAGCTCTAACTTTTTATTGGCTAACTCTCACGTCTTGATTTAACCCATTTTTAATAATCTGTATATCACCACGAGTTCATGGCCTATCAGGAAAGATTTGCCATGTCTGTCTCTGGCGGCTCTATGGAGCTCTCTCCTAACTCTGCTTTTTTCCTCCAAGAATTTAGTTCTGTCTTCTCCACCTTCCTAAGTTCTGCCCTATCAGGCCAAAGCACTTTCTTTATTCATTAACCAATGAAAGTAACACACAAACAGAAGTACCTCCTACACCACCTATATGACTCTTTAGAAATGGAAACTCAAATGTGGTGTCCAGAAGTCCCATTCTCCAAGTATCAATTATAATCTCTCATATAGGTATTAATTATAATCTCTTGTCTCAGTATTAATCATATTCTCTAAGAGTTAAGATTAAAGCTATTAGTGCAGATCCCAATTTCTAAGCTCAGAACAAACTTCACATGGAGTGGTATTTTATCATTCAGACCTTTTCTCAGCAAGAAAACAAATATTACTTCAATTTATGTCATGTTCTTGATCTGAAAAGACACATAAATTCAGTCCCAAATATCTGTTCATGAAAATCATTCTACATAAGAGCCATGAAGCTCTGGTCCACATTTTTTCAACTCGGCTAAGCTCAAGTAATTCATAATGGAAAACAATTGATCTATGCACATTGTACATTTATTGGATTTTCAATTAATTTGGGGAAGATGGATTGATCTACTGAATTGCAAATGGTCAGAGCTGATTGAGTCAGTTATATCTGATGTCAAGTGTAACTTTATTTTCTTGATCTTAACATGATGTCTGACTAATTCATTTTTCCCTCTCTCCCCCTCTAGCCAAGGTCTGTGTGCACATGTTTCTGAGGTAGCTTCAAATCCTCTGAATTTCTCTAGTGAACACAGAGAGGGACTAAGTCCAACAAGAGTCTGATATGCTATTACTGCAAAACAATAAACAAACCACTATGGAGGAAAGCAGCAATTACCGTTGTGAATTTATCATCAGGGCATCTTGTGTAAAATAATTTTTATGACAACCAGTCTCAAGAAAGATTTGTTGGTCTTGCATTACTGAATGGAAATCCCTTAAGAGGTAGCTAAAAATCAGAGTACGCAGGATCATCACAGGCACTCTGAAAGTCTGGTTTCTTAAGGGGAGGGTTTGCACCCTGCCATTCATGTACTCAGCAAGACAGGATTGATCTTGCTCTCTGTGGGCACTGGTATGCATTGGCTGCCACAGGGGAAGAAGGATGCATTCTTGTGGCTTCAGGAAGTTACTAAGGACAATCAAAAGGGCCTGCAGGACTTGCTCTATCTAAAAACAATTTTGAAGAATTAATATAAAAATTGTACTTAAAATATGTCATGGCTCTGTCTTACTATGCCTACCAAGGCTTGTACGTTTATTTTGCAGGCTACAGTTTTGGATATTCTCCAGTTCTGATGTGGACATACTTTTTCTCCGTAAGCTGTTGGTTGATACAAGACCAGCATTTGCTGTACAAATATCGCTGTAATGAAAGCTGCATCTTCCTTGAGCATACCATAGTAAAAGGGAAGGAGACTTCCTATTAGCTCTGCACTTCTACTTGGTGCTACAGGAATTAGGGTTTAAATTGGTGTTTCTCAACCTGTGGTTTGCTATCACTCTGGGAGGTCTAATGACCTTTACACAGGGGTTGCATATAAGATATCCTGTATATCAGATATTTACATTACAAATCATAACAGTAGCATAATTACAGTTGTGAAGTAGCAACAAGTATGATTTTTATGGTTGGGGAGTCACCACAACATGAAGAGCTGTATTAAAAGGTCACAGCATTAGGAAGGTTGGGAACCAGTGCTTTAGATCCATTTGATATTTGAAACACCGTGTCAGGTTCAGGTTGTTAGACTTATCTATAGCACTTCATGCTAATAGTGCTGTTAGATAGCAAAATAAGACATTGCTCATGAAACACCTAAGTCTTGTGTGTGTTCTATCCTGTATAAAAACAAGTCTGCATCCCAGGAATACACTAAGTGTAAATATATACTTTCAAGTTCTTTAGCCATATTATTTATAGTAGTTGAATTCAGGAATTGGGAAAATATTGGTCAGCATTTTTTAATGAAGTTTTTCACTATATGAAATTATAAGCATGTAGTCAGGCAGGTACTGACAAAGAACAGAGCAGATTTAGAACCAATTATATGCCAGACATCTTCTTATTATATTACATGCATTAAATTGATTCATCATTAGAACTGTCTTAGAAATAACATTTTCTTATCAACTTGGTTTATATATGAGGATACTCATATTGGGCAAGAAGCACAGAGAAGTTACATTATTTGCTCAGGGTGACATAGCTTGTCTCTAAGAGATAAAATTTGATGTGCTGATTCCAAAGTTAGCCTGCAATATTTGATGATATTTACTAAGGAAAGAGTATTTGTGGCTCCAAACATTACTCATTATCCAGGTAAACTTTCTGATAACAATTTTAGGAGTTATATTTTAAGGCAAAGGTCACATCACACCATGGTACTGCAATGAAGCTTGTGTTTGTATTAGTCACCTTGCCACCACTGTGACTAACACCCAAGGGAACCTAATTAAAAGAAAAGGGCTCTTTTGTCTCATGATTTCAGAGGTTTTAGGCCCTTTAGAGCTGAGTTCATTGCTAGGGGCTTGGGGTAAGGCTGAAACACCATGACAGAGTATCTGGTGCGGGAATGGTGAAGGAAAGTTATCACCTCATGGTAATCAGAAAGAAGAGCAAGAGAAAGGAAAGATGAAGACAAGACAGACCCTTCAAAAGCAGCTCCTAAGACATTCTTCCTTTGGGAAAGATCCAGATCCTAATTGCCCTCTCATTTAGAACTCATCAATGGATCAACGCACTGATGACATCAACACCCATAGGATCCGATCATCATTAAATTGTAACACTATCTGGGGACCATGCCTTAAACACACAGGTTATTTGGGAGAATGTTTTATATTCAAACCATGGCATGCTAGTTGAGGGTCTTACATATTTCAGAGAAAGTTGGAGAAAATGATGATTGGCCTCACTAGGGATAGGAAAAGATGTCTGAGAAAAGATACTTTGGAGATGTTCCTGAAGAGAGGGTGAGGAAAACATGACAGTGGGTCTTTATTCAAATATTTCACTCTCTGGAGCATCCAAATGTGTATCAGAAGCACAAAATAATTGACAAATTTTAAATAAGGAGCAATACATTATATTTTTATCTCTATTTAAGATCATATATTTTAGAATTAGGTAATAGGATATAATTGCCAAAATTTCAAAATTAGCAGTGACATTATTTTTTGCTACCACTTTGAATAGATAAGAAAGCAATAGGAAGCGGCAGGTACCATCAGCCATGGGGAGGGCTGTTGAAGGAGCAAAGGATGGCATCTTTTTTGACCTGTCACCTGTCAAGTGCTGTATCCATCTGAACTGAGAAAACAGAAGTCAAGAAATATACCAGCCACAAATAAGCAGTTACCTACACTCTGAATCTATCCAGCTCCGCTGGCTCTCTGCTTCACGTTCTTTTTAGGGTACCATTTGTTTCATTCTCCAAACCTTTCTGCTGCCACTTTCCCAGAAAACACCAAAGCTACGTTCTTGATTTAAAAATATCTGTTGTAGCAGCACCTATCACTGATCAGGGTTGGATGAAAGAACATTTGAGGGGAAAACTCAGGAGAATGAGCAAATATAACTTTCTCCTCTTGTATTCTCCTGCTCTTATTACATGGTGCTCCCTTGGTTACTATATTCTTCATTTCCAGAGCTATAAAAAGATCAGGAGGCCAAGAGACAGTAGAAGACAGAAGAATGTATAAGACTTAATAATACAGAGGGAAAGAAGAGCTTGAGGTTTCTGTGAAGTTTACTTCGGATATCCACGTGAGACATTTTAAAGGAAGAGATTACAGGTAGGAAAAGGGTACAGGGCACAGGGAAACCATGAGTGTTAAACACACAAGGTTGCCTCTTCAGTGGAAGGGATGCATACCTGTTTCTGCCTGGAATACTGAAAATTGATGTTGAAGAGAATTTCCTTCTTGCCTCACTTGGTACGCTGCTTTGCTGGCCCAAGTGTCTACAGAAAGAGTTTTAATACACTCACAGTAGCTCCTACCCAATAACGGTTAGTCAAACAAGGTTCCAGTCTCAAGGAGGAGAACAGGTAAAAAACAGGGTACTGCAGTGGGAGGGATCCACACAGCCAGTCTCCTCATTCTCCTGAGCTCCCTAAGATGAAACAGCTATGCTAAGTCCAGGGTTTTATAAAGAAGATTGTTCTAGTTACTATGATCTGATTTAAGAACCAATGATGTATAAGAAAAAGAGATTTATGTTGGCTCATGATTCTAGACAATGGGATATCCAAGATCTGATGGCTTTATCTGTTGTGGGATTCATGGAACTCTATAATATTGTGGAAATATGAAGGAGAGTAAGGACATAAGAACATACAATAACAGGGTGATGCTATCAGGATCGCTAACCCATTCCTCTGAAAAAGGCACTCATTCATTATTGAAGGCCCAGCTCCACGGCTTCAACAACTTCCACTAGGTACCAGCTCCCTATATTCACACATTGAAGAATTCAGCTCCTGTATTCACACATTGAAGAATTCAAGTTTCCACATATGAATTTGTGAGGGACACAACGGAGTCATGCAAGAGATCGATCCAGCTGGAACACCCATAAAAAGGTGAAAGGGCATATTTGAGAACCATTGCTGGGTAAATTCAAGGATGGTGAAGATCAAGAATGATTTGAAAAAAAAAAAAACAATCACAGTTTTCAGGTCAAATTCTGACTACTGTTACCTTTTATTTGGCTGTTCCTCATTTTTCTTTCTCTAGTACTCTCATTCTTTCTGAGACCATGGTGCTTGTCTGAAATCTTTAACATCCTCCATGATGACTGTTGGGGGAGAGAGAGACAGTTATCTTTGGATGTAGTTCCTGATAGGCTGCCTATGTGGCAGTAGATTGCCCCACACTCAAGCACACACTGGCAGTAATAAGTAGACTCAGTGGGTTTAAAAAAGAGTATGTGAAATTGAGAAGGAAAAACTGGGATAAAGAGGAGGCATTGAAGGTGTAGAAATGGAGCATAAATTTGTTCAAAACACATTACAGCCATGGGTAAAACTATCAAATAATGACTTTTAAAAAGTGTGGTTCATGCTTTTCAGGAAACATTCAGGAGGCTCCTAAAATTTGCACAACTTTTCTTTTAAACCTGGTTGTCTACTCTGATTACAAGAACCCTCTACCACATTAAGCCATTATATGACCCATTTCATTTTGTTGTTGTTTCTTGGGACAGGGTCGATGATCCTCCTGCCTCAGCCTTCTGAGTGCTGTGATTACAGATCCAATATGTCTTACATATACACTCTATTGTTAAAACCTTTTTGGTTTTCATGTGTATGTTCTCTGTGATAATCCCACCCATGGTCCTTTCCTTTATGTCCTGGTGTTGTATTTTTTTTTTTGCCTCCTTTGAACCTTAGATGCTGTATACCATGCACAAAGTTATCACACAACACCTACATGGTTGTTACATCTCTTTGCTGTTTCATTTATATTTTATAAACTCTTAAGGCTAGTGAAGTAAATCATCTATGATTTATTATTCTACAGAAGATAACTGTATAAAATAGGTAGGTAATATATAACTGGCAGAATATTGAAAGAAATGATGACTAGATTTACTAAGAAGAAACAGAAAGCTACTTTGCCAGCATCTGTACCCGAAGACTGCTCGTTTGTTTCCTGGACACCCAGACCTGAAATAATCACTCAGAAACTATATTAATTAAATCACTGCTTGGTCACTCACTTAAGCATATTGCTAGCTTGCTCTTATATCTTAAATTAACCTATTTCTATTAATCTGTATATTTCCACATAACTGTGGCTTATTGGGCAAAGTTCCATTTGGCATCTGGTGACTGTCTTTTGTGGGAGCTACATGGCTTCTCACCCCACCTACTTTCTTCCAGCATTAAGTTGTAACACCCGATTCTGTGTTACACTCTCAGTACAGTTCGCGCGCCACTGTACCATAGGCGAGTCGGGCAAGGGCCTAGAGATTGAAAGAACACACAAAGAGACCAGGGTCATTCGAAAGGAGATCAGCAGAATGCCGTTTATTCAGACTTGGGGAAGTCCTTAAGTATCTAGCTGCTGCACAAGGACCCCTGCCCAGGCAGGTGGGAAATTACCATATTAACAATGGAGTCAATGCCCTACAGCTAACCACCAGGCAGGGCAGGGAGAGCACAAAAACAAACAGGATGCTTAGTTAGCTGACCAGAAACTGTCCCCGCAAATGCACCCCAGGAACAAGGGCAGAGCCCTACATTAAGTTTAGTTTTCCCATCTACCTCTATTCTTCCCTATCACAGACAAAAATACCTTCGTTATTTATTAACCAATAAGAGCAACACATATGCAGAAGAACTTCCCACATCAAACATTCAGTCCAATGATGTGAATTTATAGATAAGGATGCTGAACCCTAAGGAAGTTTGTAGACTTAATTGACAGAATGACTCTATGAGCTACATAGAAGAGGAAAATTTAACATACTTTGATAATCGGTCAGGTACTAGGCATAGTTATGAAGTGACTTGCTTAATTTTTCAACAATCCTATGAAGTAGCTCAATTTATAAAGAAAGACATACAGGGGTATACCAAGTCATATAGCTTTGCAAAGAGGAGAATAAAGACTTGCACATACCCAGCTGGGTGACAAAGTGTTCATGTTTATCCATCAGGACCTTCTATTCCAGTCTCTATTCTTCCATGCCATTTAATCCTTAATTTATTATCTTAGTCATTTCTTTTGTAGTTATAAATAAGAGGACATAAAAATATTGTCTGACTACACATTTCTGCTATAAAACAAAATCTGGAAAAATAATCAACACAGTCATAACAAGCTAATGAAGAAAATAGGGTTAATACTACCCACTAAGTGATTCCTGTTGAGAAACATGTAGAGTCCACTTAAATTTGTTATTATCTTTTCCTCACAGCAGGTAATGAATAGATCCATTCTTTGCTGAGACATGAACATGGCTATTCTGAGTCCACAATTCCTCAGTTTTTAATAACCACTACTTATAAGAAAAAAGTTATAAAAAACAAGAGTAAACATACAGGTTTGGTCCAGTTGCTGTTCAAAGAAAGGATGATAACCATATTTCCATTCTGAATATTCTCCAAGCCTGTTTTCTAGAGCTTCATTAACTAAAGCCTACATCAAGCAAGATATTTTTAATCTCTTCATGCTTAGCCTTCTTTGCTAATTAAATTCCAGTTTATAACTTACTACAATGTTCCTTTTACTCATTTATCATCTTTCTGTGTGTGCTACTTCTAGACTAGAATTTTGAAAATTTCTGAAGTGGTTGTCGACTCTCACTTTCCTGTTAATTATAGGAGGAACTGGAAAAGCAATTAAGCAGTGTTTCAATGTTCTTCTCCAAAGTTCTATTTGTCCTCAAAGCCCACAATCTTAGTGTTTACTTTATCTAGACTTCCACACCACTTTATAATATCTTAGGATAGTAGAACTTTTTTCCCCAGCACAGCCTAAACAGTCTCAAAATGCAAGCATATTCTTGCTTCCTGGTGTTTTGGAGCCCTTTTGTGGCTTCTCGTTTTACATCCTCCTTGATTCAGTTACTTTTCATGCCCTGGACCATCATCTCCTTTCAGCCTGTCAACTTCTAACAATCTGCTTAGCACATTATATATTTTTCATTGCAAGAATAGAGAATAAACCTCTTCCACTTGATCATCTTTCAAATATCCAAGTATACTACTTCAGAATTTTTTCCAGTGTAAATATCCCCAATTGTCTTGATACTGATTGTTCTTCAGATTTATGAGCTAATATATTTGTGAGTTTGATAACATCTAATAAGATAAAATCTAAAGATTTTATATATAGGTGACTGTGTTTTGGAGAATATTGAACTTCCCTTTTTTTGATCTGGATACAAGTTTCTCCTCTGCAAATGCATATTTCATAAGAATTTCATCTTATGCATGCTCTCATGCTATACCAGACAACTAAAAATTTACATTAATTTTCATTAGGTATAAATTCCCTAAGCCCGCACTTTACCTTTAGTGTTTTAAAGATATAAGGTAGGGCTGTTTTTATTCATTTCAGTTGAATTATATCTGGTTCATATTTGGCTCATTTCTGTTGAGTGTTTCAGAATGTTAGGTTTATAATTCAAGTTTGTGTACCTGGACTGCCTTTGTGTTTAGTTAAGCTACAGGTAACAATGCTGATTTCGACTAGACCAAACACTGATTCTGGGGGGAAGCTATGTTACTGTCGTAAAAGATACGTTTTTCCATATCATCAGTGAAGAACTTTAGAGGCATTAACAAAAATGCTGTTGTTCTTTAGAGTATAAAATAGCATCCTTGAGAAATCTGTATCAGTTCTATATCTGCATAATCTTTCCCCAATCTCCCTAATCCTTTAGGAAGTTTATTGAGCCATGAGATCATGTTTATGATCCTTGTAATTGACCATTTCCTTGTTAAAAAACATAAAAAGAGAAAACATCTTATAAAGATGCTTATACTTCCCACACTTAAGATTTCTAATTAGTCCACAACATTATTAGCAGCTGTCATGACCCACAGTGTTGGACTTACCCTGACTGAGGAAACAAAGGAATGAAGAAAGGACAGACAAACAGACACATGTACTGGAAAGCTGGGGTCTGGTGGGCCATGGACTCTGATGGAGACACACCACCAGCAGCCAGAAACTCAGTGTATTTATTTTATACAGCTGAGTTAAGGAGTCAGATATATTGTGTACAGTTTAACAAGAAAGAGGGGTGTAGGTTATTTTATACAGCTGAATAAGAAAGTAGGTCTAGCTAATCTCAATAGGTGTTTCTGCAGGAGGACAACCTTAGGCTGTAAACATCTAGGAGGAGATAGGTATGATTGATATTTTCTGTACATTCTGTAAACAACTGAACCTGGACCAGGGGAAGGCTTTTCCATTCCCATGTGTGTGAGGAACCTCCATGGAACTGCGGATCCTTAACATGCGCACACTCATGTCAACAATACACATTCACTAACAATTTCATTCATGCATCATAAGTAACTTCATTGTATATGCTGTAAATTATAATACACTCTTCAACTATATAATTTACTTCAATTTATTATTTTTATTTTTAAAAAGTTACTTGATAGTTGGATCCAAGGCCCACTTAGTAGGAAGGAACCCACTTAGTAGATACTGGGAATCTAGACTATTACCTATAGTTGGTAAGGACATGGATCTTAATAGAGGATCCAGTACTGCTACTTCACTGAATTATTATAATCTCAACTGCATCCTAAATACTTACCATTTTAGTAACAGATAAGTGTGGCTCTCATCTATCACAAAAGAAGTTACTTTTTACAGGAGATGATGAATAAAGCATTTATCTATTATTCTTTATTAATACAATTTGGGAGTCAGATATCAGGGTAAGAAACTGATTCATCAGAGAAGCAGTGGAGAAGTGACCAGAGACCTATTATCTCTTCTCTCCCTCTATCCAAAAAGATAGATTCTCTCTTCCCCACCTTATTGCTTCCTGTCTCCTATCTGTCCTCAGTCCTCCAAAATTTCTAAGGTTAATATTGGTCAGCTAGTGGCTATATCCACTCTCTGACTTATTGTCAGAATAAGATCAAAATATGAAAGAACAGTTGAACATTACAGAAAGTCACAATTAATCAAAATTCAGAACACAAATGATTATGGGTGTCTAGCCCAACTGTAGAATACAATGCCTACACCTAAGACCTAAGAGTCTGGGAACATTTTGGAAGAGGAGGCAGAAAGACTGTAAGAGCCAGAGGACCAAGACGGGGTACGTGCTGTGTGATAGTATCTTCTATATATGTCAGGAGAGCTGCATCCTGGTGATCCAAACAACATGGCTGCCTAAACGAAACCTAAAATATGTCAACACCAATTGACAGGCAGATGGGGGAATTCTCAGGATACTTCACCCCTAGAAGAAGAGCTACAGGCAATTTATGGTCTCAGAGAGAGGGAGATTCAGTTTTCTCCAGGGTCCCTATGATCAATCTGAGCATGTGAGCAATAATTGTAGTTAAGTCTACAAGAGCTAGTTCCGGGACAGGCACCAAAGCTACAGAGAAAACCCTGTCTCGAAAAACCAAAAAAAAGGAATAAGAGTCCATGGTTTTGAAAAAGAGTAAGAGGGAGAGAGGAGGAATGACAGGGAATAGAGCGAGGGAGAATGATATAAAAACAATATTCATATATAACCCTGTCAAAAAGCTAACTTGGCTCTTCCAAAAATGACACTGCTTTCATTGAAAGAGAAAATAAAACAGGAGTTATATTCTAAAGCATAGATTAATTTTGTGCAAATTAATTTGTCTTTTCCAGGTCAAATTAAACAAGAGCTAGTGAATGTTCAGAAGTACTGTTTCAGCAAGTCATTCTTCTCACTCAGTCCCTGCTACAGAATTTCAGGGCTTGTTCCCTGCTTTCGATTTGGCCCAGATTTCCTCACTTGAATAAATCCCAATAAACTTCTGAGTGTGTTGTTCGATTCATTCCTTGGTGTCCCCAGGAACGATTCTTTTTTTTTTTTTTTTTTTAATTATAAAACTGATTGACCTAGTAGCTCAAGCGTTTTATTAACTCTTTTTTTTATGTTTTATTATTTTTTTTATTCTTTTTTAATTAAAATTTCCACCTGCTCCCCGTTTCCCATTTCCCTCCCCTCCTCCCAAATATTGCCCCCTCCCCCCGCTTCCCTCCCCCTATCCCCACTCCTCTTCTCCTCCCCCCACTCCATTCCCCCTCCCTCTCGATACTGAAGAGCAGTCCAAATTCCCTGCCCTGCGGGAAGACCAAGGTCCTTCTATCTACGTCCAGAAAGGTGAGCGTCCAAACAGGCTAAGCTTCCACAAAGCCAGTTCATGTATTAGGATCGAAACCTAGTGCCATTGTCCTTGGCTTCTCATCAGTCTTCATTGACCGCCATGCTCAGAGAGTCCGGAATCAACCCATGCTTATTCAGTCCCAGACCAGCTGGCCTTGGTGGGCTCCCAATAAATCAGTTCCACTGTCACAGTGGGTGGGTGCATCCCTCGTGGTCCTGATTTTTTGCTCATGTTCTTCCTCCTTCTGCTCCTCATTTGGACCTTAAGAGCTCAGACCGTTGCTCCAAATTGAGACTCTGTCTCTACCTCGATCCATCGCCAGATGAAGGTTCTAAGGTGATATGCAAGATATTCATCAGTATAGGATAGGGTCATTTCAGGTTCCCTCTCCTTAGTTGCCCAAGGTACCAGCTGGGGACATATTCCTGGACACCTGCGAACCCCTCAAGAGTCAAGTCTCTTGCCAACCCTAAGATGGCTCCCTTAATTTTTGATAAAGGAGCTAAAAGTATTCAATGGAAAAGAGAGAGCATCTTCAACAAATGGTGCTGGCAGAACTGGTTGTCAACGTGTAGAAGAATGAAAATAGATCCATATCTATCACCATGCACAAAACTCAAGTCCAAATGGATTAAAGACCTCAATATTAGTCTGAACACACTGAACCTGATAGAAGAAAAAGTTGGAAGTACTCTACAACATATGGGTACAGGAGATCACTTCCTACGTTTATCCCCAGCAGCACAGACATTAAGGACAACATTGAATAAATGGGACCTCCTGAAACTGAGAAGCTTCTGTAAAGCAAAGGACACTGTCACTAAGACAAAAAGGCAACCCACTGACTGGGAGAAGATCTTCACCAACCCTGCAACAGACAAAGGTCTGATCACCAAAATATATAAAGAACTCAAGAAACTAAACTCTAAAATGCTAATGAACCCAATAAAAAAATGGGGCACTGATCTGAACAGAGAATTCTCAACAGAAGAAATTCAAATGGCCAAAAGACACTTAAGGTCATGCTCAACCTCCTTAGCGATAAGGGAAATGCAAATTAAAACAACTTTGAGATACCATCTTACACCTGTCAGAATGGCTAAAATCAAAAACACCAATGATAGCCTTTGCTGGAGAGGTTGTGGAGAAAGAGGCACACTCATTCATTGCTGGTGGGAATGCAAACTTGTGCAACCACTTTGGAAATCAGTGTGGCGATTTCTCAGGAAATTTGGGATCAACCTACCCCAAGATCCAGTAATACCACTATTGGGAATTTATCTAAGAGATGCCACATCAAATGACAAAAGTATCTGTTCAACTATGTTCATAGCAGCATTGTTTGTAATAGCCAAAACCTGGAAACAACCTAGATGCCCTTCAATGGAGGAATGGATGAAGAAAGTGTGGAATATATACATATTAGAGTACTACTCAGCAGTAAAAAACAATGACTTCTCGAATTTTGCGTGCAAATGGATGGAAATAGAAAACACTATCCTGAGTGAGGTATCCCAGACCCAAAAAGAGGAACATGGGATGTACTCACTCATAATCGGTTTCTAGCCATAAATAAAAGACATTAAGCATATAATGTGTGATCCTATAGAAGTTAAATAAGAAAGTGAACCCAAAGAAAATCATATAGTCATCCGCATGGAGAGGGGGAAGTAGACAAGATTGCAGGGCAAAAACTGGGAACTTGCGGGTGAGGTGGCATGGGGCAAAGGGGAAATGGAATGAGAAATATGAGAAGGGGAGGATGGGAGGAGCTCGGGGGATTGGGATGGTTGGGATATAGGAAGGATGGATACGGGAGCAGCGAAGTATATATCCTATCTAAGGGAACGATTCTTTATTATGGTTATTCTTTGGTGTTCTCTTTTCGTGTCTAGCCCTCCCATTCCTGCTGTCACAACCCTAAAGCCACCATGAAGCCCTCTGCTACCTGACATGGACTATGAGTACCTCACCCAGGTAACTGTGTCGTTTTTATCCTCTTATTGTTGGCTACTCTAACATCACCCTTGATTCTATTCTTGGTGTTTCTTCTTGACAGGGAACAGTGATTTTACTTAAACAGTGGAAAGTCTTTCACCAACTACACGCTGTGTGGGTTTGTACTGTTACCATCTCCTCTTTATTAGGTTCCAGCACACATTCCTGTGGATGATGATTCCAATAATCTGAGCATTACACACCCAGGCATATCCCAATTCTCTTTCCCTTCGCACTGAAACCCATTGTGTTTCAACACACTCCAGCAGAGCTGAACTCTGCTGAGGATGAGGTCGCAACTACAGGAAATTCCTGTTCCTCATAGAAAGGCAATTTCTCCTACAGGCAAATGGATTCACTTGAGCCAAAGTGATGGCTCAGCATGTAAGCATAAAGACCTGAGTTTGAACCCCAGCACTCCTAGGAAAGTTGGCCCTGGCAGCATGACCTGATAACCCCAGTGTTGGAGGCAGGGGGCAGGATTGAATGGATCAATGGGGTTTTCTGGCTGCCAGGTTAACTCCAACTTTAGTGAGAGACCATCTGAAGAGAATAAGCCAAGGAGTGACAGAGAGGGATGCCCAAGAACCTCTTTTGCATATGTGGGCATACATACCTGCATATACATTTGGTTTGCACAACATATATACACCCTACCACACACAATGAAAAAGTTGAATCACCTACCTTTTCTTGAGATATATCTGTTTAGGAATTACCTTAAAAATTAGAAGATTGTAGAGTATTTCAAGTGTCTTATAGCATATTCTCAGAGATGATGGAAAACACTCACGTGCGCATGCACACGCGCACACACACACATACATCAGGGAATTAGGAAGAATATTGTTTACAGTTGAATTCTCTGAAGTCTCCACAAACACTGAATCAGCAAATGACTTTTAGAATTGACATTCCTACGAAAAATTTAGGGGTAGTTTCCGGCAAGTGACTAATCACATGTTCATCAAATGATCAATGTGTAGCCTTGTTTTTGCTACTGTCTGTGAAGACATCTCATTTTATATATATTATCATTTCATTCACATTGAACCAATAGCCAGGAGCACTATAACTGAAGTCTAAGCGCATTCATTTCTCTAGAAGAAACTTCCAACAGCCTCTGTGCCTTAGAGACACAAGACAGCATGTCAGCACCAGGCCTGGGGTGCGGGTGCATTTTCAACAGTGCGATTACCAAGAGAAACCACAAAAATACAAAAGCAGGAGGGCACTACACATACCTCATCAAGGATACTTATTTCCAATGAGGTCGAAACAGGAAGGCGGACTGCTGCCTTGGTCAAGCACAGCTAAGCACACGGATGTGGGAGCCGGGGGGCTCCTTGCTCCGTCACTCTCCCTGCCCACAAATGATCACCAAGCTTCAGGGCACTGAATTGAAAATTAGGAAATTTCGTGAGTCAAGCAACTGGGGATTTTGTTGTTGTTTTAGAAATATTCTCTTCCTTGGTTGCTTTAACACATCATATAAATCATAAGAAAAGGTTTGGTGTATCATATTTTTTTTCCTTTACCATGGTGATCAGTCACCTAATTTCTTTCTCCTTCTTAGTGGCAATGACTTTCACCTACCTATTCTGTGTTTTTCTAGACGTATTTACCCGTATGCAAGTTCTATCATTTCACATAGACCATAAGCCTCTGTATCATGTAGTATCATGTAGACCATAGCCCATATCATACAATATCATATAGACCATAGCCCTCTGTATCATGTAGTATAACATAGACCATAGCCCACTATCATGCAATATCATATAAACCACAGCCCTCTATATCGTGCAGTATCACATAGATCACAGCCCACTGTAACGTGCAGCATCACACAGACCATATCCCACTGTATCATGTAGTATCACATAGACCATAGCCCACTGTATCATGCAGTACCTGACTGTTTTCTATTGTTTATGTAGCCTACAGATGGTTCATTCGCATCACCACACATGATCTGCCAAATTTTACCCAAGAATAGTATTGCTAGGTCTTGCAGTAGGTTGATTCCCAATTTTCTGAGAAACCGTCTGATTTCCAGACTGGTTGTACAAGTTTGCATTCCCACCAGCAGTGGAGGAGTGTTCCTCTTACTTTGCATCCTCTCTTATATAAGCTACTTGGTGTTTTTGATCTTGGCCATTCTGATAAGAGTATCTCAGAGTTGTTTTGATTTATATTTCCCTGATGGTTAAGGATGTTAAACATTTCCTTAAGTGTCTTTCAGTCATTTGAATTTCTTCTGTTAAGAATTCTCTTTTTAGAACTGTGTTTCATTATTAATTGGATTATTTGATATTTTGATGTCTAATTTCTTGAGTTCTTTATATATTGTGGAGATCAGTCCTCTGTCTGATGTGGAGTTGGTGAAGATCTTTTCTATTCAGTATGCTGTCTTTTGTCTTATTGACTGTGTCCTTTGCTTTACAGAAGCTTCTCAGTTTTAGGAGGTTCCATTTATTTATTCTTGCTCGCAGTGTCTGTTATATTTAGAATGTGGTCTTCTGTGCTCAAAGGAGAACCCTAAGAGAAACATACATATATTCCCTCTGAAAAGAGGATATAGACAAGATCTCCTGAGGAAATTGGGAGCATGGAGGTGGGGGGAGAAGGGAAATCAGAAGGGAAGTAGGAGGGAAGAAGGGGAGGGGGGGAGGAGAACTTGGAGGAACCGAATGGTCCAGATAGTGGAAAGACAGAGATGGAGAACAAGGAAAGAGATATCTTGATTGAGGGAGCCATTATGGCGCTAGCAAGAAATCAAGCACTAGAGAAATTCCAAGGAATCCAAAAGGATGACCCCAACTAAGATTCTAAACAATAGTGGAGAAGGTGCCTGAACTGGCCTTGCTCTGTAGTCAGGTTAATGACTATCTTAAATGTCATCATAGAACCTACATCCAGCAACTGATGGAAGCAAATGCAGAGAACCACAGTGGAGCTTTGGGCTGAGCTTCCAAAGTCCAGTTGAAGAAAGGAAGGAGTAAGAATATGAACAAAGAGGTCAAAACCATGATAGGAATACCCACTGAAACAGCTTACCTGAGCTAATGGAAGTCTTACAACTTCAGCCTGACAGTAAGGAAACCATAGGACCAAACTAGGCTCTCTGAATGTGGGTGGCAGCTGTATGGCCAGGACATACTGTGGGGCCACTGGTAATAAGATCAGCATTTATCCCTACTGTTTGTTCTGACTTTTTGGAACCCATTCTTGTTTAAGGAATACCTTGCCCAGCTTAGATATAGTGGAGGGGGCCTTGGTACTGCATCAGAGCAATGGGCTAGATATTGTTGACTCCCAATGGGAAAACTTACTCTCTCTGAAGAGTGGGTGGATGGAGGAATGGGAGTGTGTGAGAAAGGTGGGGGGAGCAGGAGAAGGGGAGGGAGTGAGAAATGGATTCAGCATGTAAAGTGAGAAAAGATAGTTTTTTAAAAAATAAATTAATATAAAACAAAGAAAAAAATAAATGGGACTTCATGAAACTGAAAGCTTCTGTGTGGTAAAAAAAATCATCATTCAAAGTGTCAGACTGGGGAATGGATTTTTTTTTTACCAACTACACATTCAATAGATGGATAATATTGAAAATATATAAAGGACTCAAAATACTAGATACAAGAAAAAATAATTCAGATAAAAATGGGTACACATCTAAACAAAATTATCAAGAGGAAAGTTAAATGGCTGGGAAACTCTTAAAGAAATCTTCAACACCCTTAGTCATCAGGGAAATGCAAACCAAAGCTACTTTTAGATTTCATCTTAGAACCTCAAGAATAGCCAAAATCAGTGGAACAAGTGACAGCTCATGCTGGTAGGGAAATGGAATTAGGGGACCACGAATCCATGGCCAGTGGGAGTGCAAACCTACACAGTTACTATGGAAATAAGTGTGGCCGTCACCCAGAAAGATGGGAATTGATCTACCTCAGGATCCAGCCATGCCACTGTTGGGCATATCCAAAGAATTCCTCATCCTACCACACAAACACTTTCTCAACCCTTTTTATAGCTGATCTCTTGCCAATAACCAGAAAATGGAAACAAGTTAGATGTCCCTAAATAGAGAAGTGAATAGAGGAAATGTGATTCATCCACACAGTGGAACCTAACTCAGCTGTTAACAATAAAAACATGAATTCACTGAAATCAATGAAAAATGAAATTAGAGGTAAATGGATAGAACTAGAAAAAAAAACATCCTTAGTGAGTAACACAGATTCTGACAGACAAATTGTATTATGTATCTGTTTTTATATGAATATTAGCTGTTAATTCAATGGTAACCCAGCTACAATCCTTAGAAATAAAGATGTTGGGTATAGAGTGAGGGACTAAGGATGGTGGTGTAGATAGATATCCCTAGGAGAAGGAAAAAGAATAGTTATGGATGGATGTGGGGGACTGGAACAAGAGGATCAAACAGGAAGGGGAAGAGGGGAAATACGGGAAGAGACAACTAAAATTAAGAGCCATTTGAAGGGTTGTACGGAAACTAGTCAACAAAATCTTCCTAAAATACATACATATATAAGGGTGGTCTAAATGAAGTTGCCAAATAATATCAGAGGCAGAGCCTCAGCTGAACTTCTTTTGTCACTAAATGAAGTTTCTAGTAGTGGGAATGGGTTACATCTAAATGAACTCTTTGCCAAAAGTTGCTATTTTTATCTGTGATGGATTTTGCCAAATTATTGGTTCTATGCCTGCTTCAATGTGTATTGAGATTTTATTTTAAATTCAATGGCTGGAGTGAAATGTTTCTACATGCCACTACTAAAAGAATATGATGTTTATTTATTGGTCTTTGTTTATTAAATTGATAATAATATATACCTTATTTCATTTCTCTTTCACAGAGGAAAAAATAAAAACATTTTATTTGTTAGTTATGTGTAATTATAAATATTTCCTATGCTTAGTAAATGTTTTATATGTTAAGGTAATTTTAGATGATCTTCAAGAAATCTATGTACTTATAATTAATTTTGAGAATCTATCCGGAAAAGAAAATGGACTCTTGATCTAGTAACCAAGGCTAGGAAATCCTGCACCAAGCCAGGATGTTCAGATTCATCTAAACTTGCTCTGACCTACAGATTGTAGATAGGCATAAAGACTTTTTTATGACCCTACTTGCTCTCTTCTCACTTCCCCTACCCTGCCTCTTTTATCATTGAGAATACAGAATGAATGGTTTAGTTCCCAGGAATACAAGGGATTCATTCTTTGATGGAAGATTTGGGAGTGTTCTTTCCTTCAAGTTTTTTACTTAGACTGACAAAAATATTTACTCAGTCGGGCAGTGATGGTGTACGCCTTTAATTCCAGCACTTGGTAGGCAGAGGCACGTGAATCTCTGAGTTTGAGGCCAGCCTGGTTTACAAGAGCTAGTTCCAGGACAGGTTCCAAATCTACAGAGAAACTCTCTTGAAAAACCAAAAGAAAAAAAAATTTACTCATTCTATTTATGTCAGCAAGGAGCTTATGGGAAAAATGTAGATCTTATATACAAGAGGCCTCTGGCTTTCCAGAATCTTAGTCATCTAGCCAGAAGGTTTGTTTACTAAATACAATTTCATCTTTATGTAATGAAGCTCTCTCTTAAGATAGCTCTATCTAGAAACCTATAGATAGATTTCAAAGGATTAAAACTAACCCTGGTGTTAATACTATATGATCTGGAATGAGCAATTATTCAAATGTGAAGAAATTTCTTCTTACATGTTTTTAATGATATTTTATTATGCTTAAATGTTGGACTGTATGGGGAAATATTTCAGATATTCCTTCAATCTAAAACCATGAAACCATTGTACCTTCAAAACTAGAAGCATTACAAAATAAGGTTGATACATATGGATCAACCCCTACATTTTCAATACATTCTAAAGTTGAATAAAAATGACTGTAATATTCACTGTGTTAGTTCAGATGAACAAAGACAGCCAGTGACCTTGAGTGTAGGATTTTACACAACTCAGCTTCTACATAGCATAAAATTTATGTTCAATCATTTGCTTCCTTGAATTGCATAGAACAAAGGCAGTTCTTCTCTTCCCATGAAAAATACAGGACCTGGGATTGAGAATGCTTACTTCAGGCATTTCAATGTATTTAAAACCTCCTGGTTCTAAGTGATCCAAATAAATGAACTTCCTGATTCTAATTTTTGATGACCAAGAGTTGTATCAAAAACATTTCAAGGAGCCGGGTGGTAGTGGCGTACGCCTTTAATCCCAGCACTCGGGAGGCAGAGGCAGGCGGATCTCTGTGACTTCGAGACCAGCCTGGTCTACAAGAGCTAGTTCCAGGACAGGCTCCAAAACCACAGAGAAACCCTGTCTCGAAAAACCAAAAAAAAAAAAAAAAAAAAAAAAAAATTTCAAGAAAAGGGTAATTTACTAAACTTTTGACTCATGTCTCAACTCTCTTCAAGGTTCTTCTCCAGATAGAACAACACCAGTGCCCCTTCCTGGACTATCTTCTTCTGTTAGCCCTATCCCCCAAGTTCCTTCAGGTGGCGATTGCTTTGCCTGTCACTGCAGTCCCACAGCATGATTTGGAAGCTGACAGTAAATAAAGGAGGGAAAACCTTGTTGAAAATTTGCATACAACTAAGGCTTTCTTGCTACAAGTTGTATATGTATAAGTAAATACAAAAAAAAATAAAAAAAACTTTTATTTATTTAGACTGTCAGCACTATTTTTTAATTTAGAACATCCTCTGATATAATGGGTATGATGTGTGTGTGTGTGTGTGTATGTGTGTGTGTGTGATTGTGTACCTGTAGGTATGTGTGCAGATGTGTATATGTGAATGTGGAGATCAGATGTTGACATCCAATTTCTTCTATACTATCACTGTCCATTTTATCTTTTTGAGACAAGATCTCTCTCTGAACCCAAAGCTCATTGACTGGCTAGGTTGACTAGCCAACAAGCTCTAGGTTTTCTCCTGTCCACTCCACCCATTCCTGTTGCTGCCGGACTTACACACGTATGTTACCACAGTAACTTGGTTTTTACTTGGATGCTGGGATCAAACTCAGATCCTCACGCTCCTGTGGCAGGCACTCTCACCACTGAGCCTTCTCATCTGCCCCACAGATTGTTTTGTTGTAAATTTATTTTGATGTTAAATTATTAACTCTATTGAGAATTAAGCATTTCTTATTTCACAAAGTGTAGGTTGAACCATTTTTGTCTTCTCACAGCAAGTTCTCACTTCAGGGGAATTGTTACGCTGTTTTCTACTTTTGATCAGTTTCAAACATTTCATCACTGCACTTTCAATGTCGTGAAATAACTCAAAGAGTGCTTTCAAAGTGATTGCACTCTTTCTAGGCAAGCATGATTCTTTTTGTGACATCCTTTTACTTTATTTATGTTTGTAAGTTCACTATGACTCTAGCCCTTGGCCTGTACAGCCAGAACACTCAAGAGAGGGCCAGAATCAGCATCCTCCAGGTAGCTATTTCCTGCTGCTTTGTCTGTCCTCACTCACTGCACTTTTGTATCTTTGTTGCATCTCTGCCTTGGTTGGCCAGTTCCCTCTGGACATTTGTAAAGAATATCTAGTAGACTCTTGGTGGAAGACAAGGAAGAGTTACAAGCATGGCTTGCTGTCTGCATGTGACTTGCAGGAGGATGGCAGTGATCAGCTACTCAGTATCAGAGGAACTATTGGAGATCATGCTGTACATCTGGTATTTGTGCAATGGGCGTGGACTAGAAAACTAAAGGGCAGATCACATTGTGTACAATTGGTCAACTAATCTATAACAAAACTGTTGTATACAACTGTTCATCTAATCTACAACAAACCTGTTGGGGAACTGTCTTCACTGAATCTCATGTATGTGGGAATGCTACAAGCAAGGTCTGTCTTGCTATACAAATAGAAACTATGAAGATATTTATTCATAATGACTTGCCATTTGAAAAAAATTGTTCAACTTTTTTTCTACATACAGTTTTAAAATGCAAAAGAACCACAAACCAAATACTTGTATCCCATGAAATATCATTCCTGTGGCCATAATATTAATGCATAACATATAGCCACTTACACAAATTTTCCAAGCCAGGCATTTTTCTAAGAATTTCCCAACTACTATCTGTTTAATCACCTTAACAATAATGAGATAGCTACTGTCTTGTGACTCTTCTTAAAAATGAAGATAGATCTCTTGACGACCACTATACTTCATGTAAACTGCACAGCAAGCATTTGGAAGGCATGGGTCAACCTTTTTTGCAAGCTGCTGCTTTTTCTTCTGGACCCGTGTTGCTAATTCTGCAAAGTGGCATATTACCACCTATTGCCCCACCAAGTAGAGCTAGGTTTGCCTCGCTTATTACCATTTATGACTTACAGATTTCAAAATCAATACACAAGGCTGACATTAGGTACCACAGGGATTAGTATGGCTTCACAGGGCTCCAGACTTTGTTCAGAGTGACCACTACTGCAAAGGAAATTGGCTGGAGGAAACATTTCTAATGGTCTGATGAACAAGTTTGGAGATTCAGATTATGAGGTTCTGGACACAAACCTCTTCATGAAGGAGGTAAGAGCAGCCATAACCCAAGGATTGAGAAGATATGTCCCCATTTCCTTCCACATTACGAAGGTCTCTGAGAAAGCACTCAAACTTGTTCTGCTGAAACTTGAATGGCACAAATTTGCTTTGGGCCTGGCAGAAATGCTCTCCTCTGACCGCTGACCTGAAAACTATAAAAATAAATCTCAGTATCCCTGACAAACACATTAGTAGATGAAATAACCATTAAATAGAAATGATTGACAGAATATATTGCCCCCCCCCCTTACTTCCTTTTAAAAATATGTTTGGAGAGTACCAGTAATCAAATAACTTAATCCGAGTCCTTGGAATTGCGGTTAAAAATTAAAATGGTTGTTTCTTTTTAAAACGCCTTGTGTTTCATTGCCACTTCCTGAATGTCAGCTTGGTGCCTAGCAACAGCCAGCCCTCCTAATTTCACTGCTATCCTCTTCTCTCTTAGACAAAGAAAAAGAAAACATCAAAGGTTATGCGGGTTGTTACTAGAAATAGCTTATCTCATAAGACAACATGAAAGGGCTAGAAGCAGTCATTTCAGAAGATAGAGGAGCATGCAGACCCTTGTCTTCTCTTCCTGCCTCTTCTCATCTTGTTCCACTTCCTGACTCCTTTTCCAGTGACTGATGAGAAGAGCTTTAAAATCTATGCAAGAGCTCTCAGTTCCCAAATGACTGCTTTCACAGAGAGGATGAAAAGAACGAGACCAACACTGAAGAAAACTTAACCAAATCCAGCAAAGTGGGTGTGATATAGTTGTCATCCTGATGGAAATGGGAGCACTATGGAAGACAGTCCTCTAGACACGCCTGTGGAATTATTTGATTGCATTGATTGAGGTGAAAAGCCCTGCCCTTGGCATCATCCCGAGGCTGGGATCCTGGACTGTGTAAATGGAGAAACTGAGTCTAAGCACTGGCATGCATTCATTCATTGCTCTCTTCTTTTGACTGTGGGTGTCATGTGATTGGTTGTAAAATGACCAGCTTCCTCAAATTCTTTCTTTTTGGGGAGCCAGACTGGACCCTGAGCTCTGAGCTAAAATTTCATACTTTCTTCCTTAGGATGCTTTGGTCAGAGTATTCTTCTGCAACAACAGGAAGGGCAAAGGATGACGAGTATTTAAAGTGTGAGAACCAAAGACAAGACAGACCTGGGTCTGTAGTCAAGTGACCAGTGTCAACACCCTTTATCATCAAGAAGAGAGAGCTGACTTAAGGATCTTTACATTTGTTTTGTGTTTAGAATGAGAACAGTACTTCAGTCTGAAACATTCCATATTGGGATATTAGGGCTGCTCCTTTCATCTTCAGATCTAGGCTAAAATGTCACCTCCACCTCACAAAGGCTTTTCATGTCCATCTGACACAGTTGCTTCTCCTCAATTTATCTCTATTATTTACTCCATCTAATTTTCTTGGTAGCACTGGTCACAATTTGTAATTTTCTTGTTCCCTCAGTTTTATATTATCTGCTGCTTTGATCACAGAAAAATACAAAGGAATCTTTATCTTCTTAGTCATTCTTGTATATCAGAATAATGCCTTGCACATGGGGGCACTCAATAACTATTTTGAGAATAATGTGGCATGATATAGAATGTGCTTGTTATGCAGCAGTCATGTGATAATCTGTGCACACTCGTGTGTGTGTGTGTGTGTATGACTGTTCTTTCTCTTTTCTAGTGCTAGGGAATGAACCTATGCTAAATAAACATTCTACCACTGAACTAACTCTGAATAAAGTTGTTCTGTTTTTTAAGTAAGTGAATGAATAGTCGTAATTATCTGTTTAATAGAAGTGTTGATGTGAAATTATTATTGATTTATTATTGTCCACATTTGTTTCCAATTCCTACTGTAATAATTTCCTATAAACTTGGCCCCTACCACACACACAATTTTATTTTATAATTCTTGATAAGAACTCTTCGAGCTCCTGTTGGTTGTTAAGGCATAGACAGAACTGTATTCCTTTCAGAAGATAGGAACCTCTGTGACTTTGCTTTCTGCAGATTCCAGAGGTTTCCCACAGTCCTTGGATTGTGAGACCATCCATCTCTGAGATGACATTATCTAGTCATATCTTTCTCATGCAGCATTCCATGACACTAATTCTCCTCCCTTTTAGCTACCTCTGCTTCTCAGGGCTCTTATAACTAACTGCTTTAGTTTCACCCAGATAATCCAGGCTAACTTCACTCTCTCAAGAGCTTTTCCTTAGCATCTGCAAGGTACCATTGGATATAACTGAAGAGATTTGCATGTTCTGACCATTAGGCCATTGTTCTGGTTATGGGCAATTGTTTTGCTTACTATATTCTCACTTGGTATGATTCTAGGAACATATTGCACTTGCCTTGGACAATCGTACATAAACTTCATCTCTGCCCTTTCAAATATACACTATGTGCTCATGTTCTAGAGAATGACTCCCTATACGTAATCATCTTCTCAGAACCTTGGTCTGAATGTATGAACACGACAATTTTGCATAAAGTGAGCCATGAGTTTGTAGCAATACCCTCTCCACATACAAACAACCTGAAATCAAGCAGACATTGATGTCTCTGGAAAGTCTACAAATCCATTTCTGTTGCTGGTAGAAGATAATTATAATCAGAGAAAAATACATCCCACTCCCATCAGAAAAATTAGAGTGTCTTGCAGGGAGATAAAATCCAGTGGGAGCCAAGCCAATTACATCATTATTAGAAGGATCTGTTGTAAGAATGCAGGGGGAGGAGAGGAGAAGCAGGATTACAGACTCCAAAAGCTACATTTCCCTCTGATAATTCTCTTCATTTTCTTAGAGTAACTCAGCCTGTACAATTAAACAAACCCAGAGGCCTAACACATTAACTTGCAATGCATCTATCTTGTCTGCCTGGGCACTGCTGGTGTTTCTGGCATTAGTTATGGAGGCATTCTTGCTGTATCCGCGCAGCATGCAGCAGTGTTCCTAGCAGGCTGCAGAGTGTTGTCCATGAATAATGCCCTCAAAGCTCCCAACCCTGTGTGCTTGTGTCTAATAACTAAGTCAGCAATAGCTGCTCCTCTGTTCTCTGTTTAAGATGACAGCAGAGCTGAAAATAAGCCAACAACAGCGGGATCCAGTCGGCACTGGTCACCACAGCTACAAAACCACAGGCTCACATGGTTCCCTGGAACGTAACACACTATGCTTGCCAATTATATGTTTTAAGGTGATGAGCCTTAAACATGGACTTGCAAATTTCCTAAAATATCATTTCTATAAATTGAATGATTCAAGCCACGCATCAAGTCTTGTCTGGGATACTTTCTGTAAAGTCAACAACCCAGAGAAGTGGAAACCTCCATTGTTGCCCTTCTCCCTAAATTATTAAGAATTGCATGGGGACTCGTTTCTATTGTGGTGGAAGCTGAGCTTTTTCTCATGTCAGCCATTTCTTTTAGGGATCTTCAGAATAGGCCCAGTCTGACAAGGTCCCCCTCTACTCTATTTTTTCAAGAGGCCATGTAGAAACACAAGAATTCAAAATTTACAGAAGCAGGTGTTCCTTAAGGTTTTAAAAATGAGGTCATTCCCACGAGCGGTGCACCCACCCACTGTGACAGTGGAACTGATCTATTGGGAGCCCACCAAGGCCAGCTGGACTGGGACTGAATAAACATGGGATGAAACTGGACTCTCTGAACATGGCGGACAATGAAGGCTGATGAGAAGCCAAGGACAATGGCAAGAGGTTTCAATCCTAATACATGAACTGGCTTTATGGGAGCCTAGCCTGTTTGGATGCTCACCTTCCTGGACCCAGATAGAAGTGGGAGGACCTTGGTCTTCCCGCAGGGCAGGGAATTTGGACTGCTCTTCAGTACCTAGAGGGAGGGGGAATGGAGTGGGGCGAGGGGGAGAGGAGTGGGGATAGGGGGAGGGGAGCGGGGGGAGGGGGCGATGTGTGGGAGGAGGGGGAGGGAAATGGGAAATGGGGAGGAGGCGGAATCTTAATTAAAAAAGAATAAAATAAAGAGAAAAAAATGAGGTCATTCTCAGTAACTAGTAGCTATTTTAATACTCGCCAGTGCATATCTTTCAAATTCATGCGAGCATTATTCCCCCTTTTCAGGGAGATCACCAAAGGTACTGGTGAGTACCTGACTTACAATTTGTCCTGACCAGAGCAGTCCCATGTGGTGAGGGTGACATTGACCATTGAAAAAAATGGGAAAAAAAACTTGTTTCTCTGGACGTTGCTCAGCCGTAGCATGCCATCCAGGACTTCACTCAGCCAAAGTATCCCACACAAGCAGAGCAGATTCTTAGGTCTGTCAAGATAATGGCCGACTCAGGAGCATTAAACCAGGCTACTCTGCCACAACGCAGTCAGTCACAGAGTTGGTCAGACCATGCTCTCTCTCAAAACTCTAAGATAAAGTCCTTCCTCAGCCTTCCTGCTACAGGCACGGCGGTGACTTTAGGTTGCAGTATCTTTACTACGGTTCTGCCTTGGTGTTTACATGACTTTCTTTTCTGTGGATCTTAATCAGTCAAAATTATCCCCCTTGTCCTCCTTGTACACACTTGCAAGTGTGTACAAGTGCTTGTGTATATGTGTGCAAAAGCCAGAGCTCATATCAGATACCAATCTCAAGTCAATCACCTTCTACTTTGCTTTTAAAGAATATTATTATTTTATGTATTATTTTTAATGTGAGTGTAGGAGGTACATGTGGTGTGTAGATGCATTCATATGTGCATGCATGCATGCGTGTAGGTCAGAGGTGAGTGTGAAGTTGGTTCTCTCTACTTTTACACAGAGTCCAGGGATTGAACTCTGATCCTCCAGACTGTGCGGCAAGCTCGTTATTGATTATTACCCCAGTCCTCCTTTTCCTTTCTCATAGTGATACTTGCTCCATGTCCCATGATTTCACCACAGCGATGTTTCATCTACTTCACCTGTAAAATTCCAGTTGTCAAATGACACTGGACTCCTGGGAGAAGACAGCATTTTCATGGCTCCTAAATCTCCCCTTGGCATATGGTCGCTTCCTGAGCTTCACGGGGTATGATGGAAGTGTAAGAAAAGCCTAGGAAGTCCCAGCACCCAACAAAGTGTCTTTGCACCCCGCTGTACCTGTTTCTTCTTTCTGCCAACAGAACTCCAGGAGGCTGACTCCTTTCTGGCTCACTCCCCCTCCTTTCTTTGTGGAGAAAGCTCTCTCTCACTTCTCCCTTCTTCCCCAAGGACTCTGACAGCCTGAGCCTCCAAATAAACCAGGAAAACTAGGTTTTTGCATGTGTTTCTTTAGAACACACTTTAGTTTTTGACTAGACAGGTAATATAATATTTTTTTTCAAATACATCAGAGCATCCATTAAAAAGCTAAACAATCCTAGTTTATCTGGCCGTACAGAGGAAAGCCTCTTCATTGTTTTGATGAGTTATCCAACAATCTTTCTCTTTGGAACCTATAATCCAGCTTTTGCAAACAATTAGGTCAAGATTGCACAGACTGCTTCCTCACCCCCTGGATGTCTGCTTCGCAGAACAGAATAAACTCACAAGTATAATTACCTGACCTCACACACCTATAAAAACAGCCTCAGAACCTCAGAACCTCTGTAGCTAGCTGTTTCCTCATTAGCTCTCCTTATTCCTTCCTCGTGCCCCTCCCAAAAGCATCTCTACAACACAGAAGTGGTGGCCGCGTGTCCTTCCACACTATGCGTGTCTGTAATTAATTTAAGTCGTTCTCTGTTCCAGCTATATCAATAAGACAGTAACAAAATAGTGTGTGATTTTAGTCACAGATGTATTTGAGTGGCTCTGATAATTACGTGAAAATATGCTCCTTAATCAAAAGACTCAGGCTATATTCTTGTTGGTATACGTATGTAAGCCCTAAAACGCTTAGAGTAATTTACAATGTTACCATCTATTCTATCATTCTCTTCAAACACTGTGCATTTATCATCTCAGCTCTGACTAACGTGAAAGGCAGACAGTATTATCTTATGGCATTTTCATCTTCATATCTTTGATTACTAGTGAGGTTAGAGATTCCAATATATTTATAAATTAAAATCTTTCTTCTTCTGTAATTGAGCCTTGAAATTAGTTTTTTTTTCCTAGTGGGATTTTCATCTTAGTCCTTTTAATTCAATAATTCATTTAACTGGTTTATATTGAGTGTTTGTAATGTGCCAGGCAGTTGGCTTGATTGAAAGAAAAGAATATTGAACAGATAAGATTGGTAGATGGTATCTGCCTTTGTGGAAAATTACATTTGCTTTTCTGTTAATTTACACAATCCTTTTATGTATTGGTGTCATTAACCACTCATGGTAAATCAACAGCATTTCTATTAATTTGTCATTTCTAGAATTTGGGTATGGCAACATTTTTCATAGACATTTACAAAGAATTTTTTTGAAGAGGAAAAAGGAAAAACCTTATACATAATAAGAATATCCCCATTCTTTTGATTCATCTACATTTTTACTCTTTTCAAATATAATTTCTATTCAGATTTTATTTTCTTGTATACTAGGGGTTGGAATTTTATTTTTTCTGAATGATAATTATCCTAGTACCAGGTATTAATGATCTGTCATGTTTTTGGCATTTAGCAAATCAGATTTATCAGTTCCCCACATTTTAGCTTTTGATACTCTCCTAGTCAGGTTTGATTATCAGTGTTACACAGCCAAGACTCATCTGAGAGAGATCTTCAGTTGAAGAATTGTTCCAATTAGAATGGCCTGTGAGTAACTTTGTTGGTGGATTGGCTTGACTGTTATTAAGAGACCCCAGGCCATTGAGAGTGCCACAGCTTCTTGGGGGGGGGGGACTCTATAATAAAGGTACCGAAGCATGAACAACTGAGCCAGCCAACAAGCAGCATTCTGTATGGTTCCTGCCACCCTTCTTGTCTGTGGAGCAACTTGGCTGCAGGATAGCCAGGTGGAATAGCAAGCAGGCCTGACTTGAGTTTCTGCCTTGACTGTCCTCAGTGATGGGTCACGGCCTGCAGTGGTAAGCCAAAATGTTCCTGTAAGTTGCCTTCCAGTCGTGGTGTTTGTCACAACAACAGAAATTAGGCTAAAACACACAGCATCCCCATTTCATGTAATCCTGGGTCAATATTGCACACTGCACTAGGTTTTTCTTCTATGTTTTCATATATGACACAGCAAATCCTAGTGCATTTGTCAACTCTCTCTCTCTCTCTCTCTCTCTCTCTCTCTCTCTGTCTCTCTCTCCTCTATCACTTGCTGTTTTACTAATTTCGCATTTCTAAATCAGGACCACAATTCACACTGGCACTTGATTGGGATTGCCGATATTTTCCTGCTTGCGGTAAATCTTTTATATGACATTTTTCTCACTTCTGTTCCTAGTTCATAAATAATGGTTCCTGGTTATGCATGAAGACACAGTCTCTTCCCGTGCCTGAAACTAATGTCCCCTTCTTACAGGATCATCCATTTAAACCATCTATTAGAAACTCTGCCCACAAACCTGGAAAACAGTGAAACAAAAGGGAGCTTTGTAACCGTTAAGAAAGAGAAAAAAAACAAAAGTGAAGAAGAGAGGGCTTTCAGATCCGAATGTCATCTTTTCAAATGACCAGTGCCTAGACATGAAGGAAAATTCCACCTTCCTATTGATGAAAATGGTACACATAGGTTATGTATTTGATTGAAGATGCAAAAGAATTTGAATGTTTTGTGATTCCTTTTTTAATATTTAGTGTGCTATTTGGTCCAATATACCAATGTTCTAAGGAAAATTAAAAATATAATTCCTAATATGTTTACTAAGGAGTACTAGATGCCTGGGGTTTAGATGACCACCTCCTGGCATGTTGTATTAGGGACAGCCGAATAAACTATCATTCTTGAATCCTCCTCTTGATTCACAACGTTTCTGTCTCTGGATAACAAGCTGCAGCATTTGCCACCTGCTTTCAGTGCTTTTCTTTATAAAGCTGTTTTGTTCAAGAGTTCTCAAGATGGCTCAGTGAGCACTTGCAGGCAGGAGACTATCTTCACCAGACATCAGCCTTGACGAAACTGAATATTAAGTTGCTTTGTTCATCCAACTACAAGTCACAAAAGCCTGTTTATAGCTTCTCAGTCCATTCCAGATGATTTCACTTACAAAAAGCCATAAAATTCATTAAGTACTCATCTGTGTCTCTCCTGGCAACCAAAACAGGCCAAATTTCTTACTTAGGTGTACAATGAAGCTGTGTACATATGCTAGTCCTATGTGGTTTTTTTTCCCAGCCCTTTCTCCACCTGCTCACCTCCACCCCAATAACTCTGTTGAAACAACTGGATACCTTTTAGGAAAAACTAAATCAGCTAATTTCACTGTAAAATAAAATGCTGTACAGTTTTGTTGTTCAGAACAGGATAAAGATCTGAGAACAGAGTAAGGGTCAAAAGTGCTGCCTAGCCATGCCACCTGGCAAACACTGAACAAGCCATTCTATATTTTATATAGATCTCTTTGAATACACTTGTCTCTGACTTCTCCCTTTAAAATGGGTAGTTTCTCAGTCCCAGGGATGGGACTGGAAATCCAATGCCCTCTCAGGGAATCTTGGAGACTCTTCTGTGGTTCTCAGGGCTTGTACATACATGTCACATGCTACTGAGGTCCTTAACCAGCAGCACGGTTGGAAAGATGCAGAAGACCTGAAGCCGCCCTCACAAAATCAGAGTGCTAAGGCCGGAAATGGCCTACAGGGAGGCATCCTACCGCACCCTGTGGACAGCATTGGTCAAGGGGCCTGGCTTCCAGGCAGGTCCTCCTTAAAATCCTATTTCCAAAGCTTTTGGAATATATTAACTTTTTCTTCTCACTTTCAAGTGGCAATTGAATGGTAACAGGATATAATTTAATTTATATGTAAATGAAATTATTTTTTCATTTATATTACAATTGAAGTTGGAAAAAAAAAAACCTCTTGGTCTGGATATTAGAAGCAAAAAAGACCAAGTAGAATGACTCTTCTTTCATAGACCAAAGACAGAATTCTAAATTATATTTATATATCCTAATTTAATGGCTTGGTTATATTGAATCAGATTGTGACATTATCTAGAAATGTCAAAAGTCTTCCTACTCAGCAAGTTTTTAGTCCATTTTTCTCATTAAAAACATGTGGATACTTTAGCTCACATTTTCTTTTATTCAGACCCAGTGTTGATATCCTAATCATCATACATGGTTCTGGGCCATTTCCAGAGGTACCTGGCCATTGAGAGGATCCTTAGCAAATGGGTGAAGACTTGATTTGCTCTTGATGAAGGTACTTGCCTTTTGAATTGGGCTTTATGTAGACCTGGAAATAGTTTTGAAATTTCTTGCTTTTCCCCAAATCATTTACAGCTTGATTCTTCTAGTGTGACACCCTGGTAGATGTTGACTAATCTTCATTGATGGGCAGCACACATGATTTGATGTACAGAACCATGCAATTAAGCAGGCGGAGCACTGCTTGATTAAATAAGCCAATTCTCAGGAGCATGCGATTAAGTCCTTTTATGAAATGGATTCAAACACATGGCTTGAGCTTGGTGTTACACATAAGCAGTGTGATCTGTCTTAAATCTAGAAATTCTCCAAAGGGCCATAGGCTGTAGACTTTTCCCCCATCCAGGTCTAAGTTTTCTTAGAAAGGGGTGGGACTCTAAGAGGATGGGCCTATCTAGAAGGGAATTGTGGGATCCTGGTGTCTGTGTCTGGTTCTCTCTTTTGTGCTCTCTTGGCCCCCTCCAGACATGAACTTTGCCCTGCAGCATATCCTCTCTTCGTGATATGCTTCACTGTCATAGACTCAAAAGCAAAAAGCATTAGATTAGGGTCAACTGATTCTGCACTAGACCATCATCCTAACATGTGAACACAAGAGAATCAATTCCTATAGAAGTTAATTACTCTTGGTATTTGTTATAGTGTTAGAAAACTGGGAAGATTTTTAAAAACAAGAATTTATCTAGAAATATATAAGGGTATTATAAATAATAGCTGATAAAATTTTTAATGACATACTGGTGTCTGTAGAGCCTATTAACTTTTTAGTGGCTTTAAGTTAGATACCATTATCCCATATCTTAAATAGAAAAGTGTGGACACAGGAGGGTAAAGGAACTTGCCCAAAATTTAAACTCATGGTGACAAAGTCAATGTTCAAATTTCTACATCCTAATTCTGAATTAGAGTTGAAAATCATATCTGTTTGGTTTAATCTTAATAAAACATTCTCCGCTGGCACATAGAACTCCAATCAAACCAGATTAGACCCTAGACCAAATTAAAATGCCCATTTTTAATAAATGTGGTACTCTCAGGTGGACCGAGATAGCATGGTATGGAGAAAGCCCACGCAAACCCGCAACCACGTGTTCTTTTTTCCAACTTGAGCCTAAATAGCCTGTGGGAGTGTCGTGATCCTCCCTGGGAGAGGGGTCAGCGCTTGGCAGGCTGGGAGTTGGAGTCTGGACTGGAGCAACTCCCAGGTTAGGGGTGTCAAATCATCCCAGACTTCTTGGATATTGGGGTGTTAGAGGGCTGGAGTGATGCCCCCAACTAAATATTACATTCCAGACTCTTTGGATAAGGGGTGTGACAAGGACCTGGGTTTGATATTTATGACCAACATTTTAGGCTCTCTTTGGATAAAAGGATGTTGGCTCAAGTCAGACTACTTCTTGTGGGCATGGGGGCGATGTGGGAGAGGGGAGAGCTGAGAGTTGGTGCGCTCATGTTCAGCAAGAGGAGTGGTTTACTGTCATCCTGGAGTCCTTAGGCAGCTGCTTTTTGAGGGAGATGAGAAGGCAGGTGGCTAGCAATAAAAATATTATTATTATTGGCCCTATGAAATGGGGCTAGCTATGGGAAGGGACACAATAGCAGATAAAACCAGATTTTAGTTGGCAGGTGTCCTTGATCCAGAAGAGTTGGTACCAATGATAAAGTTGCAGGAACTGTTATAGGTGTTTGGTGTTATCCAGAGAGCACTTTGTGAGCTGGTCTTGGCCCAGGGAGCGGAAGTGACCTGTAAAAAAAGCTTGAAACTGACTGGGGTTAGCAAAAGGCTCTGGAGACTGTTAGTTTTTTTTTTTTTTTTTTTTTTTACCAGACCTGATTTTGATACAGCAGTAGAAGTTTTCCAGGAACCTGTAAGAGAACTGGAACAGCTTTACATCTTGGTGTCATAGCAAAAGGCTATTGCTTTAGGTTAAAAGGTAAAGGAAATTAGAAACTCTGAACCTCTGAAGACCATACCTGAAACTTTTTAGTCCTGAACTATGAAGCTTGTGAAAGAGGCACACCTGTCTGTATTTTAGCAGGAAACTTTATTAAATGTCATGGATGAAGTAATAACTTAACAGTACCTTAGGTTGTCTAATGCCATTAGATAGATCTGGGAGGGAAAAATGAGCAAAAATGAGACAACTTTTTAGCTACATGCCAATCCCAAATCCTCTCCTTAGTCCTTGGAGAACACCCAGTCTTAGAAGCAGTGCTTGCCGCTAGCTGCTAAATACAAGAGGCCCAAAGATTTTTCCTGTGGGGGAAGATTTAATCTCTCTGGCTTGGCAGGATGAGAAGATCAATTCCCTGAAAGGTATCCAGGAAGCTGAAGAGGTGGAAGGCTGCTTTCTACCGTGTGAATGGCTTTGGCAAACCCAGAGGCAAAGCCTGGAGTCAGAAGGTCTTCAGTCTTCTTGGAGGAGCTAAAGGGTGCAGTGGAAGCTGCATGTCTGTGTTAGAAGCTCTTGTTAAAATGCCATGCCCTCAGATCTGTAAAGGCTCTTGAGAACTAGGTACCCTTACCTGTTATTTGAACTGGGCATATAAGCTAAATTTAGACGTGTATTTTATCCAGTTAGTTACGGTTTACCAATGCTAGTAGGTGCGAGAAGATGAAAAGGAATATTTTGAGCACAACACAAAAACACATTTACACACTTACCAAGACATACTGTAGCCACATCATTCAGAAAGACAGACAGAAAAAACATTTTCAGAAACCTGAGCTAGTTGACCAATTTAAAAATCCCACAACTTTGTAAAGCTCATTTCCTGGTACGACAATGAATTCGGCTACAGCAACAGAGTGGTGGACCTCATGGCCTACATGGCCTCCAAGGAGTAAGAAGCCCACCCTAGACCACCCATCCCAGCAAGGACACAGCAAGAGAGAGGCCCTCGGCTGCTGAGCAGTCCCTGTCCTAACTCAACCCTTGACACTGAGCATTTCCCTCACAGTTTCCATCCCAGACCCCCAGAATAGCAGGAGGGGCTTAGGGAGCCCTACTCTCTTGAATACTATCAATAAAGTTCATTGCATCCCTCAAAAAAAAAAAATCCCAGAACAGTTAGGCCTGCTGGGGAAAAACAGCAAATAGCTGGGGGGGGGGGGGGGGAGTAGAGTGCCTGGCAGAAACCATGGGCTTTTGGTGCCTTAGTTTAAGTTAGGTGCTGTTTCCAATTTAAAAGGATGTTTTTGTAAGACTGCCCAAGTGGTAAGCAGCAGGGAGAGGGTGAAAGCAGAGTTGGGCTAGAGTGATCCCAGCACAGGTGGCAGAGGCCAGGGGATGGGCAAGCGCCACTCCAAAGACGATGGCCTCTGCTGTCCTCAGCCAATGGAAAGGGAGTCGGAGTCGTGCTTAGATTCCCGAATCTGGAAGGGAGCTGGCCACACCTCCGGGAGTTGTGTTGGAGTCCTTTGGGCTACAAAGAAATGAACGTGGGGCTGGACAAACCGCTGGCCTCAAATAAGCAGAGAGAAATGGAAATAGGGGCGGGAGGAGACCACTGGCTGCGAATAAGGAGAGAGAGAGAGGAAGAGAGAGGGAGAGAGAGAAGGAGGGAGAGGGAGGGGGAGGGAGAGGGAAGGAGGGAGGGAGGGAGGGAGGGAGGGAAGGAGGGAGGGAGGGAGGGAGGGAGGGAGGGAGGGAGGGAGGGAGGGAGGGAGGAGAGAGAGAGAGAGAGAGAGAGAGAGAGAGAGAGAGAGAGAGAGAGAGAGAGAGAATTTAGAAACTGCGAGATTTTGGAGAGTCGTTAGATTAGATAGCCCCAATTTAAAAGGATTTTTGTAAAATTTGGAATTGTCTAGGAATTACAAGAAATCCATTTTAAGCACATGTCCGTGTGACTCAAGCCTGTTGCGATGTATCCATCGAACAGTACCCTTGAGTCAAAACCAGGGGTGCATGAGAAATCAATGGGGGGCGTCTCTCTATACCCAAGTCCCATCTCAGCGCAAGTCCTTGGCTTTTGGCATGTGGTTCAGGCTTCTGGCGGGTCCACGGCTTCAACAAAAGCCTGAAAAGTGAATGGGTCAGCCCGAGGTCCTAAGGGCAATGCAGTTTAAAAAGGGAATTCACCAAATGAAGCCAATGATGCCAGGCAGAGGGCACACAGGAAAAGCATTTTCCAGCAGGCAACCCTTGGCCCTGGGCCCATGGGAAAAAAACAGACCCTTTTCGGTGGTACCTCCCTCTATTTGATATAATCTTAATTAGAGCCTCTCCACTGGTGAAAAGAACACTAAACAAACCATATTAGATCAAGTTAAAATGCTCGTGTTTTATAAATGTAGCACTCTCAGGTGGACCAAGACAGCATGGTGGGGAGAAAAGCCCCCCCAAACCCGAAACCACATGTTCTTTTTTCTGGCACAAGCCTAAATAACCTGTGGGAGTGGTTCTGACCCTCCCCGTAAGAGGGGTCAGCGTTTAGCAGGCTGGGAGTTGGAGTCCAGACTGGGGCAACTTCCAGGCCAGGGGCTTCCAATCAGTTTGTACCATCAATCCCTGCAAACCCAACTTTTTCTAATCCAAGTAGTGCAGTGCTAAGAGGCTGGCCCTGCTAAACACTGTCAGCCAGGCATGCCTAATTAGCCTAGCAAAATGGAACTCACAGAAGACCGCATATGTAGCATGTTCAACTTCTTTTTGTCCTTAATGTTATCTACGTGTAGTTGTTCTTAATGTAGGAATGCCAGGTTTAGCAAAAGAAACACAGGAAACCTAGGGAAAAATATCTTAATTTCAGGCACACATATTTTCTAATTTTAACATTATATTTAAAAATTGTATATATGTGCATGGAGCACACACATGCTATAGCACACATGTAGAGATCTGAAAACAACTGGAATGAATTGGTTCTCCCCTACCATGTGTGTCCCAGAGATGCAAACCTCAGGTTTGGCAGCAAACATCTTTACCCACTGAATCATCTATCTGGCCCTGTTTTTAATATAAATAATTATGTCCCTGTAATGTGTTAGTCTAGTTACAATAAGGAAGTTCACTGTTTACCTGTTTCAGGTAAAGATGCTGCAAGCTGAAATGGCTGTCCTGTCTTTCCCAGGCAGTGTGGGCACAGTCTACTTTATTCCCGAACATTACCCGTATGTAATTCTGAAAACCCACTAGAAGTCAAGTGTCAGCATGGCACAGAACCACTCAGACCTCAGAGTCACTGGGGCTGTGGTGTGAATCTGCCCTCACTCTCACGCCCCAGCCCGTCAGACCCCAAGGCCAATGTGCTAAGGATAGTGACTACATATACCAATTGCAGAAACTCTCTCTTTCCAAAGGCATCAATCCATGTATTTATAGCTCCACTGAAGCTTGAGGCATAGAGGGTAGGATGTTTGGATGGTAAAATATCAGAAAACATCCACCAATGGGGGTGTTCTCAGTCCCATCATAATATTGGTGCATAACCCCAAATTTAATGGAGCGTTCCAAACTTGATATTAAAAAGACATCTTTCTCATGACTATTTCTCTGTGGCTATTCAGTCTCAGCAATAAAACTTGAAGACCAGATGGGCACAATGGTTGACCAGCTGAGGGCCCAAGTTAATCCTAGTTGTTTTCCGTCTGATAGCCTTCGAGCTAACACTGAGGCTCAGCCAAAATGCAGTATTCCATGTAAAATTAATTACCAAGTCAGATCTCCCCCCTCCTGAGTTCACAGTGACCTTGAAAAATATTGTCCTTTGAGTGATGCCAAGGCAAAATGAAGCAGAGTGCTGTTTAATTGATGAATTGAGTTTAAAAGCAGCCAGCTCTATCGTATTAGTCTTATGTTGGTCATATCGGCAACTGCTCAATAAATAACACATTGGCTGATTGACTGAGGGGATGTTGGTTTATTTTTTTTTAAAGCACTGGATAATTTTCTTTGCTCTATGACCAGATGTCCTCTACAAGGGTGAGCGCAGCAGAGCGCAGCAGGGCAACAGAAAGTAATCAGAGAAGCTGCTAAAAATTATTCAGTGAGAGGGAAAGTGAAGAGAAGTATATTCTCTGCATTACATACCGAATGCATAAGCACTGGAAGTGGGGTTCTCACAGCAGTGAGTTCGGAGAAAACTGTGTAGGGTTAGACGTTTGCAGACCTGGATTTCAGTATGCAGCCAGTAACCCTGTGTGAGACCTTGGAAAGTTTTATTTACATTCTATCTCGGAGTCGATCCAAGCACTTCTTAAAGTCACTCCCATTCTTTAGTTTTATGATTTTTTTCTGTGATATAACAGACACTTTTAGACCATCTCTACGCCAGTGTTGATTTGATGCATTGATTTCTTAACTGTTCTAAACAGAACGTGTACTTGACAATCCAATGTCAACTTCTTCCCAGTAGTCCGAGTTCTTTGAGAGTTCAGACAATTAAACTAATCAGTATATGATGGAGGTGGTTCTTGTATTTTATCTGTTGCTTTTATTGGTTAACTAATAAAGAAAACTGCCTTAGCCCATTTGATAGGCCAAACCTTAGGTGGGTAAAGTAAACAGAAGAGAATGCTGAGAGAAAGAAGCTGAGTCAGGAGTCGCCATGATTCTCCCACTCCAGACAGACGCAGGTTAAGATCTTTCCTGGTAAGCCAGCTCGTGGTACTACACAGAATATTAGAAATGGGTTAGATCAATATGTAAGAGCTAGCCAATAAGAGGCTAGAGCTAATGGGCCAGGCAGTGATTAAAAAAATACAGTTTCCGTATAATTATTTCGGGGCATAAGCTAATCGTGCGGGCGGCCGGGTGCCGGGGACGCAGCCCCGCCGCTCATATTACAACAAGTATACTCTAGAGTCAACATAACCCATCTTTTATATATTCATTAATTTCTTAAATTCAGCGAAATTGAGATTTTAGTCAGTAAATATTTGATGTTATTAAGAACCGACTGCCTGTTATATGTTGTGAGAAAGAGGGTCCCACCTTTGGAAGATTCTGGTCTACTTAGAACAGTAGAAATGTAAACAAGAAGTTCCAACCATTTGTGGCAAATGACATTATAATGTTGTTTACGAAAAACTAAAGTAGCCTAGAAAGAGGTTGGCCATCTCATGACCAATCACCCAGGGAAAGCCTGAGATAGGAAATTATCACAGCGTCAAGGCAGAAATTCCCCAAGCAGAAAGCTTGAGGTTGTTTGGCAATAATGGACACAATAAACAGTCTCAAGGGTGCAGGGGATAGATGGCCACACTTAATAACTTTAAAAAAACTCACAGAATAGACAAAAAGAAATAAGGAAATAAAGTACAAAAGAATCACGAGGTGCTAGAGAGATGGCTCATTGGGTAAAGGGCTCAACTTTCAAACACAAGGATCTGAGTTCAGTCTCCAAAACTGAAAATAAATTGAACAAGAAATTTTAGCATGGAATTCATTCTTGTAATCTCAGTGTAGAGGACCCAGAGACAGCCCAGACTGTTTGGAGAGTTCCAGGCCAATTGGAGACCCTATCAATCAGTGATGAATTGGGTCTCCAATGTTCCTTAACTTTGTTTTCATGGCTTAATTCTTGTACATGCTACAGCAGCTGCCCTCTCAGTAAGTACCCGTGTATATATAACCATATGGACTATAGGTATAATGACATTGTCTAACCCCCTGTGTTTTCAGCTTTAGACTTGAAAAAATATTATTATTCCTGTATGTATTGCATCTTTGCCTAGAGATTAATTTCTTGAATCCTTCAGCCCTCTGAGTAGCTAGGCAATGATTGGCATATTATTTTAACCTCATAGATCAGGAACTGCACAATGTACTGGTCTTTCTGCACTCTCATGTTCCTTATGACCTTGTAGCCTTCCTATCAATATTGGCAAAAATCTGTTGTCTTGTATTTGTAGTATATTCTGTTCTTTCAAAGGGCCAGAAATTCACTACTACATACTATAGGAACCTGATTCTTTCTCTGTTAGAATGAATTAAGGTACAGGAATAGGAACAGATGGGAAAAAGGAGCTATAATTAGGGTTGGACAGAAATTGAGGCTTTCCTATTTGTATCCTTTTATTGAGCATAATGTATGAGCTTCGGTGCAATGTGTAATGCGGCCATCAATTTTAATCTCGCCAGCCTTTCCTTTGACTGCTGCTGCCATTCCCATCCTAATCTCCAAAGGGCACTACCAGGAACATTACCACAGCCACCAGATCTTAACCCCATAATATCACAGAATCTGATAGACCTATCTTCCCTGCATCTTGACATCACAGGTAGAGGGCTATGACTGCCTCAGACAATGGCCTTTGTTCCAGAGCTCAGCTCTTAGAAGGACTGTCTGTGAGCAGCCACATGTCCTATTATATAACCCAGTTAGACAAGTATTCTTTTCCAGTCAGCCTGCATTAAAATGGGATTTAAATGCACGTGAGATTGTGGGACTCTTTCTCTGTCTCTACTTGGTTGAAGACGTGCTTTCAATTGACGATAGGCAAAACAAAAAATACAAAAGATGTATTAAAATATTTGTTTTTAAAAAGGGAAAGCTTTCTTCAACTTACAGTTTTCCTGAACCATCTCTCTGGTAGTTAAATGTTTCGCAGGCATAGGCAAGTCCAGAAATTCTCTCTTTTCTCCATGTTATACTTTGAACACATTAGTGCACAGAAGCCAACTGAATGAGCAATCTGTAGTTACCACTAAAAGGAACGAAGGCTACGATTCCAGGTGGTGTTTTTGTTCAAGGGGGATAAGCAGCCTTACTTAGGTATCTAGTTCAGTCAAAGAGTATTTATTCACAGTCCAGATTCTATTTGACAGTCTCTTAAAGATAAAAATAGTCAAGGCATGATTTATTAGTCTGATAACTGTTGCCTTTTCTGAAAAATATGAAGAACTCTCTAATCATTTGAATGTAACTTTATTATATGATAAACAACTTTACCTAGGATAGATAGTAAGATATACAGATGACCTCCGGCAGAGTTATGATAAAAATTTTATACGAGAGCTGAGTTTCCCATATAATAACTTCAGAGCAAAGAAGACAAAAATGTCCATTTCAGCACTTTTGGTGGGCAAATTCCACTTCACTCATTATTTAGAGGTTATCGTTTTGCTCATGGGATTCCATTTCTAGTGTAATTCTTCTCGATTGTCCAGTATATAGATTTGCACAGTGTATCATCTAACCTTCTGAGATGAATTTTAATGATAGGTGAATCACCTTGCTTTAATTCACTTACTTAGGATTATACTGACTGCACATACATTATCACTCAATTGCTTTGGAACATGGTCAGATATATGTGTCCATACTCACAGTATGAGCTCATAATGATTATAAATAGCAATGCTGTACATGTTAGCCAATTATTTCTGAATAATTGGCATCCATTGGCATTCTTTCAGGTTATGATGTCTATAAGTCAGTGAAGACAGTCATTGCAGCACTCAGTGTAAAATGGCAGGAGACTGTCAGATGTAATCCCCAAGAGTAAGCAAGGATCACTTATCCTATCTGCCATTGCAGCCTCAAAAAATAGGGCCAAGATTAGAATATATCTTTCAAAAGTTGCAGGTTTAAAAAAATGAGTAAGTAAATTATTTAGAGAAATTTTATGGTAAATTACTTCATTTCTTTTAAGTAATTTTGTAGGAAAGCAATACAGAGAAGAATCTATTTTGGCTCATAAGAAAAATCTGGCCTCCCCAGGAACTAGATGGAGAGTACTTTTCATTGGATGCGTCCTCATTACCGGGAGTTCTGTAATAACTTACACACTGAGAAAAATAACAGTGACCTACAGTTCTTGACAGTTCAAACATGGGGCAAGTTGTAGTAATTAAGGAGCTCACTATTTATGAGTTGACACTAAAGGTGGAAATAATTCTGGCTAAGGCACCAAATTCATACTACCTGTGAACACATGTTTGAGGGCAGTGGGTTTACCAGCTGGATCTAATGTAGACATCTTTCTCCTGGGAGACGTTTTGATCTACCACATCCACCTTGTGGAAATAAGGCATATCATACGTATGTCTGCTCCATGGCAAACTCCAGTCATCTATAAAGGGCCAGCATTTTGCTAGCCGTGCATATGTTCCATCCTTATGGTGATGTGTTCATTTCTCTGTGATCCTGAGTATCACCGTCTTCTTCCAAAGGCAGGCAGGATAATGGAGTTCCAGCAAGGACACTTCCTGTCCAAGTAGTGTGTATGTGGTGTGGTGTGTGTGTATGTGTATATGAATGTGTGTTGTGTGGTATGTGTGGTGGGTATGTAAGTGTGTGGTGTGTGTATGTGTATGTGAGAGAGAGAGAGAGAGTGTGTGTGTGTGATGTGTACACATGGTATACAGTACAGGTGACTCTATCCATGTTGTGTGCAAAGGCCATAAGAAAACATTGGATGTTATTTTTCTATAGCTCTCTGCCTTACTCCTTGACAGTGGGTCTCCCATTAGGCCTGCAGCTAGCATGGTGGCAAGCAAGATCCAACTATCCAGCTGGGGGGATGGAGAGATGGCTCAGTGGTTAAGAGCATTGCCTGCTTTTCCAAAGGTCCTGAGTTCAATTCCCGGCAACCACATGGTGGTTCACAACCATCTGTAATGAAGTCTGGTGCCCTCTTTTGGCCTGCAGACATACACACAGACAGAATATTGTATACATAATGAATAAATATTTTTAAAAAATTAAAACAACAACAACAACAACAAAAACCAAACATCCAGCTGTCCAGACAACTCTGGATTTACAGGAGCTTGTGAGAATATACCAGGTTTTTTACAGGGATGCTAGAGGTTTGAACCTGGGGATCCCCATGCTTGTACAGTAACTGCTCTCACATGTTTATGATTTTCCATATTCATAGCTATTTTTATTTATATCTCTATTGCCAATTCTGAGATAGTGTGTGGATTTAACATCCATTCCAGCATCACCCTCCATCTGAGGAATGGCTGCAGATGTCACTGTAAATGGTGAATTCCTGTACACAAAAGATACAAAGGAAAGAATGAACGGTCTAGGAAAGATCTGACACTGGTTTCAGAAAGGCACAAGTACCTGCCAGGACATCTGGCCTTTGTATTCAGTTAATAGTGAGATAAACTGTAGGAAGTTAATGATGAAAGAGGCTTTAGCATTTAATGTGGCCCAATATTCTCATTCTACAGCTAAGACATTTATTACTGATATAGAAACTTAACCTGACACCCACAGATAACCTGCAAAGGAGATTTTTTTAAAAAATGAGGAAAGGGACAAATCTACTTTCTAAATCTATTTTTTAATAGGAAAGATGATTTTGGGGTGGTATGGAAGTAGAAGAATATTTTAATAGCTACGTATAAATTCTTTTGAGGAGTGGTTTGAATAACACATCATCTCATGCCCTATCCCAAACTGACATGGAACTTGCTTTATAGCCCAGGCTGGTTTTGAACTCATACTTCTTCTGGTTCTACTTTCTTAGTGCTGGCATTAAAGGTATGAATCAATGCTCAACATATTTAAAGAAATAGATTTACACATAGATTTGGTGATATGAAATATTCCATCAATATAAACAAGTGTCTCAGACAGTATCTCCTCCAGAGTCTTGCTGTGTTGAGAACATGAACCATCTCCTGACCTCCTGCAGTGTGAACTTAGGTGGCTTGGATGCTTGGTATCAACAAGAAAGAGTCTCTGAATGTTTAAGGACCTTATTTCTAAGACAATAAGGTTACTCACTAAGGTTGTGGGAATGCCTATGCCTGTGGCTCTGAAAAGATTGAATCACACTTTCCTCGAGGTGTAATAGTCCAGATGGATATTTCACATAATGCCAACACCCAAGTGTCTGCAGTTTCCTTAGGGTGAAAAACGATACTGCTCCCAGGCCATAGAAATAAATTTAATATTTAAAGCAAATCATGTGACAATCAGGCAAAACTTAAAACCTTAAACTAGAGGTTTTTTTAAAAATTTCTTAAAACATTTTTCTTATATTTGGTAGCACTGGAAACAGGGAAGAGATAGATAACTTTAACCAAATTTAGATTTGTCTTAATAATTATTACTTATGTAATCCGTGTGGCCTAAGATTCCTCAGACTAGGAGGTTTCAAATGCAGTATCTCAGCATGGATCCCCAGCCTCTGTGAGGTTAGAGCATGTAGCGTCACACAACTGTGTAGGCTGGGTTATGTAAATAAAAGTTCACCAAGAAAACTGGCGATTGTGCAAACTGTAAAGATAAACCCAGAATGGTGAAGTTTACTATTTTTCCTATTTTATTTTGTGTGTTTGTATTTCTTATTTGTAACAAAATCTAATGGAATTTTTTATTTAATAAATTTACCCTTTATTTTAAGGAATTTTCTTTGGATGACACACTGTGCCTGCTTTATGGATTTTGCAAAGTCCACGTGGGCCTGGACAGTACAGATTCATGTAGACAGCTTGTCTAGCCATGCAAGGCAAAGTCATTTCACTCATTGCTCATCTCATGTTTGCTTTGTGTTACTTCAAATTCATCACAGTAGATAGAAGTTTTAATGGCTGTAATGTTTATGTCTAATGACTTAAATTCTTTTTTTTTTTTTCAAGACAGGGTTTCTCTGTAGTTTTGGAGCCTGTCCTGGAACCAGCTCTTGTAGACCAGGCTGGTCTCGAACTCACAGAGATCCGCCTGCCTCTGCCTCCCGAATGCTGGGATTAAAGGCATGCGCCACCACCGCCCGGCCTAATGACTTAAATTCTATATGTGAATTTTGTCATTTGGGATCTCATCTCAGCAAACTCTGGCAAGCCTGGGCCTAGTTTTAATACTTTGGTGATTTCTTTCGTTTTGTGGCTTACCTACCAGAAGCTGTCAAATGACAGCTTTGTATCTTCAGCTCGACCCTCCCTCTTAAAATGCTACTCCGTGCAGCCAGCCTCAGCCTATCTCCCCTAGACATATATTAGACATCTAACTGTTTATGGAGAGAGAGTCCCTTTGTTTGTCCTGGCCGTCTGACTAGCTTACAACCGAAATAACCACACAGAAATTGTATTAATTAAATTACTGCTTGACCCATTAGCTCTAGCCACTTATTGGCTAACTTTCAAATCTTGATTTAACCCATTTCTAATAATCTGTATATCACTACGAGGTCATGGCTTACTGGGAAAGATTCATAATGTCTGACCCTGGCAGCTCCATGGTGATTCTCTGACTCTGCTTTCTTCCTGCCAGAATTCAGTTCTGTCTTCTCCACCTAACTAAGTTCTGCCCTATCAGGCCAAGCAGTTTCTTTATTAATTAACCAATGAAAGCAGCACCTCCTATACCATCTAACCACGAAAGGGGGAGGGGGGCTAATCTTCTCCATCAAACCTGTTCTGCCTGAAGCCTTCTTAATCTTAGAGAACAACAAATCTATCCCAAAGTTTCTCAGTCCAAAGCTATGATTAAAACTTAGAATCCTTTCCTCCCTCACACTCTTCATTCAATTCATCATTAAATTCTATTTTACACTATCTTCAAAAAATTTTTTGAAACCCTGTGTTAGTTACTTTTCTTTTCTGTGATGAAATACTATGACCAAAATCAACTTATGGAAGGAAGAGTTTATATTGGTTTATGGTTCCAGAGGTTAAGAGTCCATTATACATTTTGGCTTCTAGTCATGAGTGAAGTAACAGTGGCCAATGAGAGTCCTGCAGTTTCTCAACACTCTCAAAACTATTCAGTTGGTTTATGGTTCCAGAGTCTCAGAGTCTATTACAATGGGAAGGCATGACAGCAAGTAGCAGGCAAGGTGGCAGGAGCAGAACCTGAGAGCTCGCATCTTTAACAGCAAGCACAAAGCAGAAAGAGAACCAGAAGCAGAGCAAGGCTGTCCACAGAGACATATTTCCTCCATCAAGGCTGCACTACCGAACCTCCTCAAATAGCACCACCAACTGGGGACCAAGTATTCAAATATCTGAGTCTAAAGAGGGCATTTCTTACTTAAAAAAGCACAAACCACATCTATTTCTACCAAAGAACTCAAGAGTCTATTATCTCTTCTGGATGATTGCTATGGCTTCCTGTTGAATGTATGTCCTTGCTTCACTGCTATGCCTTGAGCTTAGTTCTTGCTGCACATAAACAGAGGACTTTCCTAGAGGCTTAATTATGCATGCAGTTCTCTGTTACAGACTCTCTGATGTCTTTCTATGGTGCTCAAACTAATGTCTACAAGGCTCTACAGGTGTCATCATGTCTTGTCCTTAGCAATTCTGCTTCCCTGATTAAACTCTGTGTCACTACTCTGACTCTTACAGAGTGGTAGGCATTGAGGATATGATGGGGAAGAGAGAAGAATGTATCAGAATTGCACATAAAGAACACAGATTCTCAGTGAATTTTGTTGGCCAGTTTTCTCTAAGTGTGAATTTGTCAGAGAAGCCACCTTATCAGCTGTCTTAGTCACTGTTCTATTGCTGTGAAGAGACTCTGTGACCATGGCAAGACATGACAGCATATGGTCAGTCATGATGCTGGGGAAGGAGCTGAGAGACATATATCTTGGTTGGCAGAAAGTGAAGTATGGCACTGGGTGTAGCTTGAGCATAGGAGACCTCAAAGCCCACCCCCACAGTGACACATTTCCTCCAACAAGGCCACACCTCCTAGTACTACCACTCCTTTCAGAGGCCATTTTCATTCAAACTACCACATCTGCTTCCTCAGCAAATCACATTTCTTAAAAGCAGAATTCCACTCTGGTACATGTTCTGATCCCAGATTTCTGTCGCAGAATCCCATCCTCCCTGAGATACACTGAACATGTGAGAAGAGGGGAAGCAGAAGCAGCATCTCTTCCCCTCCTACTCACTCTCTTAAACTCTGGAACCAACAGCTTTCAAATCACTTCTATTCTTGAACCCCAAAGACCAAGCATGCCTTTGACTAGCTACATACTCCCTGAACCTAGAAGCTATAAAGCAGTGCTTCTCAACCTTCCTAATGCTGCAACCCTTTGATACAGGTCCTCATATTGTGGTGATCCCCGTAATGTTGCTATTGTTATGAATCGTAGTGTAAATATCTGTGTTTTCCAATGGTCTTAGGTGACCCCTGCGAAAAGATCATTCAACCCCAAAAGAAGTTAGGACCCACAGGTTGAGAACCTCTGCTCTTAACGGTTTCCTCTTATAAGCACTGATGACAGGGGGATGATCTACTGGAAGAATAGCATGGGTTTTTACAGGACAGTGAGTGTAACAAACTAAAGTATCATTTTACACACACACACACACACACAAAACACAGCATGGTTTTCTTGTATTTGCACTCATGCTTTTTATGAAGCATGACTGAAGAGGCCACAAACACAAATATTTCAGCACTGGAGGGAGTCAGTGTCACTAGTGTTAAAATTGCTAAACAAGGCAGGTGAGCATGTAGCATAGAGGCCACCATTTGTTAAGGCTCCAAAATACAGGTTGATGTTAATATGGTTGTTGTTTGATGAAATAATTCTGGAAGCACAGAAGAAGGAAATACTGGAAATACTGGATTGGGTGGGATATCAGTACATGGTGTGGGAAGTAACAGAATATAACCAGGCTGGATGAGAGAGAGAGAGAGAGAGAGAGAGAGAGAGAGAGAGAGAGAGAGAGAGAGAGAGAAGCCATTGGAAGCCATGTAGCTGCCCACAAGAGACTGGTGCCTCTGCTTGAGCCCTCTGAAACTTCACCGGTATGCCACGACCTCGTGGTGATGCACAGATTAATGGAAATTGGTTAGTTTAGGATATAAGAGCTAGCTAGCAATACACTTAAGCTATTGGCCAAATAGTATTGCAAACAATATAGTTTCTGTGTGATTATTTATTTTGAGTCAGGGCAGTCAAGAAATGAACATGCAGCCTCCAACAAGTACACAGGCTAACATTCATTCCTCTCTGACATTTGAGAAATTTAACACACTGGAAATTAAGTCTGTGTTTCAAATCCTCTGCACTGTGGAACAAAGTGTTCCCAGCTTGTTCTATTTTTACCACTGGACTGTTTCAGTTTGAAGACACACTTGGGGAAGATGACAGCATTAATTTAGCAAACAATATTCCTTTTGTTTTTATTAGTTGTTTTTGTAGTTTCCTATTTTGATACTTGATCTGATAAATGCATGGTGCCCAGGGGGTGCCTCTGTTTGTATTAATAACAGCACTTCAATCATCTCCCATCGATGATGAACAACTCAGTTTTCCTGTCAAAGGAGTGTGAATCGGAAATGTTCATAAGAGGAGGTATACTTAGAAAGCAGATGGAAAAAACAAGGGGAGTGGGTAGGGAGGTCAGATACAGGTGAAGTCAAGTCACTAGAGATGGTTGGAAAGCATGGGCTCTCTAAAATGTTTGGTGACAAGCTAGTTAAGAAAGTCACATGAACCACTGTACTTTTACCCGTAAATGGCCAGGGTTAATTTCACCATTACAACTTTCATGAATCTATAACTGCAAAATAGAGCATATTGGCACATTGGATCTATACTTCTGTTCATTCCTTGGGCACTGAGGACCCTTGTAATTTCTCAGCAAGAAAATTTAGAAGTATTGATTATATATCTAGGGCATTTTTTGATTCAGTTATCAACAATTATTATCACTTAGTGGATGAGTGTATGACATGAATTACCACTTTTATGTATGTTTTATTATCTAATTATAAACACTTCACAGGCATGATTGTTAGCTTGTGCCACATATTCAACTAACTGAACATAAAAAATCTCTTAAAGTACACCTGCAATGATTTAGCATCTCCTAAATAACAATGTGACTAGTTGCATCGACATCAGGTATTCAGTATTTAAATAACTAGAAAGCACTCAAAGTCAATGAAAGGGTATGAGTAGGTTGTCCACCACCACCATGCCACTCTATGTCATCGACTTGAACATCCACATGGATTTGCTATCTCAAAGGGAGCCTGGAGCCAATTTTCTGAGGATACTGATAAATCACTGTGCTTACTTTGAATTTAAAATTTAGAAATCCCTAAGTAGTGTTAGAACTTTGAATGCTTGCTATATGCAAGTCCGTGAGTTCAACTCTATCATCCCTTTTTCCAGAAGTTCTATCCTAAAGGAGTTTCATGGAACTGGCCCAAAGTTACTTAGAAAGTTAGCAAATAATAGAAGCAAATTTTTAACCCATGGTTCTCATTCTACCAAATCTGAGAACTTAACTACATTAGTCTTAAGTTAGATTCTCAAAGAGGCATGTCCATTGTACTCACATATCTATTACTATGCCTCAGAAAGACACATCATTTTCTTTTCTACATAGATGTTAGCATATGGAGACACTTCATTTTGCAATATTACATACCTGATAGATTAAACAAAAATTTATTCTTGAAATAAAGACTTTGGAAAATCATTCATGAAAAATAAAGTCTTCAGATTTATTTAATCAATTGCTGAGGGACTTGGTTCAGAATGTTTGCATTCAGACAAAAAAAATCACTCATACTTCTGTTATTTAGCACATTAGATGAATTAATTTTATGGGTTTGGTTCCATTATTATATTTTACATTTCTAAAAATAAAGGAGTTAGACCTTACTTATCATTAAATTCTCTGTATAAAATATGCTATACTGAACAATTTAGAGAAAAATCTTAATTATGCATAGTGCAAATGTTTTCTTAAGCTTAATATCCCCAGAAACTATTTCTCAGATTTTTTTTTTGTACTCATGAAAGGAAACAAAAATAAAAACACATGTGTAATTCTGTTAAATTGGGAAAAATATTAAGACAGAAAATAATTTAGTATTACATTATAGGAGCTGAAATGGCTCAGTAGATAAAACCCTTGCCTCACAGGTGTGAGGATCTGGGTCTGAATTCCTAGAATCCATGTTAAGCTAAGCACGGTAAAGCGTATCTGGAAGCCCAGTGCTCCTATGACTGTGAGATGGGGGACAGAGACAAAACATCCCCTATAGCTCACGGACCAGCTAGTCTGGCCTATGGTGTGACAAAACAACAGAAAGTCTCTGTGTCAATCAAGGCAGGGTGTGGAATGACACCTCAGGTTGTCCTCTGACTCCCACACTTGTGGTATTCCTGCATGGATTCACACACACGCAAACAAACACACAGGCATTGTCTTTTGCTGTTGCTGTGGTAAAATACCCTAACAAAAGTGGCTTCAAGGAGAAGGGTTAATTTTTGCTCACATTTCAAAGTACTGGGCACCGTGATAGGGAAATAAAAGCAGCAAGAGTTTGAAACAGTTGGTCACCAGGCATTCATAGTCAAGAAGCAGAGAGCAATATGTGCTAGTGCCCAGGTTCCTTTCTTATTCTCTCTACTTCAGGCTCCTCTGTCCAAGCAATGGTCCTATTCATAATTACCCCATCTTACCACTTCAATTAATGTAATCAGGATAAATCCCCCCACAAGTGTTCCCACATACTACATGTGATTGCTGATTCTTTCAAGTTGAAAACTAATATGAACTATCACATACACACACAAAGATTTTATACACACACACACACACACATACACACACACACACATCAGTTAAGCATCCACACAAAGGTGAAAGAGGTGCTTTAAATAGCAGCCCAATCTCTGTATAAAAGGTAAGTAGCTTGAAAAGTACTCTTTAAGATTTATGTTTCTTATGTGACACAATTCATAAAAGAATTTAATATTATTTTCTATATAATGGTTTATACTGAATTCAGTCAACTAATGACATCACAAGGGAATTTGAGAGTTGTTTTTAATGAGGGAGTTTGACAGTTATTGTTGTAAACCCTGTTAGGAGTTTAATGTCTCATAGAAAAAAGAATTGAGAAACAGATGAGAAAATATGGTATTAGGTGTTAGAGCAGTGGTTCTCAACCTGTGGCTCATGACCCCTTTGAAGAGTTGAAGGATCCCTTCACAGGGGTTGACTAAGACCATCAGAAAATATAAATATCTACATTACAATTTATAAAAATAGCAAAATTACAGTAATGAAGTAATAAGAAAAATAATTTTATGGTTGGAGTCACCGCAACATGAAGAACTGTATTAAAGGGTCACAGCATCAAGAAGATTGAGAACCACTGTGTTGGAAAACAATATCCAGGGAATCTGATCTTAAATTATGGTGCAAAAACTTGAAGGCGTTGTGGTTTGAGTATAAAAATTTCCCCCATAGACTCATGTGTTTGCACACTTGGACCCTAGGTGGTAGTACTATTTAGAAGCTGAAAGTGGAGCCTTTAGGAGGTGGAGTTTTTAGGAGGTGAAGCCTTTAAGAGGTGGAGCCTTTAGGAGGTGGAGCCTTACAGGAGTTGATGGATCACTTGGGATGAGCTTTGAGATTTTATAGCCTGGCCCTACTTCCTGATCATACTCTGCTTTCTTATTGCAGGTGCAATGTGAAAGAGAAGCTTGCCTCACACTCCTGTTGCCTCTTCCCTACTATGATGGCATGTGTCCCCTTGAACTGTAAGCCAGAATAAACACTTTCTTCCCCAATGTACTTTCTGTCAGGTATATTGTCATAACTATGAGAAAAGTAAATTAAAACGTACAGCTATGAGCTCAAGAGGCCCTAAGATGCTGAAAGCTATGATTCAAAATTTTCTTTAGGTCCACAAAAGATTATCAGCACCCCCAATCAGCAGGAAGCACCCTGGAAAACTACACCCATATTCCCAAAAAATGGGTTATGGATGTTTTCTTCATTAAGAGTGCTGGTGACAATTTTTATGGATAGTGGTCAGGAAGAAAGCTAAACAAGGGATATTTGATTCAGAGTTATTGTTTTTAAAAATGGAAGGCATAAGGGTAAGTGCTGTGGGACAATTGCCTGTATCCTGTCAATTGTATTTTAATAAAAATGCTGATTGGTCAGTAGCCAGGCAGGAAGTATAGGTGGGGCAACCAGGCAGAAAGTAGAGGTGACTATGAGAACAGGAGAATGCTGGGAAGGGGAAGAGTCAGTCTGCAGTTGTCATCCAGACACAGAGGAAGCCAGACACAGAGCAAGCAAGATGTGACTGTCTCGCTGAAAAAGGTACCAAGCCATGTGGCTAACACAGCCAAGAATTATGGGCCAATAGAAGTTATAAGAGTTAATAAGAAGCCTGAGCTAATAGGCCAATAAGTTTATAATTATTTGTGTGTTTATCTGTGACTAAACAAATGTGAGACCCGGCAAGACAGAAACCTCAGTCAACAAATGGAGCCCAATATGTAGACAACTGCATCCATAGAAAACCTGAGAGAGCTTGGAAAGTAATTCTTGGCATAAAATAACAGCGTTAAGCATGGCTTCTTGGTAGTAGCAATTTCCCGGGTTTACTCTTTTTGCTAGAGGCAAGCGCATCTCATTTAAGAGAGGCTTCCTGACTCAGCTTTAGCTACAAAACTTTGCAGCACATTTAAGAGGCCCTGCCAACCAAACACTTAGATTGTGTTTATCAATTGTCAACAGCATGCTTCTTGGTGGTGTCAGGGACCTTGAAACTCCACAGAGTTGCTGTCATTCATTAGGGACAGACTGGCTCTCTCACTCTCGCTCTTTCTACCTTCCTTACCTATCAGAATCCCTGAGGCGATAACATCCCAATGTAGTTATTCACAATGAAAAACAAATATATAGTTATTCCATGATAAATATCCCATCTGTTTATGGAATGTGTCCATGTTAGTAGTTGTGAATCACACCAAATCAATGATGATTTCTCTTTAGCCAGCTCTTAAATCTATGTGCAAAATAAATTCCTGATGAATCTTTCTGTTGTCTTTGATGCTGATGCTGGAGGATTGTTTGAACTCTTTAACACCTTCTTTATTCAGCTTCTTAAAATTTTGGGTAGGAGAATAAAGATATTAAGAGGCCTCATTAGAAACATGCGATAGCAGAATATGGCTTTTTTCCATGCATTCTTGATGTTTTTATTACAATATAAAGTGAGAATGAAACTCATCTCTCTTTAGCGTGGTAGAATAATATGGTGTAATCAGCAATAATTTTGTATAAGTGACAGTGAAAACATCAGTGTACAGAACAACCTGCATTCCTATGATTTTGCTAACCATCTCCTTTAGCTGAGTCATGAGATAGAGTACGTTGGTGGTATGTGAGCTTCTGAAAGTTAAAAAATAACTCAACTCATGTACCTTACTTCAATTTTCCCTGCTTTTGGCCCCTCTCTACCATTTAAGACTTTTCTGTGTGTCCCATGAGACTTATCCTGCCTATTGCTCCACTCACTTTAGGCTTCGCTCACACGATTCACTGTGGGTGTGGATAATAGGAGACACTCAGGGGGGAAATGCATTAAAAGGGAAGTGAAGGATTGGGGGCACTTTACTCTCTCCATTTCTGGTTTGAGGCAGTATGTTTCCATTGTTTGCAGCTCCTTCCAGGAAACCCCTCTTTACATCTCAAGCTCTAGGACAACCATTTTCACATGTTCCTCCTTAAGCTTTCTACTTTTGCTTGTACCTAAGTGTCTGAAATGTTTCTGTTCCCTTATCCATAAAGTATTCTTCATTGAGCTCCCATCAATTGAGGTGCAATCTGTTTTGATTCTAGGGCCCGACTGATACAATCAAGAGTTTAAAAGGAGAGCAAATTATACTTTTCAGTTTCAATGTCTTAGTTCTGTTGAAATGTCTGTGAAAAACAGCCTACCTTCTCTTGGTGTTTTGAGTTTAAGATGAGCCAATCCAATAATAATATCAGTTTACTGTGCCTGAGTGATGTTTAATCCTGGTTATCACTATTCTCATTAGGTCTATTCCAAAAGAAGTCCATTTTTAGGTTCCACATTGGCATCACCCACTTTTTTTTTTGTTCAGACCCAAGTCTTTTATTTGATATAATGAGTGAGATCAAAATTAGGTAAGATTTACAAACTACATATTAGGCTATACTGTTATTACTTTTAAAAATAATAGATTTACTTAAAGAAAAACATTTTAATATAATTTCCTCTAAGATTTATTGTTTACTTTTAAATTATCTTTGCTTATCTTTACTCATGTGCATATGTGTGCAATGTATACATACACGGCGGAGATGCGGCACAGATGCGAAGGTCCAAGCATGAAACAGTGAAGCCCACACCGAGAGTATATCATCCCTCTACAATTAAATCAAGTAGGTTTTTTGGTGGCTGGTCTGCAGAGTGGTAGGCCTTTTGTTGGCAAGGTCCCTAGTGAAAGGGGAGCCTGGTCCTGTCCCTGAAGACCCTCCTGAGTGGTGAGAGTGTTCTTGGCCCATGGCAGGAAAAGCATCACCCACTCTTACAAAAAGAAATAGGTTATGACGTTCTGTTCAGTGACCCATTATAACCATACCAACATTTGAAATGAAACAAAAATCATTCACATTGATCTCATGTTCACACAATTTATTTTTATTTCAAATAAAGCAAGTGTGCACATGTGTGAGCATGCAGATGAACAAGTGTGCACGTGTGTGAGCATGGATGTGAGCATAGGTGTAGGACAGAAGTTGATTTCAGGATTCTACTTCGTTGTTCTCTACCTTACTGGTTCTCAACTGTCCTAACGCTGCAACCTTTTAATACAGTTCCTCATGTTATGGTGACTCCCAACCATAAAATTACTTTGTGGCTACTTCATAACTCTAATTTTGCTACTGTTATCAATCACAAAGTCAATGACTGAGATGCAGGATATCTGATATGTGACCCCAAAGTGGGTGTGACCCACAGGTTGAGAATCTAACTGAATTGGCAGCATTGGGTTCAATGAGATATGCTGCCTTAAAAGATATAAATGTTCTAGATTGACTGGATGGCCAGCAAGACCCAAGAATTCCACTGTCTTGGCTTCCTTAGCCCTGTTATCCCTGACCTTCCCTGCTGCATATTTTTATTTGGGTGCTGCTAAGGATCAAACCCAGTTTTTTGTGCTTTCTCTGCCTGTGCTTTACAAACTGCATCATATCCTCAACCCCAACCCCACCTTGTTGAGACAAGTCTCCCTTTCAGCCCAAGCTTGTTTGGAAGATGTTACATAACGCAGGCTGACCCACAATTCAAACTCTTCCTGCCTTAGCCACATGAATGCTAGTATAACCATTCTGCAGCACCACAGCCCACTGGCACAAATCTCTCATATTTTGTGCATTGAGAATTTACACATAAACTTTGGTAACATAGTGAATTAAAATGAAAATCACTGGGTAATAAGATACCTAGTGTCATGGAAACCTAGAAACAGAGGTTTATTCTGGATGATCTAGGCCTCTACATGGCTTTCGCAATGACTGATGATGAAATTTTGCAGACGTCGAGTTTAGAGACTAAGAGGTGAATCGATTGTCACACAAATCCTTCACCCACATGTTGGAACCCCATATGCTAAAGGGTAAAGGCATGGCGAGAATGACTCTTTTGTCAGTCTCATGTGGACAGTGCCTCTGCAGCTGTGAGTGTATCTGGGGGTGGGGTGAAGGCCAGAAAGCTATGACAGAAAACCCCACATCTGAGCATCTGCCTCTCTCCCAGGCAGCAGCCTTCTCTCTGATTAAGTTTGCATCCACGGGAAATTAAATCAGAAACCTAATGGAACCTTGCAGCATGTGTGTTGGGAGTGAATGTCTTCCTGTCAATCTGTAACCCAGCTGAAACACTGCAGTGCTCAATAAACACAGCCTATTAATGTCATTATGATTACTGAACTGGCAACAGGCATTTTTTTCCTGAATCAAAGCTTTTCAGAAATCAGTTGATTTACAGTATAATCTGTGAGCAACTGCAGATGCAGAAACAAAACCTTTCACTGTAGTTATGAATAAAATCTTGATTGAAGAAAAGGAAAATGTTATTTCAATCTGGGATAGGAGAGGCATCATGTCAGCAGTGTATGAATGGGGAGGTGACGTCTAGACTGGACCATAGCAGACTTGATTTTCTGTGTCACACTTGTCTAAGGGTCTTACCAAGTTACAATAAAAATCAGAAATTCATCTCAGTGGTCCTTTCTGTGCTTCAGAATTGCTTTTCTTTGAATTATTCTTAACTCAGCATTTGGTCCCATAACTAGGTTTAGAGCCATTCTTGTTTCCCTCAGTTGTCTGTGTGCCGTCTTTGGAAACAGATTGACATGATTTACTCTGGCTGGGAAGGCAGTCTGTGACTAGAGTCACTCTGCTCCCTGAAGTGGGGAAAGCAGGTCAGAGCCATTCTTCCTGGTAGGATTGTATCTGGGAATCTACCTGGAGACACAGCATCCTCCGAATCAATTTTAAAAAAAAGTACCACGAAGCAGATCATTCTCCATGTCTTAGCTTCTTCTTTGTAAAATTAGGAAATCATACTAGACCTTTTCAAATATTTTTCCTTTTTGCACAAGTTTTTCCTTATATTATTTTTAAACTACAAAGTTCAAATATGACCCATAAACTAAAGCATTCTGTTCTAAACAGAAGTTGAGTTACGAGCCCCCACTTTTGCTCCTGTTGCCCACTTCTGGAGAGTCTTTAAGATCCCAAAGTTCTTAGGGCAATCACTACTCAGATATTTTTTCAAGAATCTTTATTGCTTAGTGCCATCCATTCCTAAAGATGTATGGGATTCTAATAACTACCATTTTCAAAGTGAAATTTGTACAAGAGCTAAAATTACTCAGTACCTTGCTCAAACTTTAGAAAAACTTTACAACACAGGACTATTCCTTTTTGTAGATTAAGGACCTAACAACCCAGAGTTTCAGTATCCTCTCTAAGGTCACACAGCCAAGAAGTGTGGTCCTGAGACTCAAGCTCCATTCGGGAGACCTCACCAAAGAACCACAAAGAAAAACTAGCTTACAAAAATCATGGAGGCTGACCTTCAATCTTGAGAGGACTACAGATTCATGCTGGGTGTTTCTGCAGCTTTCTCCTTCTTTCCCCTCCATTCCTTGTGCCTCCCCTCTCAATTCACCTCCCTTATCTCTTCTTGTCTTTTCCCTTTATTCTTTTGTTTTCCTAATTTCCTCTCCCTTAGGGCTCTTCCCATCCATCATCCTTTCCCTCTCCTTTTCTTTCTTTCCCCACGTTCCTTGCTTTTGCATTCATCTCTTCCTCATTCTTTTTTCTTTGTTTCTACTCCATTCTCTTCTCTCTGAGCAAAATCATCTCTAAGCATGCTAGGATCTTAGACATGGATGTAGAGCAACTGTGAGCTACTGGGTCAGTTTCACAGCAGATATTTCAGGAATATCCAGACCTACTCAGATAAGTCCCAGAGCATTTCTTTAAGGTCAGTTATTGATATATGGTTCATCGTTGCCACACCACAGAAGGCAGGGCAAGGGCACAATACAGCTGTTCTTGCTGCAGCTGTACAAGGGTCCTTGGAAAGAGGAAGATGGGGAGACACAACTATCAGGATGCGCTAGAAGATCACTGAGATGTGGCCCTGACTAGACTGCAAAGATGTCACTTCTTTCCATCCTCTTATTAAGCTTCTAATTGCTGAGTATCTACTTTGGTCATTCTGTGTGAGTAGTCATAAATCTCGTCTTATTTAGGGTTTGTACTTGAAACTTATGTATTCCTGGACAAATGAGTTCTCTCACAGTTTAGTATTTTTATTCATTTGTATGTGTGTCCTGTTTCTGATGTAGTGGTGTGGGAGATTCTGTCTGTGTGCCGCCAGAGTCAGACATGCCAGAAATTTGCTGGTAGGCCATGACTCCGTGATAATATACAGATTGATATAAATGAGTTACATTAAGATGTAAGAGTTAGCCTATAAAAATCTAGAGCTAATGGGCTAAGCAGTGATTTAATTAATATAGCTTCTGTGTGGTTATTTCGGGGCTAAGCTAGCCAAGTGGCCAGGTTGAACAAGCAGGCCCTCCTCCGACAAATTGGTACCCATGTGGCCAACTAAATCCACTTAAAAACATGAGAGATCTTAAAAAGAAATTCTAGACACAAAAATACAGAGTTTAACACAGCTTTTTACTGTTTGCTGGTGGCATGCAGCAGCTCTTTTAAGAAAGAATTTTCTGATTCAGCAGTAGCAGGAAAAAAGCTACAGCCATTTTAAAATGCTGGCTTTCTGGGCTATGGTGCCAGTGTGACCTCTGGCTCTTTTGGGAAACACAGCATTTGAGTGGGCTTGTGAGCATTGTATTGCAATTTGCTTAATGGAAACATGGACCAGCTTTGTGCCTGGAACTGGGGCGGTGTACATTGTGTACATGGCTCAGAGGCACAAGCAGCTTTGCCATGCTGGATTCTGCAGCTAGCAGGTAGTACTGAATATATCATAGTAATTGAGCAACTTAAGTTATAGACTGGGCTGGCAGGCAAGAAGTACCAGATATACCATAATAATTGTGCAGCTTAAATTTTAAGAAGCTCTTAGCATTTCAAAAAGTGCTCCTGGACAGTAAATAATTACAGCTTATTGCAATAAAGAAAAATCCAGATGGGTTAGTGTTGGATAAATGTACATAGCCTTGAAGGAGAGATAAAAAGAGTATAGAGAATCATAAAATAAAGTTAATGCTTTTTTTTTAAAAAAAGGGTAAAGTGTTTAAAGAGACAGAGTATAGAAAGAAAAATAAGCCACGTAAAAATGGAAAATTTACAGAGAGTCTGCTTTTTCTTTGAATATTTTGACTGTGAAGGAGCTAAGTACGGAGAGACATTTCATTGAATGGGCTCTTAGGCTAAACCATCATGCACATTATAAAAGTATCATGACTTCCAAATTTGGATCTAAGGATATGTTGCTTTGGAAAAGAGGTTCTTCTCTTGTTTCCATAGAAGATGAGAACCTATGGATTGCTTCAAGACCAATATTGTTTTATGGACCAAGACCCCCTGAAAGGTGGTTGTGAACACCCCCACAAAGAAAATACTTTACCCAACTGCTAACTAAGATGAATCTAGAACACAGGATACACCAAGAAAGACCTGGTTAACAGCACCCTTAAAAAGCAGAAAGTAGTATGGACAAAACTACATCCATACTCCCAAATGTTGTTTGAAAATGTTTCTTTACTTTTAAAGGGGGATATGATATAGATGTGCTATAGAGGTTTGTATTGGTATGGATCTTGGTTTATTGATACAAATTTAAGGTCAGTTTTATATGTATATTTCTGCTCTTGATTAAGGTATTGTGATTGTGTAGTTTATTTAAAAATGTAATGTATAATTAAGAAATATAGATTAATAGATAATCATCTATAATAATCAAGCTTGTTAGATTTTCTAGATGTATAGAGATATATTTCAGTTAGATATTCTTCAAATCTTTCAGAGATTTCAGAATATGGCATTTAAAATGTTTAAAAACTTAAGACTTTTCATGACAGTGAGACACATCTGCTCTGGCAGCACCAATTACTTCAAGAAGAAGATGGACATCGAAGAGGCTCCTTATGGAGTTGGTTAGGCATTTGGGCAAGAAACTGCACTTGCCTGTACTACTTAACTGGACATGCAGTACCTGAAGAGAAATGACTGTTGAACATGCCTAAAGGTTAGATGATTCTTCAGAGTTCCTGCTTCATAAAAGAGTCTGTGAGACATTCTGCAGCATACAGAAGAAAGTGACTGGAAAACTGTCAATATAGGCAAACCTGTCTTTGAAATTTCCTGCTTCATGGGAAAGCCTTCTGGATACTATGGGCCTGTAGGCTGAAGAGGGATACCCCAATGGTACAGAAAAACTTTGGGGACTGTCCAGGCAGTGAGATGTCTCTGTCAATTCTAGAGTTTTGGAAGTTGTTTATAATGCACTTCCTGTTTACTTAGGTAATAGTATATCCTTCTGAAGTCTTTTATGGAATTGAAGAATTTATAGTTATAGTTTTCCTTAGTCATGATAAAAAATAAAGTAGATATAAATATTGTAATTGTAATTCTTGCTAGAATTTTACTACGTTAAAACCTTCCTTTTTGTTTAAACAGAAAAGGGGAAATGGTGTGGGAGGTCCTTCTGTCTATGTATTGCTTTTCTTGGTTAATGAATAAAGAAAGTGCTTTGGCCTGTTGATAGGGCAGAATGTAGGTAGGCGGGGAAGAACTAAATGCTGGGAGAAAGAAGGGAAGAGTGGGGGAGACACTGTGGAGCTACCACCAGAGTCAGGCATGCTGGAAATTTGTTGGTAGGCCACAACCTTGTAGTGATATTCAGATTGATAGAAATGGGTTAAATTCAGATATAAGAGTTAGTCAACGAGAAGCTATAGCTAATGGGCTAAGCAGTGATTTAATTAATATAGTTTGTGTGTGGTTATTTCAAGGCTAAGCTAGCCAGGTGGCTGGGATGAAAAAGCAGGCCCTCCTCCTACAAAATAAAATGGACTATGAATGTTTTCCTTTGTTTAGAATGTTGAGTACAAGTTGTAATGGATAATGGTCAGGAGAAAAGATAAACAAAGGAGATTCGATTTAGAGTTCTTGTTTTAAAAAAAGGAGGGGAGTGCTGTGGGACAATGGTCTGTACCCTTTCAATTGTATTTTAATAAATGCTGATTGGCCGAAAGCCAGGGAGGAAGTACAGTGAGGGCAACCAGGCAGGAAGTAGAGGTAGGGAAATGAGAATGCTGGGAAGATGGAAGCATACTCTGCAGTTGTGATTCAGACACAGAGCAAGCAAGATGTGACTGCCTAGCCGAAAAAGGTACTGAGTCATGTGGTTAACATAAACAAAAATAATGGGCTAATATAAGTTATATGAGTTAATAAGAAGCCTGAGATAATGGGCCAAACAGTTTGTAACTAATGTAGACCTCCAGGTGATTTCTTTGGGACTTAACAACTGTGAGAATTGAGCAGAACAGAAACCTCAGACAACAATGTGGGATTTCCTTCTGTATGCTGTGAATACCATTGATTAATAAATAAAGTGTCTTGGGCCTGTGCAGGGAATAGAGGTAGGATGGGAAAACTAAACTGAATGCTGGGAGAAAGGAGGCAGAATCAGAGAGAAGCCATGTAGCCTCACCAGAGATGGATGCCAGGAGACTGAATGAGGTTTGTGAGCAACATGCTAGGGCCTGCTTGGTTTCAACATGGATCAGTTGTATGCTTAGAGATGGGGCATTGTGCATGGCTCTTGGAGGCAGCGAACAGTTTCACCATGCTGGGTTGGGTGGGGCAAGCAGGAAGTGCCATATTTCCATTTTAGGAAGCACTTCTGGTCAGAAAAGAATTTCAGGTACACAATAGGACAGATTCAGATATAAAAGACCTCTAAATTGTTCACAGTGTTGGAAAATGTATATAGGTTTAGGAGAGAGAAGAAAAAGAATATAGAGAGTTGAGAAAGAAGTAAATCATTTAAAAAAGAAACAAAGGCTTTAAAGAGACAGAGTACAGACAGTCATAGATTAAAAGGAGTAAAGAAAAATAAGCCATGTAAAGATGGAAAATTCACAGAGTCTGGATTATGTAAATTATTGTGTTTTCTCTGAAGTTTTGGACTATGAAGAACTTTCATTGTATGATCTGCTAAACTAAACCAACATATATATTTTAAAGGTATCTTGAATTCAAAATAGGGATCTAAGAATATGTTGCTTTTGAAAAGAGGTTCTTCTTTTGTTTCCACAGAGGATGAAACCGGTGGATTGCTTCCAGACTAAGGTGGTTTGATGGACCAAGACTCCCCTGAAAGATCACTGTGAACAGCCCCAAAAATTACTTTGCCCAACAAAAAGCAGGAAGCAGTATGTTGAGAAATACACCCATTGTCTCAAATATTGTCTATAAACATTTGTTTACATTTAAAAGGGGATATGCTATAGAGATTTGCATTGGCATGGATTTTGGTATGTTGATACAACTTTATGGTCAATATATATATATATTTGCTCTTGATTATGGCATTGTGACTGTGTAGTTCACTTAAAAATGTAATGTATAATTAAGAAATATAGCTTAATAGATAATCATCTATAATTATTCAAGCTTGTAGTCATGTTAGTTAGGTTTTCTAGGTATATGGAGATATATTTCAGTTAGATAGGTATTTTTCAAATCTTTCAGAAGCCTTTAGAATATGGCATTTAAAATGTTTTAAGAAGGTAGGACTTTTCATGGCAATGAGACACATTAGCTCCTGGCAGCACCAATTACTTCAAGAGTAAGATGGGCATTGAAGAGGCTCCTTATGGAGTTGGTTAGCCATCTGGGTAAGAAACTTCACTTGCCTGAACTGCTTGATGGCATGCTTTATGAAATGGACATGCAGGACCCACAGAGAAATGACTGCTGAACTTGCCTAAAGGTGAGACAGGTCTTTGGAGCTTTTACTACATGAAAGAGTCTATGAGACATTCTACAGAACACAGAAGAAAGCAACTGATGGACTTTGCCGTTACAAGGCAAAATAGATCTTCAAATTTCCTACTTTGTGAAAAGGTGTGCCAGATACTACAGGCCTATAGGCTGAAGATAGATGCCCCAACTGTTACATAAGAACTTTGGGTGACTATCCAGGCAGCAAGATATCTCTGTCAATTCTAGAGTTTTGAAAGTTGCTTACAATGCAGGTCCTGTTTACTTGGTAATATTGTATCCTCCTGTAGTCTTTGATGGAGTTGAAGAAGAGATAGAAAATAGATATAAATATTGTAACTGTAATTATTGCTTGATACTTGTTTTGTTATATGTAATTTTACTATGTTAAAGATAAAGCCATTTTTTTATTTAAACAGAAAAGGGGAGGTAATGTGGGATTTTCCTCTGTATGTTGTGAATACCATTGATTAATAAAGAAACTGTCTTGGGCCTGTGCAGGAAATAGAGGTAGGCCAGGAAAACTAAACTGAATGCTGGGAGAAAGGAGGCAGAGTCAGAGAGAAGCCATGCATTCAACATGCTTCATCTTACTTTGTTTAGGTTGTGAGTGCTGCTTTCCCATTTCTTTCCAAATGTCAATCAAGATTAACACTGAAACAAGCTTTGATGTAAAAACTTGTGCCCAGCAGTTCCCAGCAGAAGTGTTTGGGCACTCGGGTTTTCATGGAGCTATGAGTTGCTTCATAAACCGATCACCCCCAAGCAGAAGTGGGAACACAACTGCTTCTTATTCGTGTCAAAACAGAAAAAAAGAGAAACATAGTCACCTCCCTGGACAGGGAAGGTAAACAACATCCTGACAATTAACCTCAGGCTGAGTTATTACCGGAAATGTACTATTTTCTTCCCTGAGCCTATTGAGTCATAAGGCTCACTGTGCCACACAAAAACACCAACTGCAGCTAGAAAATGCAGAAAAAAAAATCCATAGAATACTTGGTCCATTAGTCTTAATCACATATATTTAGCAGGCACCGAGAGGGTAGATTGGCAACAAATGCTATAAAAGGATCGTACTGTTCTCCAGCATTCCCAGAAAAGCTCAGGCCCATCTTCTAGGAAAAATAACAAATTTTTACCATTTAACCAGTATTCAGTTAAGCAGGGCCTGGTGTTTGCATTTGTGGATGCTCTTCTCTCCTCTGTTCCCTTCAGCTGAATAAATACCTTTAGGTTATTGGTGTCCATATGCAAATTGCAAGAAGAGAATGGTATGGACGGATGTCTGTACCCGAATAAACTGGGAAACCCGGAAAATAAAAGAGGCAATGAGTGCTTTGTCTGAGAAAGGCTTATGTAGGTCAAAATTATGTTTTCCCCGAACCCACACCATGGGCAGATAGCTTGGGGATCTCAGCTCATCTGCACTCAATGTCCATGGAAAGAAAGAAGCACACAGCAGTCAAGAGCTGTGGGGTTGCCTGTGTCTACACTCAATCTCTTATTTCTAGTCTCCACACTTTGTTTACTGATAGGAAAAGAGCCCCGTGCTGTAATGCGTTACATTTTCAAACCTGTGCTAAGAGGGAAGACTGGCTATAAAGGTGGGAAAGTGGCTGACAGGGTTCCTGCTGTTCCTAGGGCTTCGGGTCAAGAGCACCAAGGGCAGCTGTCTCCGGTGGGGAAGAAACCCATAGGCCTCTGAAGCAGAAAGTTCATCATCATCCACTGAACTCTTCTCCCAGACGCCCTGGGACATTACCCGAAGAAGGTGATGTTCTACAGCTGTATCTCCTTGGTGGCCAAGAAAGAATCTCTAATTTTTCAAACTGGATGCTGTTCTCAGAATTTATGGAATTACCAAAATGACAAGGGGATTAGGTTTTCCTTCTGCCATTCTCGAGTGGCTTGAGAAACCCGGAGTGGCATACCCAGTGTGAGAGGAGGTAAAGCACCTAGGTTCACTGCAAAGGGGGTTGGAGTGATTCTCTTGGAAACAGTGGGCCAAAGAGTAACAGTGCTGTTTGGAGCAGGGAGGAGGTCAAATTTATATGATGCTCTGTAGTTTAAGTGAAATGGGAAAGTACAGAATGTGGAGAGACTGCGGGACACCTTCTAAAACGGTGAAAAGAACTGGTGCCGGTAAGGAGAGGGAGAAGACCAGTCCAGAGCTTCTTGCTAGTCTGTAAGGGCTTTGCACTAGAGAAAATAAGCAGAAATAAAGACTTTGCCAAGAAATGGGTAAAAGATCATGGTCTGAGGAACAGGAGAAACTGCAGAATGAGAGAAAAAGGTTTTCAGAAAACATTTATCAAATGGGAAATCTCTTAAAAGCCCCAAACATGGAGAAAATAAATTAAAAAACAAAACAACAACAAAAAAAAACGCAGTATAAAACAGGGAAAATACCATGACTAACCAAGATAGGATATGGCCACAACCCAAACAAATATTTGGCAAAAGTAAGAGCACACAGAATGTCAATGCATCATCGTGTGTCTAATCCTGACAGTGTGCTGAGGACCAGAGACAGGAAGAAGGATGTGATCTGTTGAACTGAGGACATAATTCAAATGTCAGAAATGATCTCCATCTTTGGGGCTCCCTCCCATTAAGCTCCACCTATCTCAAGCTCTGCCTGCTTGCTGTAATAGTAAGTCTGAATTTAAGACTCAACCAAACCTAGAGGATTGTAACCTAGGAATCTATAATAACAGCATGTCAGGGCTTTGGATAAAAGGAATTCAAGGGTTATGTTGAGTAACAGAATAATATAAAATACTAATACAGGCTAATATCTATATTTATAGCAATGACATAGATAAACACACACACACACACATATATATATATATGATACATATAACAATACATGCTCTCTAACTTTCCATGAAAGTAAAGAATTTAGCATTAATTAACTATAGATCTCTTATAAGATTCACCATAAGTTAACTATTAAGGAAAACGAAAGTTCAAAAAAATCAATGAAACTGAAATGAAACTGAACAACTTTCTTTCAGAAATGTAAGATATTCCACAGAAAATCTGCAATTTAAAGAAGTAAATCAAGCAACCCTAACAGGGTCTGGAGAGAAGGGTCAATAGTTAATAGCCCTGATGGTTGTATGAGCTTTTATGCCCTGACTGCTCTTCCAGAGGACCAGGGTTCAATTCCCAGCACTCACATGGTGGCTCAAAATCATCTGTAAGTCTAGAGAACCAATATCCTCTTCTGACCTCCACAGGCACCAAGATTGTGTGTAGCACAAAAGCATCCACCCATTCACATTAAATCAACCAATCATCAATCAATAAAAATAAATTAATGAATTAGCAAATTTAAATTGGACCTGATATATGTATATATATACAATATATATATTGCCTAAGGATGGGAGACAAATGAGTTTAAAACAAACTACTAGGTAAACATCAAGAGATAAAAATAAAAAATATAAACACACCTAAAATACAAAAGATAAAATTTAAAGACAAATTTAAATATGTTGAAAAATAAATACTCTGAAAATACAAATTTGAAGCACTTAAATAAGTTTACAGTTTCCTACATGAATATGAATTATTAAAAGAAATTTCAAAAATTAGAAAATATAAACAGATAGAAGTAATAAATTAAATAAAATACTACAGAAAACTGTTATTTTGAAAACCTTATGTAAAATTTTTTTGTTCCTGTTCTGTGTGTGTGTCATTTTGGAAATAGGGCCTCACACAACCCAGGCTATACCATTGCTGTGTAGCCAAGGATGGTCCTGTGTTACTGATCTCCTACCCACACTCAATCCCAAATGCTAGGATTACAGGCACACACCACTACACCTGATTCTTCAAACAATTCACTGGTTATTTAAGTATTTCTAGACTGTAGACAAGATGATTAAATCTTCTTTTACATGTATGAGTATCATTCATGCAAACATGTGTTCACACTGCCCGTGTTCCTGGTACCCTGCAGAGGCCAGAAGAGGACATTAATCTCCCTGGAACTGCAATTGCAGATGATTGTCAGCTGATACAAGGGTACTGGGGATCAAACCTGGATCCTCTGCAGGAGCAGCAGGTGGTCTTAACCACTGAGTTGCCTCTCTAGTCCAGGGGTTAAATATGCTTTAACAAAACCATGTTAGCAGATACCTTTTCAAAATGTTCTTTATTTATATGTATTAGCAAGACGGGTAATCAATATAATATAAGCTGGAAAATATTTGGCAATATGTCACAGAAACATTACTCGTGTAGCTGACTCACACGAGCAGTAGTTATTTGTTTACTATAATAACAGATTTGTCCTACGGTGACCCTCAGCACCTGAAAGGCCATCACAAGGCAGGACCTTGAGTCTCAATTTACCTGTTAGGACAGTGGCAAAACTGGCAAGGTAGGTCCTGAGCTTTTCCTCTTGGATGTCTAGCATCACCATGAGAACTAGCTACTCTGACTATCTAACCCACTGCATGAATACGAGAGACACAAAGAACTGAGTGGTCCCTCCTCAGGGCACTGTAGCAAGACAGACTGCTGACTACACACACAGGCATGCATACACATGCACGCGAACATGCACACACATTTGCACATGTACACACAGAGGAAGCCAGCTGAGACCTACTGATATGCGCCCAGACCCACAGAACTACTCACAAATTTCAAATAGTACTTATTTAAGCTGCTATGTTTAGTGTTCTGTAGGAATCCATGATTGATTAAAAAAAATCTATTGTTCAGGATATTATTCAGTGCTAGGCTCCACTGAAGAAAACTGAGCTAATTAAGAATTTGTACCTGAGCAGATTGGCCCAGATAATAATCGAAAGCACTGGTATTGAGAATACCGCTCATAATAATATTGACAGACATAAGTATTTTGATAGCAAAGATAAACAGGCTGAGGCAGAACATGAGATCAAAATGTTGCTGATTTTCACTACTATAGGAATCAGCAAGCTCTTCCCAAAAAGAAGACATAGAAAGAGCGTAGGGCCTGCAGGCAGCTTGGTCTCAGATGTGTCCCAGCATAGATGCTGAGTGAACAAACGGGTGGGGTGAGGTTCCCTGTGATTTAAAAAAGTAGATCTAAGTGTGGCCTGAAGGTGTAGTTAGAATACCCAGCTATGTTTCTCCATATGCAATCCCAAGTTCTTGCCCCTATTTCTATGTATCTGATGTACTTCTTAAGCAGGAGCAAGGCATATAAAGTTATTTAATTCAGAAAGTTGATAAGACTTATCAAACCTACATGGGGATAAATTTAAAACCTCATTTAAAATATTTTTCAACATAATTCAATATTTCAGTTCAAACATAAAGTTGTAACACAGAGAGACATAAACATTAAGACATTGGAAAAATGATAAAAAATGAATTTAAATTTATAAAATATCAGACATAGTATGTAAATAAGGATGAATCTTGCAGGAATATTTATTTATTTGTTTTTGTTTAGTTTTTATTGGCACAGGTTCTCACTGTGTATCCCTGGCTTACTTGGAACTTGCTGGATGGATCAGTCTGATCCACTTCCCTCTTCTGTCCTAGTGCTGAAATTAAAGCCTTATACCAATACATCAGGTAGGAATAATCTTCATAGTGTGAAATGTTATCATGAGATTCTTGTACAAAGGCTCCAATATTCTTTTCTCCCTCCTCAAATCTCCATAATTTTCTACCTTCTGTTCTCACAAAACAGAACTTTGGTTTAGAAGTGATACAGCATCCTCCTTCCTACAAACTATTCTTACTCATGATATGGGTACTCTTTAACTCTGAGGCTTCAACTACCATTACGATATTGCCAGGCAAGATGATAATGCCATTTGACAGAGGATGATGGGCACCCTCCTACAGCTGGCTAAGTAAAAGAAGGGAAGCCACACAGAGGTAAAGGCACGCTTAGTGTAGCAAATACGTACTAACGAGGATAAGGAGAAAAAAAAACCCATCACCCATCCCCATGTTCCCTGTTTAGCCAGGAAAGTGTCTGATCCAGACACTTCATTATACAACATGCCCTAGCAGAGAAAAACGGAGTTTGAATCAATTTGATTTGAACTCTAGCTACAGACTCATATTGAAAGCCTCAGAAAACTTAGTTACTCTTCTGGGTCCTCGACTCCCTCAATTTTGAAACTAGGGCAATGTTCCTACCTACAGTCCTGAGCTCGCAGGGGTGTGAGGCTCCAGTGAGAGAGGGTTACTGAAAGTCCCTTTAAATGTGCTTGAATGAAAAACTCTCATTGACACCACTCTGTAAATGATTGTGAACTCCACAAGTTTATTTTAACCTCACGCTTCTTCCATTTGCTGTGCAAAACAGCTTCAGTCATCTGTTTTAAGGCCAAAACTATTTTAGAAGGGTTTATGAAGGATCTTGATTCACCAGCACATGGCTGCTTCCAGCAAAGCCACAGTCCTCTCCTGAAGAGGTTAAGCCCAGTGTCAGGCCCAGAGTGTCAAGGTGACTGTAGCCTGAATACTGATGGTGGCAGATCCTTAGACTAAGTTGTGCTTGTTCCTTCATATTATATATTCATTGTTTTGATATCACTAGTTAACCATGTAATAATAAAACAACAGAAATTGTCCTGTCACTACCTCTCTGCTACAAGATAAAGGCTAACAACGGACAGATCTTCTGGAACATGAATGCTGGCATTCTGTGCCCATTGCCAAGATACAATGTGACAGGGCAAGGCAGAGCAGAGATTCCTCCATCTTGTATTCTTTCTGGGGCCATTTAAGATGTAACTAAAATTTTATCTCCTTAATGGAGAATCCTGTGGAAAATTATCAAACTCTGTTGCAGGGAACTGTTTGTTTGTCCTGACCACCCAGAACCGAAATAATCACACAGCAACTGTATTAATTAAATCACCACTTGGCCCATTAGCTCTAGTTTCTTATTGGCTAACTCTTACATATTAATTTAACCAATTTCTATTAATCTGTGTATTGCCACATGGCTGTGGCTTACTGGCTAAACGGAGCTGCATGAATTCTCTCTGCCTCTGCCTTCTTTCTCCCAGCATCCAGCCTTGTTTTCCCTGTCTAGCTCTGTTCCCTATAGCCCTTCTATAGGCCCAAAGCAGTTCCTTTATTAACCAATGGTAATCACAGTATACAAAGAGAAATCCCACATCAAAACTCTATTCTGGGAACCCAAGGTCAGGATGGCTAGCTTATTTTTGCTTCTGTAGAATCTCCTGCAGGTAATCACTTACCTTAGATTCTGTTAAACTGCTTGCTTGTGCAAACCTCCTTGTGCAGCTGCAGAGTGAGATGTCAAGATGTGGTTTTTGCAAGTAAAAGCCCCTTGATCCAAATCAGTGGTTCTCAACCTCCCTAATGCCTGTGACTCTTTAATATGGTTCCTCATTTTGTGGTGACTCCAACAATAACTATTTTCCTTACTACTACATATCTGTAATTTTGCTACTGTTATGAATTATAATGTAAATATCCATGTTTCCCACTGGTTGCAGGTGACCCCTGTGAAATGATCTTTCAAGTCAAAGAGGCTGTGACCCACAGGTTGAGAACCACTGGGCTAAATGCTCAGGGCTATGCTTAGGACTGGAATTCTTCAATTTAGCCCCAGCTCGCTGGAATAAAAGCTTTCAATAGACTATAAACTATGTCTGAGTGATTGTCTCTCGTAAGTTTCCAATAACAATATTCTGATGACAAGTTAGCTACATTTCTTTCAAATCAATTTATTATATATATATATATATTGCTAATTATAATTATGTAATTTAATTTATAAATGAATAAAGTAATGTAAGAGGGGAACATAGTTGAATTGTTTATACCAGTTGAAGTTGGGTGATTTAGAAGAATGTTTTTAATTTAATTTTTTTGAGACTTTCCTAAGAGTACACTATTTTCTTATTATTCTACCTCTTTTCCTTAGCTCCACTCATGTCTCCCTCCACCACCTTCCAAATTTATGACTTCTTTAACTATTATTGTTACTTTTCTATAACATACTGAGTCCATTTAGTGTGGCTCATACATTTGGAGCTGATCACTTGAGACTGAATAATGTATCATGAGGTTTTTCCCTATAGAAAATACTCTCCCTCCCCATCCCCCACCCCACAGCCAATGATTGCCTGCAGTTCTTTATCTAGGGATGAGACCTTGTGAAGTCCCCTCCACCCCAGTGTTGGCTGGTCATCTGACCCAGTTAAGATATTCTCAGTGGTATAATAGGAGCACTTTTATCTTGGGGTTACCAACAGCTGTTTAGTTGGATTTAAGGCTCAGCCAATAGTAGGGAATTCATGCCTGGTACTGTAAACTAGCCAACTACCCATGGCTGGTGAGGTCACAGATTTTAGAGGAGAGTGTACTCTACCCATTTTCCTAAACCAGTTTTCTTTCTTTCTTTCTTTCTTTCTTTCTTTCTTCCTTTCTTTCTTTCTTTCTTTCTTTCTTTCTTTCTTTCTTCCTTCCTTCCTTCCTTCCTTCCTTCCTTCCTTCCTTCCTTTCTTCCTTCCTTTCTTCTCTCTCTCTCTCTCTCTCTTGACAGGGTTTCTCTGTGTAACAGTCCTAGCTATTCTGGAACTACCTCTTGTAGATCAGGTTGGCCTTGAACTCACAACAGTCTGCTTACCACTGCCTCTCGAGTATTGGGATTAAAGGTGTGTGCCACCACCGCCCAGCCCACTATAATTTTTAACTGTGTTCTAAACTTATCCCTGCACCCACTGGCAATTTGCCTCTCACCACTCACTAAATACTTCTATCACTCTTCCTTGCCTTGACTACAACAAAGGTATAAGTGTAAGACAAAGAAAAAGTCAAAAGAGAACAATAAGAATGTTCTCTTTATACACCAAGGCCAGCTGGCCTGGGTCTGAAAAAGCATGGGATAAAACCAGACTCGCTGAATATAGCGGACAGTGAGGACTACTGAGAACTCAAGAACAATGGCAATGGGTTTTTGATCCTACTGCACGTACTGGCTTTGTGGGAGCCTAGGCAATTTGGATGCTCACCTTACTAGACCAGGATGGAGGTGGGTGGTCCTTGGACTTCCCACAGGGCAGGGAACCCTGATTGCTCTTAGGTCTGACAAAGGAGGAGGACTTGATTGGGGGTGGGGGAGGGAAAGGGGAGGTGGTGGTGGGGAGGAGGCAGAAATCTTTAATAAATAAATAAATTAATTAATTAAAAAATAAAGAAAAAAAGAATATTCTTGTAATGTAAGCAGTATCTGTAATATCTCACCTTTTTTTCAAGAGTACAGAAATTTAGGCTAGCGATAAATATGATTAAAAAAAGTTTGAACTTTTATCAGCAGACACATACGCAAAGAATTTGCCTGTGTCTTACTTCAAATGAATGAATGCACAATGGCCTCCGTTAAAATTTTTAAAAAGCAGGAGTCATTTTTTGATTGCTTGCTTGAATCTCTAAGAAAGTTGACTTACTAAGCAAAATAATTTATTTTGATTTATTAATCTATTAGTTTATGAACTGAAATCACTCTAAATTAAAAACATGTATTGCACACAATTATTTTAGAATTTTATTATGCCAATACATATGGATTGATTTCTGACTCTGTTTGAAATGCATAAAGCTTGCGTCTTACCTTCAAGGTCCTAAAACTCACAGATTTCTTACATATGAGGACGTTCATAGGCATCCCTTGAATAGGAGTATATTACAATTTACATAGTCTTATTGACTAGCTCAGAGCTAAAACAAGTGCTTTCTTGGTCCTGGTAACAAATATAACCCATTAACAAAAACTACAACCTGAGGTTTTACTTTTTATGGTTTTTTTTTGCTTTATTTTCTATATATGCATTGTGCAAACATGAACATATATCATGGCATGTGTGTGCAGAGCAAAGATAACTTGGAGGAGTGGGTTCTCCCATTCTTCCAGTTGGGTCTGGGGGTTGAACTCAGGCTGATAAGCTTGGGACTAGGTGCCTTTAACCAAAGAGCCTTCTTACCAGGCCACTCAACTTCCTCTGAGATGATGCTAACCTCCTTGATAAATGGAAGTACACATCTCATAAGTTAAAAAAAGTCCCAAATTTTCTAAACTTACCCATATTTAAAAGGTGGTCCTGAAATTTCTATACAAAATGGAGAACCCATGAGTTCCAGCAGGTCAGACTCCAGAAATACAAAGAAGCGCTTCTTTCTGACTTACCTGTACCCAGAGAACCAACCTCAGTGCAGAACATATTATAAGTCTGAATTACTCCGTAGTTTAAAAAGAAATTACTTTCAGGTAATTTTTGGGAATGTGTGAGGACTGAAAAAGAAATGACATAAATTCCTCTGTCATTTCAGGTGCTGTTCTCAAAATCTGCACATCTGCTTTCCTGTTGGACTCGCCAGCAATTTCCGAAGCAATTTGAGCTCACTTTTTGTAAAAGCGTCTTCAAGAAAATATTCTGCCGAGTACTTTGGGACACAATCAAGATAAATGACACCTTTGCATTCCTCCCATACTAAATGCCCTCTTAAGAATGCATCTAAAAGAATGTGTCTAGGATGAACCACTCTTCCCACATCCTTACGCCTGCCTTCTCCTTGGTCTCTGTGTTATCACTTTATCTTCTGACTTCTTTCCCCACCAGGCCGACTTCTCCCTCCCTTCATGATTTGTTCTCCTTGTCACTTAGTTCTGGAGTTTGAACATCAAGGAATTAAGCTTTAGGAAGAAAAGAATCACAGCTCTGTGTCATGTCCTTCACTATTACCAGCAAACTTAAACAAACAAGAAACCAAAGACTTTCTCCACTTAAAGGTTAAATTACTTGTTTTTAAATAAGGACATATGATAAAGGTTTGGTAGATTTGAGCTTGCCCTTCAGATTACTTCCTGTTGTAATTAAAGCTCAAAATTCACAATTGTAATGGAAAAGAAAAGGAAAATTAGACATCAATAACTTTTTGATAGAGCCACCAAGGATTAGTTTTTAAACCTCCATTAAGTGATCCTGGAATAAAAATAAACTATACAGAAGATTAAAATTTGATTTGCTCAGTTATCCGGGTGTGGTGAAAAGGGTAACAAGGTTGGGACCAGAAGCTACAGTCTTCCACTGTGTGCTACCTAGAACCTCTGATAAAGGGTTTATTGTAAATGTATGCATAAAATGGGCAGGGTGTTCCTTCCAAAACAAATTGTATAGAAGAAGAGGAACAGAATCAGGGGATTCTGTTCAAAATGACTTAGAATCTAAAGTTTGTTTTTTCCAAATAGTCTATCTTGCCACTCAGACAATCCCTGTGTATGTGTAGTGATTTGACTCCCCTCAGTCCCTCATACTTGTTATCTCTGTTTTGCTTAGTCTTCAAGTTCTCAACTGCTTATTTCTCCAACTCAGACATTTTCCTAGAAACCAGAGACCCTGGAGCTTTTGATGACACAAAAATACAGCTCATCTCCAAAGAGATGAGATAGGTCATTCAAAGGCAAACATGAGTGACCTTAGAGGAAGGACATAGATTTAGGTTACCCCAAATACCCATGTTCCGAAGAGGTTACAGTTTGATGAGGTTTATATAGTAGCAAAAAGAAAGTCACACATCTGCACACTCTTTAAACACATTAGGGGATACATTAAGTGGGTCAGTTAAAGCAAAGCAGGTACCCCTCACGGATAGGCCACAATGCTATCTGGTGGCATCTTTAGCATTTGGGTTGGTGGAGACTAGGACTCTGTTAAACTGATGCCTTCAAAAAGTTTATCTGTTAGTCACAGGACCTTAAGTCCGACATAGATGTGGGCAAGGGATGGTACTTAGACCTCTAAGGAAGCCCTGATAAATGTAATTAGCCTTTGGACCTGAAATATCCCAATCACTGGGTGCTGAGCGGAGGGTGCAGCTTCTTCCGGGAACTTTAATTCATGGAGTTATTTTATGATTTGCAGCATTTGTAGACTGTTGCCAATAGGACAAATGCCCTCTTAAGGAGCAACTATTGTTGTGTGATATTTTAACTGTGTTCTGACAAATAAAGTTTGCTTGGAGTCAGAAAGCGGAGCCAGCCACTAGCTGACCAAAATTAATCATAGACATTTGGAGGATTGTAGACAGATAGGAGACAGGAGGTAAGGCGGGGCAGAGAGGGGATCTGGGTCTTTTTGAAGAAACTGAAGAGTTAGGTGGCTGCTTCCCTTCCCTGCTTCTTTGATCTTTCAGGTTCTTACACCACTATCTAACTCCCAATTTTTTATTGCCAAAGAATAATTAGATAAGGCTTCAAACTGTCATTGCTGCCTTCTTATCTGCTATTCCCTGAGCTGGAATGGCCTTACTAGAAGGAACTTGAAGAGCATCTTCTGTTGACAAAGCTATGCTAAATTACTTCACATTTGAACTTGGAAGTACTCACTCCCTTGTGTCTCACAGGGAGGGTCATGACTTCAGGCACTGCTACCTCCCTTCAGTACTGCTTTCAGGTTCAACCTCCACTGCTAACTGGATCACTTTCCTTCTATTTTATACTTAATTCTCAAAGAAAGAGACAAGGTTTTTTAAATTGTTTTTCTTTTTCAGTTTAGTCTAAACAATCAGACTAAGGGACTAATGTTCTTTAGTCACGATCATGCCACAGAGGCTCTGGCTGTTCCTACTCAGGGGATGGATATACCATCTGTAAGTCAACACTCAACTTGTAATGTGGCCAAAGACTTGGTGCTGATGGGAAGGGATCACTTGGTGATTGTCTGTGGTATGCTATTCTTGAGTACCTCTCTATCACTATCAGAGATGTGGCTGAGTATCTAGATTTCTTCTCCAGAAAATTTGGTTTCCTTACATATACATTTCATCTCTATGGGAATTTCCCTGTACTCCTCAAGACCCTTCTAATGTCGCGGTCCCCCTCAGCCAGCAAGGAAGACGCAGAACCCCGGAGCTCTTCCTACTGCAGTTTTTATTCAGGACCTTTTTATAGTTATCTCTCTCCTCTTTCTCTCTCTCTCCCTCTCTCTCTCTCCCTCTCTCCTTTCCTCTCTCTCTTTTCTCTCACTCACTCACTCACTCACGCACTCTCACTCTCTCCCCCTCTCTCTTCCTCTCTCCTTCTCTCTCTTTTCCTCTCCCCTCCTCTCTCTTCCTCTCTCTCTTTTCCTCTCTCCCAGGGCAAACCTCTCCCAGCCCTTAAGTAGGCATGGGCTACCAATCCCGGATTGCCAGGTGGGCACTGCCCATAGGTCCACGCATATGCAAGCAGCTGACAATCATTGCGTGATAAGTCAGACCTAGTTGATATTAGGAGTTGATTATCACAGAGAGCACTCGCTTTCGGGATCGCGGAGGGTGGGAGGGTGGCTCCACGCAGCTCTCTACACATAGCCATCAGGTGTGACTCCACACGGCTCTCTACATTTTAACTCTTCACTTATTTTGAAACTCTCAAGCACTTAGTGATTATGGATTCTTGGTTTTGTTCCTGATTTATTTCTTAATGTGTAAAGCATTATTCCAGATGTTGGGGAAACAGCTATGAGAACCACAGAACAAATGTATAATAAAATTCTGGCAGGAATAAAACTTTGTCCCAGATGGTTCAAAGGAAATGATTTTAATCAAACTAGACTACTTAGATATGCCAGGAAATGTTTAAGAAATAAAGAAAGGGGCTTATATCACTTCAGGTTCAGGAACAGGAAGTGGTTATTACCACGTCAAATGCTAAAGGGAAAGGACATGACAGATGCAGATGAAGAAGGGCCTTTTAGGAGCCATAAGGGATGCCAGTGCCAGTAATTGAAGTAGTATTCCAGTCTCTCTCTCCTCTTCAGCTCCAGTCCCTAATAGAGCTTCCCATTGGTTCATCCCAACTAGGAAGGTAAGGCAGAAAAGCCAAAGGATGTAATCTTAAACCACTGGGATCCTGCTGTATAATGATGTCATGAAGGAACTGACAGAATGGGGCTAAGCAGGGAATAACCATCACATGGATCTTACCACAAAGTGAAGAAAGACAATTAAAAATAACAATAGAATGTACCATAACAGGGTTTGGGTGGAAATATACAGGATAAAGGAAAGGGACTGCAGGAAGACAGGATGGAAAATATGTTCAATAAGTGAAGTTCAATAATATGTAAAAGCTGCATGTGATAGCAAATCTGTGCCAATTTCTTAATAAAAAACTCTTGTCTGAGATATTTTTATTAAAATTTTCTCATATAGTCTATTTTGATCATGTTTTCTCCCTACCAACTCTTCTCGAATCTTACCAACCTCCTTAGACACCCAACTTTATGTTTTATCTGTCTCTTCCTTGAATTTTTTTTAAAAAGAATACAAAAGAGAAATGAGAAATAAACAACCATAACAACAAAACCCCAGAAAAATGAAAATCAAAGCAAACAGAGAAGAGACCAGTCAGACAAAAACTGCCAAACCAAAGCAAAATGGAACAAAAAGTTCACAAAATACCACTGAGTTCATTTGTGTTCATCAATTACAGTTGGGCTTGGGGCCTTCCCTGGAGTGTAGTTGAAATTTGCAGTGAAACTTCATTAGAGAAGACAGATTTTCTCTTTGTCAGTGAGAACCAATTACAGATACCTCTGGGTTAGGGATGTCACCCTGTGTCAACTTTCCATTCTCAGTGCTGTAACCCCATCTGCCTTGAACCTATACTGGTCTTGAACAGGCTGCCACGGCCTCTGTGATTCTATGTCTACACAATTCTTGTTACATCTGGAAGGCACTGGTTCCTTAGAGCCAACAATCACCTCTGGCACTTAACATCTGTCTGTCTCCTCTTCTACATATGTCCTTGAGCCTTGAGGGGAGGGTTGGATGAAAGTATCTCATGTAGGACTGAGTGCTCTAAAGTTTTGCACTCTGCACATTGTCCAGTCGTCTCTCTGTTAGTTCTCATCTACTACAAGAAGCTTCTCCAATTAGGGCTGAATGAGGTGTAACATGAGGGCCGGCTTGTTGGGGTTTCTGTCCTGCCAAGTTCTCCACAGCCAGCAAGCCTCAAAACAAATCACACAGAGTCTACATTAGGTTAAAAACTGGGCCATTAGCTCAGTCTTCTTATTAGTTCTTGTAGCTTATATTAACCCATTGTTCTTATCTATGATAGCCACATGGCTCGGTACCTTTCACAGAGGGGCAGGTAACATGTTGCTGCTTCGGTGATCTGGGCTGAACTGGGAGGAATGGGCTTCCTCCTTCCCAGAATTCTCCTGTTCTCATCGCCCCACTTCTACTTCCTATCTGGTTGATTCACCTATACTTCCTGCCTGGCCAACAGCTTTTATTTAAAACATGATTGACAGAATACAAACAATTCTCCTGCACCAAATGAGGCACAGCTTTATTAGCATGTAGTAAAAGGAAATAAGCAGTGTCAGGTATGGGTTCTATCTAATGAATATGGCCATTAAATCCAATCAAAAAGTGGTCAACTACTCCTATAACATTTGTGCAACAACTGTACCAGAATATCTTGTGAGCTGGTCATTGTTGTAGGTCACAGGGCTTGTAGCTGGGTGATATCGATGATTACTTTTCCTGCCAGCATGCAGAGTACCTTCCAGTACCATGAATGCTAGCCACTAGAGGTAAGTTCTAGTGGGGCATCAGCTTAACCTCTTTTCATGTTCAATGACATAAGTAAGAGTTGTCTTCTGCAATAGGGCCTTACCGTCAGGTTGTAGAGAGTAACCAATAGCCTTTGTCTCAGATTCTTTTAGAACTTTGTGCATTTAATATGAAAAAGGAGTATATATGACAAATCAAGTTGTGAACATGAAAACACCCACTTACCACCAACAACCAAAGCCACAAACATTCTCAGTGTCATTGATCAGCTTGTCATCCTTCCTCACTCTGCACCAGTAGAACCCATAGGCCCGAGTGTCCCATTCTAACCTCAGTTGTCCTATTTTTTCTGTATATTTCCACATTGCTTATTTTATAATACTAAGAACACAACCTGTCTCCTTTTATTTTACCTTTTTATTTTTCTCTCATTTTATCCCCTTAACAATAAATGCCATTCTCATATGTCTTTAGCCTGAGTTATTCAAAAGAGAAATTTAACTGTATCTAAATGTACAGCATTTAAAAGCCTCTTTTTGATTTCTTAATTAATTACATTGTGTTCTGAAACATTGTATGCTGATTCCATAAAATTTGTTGAGGCTTATTTGTTCTACAACCAACACAACCATGGTTTATAATTTTTATATATTATTGATTAATAAATATTCCTTATGGGTTTGAAAAGTAGTTTATTCACTGACAGAAAAATATGTTGTTTAGTAGATTTTTGTTCATAATTGTTACTCTAATATTCCATATTCTTGCTGATTCAGTTGTTGATAACTATTATTAAAATAGCATGAGAGCATGATGACGCTGGGTATTTTTGTTTATCTCTGAAATTTTGCTCATATTTTAATTTTCATATTTTCATCTTTGCTATTGCACTCTGAAGGGATCTATTGTCCTAGTGGATTTGAGATTGTATTGATATACAACCCTCATGTTGAAGGTTCCCTGTCTATGATCTCTGGTATTATATAGCTAGAACTGTGTGAAATTGGTATTTTTGTGGGTCAAAATTCCCTATGTTCATTTAGATTAATATGATAGCTTAATCTATTTTGTTTATTTTTTCCATTGTTTTCTCAGTGGTTCCATATTATCTTATAAACAGTGCACAGTTTGTTCTTTTCAAAGCTTATATTCGGATGATCCATGCTGCTCTACAGTGTTTCCCAGCATATTTCTATCTATTTCTTCTCCCTTACCTTTACTTTCTCTTTGTCCCAAGTATTTTTGTTAAAAAATACTTTAGATAAAATAAATTTCACAGACCTTATTAGAACAGGAAATGACTCATGGATCAGGCAGAACTCAGAGTGAGGAGAGATTCAAAGAGAAACATCATGGAAGCGTAGGCTTGCAGAGATGGACACAGAGAGATACCAAAAATAAGCCCCTGGTTACAAATTTGGAGGCTATTGCTACCTTCCGTTTGCTTATGGAGGGACATCAAACCTGATAATGGAAGGACTTCTGATGTATTTCTCCTCATTTCCTGTCAGTTTGCTGCTCCTGTGCAGTTTAGTCATTTGTCACCGCATTGCTAGACCATGGATAAGGGTATAAATTCACCATTATAGAATTCTGATTAGATAAATATTGGCCCATATTATTCAATTTCCATGCTCATTTGGCCTCTTTTTCCCCATTTAGTTGCTTGTTAACCGATATAACACTTTTATTAAGCTTTAAATTCATTAATTATGGTATTCAGTTTTAGAATTTCTAGAAGCTAGTACTTTCTTAATCCTGTGGTTTAAGAGCCTTATAATGAAAGCAAAGACTGTTTGTTTGTTTGTTGGCTTTTCAGACATGAATAATAACACAGAAACTATATTAATTACAACACTGGTTGGAAAATAGCTTAGGCATATTTTTAGCTAACTTTTACATCTTAAATTAACCCATAATTCTTGTCTGTGTTAGCCACATGGCTTAGTACCTCTTATCAGTGAGGAATTTTCATCTTGCTTCCTATGCATCTGGGTAACAGCTGCAGACTGAGACTTTCATCTTCCCAGAATTCTAGTCTCGTTGCCCTGCCTCTACTTCCTGCTTGGCTACTGGCCAATCAGTGTTTTATTAAGCCAATACAAGTGCCAAATCATTACAGGGTACAGACCATTGTCCCACAGTATTGTAACACAAAAATTAAAGTACATTTCACAACTTAATGTTAATTTTACCCAATGTCACTGCCCTGCTATGAAGCCCAATAGACTAAATATTTCTTCGGATTTCTAGCTTCATTCATTTACCCCTTCCCCCAAGACTATCTTAGAAATAGTCCACATTGGTTTATCTTGAATCATAACCACAGACAACATCAACGTGCTCTGTAAAAGACATGAATACTTGTCCTAACAGCTTTAAGAGTAGCCACAAGACGGTGGTATTAAAAAATAACTTGATGTTAATTTTAAAAGAAACAAATTGGCTTGCATGCCATAAGATCTGCCAAATAGCCATATCTCAAAATTTAATTCCTAACAAAGATGGCAATCCTCATCAGCCTGCTTAGCAAGTGATGATAGAAAAACTGTTCATAAATGAGAAAATCTATACCATTATTACATGCCAAAATGGAATGCAGAAATATTAAAGAAATAAATCAAGAAAGCCCATAAAGACATAACATATTATGCCTTAGGGCTAGGGAAAAACTTTCAAATGATTTTCACAAAGCATCGGTTACTAGATTCAGTCACAGCAAAATTAGAAAATTTTTTAGGGTAAAATTAGCAGAAATATGTTAGAAATATTTTACATGTCTAAAACTACAAGGAAACTATCACCCAGACTATACATAAACTTTATTCACATGTAAAAGAAATTGCAGCTTTATATATAGGAAAAGATATTTGGGTCAATTTGCAGCTAAATAAATCCCTAAACTTTATAAAAATATGTAAACAGATGACTAAATCATTAGTAATCAGAGGAATACCATTTTGAAGAAAAAAAAAAGAAAATACCCTCTTAGAACTAACAGATCCTAAATAGAATGTTCAGTGAAAAAAAAACTCAGAAAACAAAATACCGTATATGCACAGTTTAGCATCTTACCCTGGTGCTTTTACAACAGAATAAGGCACTCAGTATGTGTGGGGGAACTGGGTGTAACACAGAAAAACACATAATACACAAATCACAAATAAGATTCCCCATGTTGTCCTGGATTCCTGCCTCCCTCACAGGAGTCTTATCTATGGGAAATCTGGTGTGGAAGCCTACAATTGTACAAGCTCATTGTTTCCCTGAGTTCCTAAGGTCCTCAAAATTCTATTTTGCTGTGCTAGTCGGGAGTCTCTAGAGCAATGGTTCTCAACCTGTGGGTCAGGAGGTCTTTGGGGATCAAATGACCCTTTCATGAGGGTCACATATCAGATAGCCTGAATATCAGATATTTACATTACAACTCATAACACTAGCAAAGTTACAATTATAAAGTAGCATTGAAAATAATATTATGGTTGGGGCTTACCACAACACAAGAAACTGTATTAAAGGGTCACAGCATTAAGGAAAGTTGAGAATTATTACTCTAGAGGAAGACAAACAGTATGCATTGCTGATTTACTAGATTGACTTACAACATAGAAGGGTAGGTAATCCAAAAATGGTGCTCTGCTTGCTACAAAGTCACAATGTCTGGTAGCTCCTCAGTCTATGAAGCTAGAAGTTTCCATACAAAGGAGCCAATGATAGAGTCCTCTCCGGGGCTGAAGTCCTGTAAACTCCCAAGTCTGAATCATTCTAAAAGGAGGAAGAAGCTAAGAACTATTGTCAGGAGTGACGGAGGCAGCAATAGACATGCTCCCTTGGGAAGACTGAAACTTGCTTGAATTGGTTGACTTAAAAAAATTAGCACACAGGTATAAGGTATAATAATGGCATCGTCAAAGTCTTCCAGTAGACTCTCTTTCCCTCTCATATCTCCTACCCCTGCTACTCCTGATCCCCTGGAACTCCTCCCCCAGTTTTCTTTCTTCCTATCCTCAAGTCCTTTGTTTACCTCCCTTTTCTCTTTCTTTGTTGTAAGACAAGTGGTGGGCTGTGTACTGCCACCTGGCTAGCTTAATCCCCAAAATAACCACACAGAAATTGTATTAATTAAACAATGTCTGGCCTATTAGTTTTAGCCTCTTATTGGCTAACTGTCACATTTCGACTTAACCTATTTTTAATAATCTGAATTGCCACTTGACTGTGGCTTACCAGGATGAGTCTAAACAGTGTCTGTATTGGACAGGAGAAGCATGGCATCTGTCACACTTTTCTTTTTTTTTTTTTTTTAGTATTTTGTTTTGTCTACTCTGCCCACTTAAAGGCTGTCCTATCAAAAGATAAAGGCAGTCTCTTTATGTAATCAATGAAAACAACATATAAACAGAAGAACATCCTATACCATTTCCCCTTTTTCTGTTTACAAAAAAAACAAAAACAAAACAAAACAAACATCTCATGCAGGAGAAGCATGGCGTCTGCCACACTGCCTTCTTCCTCCCAGCACATAGGGGCTGCCCTATCAAAAGGCCAAAGCAGTTTCTTTACTTAATCAATGAAATCAACACAAATACAGAAGGACCTCCTACACCATTTCTTCCTCACTTATTTTTACCTTCTCTTTTCCCTTTTAGGTTCTGTAATGGGCTGAATGAAAATGGCCCCTATGAGTTCATAGACAGTGGCACTGTTTGGAAGTGTGATGGAATTTGTGTGATCCTGTTGGAGGCAGTGTAACAGGCTTTGAGGTCTCAGATGCACAAGCCAGGCTCAGTATAGCTCTTTCTATCTGCTGCCTGCTGATACAGATGTAGAACTCTTGGCTTCTTCTTCAACACCCTGTCTGCCTGCACCCCACCACGTTACAAGCCATGATGATAATGAACTAAACTTCTGAACCTGTAAACCAGCCCCAATTAAATGTTTTCCTAAAAACCAATAATGATATCTGATACCCTCTCTGGCATGTAAGCATACATATAGACAAGGTATTCAAAATCTTCTTTTCCCCTGAAGACATCCTTCAGAGACAACTGGGAGTTATTTCTGCAATTTAAGATCATCATCACTTAGTTCTGCAGTTAATATTACATTTTTGTAGAAAGGAGAAGCATATGTGGCTTTAAAATATTACAAAGCACCCATTATGAAGGGGAAAGAAAATGTGAAGACAGGTGAGAGACACTTAAAACTGTATCCTCAGTAAAGGCAAGGAAGCAGGAGAAGCAGAATCACATCTACAACTAAGCCATCGGGGATGGCATTCAGGGAGGGGTGTCCTTACCTAGAGCAGAGGGGCCCATGAGCAGTTACTTCACATGAGACAGTTTACTTCCCAACTCTTCATTTGAAGTTTCCTCAGACAATGCCATAATAAAGCAAGCCACTAACTGGCTAGAGAGAATACCATCAAAGGGACAAACTAAAAATGTTCCCCAAAAGAGCAGAAATGAAAGCACAAAATTTAAAAAAAGAATTACATTGAAACTAAAGGAGGGAAGGACCGAGAAGAGGAAGAAGAGAGAAAGAAAAAGAAGAAAGATCTAAAAACAATTGCAATGAATAATAAATCAGTCTTGTTAATGGCATGCCCAAAGTGTTCCATTTTTATGTGAAAGCAAATAACTGTGAAGTATCACCAACATAAACACTGATTAAAAGAGATTAAATGTCTTGAGATGAAATGTCATAACATTACACAGTGTCAGTTTGCAGTGTTCTCAAAATGTTAATGACCTCCGTTTCAGCCGCTACTATCACGGGGGATCTCTGGGGAAGGAAGCCTCAGCTGCAGGCTCCCAGGAGGAGCTCAGAGTTCTGTCCCATCCTCTCCCTGCTAACAGATAAAATATCATTGAAAATGAGTCAGTGACATTTGCCCATGATTCACAAGGGAGTACTTAAAAAAAAGGAGGAGAAGAAGTTTTATTTTACCTGAAAGTAGTTGAGTTTATCTTACCATTTCAATAATGTTTCAGACCTGATTCAGTCAGTCTGAAATGCTCTTTGGAATAATAGTCCTTTATCTTTAACAGTGACATTTTCTCCAGCAACAGTAACATCTGCAGAAGATTTAGGAAGTGACAGTTCATCATTTCACAGACTAATTCTGGAATGAAAGTGTGAGGCAGGGTGAATTCATAACTACTTTGCCAGGACACTTGCCAGGCATTTTCAAGAAGTGTAAGAGTATCTTCTGAGAGACAGCCCCTTTTCTCATTTACTTCAATAAAAATCATTAGGACTTCCGAAAACTACAATTATTTTTGCTTCCAAGCCAAAAGAGAAAGAAGAAAGAAAGAAAAAGAAAAATAGGCCAACACTCCTTGGCCACTTCTTTTAATTATACCACTGGCCTAGTTACTCTTGTCCAGCTACTACATGTTTCTCATTATCTTCCAACCCTTGTGTGTATGAACCTTCATGTGCATATCTGAGGCCTAGAGTGTACATGCATTTAAGGTTGATATTTACTCCAAAGTCTTTTAAGAAGTCTCTGATAGCCGGGCGGTGGTGGCGCACGCCTTTAATCCCAGCACTCAGGAGGCAGAGGCAGGCAGATCTCTGGGAGTTCGAGGCCAGCCTGGTTTACAAGAGCTAGTTCCGGGACAGGCACCAAAGCTACAGAAAAACCCTGTCTCAAAAAACTTAAAAAAAAAAAAAAAGGAAAATAACAAATTCAGTCATACCAACTACATCCTAAACGCTTGATGGGAAAGTGGTATGGCAGTCAATGGCAACCATATTGGATGACACAGAAGGATATTTATCACGGCAGAATATTTAGCTGGACAACTCTGTTCCATGTAGAAGAAGCAGGATGACCACAATGGGAAACAACTGATGCTTTCCAGATACCTAGAAGCCAGTAAACTTCCCATGTTGACTGGAGTCTAGCGTACTAACGAAACAGTCTAAAGAATTTACATAGAATTCCAGTGAGTGTTGAATGAATTCATTTGAAACCCGGGCTTTGTTCAATGAATGGGACTGATACAGAAGAAATAAGCTTTGATAATGAATGAAACAAATACAACTGTACAACGTGTTCATCTACAGGACTTAACTACACTCTAGATAAAGAAACTCAAAATCAGTGAGATGAGGCTCATTAGTCAGTTTGTGGATATCTAAGGGTGACTGTAATGTACAAAGGTTTTTAGAGAGGTATTTTCAATATACTAACCATCCCTCCCTGACTTGTGTTAATGATAATGATTTTCTTTTGTTTTCTCTATCAATCCTGGTAGAGTTGTCCTTCATAATAAGCTGATCCACTCTCTGGTGACAAAAGGTAGCCTTGTAACCAACACTTGAAAATCCAAGTCACAGTAGCACAGTCACACATAGTATAGTTTAGATCATACCAGGTTGAAACGGTACTCAGATCAGACAAATGGAAACATGCTCTGCAACTTCACATATATGTTCCTGATTTCACATGCATGTTCCTAGCTAAAAAGACTATTTTCTGAAGGAGATCAAGGAAGTGATAAGGCATTAATCGTGACTCTTCTATTTATGTGTGCCTTCCTGTGTCATATGACCAAAATCACTCTGTGGGACAGTGAAAAGTCATTCATAACACTTTACAAAATTTATGGACCCAGCATAGATGGCTTTAAAATTGTGTCAATGAAGAGAAAGAAAAAAGATTAAGTGACTTGGTGTATTCATGGCAGAGTCCTATAAGTCATTTTCTCCATTGTATTCCCAGATACATGGCACAGGAAATTACCCCCTTATCCTTGTTGTCCTCCCTCTCTTCCGCTCTTCCTTCCTACCTCCCTTTCCCCCTCTTCTTTTCTGTTTCCTTCTCTTCACTTTTAAGTTTGCAAAAAAATGAGTAGTGATCTTCCTTCCTTCCTTCATTCTTTCCTTCCTTCCTTTTCTTTTCTTTCTTTCTGTCTTTCATCTATCTATCTATCTATCTATCTATCTATCTATCTATCTATCTATCTATCTATCTATCAATCTATCTCTCTATCCATCCATCTATCTATTTTGCCATCTATCTGTTTATGTGTTCTTGCATATACATGGCCCAATTTATAAATAAATGAGGGATACAGATCTGAATCAAGAGAACTACCTTTAAAAGTGTTTAACATTATTAGCAATCAAGGGAAAACCAATGAAAACTACTTTGAGATTTCATCATTCCTTAGCCAGAATAACTTAGATTAAAAACACAAGTGACAACAAAGCCTGGTGAGGATGTGGGAAAGAGAAACACATGTTCAGTATAGTTACAAAAAAATCAGTATGGAGAATTCTCAAAAAGTCAAAAATAGGTTTACCATTTGTTTCAACCTTATCGATTTTTGGCATATCCCCAAAAGATTCACTATCTTACTACAGACAACAACTCAGCTGTGCTCATTGCTGCTCTATTCACAATAGCCAGGACATGGAAACAGCCTAGATACCCATTTCATGGTGAATGGATAAGGAAAATGTGGCACCTTTTAGCTATAACAAAAAAATGAAATTATGAAATTTTCAGGTCAATTAATAGAAATGGAAAATATATACTGAGTAAAGTAGCTGAAACCCAGGAAGACAAATGTTATACAGTCTCTCTTATTTGTGGACTCCATCTCAGAATCTTTAGGTTTGAATATGTAAATAGAAATAGTCACAGGATCCAAAGTCATAAATTGTACCAAGGCAGGCAAAGGGGAGGAGGAGCTATAGAGAGAAAGCTAGGATGATGACGGGTCATTGAAGACAGGAAGGGGAAAAGTGGAGGTCTTCACTAGGTAGGCAAGAAAGAGAAAAAGGAGAGAAGTAAAGAAGAAATAAAAGCAAAGGACACAGCATTTTAAACACACGGCCTTCTTTCTTAACATACAAGTCAGCAACTTTAAACTAATAATCTTTTATCAGGCTCTCTTTAAAAGGGTTGCCACAACAGAAAAGCTATCTCTGAGTACCAATGCTATGGCAAGGTTTACTTGCAAAAGTAGAGCAAAAACTGAGGCATTGGCTCAAGAAAAGAGAACTGAAGAGCAAGAGTGAAATGTTGGCATATATGAAGATACCTGAAGGTAGATGGAAGAGGGAATTGACCCCAAAAACAAGCCAAGGAAGGGAAAGGATAAAGAGTTCTATGCCTTTCTGTTTCCTGAGTGTCTTAATTTATGTTGTGTTCATGATTCATCCCTTAGGCCTTATTCCGCACAGGAACGGGTCTGTCTTTGATGTAAGCTAAGGACAACTTAAATCACTGTATTTAAAGGTAAACACAGTATGTAAAGAGGTCACATATCCATGTAAGTTATTCTTCTTGGTGTGTTAAACTTCAGATTTGGTTATTAACATGAACCCAGGACCACCTCTAATTCATGGCCATTGCCCCACATGATGGTTCTCATGAACTAGGTAGGTGATCTTAGCCTGCTGCACCAATCAATGGCCAGGTGAAAGACCCTAAAGATCAACCTTGAAAGATCCAGCTTAACAAATTTTAACCAAATTTTTATTGTTTATGTATACATGAGTCTACTTCACTTTCTGTCTGTACAACTCTCCTTTGGGATGTTTCTAAAGGGTTAATTAGGGTTAGAAATCATAGTCAGGTTATGATCTCTTTCATTCATGAAAGCACAATCAAGAACCTATTACTGTGGGATAATCTTCTTGTATACTGTGAAGATGTGTGTTTGCCAAGGCACCTTCTGATTGGCTTAATAAAGAGCTGAACAGCCAATAGCTAGTCAGGAGAAGATAGGTGGGACTTCTGGATAGAGATAGGAACTCTGGGAAGGAACAGAGAGATGGAGATCCATCAGCCAGACATGGAGGAAGTTGGTCATACCATACTGAGGAGAGGTAATGAGGCATGAGGCAGAATATAGTTGTAATGATCATTTTTGGTTTGCTGGAAAAAGTGAAAATGTATTAAGTATACTCACAGAAGGGATAAGATAGACTTTTGCTCAAGAAAGTCAATGTCTGGCACCATAAGTGTATTTTCTACTCAGCAATTCAGCCACTAATATACTGTCACTTTTACTTGAAGAGCCAACCTTCACAGTATAGCACCTCAGGCATTTTATGTAACTTACCCCAGGTGACTTTTAGATGCCAGTGTCTATAGGGCATGCTCAGTGTTTTATAGAGCTCTTACAACATGTTTCTGCTTATAGCATTTTTATAACATAAGACTCTGAAAACACTTTCTGGGTGTAGGTTGCTCAAGGTTTTCTCTGTGAGGCTTCACCAAGTTCTACAGTAAATAACAATATTTAAACTTTTAAAAGCATGCATGCTGTATAAATGCAGAAAGGAAAACCGAAGAGTAAGATATTAAAACCAAACTAAGGATGAAGAGTGCGGAGGGTTTTGTCTCATTGGCCTTTTGGTTTTATGTGAATATGCTTTCGAGTTGCTACACAAATACATCTGCAGAGAGAAATTCACTAGAAGAATTCACTTGCCTCCAACAGTCACTGTGTAAATCATAAAATGATGCTGGTTTTTATTTAGCATTATGGAATCCAAATCTCTTCCCCCTCCAAATCATATCTTCCTAACCAGGCTAACTCACTTAAAACCAGAGATCTGGATAGCCTAGTGGAGAAAAGCTTCTTTAGCATGTAGTCAATGAAGCCAACCCTTAGAAATACATACATAGGGTTTAGTGAATATATGTGGATCCACAACCTTCTTTTTAAAGTAGAGCAATATCTAATATGAAAATTGGATAAAACGTACATAGGTAGCAATTTAAGTTCTTCCTTTGACCCTACTATAACCCAAAGGTTTCAATGGACAAGACTGGAAATTGCTAAGCAGATTGCCTCTTTTATTGGCTGCCAAATATCCTACTCTACAGTAGCCTGCTAAATGTCTGGAGAACACATTAATTCATTAGCATTACAAGTTTTTGTGTCTTACAGAAAATGCAACATTCCTGGAAGGAGAAATATTTTAAGCAACTATGGAATTATTCTGTCAATTCAACTTATGATTAAGTAGTTAGACTGACAGCCAAGCCTTTTAAGATAGGGCACAGGTGGTAGAGGATAAATGAATTGAGATGGATATAATCAAGAAAATACTGCCTTACTTCCTGAAGTTTACAAGACCTGCCTAACAAGGTATCAGCAGTAAAGATCATTTTTAAATGACCATTATTAGATCACATTCTCCGAAAGAGATTTTCTCTGAAGTCTTTATGTCCTGATTTATTTTAAATATTCATTCTTTTATTCCTTAATATATTAATCTTTTATATATCCCATGTAACGGGTTTTTTGATTAAGGTACTATTTCATACTCTTATTCTAGGTGAGGAAACTGAGGCCCAGAAGTGATAAAATCAGAAGAAAAGAGACAGAGCCAAAATTCAAATCTCTCCACTGTTGCTCTACCACTGGGATAGCATTACACAGTTTTCTGTATTTCTGAAGAGTAGATAGTTGCTTCCCTGAGTCTTTCTAAAGCAGTGATTTTCAACCTTCCCAATACCAAGGCTCTTTAATACAGTTTCTTATGTTGTGGTGACCCCCAACCATACACAGAAGTCTTGACTTTATAACTGGTTCTGTGCCTTCAGTAGAGATGACCAACCTCAGTCATTGCCCCATCTACACTGACTGATTCTCCGATGTGTGATCCAGAGCGCTGCACCTTGGGCATCCTAAAATGAGGGCTCTCTTTGGAAATAACTACACAGCCACATGGAGGTAATCCAGAAGACATTGTGTGTAATTATTTCTTTAGATAAAGGAAACTATAAAGACCAGAGAGATGAGCTGATTTACCTACGATCACAAATCCTTAATGAAGACAGCAGATTTGAATCTCAGCACAATGTCACTGCAGTAAGTTAATTAGTGGGTTTGTTTCTGGTTGTGAATCAGAGCATCTAGGGACTAAACATCAAGGGTGATTATGAGCTTTCACATCTGGCCATTCTGGGATAACTGGGCACAAATTTATACATAAGCAAAACTGATCATGATATGAAAATACATATAAAATAGACAACAAACAGCATATTACACGAAGGAACCCCTCTCCCACTTGTCCCAGTTAACAATTTTAAGGTCTAAATAATCTGCTAAGTTTTGTAGAAAAAACAATAGAGTTAAGGGAGATCAGAGATGGTGATTTATTAAAAGGCTAGAAACTACAAAGAGAGCTCCTGATACACAGACCAGATCCATCAAGCCTTTGGCTGAATACTCACGGCACATGCATAAAAGGTTACTAGAAACCATCCAAGAATGCAGAAGAGAAGCACTAAGTGCACCTCACAAAGTACTGGCAACACCAAGTCCAAACTGCTACAGGGGTGATAACACAAGAACATCAGGGCACCCTTTACATGGAGGTTGGTTCACTGATAAGGACAAACTAACCAAGTAAGGGCTGCTCAGGACCTACTTTAACCGGTAGTAAAGGAACACTCAAGGTAATCCAATTCCAGGAAGAACTAAGTATCTCACCACAGTACCATGCATGAGAATATCCAGTATCCAACTATGTGATAGTCACAGCTTCAGGCATTGGATAAAACAGCCAGTGGTACAGAGAAACAGAAATCACATCCATGACTGTTCTACTTCTCTGTATCTATAAGGTGCCAAGAAATAAAATAGATAAGATCATTACAGTGGCTATGAAAATTGCAGACACTTTGTTCAATGGCAGCAGAAACTGTACACACTAGGTAAGACATGGAAACTACTTTTAAACCCTAAAAATTATTGGAGATGTAGTTAAATGGTAGTGCTAAGTAAGGCACTTGCTTAGCATCCAAATACCATGAAACAAAGAGAAATGGAGGTAACGAATAACATCAGAAAAACATATTTGAAAATAATGGTCAAGATTTTCTAAAGTCATTGAAAAATTGAACGCATGAGGTTCAAAATGGTCAATTAATGACAAGAAACACCACAAAAGAAAAAACAGGAAAATTTACAGGAATGTGTCCTATATATCTAATTTTAAAATACACTGAAAATATTAGTAGTAATCAGAGGATATATATATATATATATATATATATATATTATATTCAGAGAAAGAGAAGATACTGGCAACTTCACTTCAGCGACTATGAAACAAAATTCACAAATGACCTACTTACTGAAATGAAAAACAACGACAACTTAAAATTTTTTTACTTGGAAAACTGTTTCAATAGTAATAATGAAATGGGGACTTTTTAAAAAAAAGCTTAGAGACTTCATCCTAAGTAAAACAACATTATAAGAAATATCAAATAAAGTTCTTCAAGCAAAAGAAAATAATGCCATATGGGAATTTATCAATAGAAATAATTTCCAGAAGTGGTAAACAAATAAGATTAGAAAAATATTTCTCATTTTATTAATGTTTTATGAGGATAACTGAAGTTTTAAAGCAAAACTAATTATTTTATGGTCTTATTATCTATGTTTAGGCAATATATGTAACAGTAGCAAGAAGAACTATAGAAATCAAATGGAAATTAACTTTATCAACTTGACTCAGTCTAGAATCACCTGGGGACAGAACCCCAATGAAGGATTGTGGACACTGGGCTGGCATTTGAGCATGGCTGTGGAGGATTGTCATGAACATAGTGTGGGAGGACATAGTCTATTGTGGGTGGCACCATTCCCTAGACAAAGGGTCCATGCCATTTATAAATGGAGAAATCAAGTTGATCACAAGCAAACAAAGAAACAACATATGCACATTTGTTTCTGGCTGTTCTTAACCGTGGGTATGATGGGACCAGCCCAGATTCCTGCCTTGACTTCCTGCTTGAATGAACTATCACCTGAATTTGCAGGCAGAATAAATCCTTTCTTTCATAAGATGCTTTTATCAGAGTGTTCTATTGCAGCAACAGAAATGAAAAAAGGACGGTGTTTTCACTTACATTTCTTTATAGCCTATAAAGTGCTATATTACTTCTTTAAAGTAGATGATAATAGCTTATATTCTAAACTATTTATTAAAAACACCAGCAACTATTTAAAACTACATAGCTGATAAGTCAACAATGAAGTAAAGAGATGAATCAATTTTAAAATTCTCAATAAATATACAAGAAGACAGAAAATGAGAAGGCAATTAGCAAAAATAAACACATAAAATAGAAAAATATCAGTATAGTAAATCTGACCAAAATATTACCAATAGTTGTATGTACTCTAAATGATTTAAATGTTCTAATTTAAAGTCAGGAAATTGTTTAATAAAATGTCAAAACCCAGTCATATAACTCCATTAAAGTAATTTTTTTTATTTTAAATATGAAATGCAGTGAAACAATAGAATACCATAAAAATTATACATTATAGAGGGATTTTATTAAGACAAACAGGTGTCCTATCATAAAATGTGAGATTTTTTGACTCATTAAAATGACACATATACGTGTGCACCTATATAGAACAGAAAGAAATTGAAAATTCACAATTACAATTTTATATTCCATTATTTTTACATCAATATTTGATAGGGAAAAAAGCGCTAAACTGGTATCAGTCTTGAAGACACAAGCAATAACACTAAACCATATAACACAGACTAAGTTAGTAGAGCAAATAACAAACTATACATTCATTTCAAATGCAGGTGGAATATTTACCAAAGTATCAAGAAAATCAGTATCTCTTTTATATATGGACACTGAAATTTTACGTATTAAAGATTGAATCCAATAATATAGAAAAGAATTCTGGTTACAGCATGATCAATTAATGCATTCCCAAACTGCAAGGTTAGTTCGACATTCACACACTAAGCAATGTAATTTACTATGTAAAAAATATTTTTAAACGTGTATTTTAATTTATATATAAAATATGTGGTGAAATTTGAAGCATATAATAATGAAACTGAAAATGTATAATGACTGTGTGACTGTGGTATGTGTGTGTTCATGTACATATGTGTGCCTATGTGTATATGCATATATGTGTATCTGTGTGTGTGTGCGCGTGTCTCACGTATGTGTGCAATCTGCTCTGTGCATGTGGGGATCAGGGAACAGTTTCTCAGGAGTTTGCTCTTGCCCAGCTTGTTTTGAGGCTGGGTTTCCCTTGCTTATTCTGCTGTGTGCTGCATATTCTAGGCTGGATTTCCCAAGTTAATTTCAATACTTATTTCATCAACCAAAGTCACATAGCATGGCATGAAAATAGGTGTTCCAAGAAATAGAAATGAACTAAGAGTTAGAAATAGACATACATATTGTCTTACTTAGGGTTTCTATTGCAGCAAGGAAGCACCATGACCAAAAAGGGTTTATGAGGCTTGCACTTCAGCATTGCAGCTCATCACTGATGGAAGTCAGGACAGGAACTCAAACAGGACAGAATACTGGAAGCAGGGGTTGATGCAGAAGCCATGGAGGGGTGCTGTTTACTGGCTTTGCTCAGCCTGTTTTTTTATAGAAGTCCGGACCACCAACCCAGGGTTGACATCATCCACCATGGGCTGGGCCTTCCCTCATTAGTCACTAATTGAGAAAATGCCTTACAGCTGATTTAATTGAGGCATTTCCTCAGTAGAGGCTCCTTCCTCTGATGACTCTAGCTTGTGTCAAGCTACACACAAAACCAAACAGTACACATACATACATCCATACATAAATACATACATACATAAACATGGAGGATTTTAAACAATGACGAAGAGAAAACTCAACTGAGGAAGAACAATGATGCAAAGACATCATTGTTGGGAAACAATCTTTCCAATAAATATTTTTTTAATAACTGCAAACAGGGTAAAGAACAACTTGACCTTGACTTCTATTTTATACCATATATAAGATATAATTAAAATGGTTATTATAAATTTAATAATAACTCCAATAAAACTTCTAGAAGAAGAGAGGAAAACCTCATGACTTTGAGTCAGGTCTTATTTTATAATAAGCACAAAACTGATAAATTGGCTCCCATAAAATGAAAGCATTTTTATTTTTAAAAAATGATTTTAATAAAATCAAAAGACAATCTGTACATTAAGAAGAAAAATGGAACATATATCTATTAAATGACTTTCACCTAAAATACATGAAGAACCATGTACAATTTAATAAGAAAGAAACAAACTCTTATTTAAAATAAAATGATTTTAATAGAAACTCAGCAAAAATATCCATATGAAAAATAAACACGAGTAAGGTAAGCATTAAGAAAATGCAAATTAAAATCACAAGTTATTATTAAAGCCCCCACTAACGTGGCTAAAACCTAAAAAACTGAAATTTCTGAGTGTTTACAGACTCGAAGGCGACTGCACGCTCAGTCACTGAACACAGGAGAGAGCTTTTCACAACACTCTGGAGAGTAGTTTGGACACATTGTACAAAGACAAACATAGGCTCGCTTTATGACCCTGCTATTCCTGTTCATAGTGTATTTATCCAAGAGAAAAGCAAACATACGCTCACAAAGGTCTATATGCAGAAAGTTGTTCCTAAAACCTTCTTCCTAAAGTCCCAAACAGAACGAATGTGAGCATTGGTCATCTGATGCACAGATAAGTCACATGTGAGTGGTTCTGCTGCAGAAGTCTATTCATCGATGGAAAAGAACAACGGAGAGCTACCCAAAATAATCTAGAAATTCTCAGAAAAACGTAGGTAGGAAGAGTCAAACCCAAAGATTATATGTTCGATGAGTGCATTTTATATTAATTTGAGAAAAATCAAACCTATAATGACTGAAATCCAATCAGTGGTTGCCTTGTATCATGCAGCTGAAGAATTGTCTGCCAAAAACTAATCAAAAATTTGGGCGTTACCTTTATGAACTACTGGAATATGTGAAGGGGTCAGATCTGCAGATTCAGAGCCACATACAGGATCTCCATGACACAGGACAGGATATCCAAGAGGAGTCACAGTGGGGGCTCAGTATTGATAGGGTAGCAGAAGTCAGGGGCCTCGAGAAGAACCAATGATCCATTGCAAACCCACAAGTAAAGGTGAGTGGACTAAGGAGTGTTCCTTGTGACTCATTAAGTCTCACTACAGCTTACAAGTCAAGATTTTTTTGTTTTGTTTTTGGGCTGTATTTTTAAATCTTGTTTTGTTTCAGGGGTGTGTTGTAAGGGCAGAGGGTGGAGACAAGGGGGCAGGGAGATGAGTGGGATCTGGATGTATGATGAGAAATTCACAAGTAAATCAGTAAAAAGTGTAGGAGGAAACTGCATGTTGGTTCCCGGCTGCTCAGCCCCGAAATAATGACACAGAAACTGTATTAATTAAATCACCATTTGGCCCATTAGCTCTAGCTTCTTATTGGCTAACTCTTACATATTAATTTAACCCATCTCCATTAATCTGTGTATCACCACGAGGTCATGGTCTACCAGCAAAGTTTCAGCATATCTGTCTCCAGCGGCAGCTCCATGGCTTCTCTCTGACTCCACCTTTCTTTTCTCCCAGCAGACGGCCTAGCTTTTCCTGCCTAGTTCTGTTCTTCCATGCCATAGGCTCAAAGAAGTTCTTTATTCATTAACCAATAAAAGTAACACATAGACAGAAGGAGCTACCAGACCAAAAAAGTTTTTTTTTTTTTTAATGTTACCTGTAGGGGGTTGCAGTAATGTGTCTAGAGTTTAAAGTACTTGTCACTCTTGTAGAGGACCCAGGTTTAATTCCCAGCATTCACATTAAGCAGCCTGTAACTCCAGTTGCAGAGATTCTCCGACTGTCTTCTGGTCTCTCTAGGCTCCAGCACACACGCGGGCACATTCACATACCAACACACACACACACACACACACACACACACAAATGTAAATAGATCTCAAAACATGAGTAGAGATTAAATCCACTTTATTTCACTTTTACCTTGGACAAGATAAAGTTAACAGATCAGTAAACTGCTGATTGAAAAGAGACAGAAAGAAAATAACATCTGAAAAGAAAAATCCTATTTGTTCTATGCTGCTATTTATTTCAAAATCGGTACTGTAAAAGGCGTGGGAGAAAGCCTTGACTTCACAGAAACCTGCTAAAAGACATGGAAAAGGATACAGGAATGGAAGGAAAACGGATTCGAATCATGGCAAACTATGAGCCAGCAAACCAGCTACATCACCATTCTTCACCAATCATAAATCTAATATCCACTCTTTTGGTAACTATCATTACCAAAAATTTCTATTTTAAAGGGAACTTTTCCCTTTCTGTATAAATGCAGAGCATATTCATTCCTGTGTAATTTTAAATTGATTTTAGAGCTACAGAAAATGGGGTCATTTATCAAAGTGCCTTTAGCAGGTGTCCTCATGGAGAGATATGGGAGAAATCCTTTTTGTGTTGTGTCTTTCAGTCCTTCTACCTGGCTGGCTGCTCATAGAGGAAGCAAGCTCAGCAAAGTGGGTCTCCATCTATAAAATTACTACAGCATCTTCATAGAAGTTGGGTGATACCAATCCATTAATAAGCATTTACACAGTTTGAAACTTGGCATTAAACCACTGCTTCCTGTCCTTGTGCAGCTAGGCACTCAAGGTTCCTCAGCAAGGTCTTCATGTGGCCACGGCCTCATTTCTCCCTATGCCAAATTCAGCCTTAGTTTTTCCCCCTGGCAAAGTGTTCTCTGCACTTCCACCTCAAAAGAAGGGCTCCTGGCAGAACAAGAGACAAGATGTTCCCTCTTGAAAGGGAATGATATCCAAAAGATTTGCAGAAAGAGTAATAACTGTTCACATGTACACAGTGACTGATTCCTGATGTACAGAAAAACAGCATTTTTAATTGCATGCCCAAGAGCCTATTCTAAGCCAGGATACTAACAATCATATGTAAACAGATATGGTATCTTCATTTGCTTTCTATTGCTGAGCTAAACATCATGACCAAGACTGGTCATCATTTACCATGAAGGGAAGTCAGAGCAGGATCTCAATGCAGGACCCTGGAGTCAGAAATTAAATCAAGGGCCTGGAGAAATGGCTCAGCAGTTAAGAGCACTAGCTGGTTTTCCAGAGGCCCTGTGTTCAATTCCCAGCAACCACTTGGTGGTTCACAACCATCTGTAATGAGATCTGGTGCCCTTTTCTGGCCTGCAGGCATGCATGCAGACAGAACACTGTATACATAATAAATGAAACTTTAAAAAAAATTAAAGCAGAGGTCATGGAGGAATGCTGCATACTGGCTTTTTTTCTCCAATTTCCTGATTTTCTTCAGTCTACTTCCTTACAGCACAGGCTCACCTGCCATATGGTTACACCACCCAGAATTGGCTGGGTCCTCCTAATCAATCATTAGTCAAGAAAATGCCCCCACAAATGTGCCTACATCTTATAATTTCCTTTCATCAATTGATATTTTTTACAGAATATTTGTTTAACTCTGTAAAGATGTGTTGTATTTGATTAATCATGTAAAGATGTATTGCTGTTTTACCTTGCCTGCCTAAGGCACCTGATTGGTCTAATAAAAAGCTGAATGAATGGCCAATAGCAAGGGAGGTGGAACTTCTGGACAGGGAGTGTGAGTAGGAGGAGGAATTTAGGCTCAGGAAAGAAAGAAAAAGAGACCCAGCCAGACACAGAGGAAGCAGGAAAGTAGGACATACAGAATGAAAGGTAAAAAAATCAGAGGCAAAATGTAGATGAGCAGAAATTGTTTACATTAAGTTAAAAGAGCTACTGGGACAAGCCTAAGCTAAGGCTGAGCATTCATAATTAATAATAAGACTCATGTCTTTATTTGGGAGTTTGCTGATGACCCAAAGAAAACTCTAACTACAGAGATTTACTCTTCCCAGATGGCCCTAACTCATGAATCTAAGCTAGGTTGACATGAAACTCAGCAGTGCACACAATGTCAGATCTTATCTATAATAATAGCAGTTATTCTCTTAGTGAGGGCTTGTTCACGGCCAGGAATGAGCATTGCATCACTTAAGCATTAAACTACTTAGCAAGGTAGGAATTATTATTATTTCTACCTTAAAGATAAACTGATTATGGCTGGAAGAAGTTAAGAAAATTCAAATATTAGTCAAGAACTGAACCAGAGACTTTATAAACTATTTCCTCCTTAGTACCACTCTGCATACCTTAAAGGTTAATATGGAACTTCCCAAAAGGACAGTGGAAACAAGTTGAACTTAGAGTAGGGTTTAAGTAGGGAGCTTAATTGTAACTTTTTATCTTGAGTCTGGTAATCCAATCATGGCACGAAGTATCAATAACGTAAAGCAGCAGCTTTGGGACATCAGGGAAATTTCTTCTCTGTCTCAGTTTGCCTCATTCCCCAAAGTCTCATTCAACAGCTTCCATTTTCTGCCATACTGCCCCATCATCTTCAAATCACAGTGACATTATATATAAGCACATCCTTTATGCACGGTTTTCCTTTGAAAATTGATTGGAGATAAGTAGGTGGGTTAGGCAGCAAAGAGAAATAACTAAAGAATAAAGGTTGTATGTGGGTGGATAGGGGTCAATGGAAAAAAGAAAACAGAACTATATTTGTACTTTATTGGGAAGAATGACTAAGTAAAATAAATGTGATCATTTGAAGCAGTCAGTCATTGTGTGCTTTGTAAAAAGGGCAGGATGATTTGCTTCTCTCCCACTCAAAGCCATTTTAAAGCAATCTAAGAGTTTGCTTTCCCCAGAGTGAAATGAAATGGTATAGAGATATTATCTACATGGAGGATCTGGGGAGGGTTGTAGAATGCTTCTTTATTATTATTATTAATTATTATTATTATTATTATTATTATTAAAGTAAAGGGATGGTGGACTCTAGAGGAAATCCAGTATACACTCTTGTTTGACTCCTTGAAGATACAGCATTAGGAGACCTGCAAGGAAGAGATAGGAGCCAAAATAAAAAGCTGGTTCAGCTTTTAACAAATACCAACTTTTTTTCTGACCTCTGGGCACTGGAGATGCAGAACTCAAGCATGGTCAGCAGGGCAGTAACCTACAGTGTCTCTTAGCAATGAGCCATCTGTAGTGAGGAAATCATTTCCTCTTTCCTATGCATTGCCAACATTCAGATACTCGTGTATGGAGTCAACATAAAGATACACAGGTGTGTCAGGTGGGGGGAGCACAATGGATGCTGATATCCATGTGTTTGATAACAACGTTGTGTTCCTCACCATATGTAGAGGCTTTAAAAGAGTCTAAACTCATTTTAAGGAAAGTAAAGCAATGCTAAAAGAGTACATACTTGTTTCCTAAGGCGATTGGAAGAAAGTACCACAAAGCAAGGGACTTAGAACAGCAGGAAACTACAATGTCACAGCTCAGAGAAAGAAGCTCAGAATCATCTGTCAACAGAGTCATGACTGATATTGCAGGGATTCAGGAGCATTTCCTGGCCTTCTTCAGGACTCTGGACAAAGGTGTCATGTTGGTTAGTTTTTATGTTAATTTGACACAAGCTAGAGTCATTTGGGAAGATGGACTCAATTGAGAAAATACCTTCGTAAGAAAGACCTAATAGGCATCTAGGAGGCATTTTTCTTGATCAGAGATTGGTGTAAGAGGGCCCAGGTGGCTGTGAGTGGCACCAGCAGTTGGAATGTGGTCCTGAATTGTATAAGAAAGCAGGCTGACTAAGCCATGAGTGAGTAAGTCAGTAAGCAGCACTCATCTGTAGCATTTGCCTTGAGTTTCTACCCTAACTTCCCTCCGTGACAGACTATAAACTGTGACTTGAAATAAACCCCTTTGGTCACGATGTTTTATCACAGTGATAGAAACCCTAAAACAGGTACCAATTTCGGCAGATCATGTGGGCAAACCATCTCAGTCCAGCCACTGTCTTTGTTAGTACATGGCTTTTTCATACCTCTGTGTTGACATGTTACTTTCTTCTCCTTATAAAAACACTAGAGAGATTGGATTAGGGTCATCCTGATGCCTGCATTTTAGTTTTATTGTCCCTAGAAGTCCTTATCTCCAAATAAGGTCATATTCACAGATGCTAGAGTATAAGAACTTCAACATATCTTCTGGAGGGAGGGAAACGACATAACACAAGTGAGAACCCAATATCTCATGCTCATGGCCCCGCTTTCTCAGAAGTCAAATATTAACTGAAAATGATTCTGTGGTTGTGCTTCACAGATTACTACAAATTTATTCTCACCTGTAGTTTATTTCCCATTGTGTGTGTGTGTGTGTGTGTGTGTCTGTTCACATGGGAATGTTGGGTGTCTTCCTTAGTTACTTTCCATACCAGCCTTTAAGATACTTACTCACTGAATCTGTACAAGGATAAACCTGTCTTCATCTTTCCAATGCCAAGATTGCAGATGGATGCTAATGCATCCAGCTATGTGCATGGTCCTGGAGATCTGAACTCAAGTCCTCGTGCTCACCTAGCAAGCACTTCACCTACTGAGCAATCTCTATTCCCCCATTTTCTACTCCTTGCTTAGTAACAATCAGTCATCAGTCATTATTAAAATTACTAAACTTAAAGATAAAAATTTGACAAAAGGACGACCATGACAACTGTGTCACATGAAACAGGAATGACCACAACTCAACCTCTTTGCTTTCCTCTGTCCTCTTCCAAATTTCAACATCATTCTTTTCCCTTCCTTCCATCCTGACTCTTGCTTTCTTTCGCTCACAAAAATATTCTTGTAAATCAGATGGGGGGTTCAATGAAGTATTTCTCATAACTCCAAGATAACATACTGAGAATGAATGAGATTAAAGTGTAATTAGTGGAACCAGTCACTTGTGCAATAACAAAACTATTCCCCAGGAATGTCAGTCTCACTGCTCTCAGGGACCTCTTGAGCATTATGTCTGCCCAGGAATGTGATTTAATAAACTGAATAAAAAAAGACATGGGATCTTGGTGTGGGAAGTCCTTCTGTATTGGTTAATGAATAAAGGAGCTATCCTGGGCCTGTGCATGACAGAGTAGATATAGGCAGGGAAAACTAAACCAAATGCTGCAAGAAAGAAGGCAGAGTCAGGGAGAAGCCATGGAGCCACTAGAGGAGAAAGACACAAGCCGCTAGCTAGAACCTTGCTGGTAGGCCATGAGCCTCCTGGTAAAATATAATAGAAATGGGTTAATTAAGATGTAAGAGCTAGCCAATAAGAAGCTAGAGCTAATAGGACAAGCAGTGATTTAATTAATACAGTTTCTATATGGTCATTTCAGGGTTGAACATCTGGAAACAAACAAGCAGCCTCCTATAACAGGATTTGAAGACAGACATTGCTTTAAGTGCTGGATAAATTCATTCTTTCTTAATTTTGTTCAAATTCTCTATTTTTTCTAGGCTTTTGTTTCCTCATCTGTGAAGTATGTTAGCAGCACTTACTTGATATTAATTTAAGTAGCACTTCATTTCATAAAATTAAATAAGAGAGTTTATCCATAGCCTGCTATTGTACATGGAGGGTCCTGCTAGTTTGTTGGGGTTTCTGTCCTGCTCAGTACCCCACAGCCAGCAAGCCCCAAAGAAAATCACACAGAGATCTCCGTAAGTTATAAAACTGATTGGCCCATTAGCTCAGGCTACATATTAGCTCTTGTAGCTTATATTAACCCATTATTTTGATCTATTTTTCTCATATGGCTCGGTACTTTTTCAGCTGGCAGGTTACTTCCTGCTTCCTCGGTGGTTGCCTAGGACTGGGAGGAATCAACTTCCTCCTTTCCAGAATTCTCCTGTTCTCATTGCATCACCTCTACTTCCTGTCTGGTTTTCCTTCCTATACTGTTTGCTTGGCCAATTGGCATTTATTTAAAACATGATTGACAGATTACAGACAATTCTCCTGAACCATGCTATCATGATTTACAACAGGTGATGGTGTCGGGAATTCTCAGTGGGAGAAAGAGTGATGGTGATGGTCGTAACTGCTCTATGCTTATGCTGCATTTGTCATCACTCTGGCCAAATAAGTGATATCAGCTCAAAGGAATAAGTGAGTTCATTTTGGTTGATGGTTTCCAAGGTTTCCGTTCATGGTAGAGCATGCTATTTATATCACGGTACCCAGGAAGATAAAAGGAAATAAAGGAAGGGACTGGAATCACACACCCGCCTGTGACTCACTTCATTTAGCAAGGTCCTGCTTCCAATGTTTCCACACATACACACATACACTCAAATATTACCATCACCACCTTCAACACACAAGCTGTTGGGAAACATTTAAGATGCAAACCATGACAGTGTTGTCAGTCTCAATATATGTATCAGAGTAACCAGCACAATAAAAGGAATGATGTCAAAGGGCATTTATGACTCATTGCACCGCAGCTGTTTCCTGGACAATGTGTCTAAATGAACCACTCTTGATGGGATCAGCCCACATACTACCATGTTCCCCAAATCATAAAATCAGCCAAGTCCAGTTTTGTAATTTTAACCCAAGGTTCATCAGCCCACATGTTCTTTATTTGTAACTGGACTTTTAAATGCCTTTCTTAAAGTCCAGTATAGAACACCTTCTTAAATGTGTGCTTAGTATTATAAAAACTTGGCCAGTCTGATATATACAGAAATCTTGTGAGTTGAATGGATTATCCTTGAGGAGTTAGTTACATATAAGAACATCAACAGAAAGTTGTGCCTCTTTAGATTTGATAAACTCAGAATGGCAAACCCTGAGCTAAATCAATGGGTGCCTGTACATCCAGTAAACTTGACTATATGCCAAATCTCTGTCCTTATCTTTAAAATATGGGTATAAGTCTCAGTTAGATTGTGATATGATGCTTTCCTGCCAATCCATGATACTCTTCCTGCATCTTCTTGTGTCAAATTAATGTCTTGCTCTTGTGTTGTCATTACAAATATGTGTGAGGATCCCCAATTCTCAACAACGCTTTGTTATTTTTTACTTACATTAATATTCATTAAACACCATTTCCAATGGAAATCTTCTTTAAGGAATGATTATAAGTTGAATATGGCAAATGAAACACTAATAAAAATAACTACCTCTTCCTTTGAACATGAATCATAGGCAAAAATTAAACCTACAACTACCCACCCCAAAGTGAAATTCCTAAGTGTCATTAAAAACAGAATAGCCCATAGAGATGAGCAAACCATAAAACAAAATGACTCCTGAAATTTGAAACTATTAGCTATAGGTTTGAGGTTTCAAAAGACTTAAAGGATTGGGTGTTATGTACCAGGAACAGGTGAAGAAGAATGCAGATGAGCATCAAACCTTAGAAGAACAAATTGGGTACCAAGTGAAGACCAGAGGTCATCCATTACTATAAATGATAATTAAGGGGCTCCTTTAAAGCAAGAAACTTTAAAGAAACATAGGAAATATTAGGCAAAGAATTGTGTTTTTTTATTTTTAGAGGTCAGAACTTATAAAATAAATTAGCAAGTTGTGAAGAAACAGACTTAGTTATAAAATACAGAGAGTACATAAATAAAATACTGTAATTTAAAATGAAGATCACATATGAGTAAGATGGTGTACTTATGTAGGTTAAGTAGAATTGAAACATACAATTAAAAATGTCTCCCATGATATTACAAAGACCCTGACAGATGGAAACAGGAATAGGAATTTAGAAACAAGTTAAAATATATTGTATTTGGGAAGAAGGAAGAGATATTCATCAAGTTTAGTTATCATAGACAAATATAAATTTAAATATCCTGTTAAAATACTGAAGTTGAGTTTCTAACATTGAAATTTATAGGTTCTTATGAGGAATTGTTAGTTTTTTAGTTGATAGTTTGAAAATAAGGAAATATTGGGGAAAAGAGAAGCTATAATAAATCTAGAAAAGCATGAAAATAACTTGTCAAAATTATTTTAAAAATACTAGTAGTATAATTGAACATGGAGATGTCGAGTAGAGCTGGTGCCAGCAACCTTGTTACAGAAAGGTACTCTGTATACTATCAAAAGAGAAATATAACCACCATGGTATGGGAAGTCCTTCTGTGTATGTGTTGCTTTTATTGGTCAATGAATAAAGATACTCTCTTGGCCTGTGATATGGCAGAGTAGAGCTAGCAAGGAAAACTAAATTGAATTCTGGGAGAAAGATGGTGGAATTGTGCCACTGGAGACAGATGAGCCAGAATCTTGCTGGTAAGCCACAGTCACATGGTGATACACAGATTAAAAGAAATTGGTTAAATTAAGATTAATGTAAGATTAAAGATTAAATTAATTAAGATAAAATTAAGATTAAAATAAGAGCTAGTCAATAAGAATCTAGAGCTAATTTAGTAATTTAACTAATAGTTTCTGTGTGGTTATTTTGAGTCTGGGCAGCCAGAAACAAACAAGCGGACTCCTACAACACCACCAAGCCAACCATGAAATCTTATCTACAATAGAGTACTATCTGCAAGATATGCTAGGGCAATAATATCACAAAGCTTATGGGAGTAACCAACCAATAACTGATTTGACTGAAGGACCATTCCTTAAGATGGGACCCATAACTGACACTGCTTGAGTAACCAATTACCAAAGGCTATATATTGCAGGGATCTAGAGTAAAACCAAATAATACTAACCTTGGAAAAGGAAAAGAATATAGTGATAAAATAACTAATAATGATATTCGGCTATACTCATAGATTATTGCCTTGTTCAGTCATCATCAGAGTCTCTTCCTCCTATAACAGACCCATAGACAGACATTATGCAGAGAGTAAGACACCTTGGAACATTCAAGTGTACATAGCATGTCTCCATCAAAACCTCCCCTCACCTTCCTCCCAGAACTTAGGGAACTGATAGAAGAGGAGTTGGAAAGAATGTAAGAGCCAGAGGGACTGGAGTTCACCAGGGAACAAGGTTCTGTAAATCAACCCAACAAAGTTCATATGAACTCTCAGTAACTGAAGCAGCATGTAGAGGGCCTGGACGGGTCAGCACCAAGACCTCTGCATTTATATTAAGGCTTTCAGTTCAGTGTTTTTATAGAGTTCCTGAGTATGACTGTCTGAGTTTTGCGCCTTCTCTTGGGCTCTCTTCTTTCTATCAGTTGGTCTTGTCCAACTTTGATGTGGTAATTTTTTTATTATCTTATTGTGTTTTATTTTGTTGTAGTTTAAAAATGAATGAATAAGTGGAATAAGTAAATGAATGAATGAAAATCTAGCCACTAGGGTAATGGTAAACAACTGAATTGTCATTTACACCTCCTGGGAGAAGGAAAAACTACCAGGATACAAAACTACTCCAGGGCAGGTTTCATCTTCAGGAGTAATTGACCAACATATAATGTCAACATATAATGGAGGCGACATATAACGGACTCCACAGGGTATTTTTTTAAAAAAACTTTTGCTTGTTTTCTTTCTTTTCTTTGGTTGTGTGTGTGCGTGTTTTCTTATTTTGTTATAGTTTGGTGGGTTTTTTCTCCTTTGGGGGTGTTTTTTTTTTGTTTTCTTGATTTTGGGGGATTTTGCTGTTGTATTAGGACTTTGTTTTTTTTTTTTTTGAGAAATAACTTAAAGTTGGGTAGGTATGGATGGGGAAAGGATCTGGAAGGATTTGGAGGAGTAGAAGAATATGATCACAATATATTTAAATTTAAAAATTGTTTTAAATAATTAAATATAATAAGAAAAGAAAGATTAAGAAATGTTCTTTATCTAGGTTATAAAGAATTTTTATACAGTGAAATATTAACCCTAAGAAGGTAATAACAGAATACTTTCTTGAGAACAATGTATATACCTTCTTGCCAGAAGTCACAAAAGGATAGAAAAAGTGAGGAGAACCCCACCATAAATTTTCTCATGTATCTTGGTGAGATGTCTGTTGGAGGTCTTAAATAACAAAGGAAAATAAAATGTACAGGTCCAACAAGACAGCTTTAGCATTAAAAAAAAAGCATTTATGACACAGTTCTAATGACCTGTATCCCCAAACCAGCACACACATGACACATGAACATGCAATGTGTTTTAAGGTTCATATTCTTAGACTGAGTTGCATTCACTTGATTGTATATAGCTCACAAGCTATTTCAAAGTGACACAAAATGTTTAAACCTGGAGTTAGAAAATAAAGCATTTATCAGGAAATTAGTAGCAAAAGAAAGGCAGGAATGACATTATCTATGCCAATAAATATAAATGACTAAGATGCCCAACTGTATTCCAACACACATCACATTGGTAAATTATTATGTGCTGCTTGATCTCACTAAGCAGCTGTCCCTGGAAGTGGCATTGTCCTCTGCCCCTTATTTCAGACCTTATTTGATTACCTCTGAGCTCTACCTAACATGGTTTTTATTTGTATTGGGCTAGCCCCCAAACATGACCATAAGGGGACAAATAGCTATACATCTCCAGAGTGAAAACACTGTTTCTTTAGGAACAGCTAGCAGTAAACCATACCCAACCAAGGTTACTATTGTCCATCTCCTGAAATAGAAATGACCACAGTGGGAGCAGAAAACCAGAAGCTCAATCACTGGGAGCGCATCTGTGCAGAAAAGTTCAATCAGGAACTCCACATGATGCTTCAGTTTCTGTGGAATGTTTGTAAGCCCCTGATTTGATGACATGATCTCTTGTTTGCTCTTTCAGTTGAGCTACTCCAGTCATCTCTGCTGGATGCTGTGAGGTCCAACTTGATGATGTTTTTCTATCTACCTGCTCTGTCTGTTACTTGCTATTTGTTCTTTTTTTTTTTTTTTTTTGCTTGCTTGCTACAAGTTTAGCAAACTCCCCCATTTAAAATCTAAAATACAACAACCACAGACCATCATTCTCTGGAGCAGACAGAATATGCACCAATAGCAAAATTAATAAATTAAAATCATAATCAAAATTCCCCTTTCTGTCTTCTTAATATCTAGATGTATCATACTTGAACATAGGGACACTTGTTCAACCATGTTCAATGATGCTCTGTTCATAATAGTCAGAAGTTGGAAACAAACTAAATGCCCATCAACAGATGAATGGATAAAGAAAGCATTGTACATTTATATAACATAATATTACTCTGCTGTTAAAACTGAAATTTGAAGGTAAATGGTTGGAGCTGCAAAAATAACATCCTAAGTGAGGTAACCTGACCCCCAAAAGACTAAGATGATATACATTCACTTATATATGGATGTCAGTTTTTAAGTATTAGATAAGCAGCCTATACTCCATATAAGCACAGAGGTTAGGTAGAGAGTCAGGGATTGGGGGTAGCGATGGATCTCCCTAGGAAAGGGAAATACAATAGGTAGTTATTGATGAACATGGAGGTAGAGTGGGGGTATAGAATAGGAGGATCAAATAGTAAGGGAGAGGGAACAGGAAATGAGAAAGGGAATACAGGTAGGAACAGTGAAAGCTAAGTGTCGTTTGAGGGGTTGTAGGGAAACCTAAAACCTTCCTAAAATATAAACATATAGGAAGGTGACCTAGATAGAATTGCCAAATAAGAAGGGAAACAGAGCTCTAGCTGAACATGAACATCTCTCATTATCAAACAAATCCTCAAGTTCTGGGAATAGCTAGAATTAAGAGTTCTTGGCCAAAGGGGCCTCATGGGAATCTCAAGGTTATTGGTTGCTTTCCATAAGATGATATGGTTCTACTGATAAAGACAATATCTACAACTCATTGAACATGAAGAATTCAAGCTGATGCCTACCTAGAGCCTTCATGCCTATTAACTAGTGTTCATGGTACTGAAAGGGACCACTCGCACTACCAGAGGAGAAGTATAAGCACCAACCCAGCTAAAACCCCTCACTCTATAATGGTGACCTGCCTGTAAGATATGCCAGAACAACTGTGGCATAAGCGTGTGGGAGTAACCAACCAATATCTGATTGGATTTAAGGCCCATTCCATGAGAAGGAACACACCCCTAGCACTGCATAGGTAGAAGTAGGTAGACCAGGAACCTAGGGGAAAGCCAAATACTAATGTTCTACTAAAAGAACATAGTAAAGAAATGACTGTAATGGCATTCTCTTCTATTCATAGATGAGTGTATTGTTCTGCCAGAGAAGCTTTCTTCTGCATAGATGGAAACAAATACAGGGACCAAGAGCTGGACAGTGTGCAGAGAGTGAGAGACCCTGGAACATTCAGTCCTAAAAAAGATATCTTCATCAATCCCTCTTCCCGGGGCTAAGGGAAATTTGTGTAAGAGGAGGCAGAATGGCTGTAAGATTCAGAGGGGATGAAAGACACCAAGGAAACAAGACCTTCTAGACATAATGCACATACGAACTAAAGAGACTGTGGCAGTATGTGCAGGGCCTACTTGGGGTTAGGTCAAGTGGGGGCCCCATCGCAGAGGGTAGAAGTGGACGCAAGTCCCCATCATTAACCCAAAAGTTTTCACCAATTCACATCCACCCACAAAAAATTAGTTTTCTCCAACAGTCTTATGAGGACAAACTACTCAAAAGGGTAGGTTCCCTACCCAGAAACAGATAGCGAAGACAAAATGAACTCATTGGCAATTTTGGAAGTTCTTTGTCTCATAAGGCATTGACAGTGCCTTTTGTTTTGTTTGTTTTTATTTTTATTTTCTTTCCTTTTTTTAAACTTTATATGTCTTTTGCAAATATAGTTTTTGGTCTTATGTTTTTATGAAATTTCTGTGTTATGAACTTGTGTGCCTCTGCATCCACGTGTGTTTCTTATGCTTTTTCTTTAGCTCTTTTTCTCTGTATATTTGATAGTTTTATCCTAGTCCAGCTTGTTTAGTATTATTATTTTCCAGATCTTGTTTGTTTTCTAACAAGGTGTGAAGGTGTGTGACTTGGGTGGGAGGTGTGAAGAGGAGAATATGGGAGGAGTTGGGGATGGAGAAGCTGTGATCAGAATAATGTAGGGAAATAATCTAAATGACTTCATAAATTGAAAAGAAAGAAAATTCCATCCAATATTTTGTCACTCGTCTCTTCAGGGTCATTTGCTCTGCTTATTGATTGATTCTCATTACTCCATCTGCAGTGATCATATTATTTCTCTGATCAGCAAAAACAGAAAACAGAACTCTGAGCCCTTGTCCCCAGCAGCATCCATCACATTCGTCTCTCTCACTGCACAATGATCATGAATTTGATTGGTACTCCATCAATCATTAGGCAGCATTTTAGAAAAATCCATATGAAGCAGATATGAAAATCACAGTGAATTGTGTTTTGGGATTCAGCATCTCTGAAGGCACAGAACCTGAGACTCTCTCCTATCCTGCACTCTCCTCATGACAGGAACTCTTTCCCTGCCCCCATTCTCAATTTCAGTCAATTTTCTAAGAAAAATATAAACCTGTCCAAAAACCCCCGTTCATAACTAGCTGATGTGGAAACAAAACTCCATTATTCCTGAATTCCAAACGTGCTCCTATTGTGAAGACACTATTTTTATGGGACATTAGAGAAAGAAGCCCTCAGAAGGATTCCTTTCCACTTTGTGCCCTGAGGAAGGGAATTTACAAAGAGATTAGAGAAAGATTGCTTGTCAGACGCAGCCGGTATATCTAAAATTGTGCACTGTGTGAGATTTACTAGATTACATGGTCCTTCCTGAGAGATGGAAGCTACAACTGGCATGACAAGTAACTGAAATGACCCACAACTTCAGGAAGGGATGAAGAGTCATCAGTTTAATGGAAATGTTTGCAAAGAAATCAGTGAGATTGCGAACCATTAAGTTTTTTGAGGATCAGGTAATGGATGTGTCTTCTAGCTATACACAGAAGTGCAACCATTATCAATTACTACAGAAAGACCCCCATCAAAGCACTTTGTACTTGTTTAGTGCCTTATGTTGTTAGAAACCTTGCAAACTCTTTATGACCATTATTCCGTTTAATGTAAAGAGCAATGGTTTAAATTTGTAAGAAGAAGATTTACAGTGTGTTTGAGAAAAATCACATCCCAAACTTGCCACTGTTGGATCGGTTTCATGCCTGTGCATTGCAAGTTGTCTGTTGATTCCACTCCCTGTGAACTGCAAGGGCTTTATCATGAGTCTGTTTATTCCAATTAGGTTTGGAATGTGTTGGCCTTCCTGCTGCTTTACTTCTTGGTCAGCAATGAATATTCTAGAATTGGATTTAGTGAGTTATGGAACATAGTTTCTTATACCACGGTAGTGAGTGAGCTCTGAAATTGTTCTACTTCTAGTCTAGTGCACACAATTAAGCCAACAGTCCAGGGCATTAGGAAAAGTCCATCTGGTTAGTCAGGCATTTGTCCAAGACAAAGGTTTTCTTTCTTTGCACAGATTTTTTTTCTTGGAAAACTCAGAAGCTGCACTTTAATGATTCTGCTGGCTGTTCTGAAGGAGAACACCTTCTCTAAACACTTTAGTCCTATGCATTCCCAATTCCTAACATGACTACCACCAAGGATAGAGACCTCAAAAAATCAGGCCCATTTCTAAATACTCAGTGAAAGCTTTACAACTTGATGACCAGTTAGCTCAGACTCTGATAAGTCTTCTCATGATTGTGCCACAGTTTCCAAGCACATCTTGGTGTACAATAACTAATGAACAATTAAGGGGGACTTCGGGATGGACAGTGATGAGAAAAATGAAAATGTTTATATAATTGACTCAGAGTTAGATTTTCTTTTATTTTTCTGTATTAATGTTTTTATACTTTTATTATTGTTGTGATATTATAGACTGTAGAAGGATAGATTCACTATTGGAAGTTATTTGGGGGTGCTGCTAGGAGGACGGTGTTTCAGACTAGAAATAGTATATTTTAAAAATAACTTCATTGAAATGTTCTTCATTATGTCAAGTTGTTCCTTTCTTAGGGTTTCATGATGAAAGAATAAGGCTTTTCACAGTTTTCCAGCATGACACATAGGCAGTATCATGTGCCTGAATTTTCCTTGTTTCCCCCAAGCACAAGGCACACGAGCTCAGATCTTCAGCACTGTGGCTGGTGTGAGAACCCTACCTGATATTTAAGAGATAAAGAGCTTCCTTTTTACAAGAAAGATTTTCATTATTGAATATGAATGTTCAGTTGAATCAGTTCTGCCAAAAAATTCTAAATTTGTTGATTTATATTCACAACATGTCATAATCCCAACTCTTCAATTTTCCAGTGATGGTTTTTCTGACAGAGATAAAGATTAGGTGCAATGCAGCGTATCACAAGGCTGTAACTTGGGAAAAGCCTGACTGCATAGTGTATTGTATCATTTTGACCATGATGGAACAAAAAGGACAAGTTCAAATTAACTGGAAAGTGGCTTTCATCTTCAGTAACCAGCAGGATCAAGGCAGTAGTTGTTGGGAGCAGAACTGTTTGCAGATCTCAAGTGTTGACGACACTGTAAGATGTTACCAAACGCCATTCCAGAGTCAGGGGGCAGAGACACTCTAATATAATGCTGTTGTAATCCTGGTACCTGTTGGCCAAGGTTTCTGCCCTACCTTCTGTTGACAGAGGATTCTGTCCCACCAGATCCTGCAGTCGTTCAGTTCCAAAGAAATACACAGAGGTCTACATTAGTCATAAACTGGTTGGCCTATTAGCTCATACTACTTACTAACTGTTGTTCTTTCTGCGGGGTTAGAGAGAAAACACAAGACACGCGGGGTCCCATGTGGGTAAACTTTAATGGGGGGGTGACAAAAGGTGAGGGACAGGGGTGAAGAGACGAAAGGGGGCGAGTTATGGCATCCCCTGTTTTTAAGGGGGATCCAGGTGCGTCTGAGAAAAACTGTCCTGCGCATGTGTGGCTTTTATTGCATTGGGAATTGTAGTTCGATGGTAGTTGCCGCTTTTGGGAATTGTAGTCCAATGATCCTTCTGCGCATGTGCGGCCTTGTCTCCAAAAGGAACAGCACTAACTCTTATAGCTTATATTAGCCCATAATTCTTGTCTGTGTAAGCCACATGGCTTGGTACCATTTTTGGCAAGGTGGTCACATCTTGCTTCCTCTGTGTTTGGCTTCCTCTGTGTCTGAGTGACAATTGCAGACTTACTCTTTCCTCTTCCCAGAATTCTCCTGTTCTTACTGCCCTGTCTCTATTTCCTCTCCTGGTCATCCCACCTATACTTCCTGACTGGCTACTGGCCAATCAGCATTTTATTAAAATACAATTGATAGGGTACAGATCATTGTCCCATAACAGGTACCTACAATGGAAATAAAATATTTGGAAGCTCCCTTCACCTACATGCAGCCTATGTAACATCATTCTCCCTGTGGAGCTGAGATCTCATCTAAAATTGTCTGCCCAGATAAAAACATGTATCTTGGGTTCTGGAAGGGTTTCCCTAAAGACAAGTGTCCATGGAGTTAGGGGAAGAGAAGACTCATTTGGGAAGCATTTCAAGTACCAGAAAGTATTTGGGTTGCCTAGGGTCCTTGTGAATATGTATAAGGAAAGATGAGGTCTGGTATAAAGGACTCTGCTACCTTATGTAGGTGACAACACACAGGGGTCAAAATGCCCAAAATATGAAGGCAAAGCATTTTTTTTTTACTTAGAGAGTTCATCTTGGTCCACCCAGATTTGAATATTCTCTCTGTTGGGCCACTGTTGACTTGATTTACTGAAGACCAGCCAACTCTGACTTGAAATGACTGTTTATAGGGAAACAGTCGATACAGTAGGGAAAGCATGGGGAGGAAAGAAGGAGAGAAGGAAGTCATGAACAAGTGAATGGGAAGGGAAACAACAGGAGAAAGATGAAGACGAAAATCTATTGTTAAGGATACTTAGATTTGCCAGAACTTCTTGTTGTACTCGCTAGTAATGATATTGCATTTTACAAAAGACTGTACTTTGAACTAGCACATATGGGGTCAGGAATGCTTTGACACCAATGGCATGCCAATTTAATTTGGCTGTAACACGTGAGCACATTAATACATTTGAAGGGCAGATGTGGATTCTAGAACCAGTGTCCAGTGATTAATTTGTATGTACAATGTGACTCTCTCTTGAGAGGGAACTCAACTTCAAGCTAAAGAAGAGAAGCAATTATAAGTATATCATCTTACTACCATAAATATAACTATTAGCCTTGGGCTATAAGTAACTGTGATGGCAAAACTGAAGATTCTGGAAGCTCTCAGAAACATAAGACTCTGAATTACACCAGAGCAGTACCATAGCAGAATCAGACGGGAAGCCTGCCCATTTCATAGCATACATGAAGATCTAAGGTCTCAGTGATTATATTAGAGGACTAGAACAGCTTTAAACTTCCCCTTGGCTTTGGTATTGCAAATATTTGGGAACTGTACTTTTGGTACTGGTAAGAGGCACATTTGCAGAAGTTTTCCAGAATCAAGTTACCATAACTTCCAGAATCAAGATACCGTAACTTCCAGAACCATAATACCATAACTTAAGTAAGAAATCTCTCTTAAATTATCTGAGACATCACTGGAGACCTTTAAAAAGATAGTTATGGATTAAGCAATAGAAGGAGAAGGTAAAGCAGAAAAACACTATTCCTCTAACCACACCATCATTAACAGATTTGAACTAGTGAAAAACAAAGTACATATGGAATAGAAACAGCTAAAAATTTTGAAGCGTCTAAAAGGCTAAAACAAAATGCTCTTATTTATGTGTTAAATGTTTCTGTTTTTCAGTCTCAGTGCCAAGAACAGATCATGCACATATCACATAGAACTACAAAATGAACCACAAATAGCTAAGACTTGCCAGACAGCAACTGGTTTGACTATGGACCAGATTCACACATTACTTATTCAACATACACAGCAGCTGCACTGCCAAGAGCACATTCCGAATAAGATCCTGAACAAATGAAGAATGATGAGATTACTACTGAGATTAATTCAACAAAATAACTTAAGTTCCATAGTCTTCATCATTAATGTACTCAGAAAAAAAGGAATGAAAGAAGAAAGAAAGGAAGGAAGGAAGGAAGTGAGGGAGGAAGGGAGGGAGGGAGGGAGGAAGGAAAGAAGGAAATCCCTTTAGTAAACTGCTGTACCATGCTTTATCATTAAACTCACATTTTCACATTTTCCCCAGAATTTATACTTATGATTTGCAATATCAAAATTAAAGTGAGCCCTAGAATATTACAGTCTAGTTTATACATTTATAAATATCTTAGGATATTAAAAAGAATGCCTAATGGAAGAGGGATTGAGTAAAGGATATAACTATTCTACTAGGAACTTTTGAATTCCTTAACTTCAACGAACAAAGCTTCATATACTATACATCAATTATCAGTGGCATCAGATAAAGTCAGGATTCAATTAGTCTCATGAAATGATAGGATAATATAGGGCCACCAATAAAATACACATAAATATTATAGTTAAAAATGATAGTAAACCATTCCCAGTTTGTTTGTACTATACTGAAAAATACTATCTTTGAAATTCAATGTTGATATGGTTTCCAGATCTACCATGCACACTAGCGACAGTCCTTATACAAGCTGTTAGCTGTTTTGAGCAACTTTACTCACCTTGTTACAGAAAATAACAATATACCATGGGCAGATATAATAGCAAATGAAGTAGTCCATTGATCATACTCAGCACACTGGGGTAAAATAAACTTTGCTAACAGTACATACTGCCATGGCTTCTACTGGTGCTATAATATCAAATACCTTGGTTGTCACTGCCGCTATGACTAATTGTAGATAAGCAGAGATGAGCAAAACAAACTCTGGATGTGAAAGCAGCAAAGAGGGGACATTTATCAACTATTAAAATGCAAGAGTAGAAATGATGACTGTAAATTTTATATATTGAATAATAAGAACTAAATTTGTCACTGGAAGAGCATTGTGAGATTAAAATGAGTTTGGCACACTTACAGCATGTTGATTAAAACACAGAAGGAGTCTTTCCTCTCTTTAGCCATTCTATCTTTTGAGAAGCCTGCTCAAAATATGTTAGAATGTAAATATTACAGAGCAGCTGCATATAGCAGTATCCTTGGGAGCTTTTAAATATCTGGAATTTGATGACTATAAACAACATAATAAAAAGCAGGAATGGTATTTTAAGCATTATAACATATTTATTAAGCCAATAAATGGTGTACATTCTTAGAATTACTAGGCAAGATCTCAACATCAATGAACTTACAACATGTCTACAAGCATGTGATTATTGGAAGTAGGGGTAGAATTATTAACTCAGTGGTAGGACACTAAGTGAGGTCCTGGGTTCAGAGCTAGCACTAAAAATAAAATTTTAGGAGGAATGAAAAGTAAAGTATATAAGAAATAGCACATTTAAAGTCTACAAGTTAATTTTAAAAATGAGTTCATCAAAGAGCCAAGGAGCAAGCGACTCCAAATTTGAGCCCTGACAGGTAGCAAGGTGCAAAGACATGACTTCCTAGTGAAGAACTTTACCATAAACCAAGTCACAAAAGAAGGATTCAGCTTTACAGGGCTCCAAGAACCATGGTAACACCACTAGTTTTCAAATCATTTGCAAAATAGTACACCCTAAAACTGCATATAACTCAGCAAGCTGGTAACTTGAGAAATTCTCTGTGGAGAAAATGTCTGTATCAAAATGCCAGACAATTTGTGGATGGCAAAGACCGTAGACAGAAAAATCATGTAGAAGGCTGTAATAAGCTACACAAGGCAGAAACGAGATGGAGCAGAGGTGACTTCAGGGGAAAAAGAAAGATGTTCCAGTTAGAGAATCTTGAAGGAGGGTGAGCAGGTGATGTGTGACTTCTCCTAGAGAGGTGTGAAAAATGTCAATTCACTCAAGCAGAGAAGCAGTGACAGATCAAAGAAACAACTGCACTAACGTTGACTATAGTGAACCAATGAGTTTAGTGAAGTCACTTACAGGAGTTTAGATGGTGCCAAAGTAGATACATCACCAAACGTCCCACCCAAACTGTGTGACAGCTCATGAAAGTTTACTGACAGCTCAAGGTACCTGGGCTGATCAGATAGCTCCCCCCTCTCTAGCAGTTCTTACTTTTTACATAACCTTGGAGAGATGCTTTCGAATCTTGTAAGATTCAAGAATTTCCTGAGACTTGTGAGAGGTTTATATCTGGAATACTAAACAGCCACCCTCTGAAAAAGAATGTTTCAATTCTGATGAAGTTATCATACAGCAGGAGGCCATATTAACTGACTACATATGAAGGAAATATGGACGTAGAGTTAAAAATATAATCCCAAGTTGCTTAAGCAGTTATCTTTCAGAAGAGCCATAAGGTCCAATGGAAAATTGTTCCAGAAGTGTAGAGAATGATCCAAGGGGAGGAGAGTCAGAAAAGAATGACAACCCATGGGTTGAAATCAAGGTATGACTATGTGAACTAGCTATAGATTGGGTACTACTAGGTTTTACATGTGTAGGAACCATCAGAATGGAACAAAAGTTTGTACTCAGAGGACAAGGTCATGGTCTTGCAGGAAAAGACTCATAATTGAGACCAGGAAACAGTGAGGTCACCAAAGTCAATGATATGTAAAGGGAAATGTCTTTACAATTAAGAAGTTCTCAGGAGCCATCTGTACGAAACATCTGTTTTCTGAACTACAGATACAATGAAAATAGTAAGCTAAGATTTTTGCAATAAATTTCTATAATGTGTCTCTTTATGCCTGACATGGTCCAGGGAGCAGGAAAGAGTGAGGGCCAATGAATCAGCAATGAGGACATCACTCCCTGCCTTTGACTCATTTAGTCCGAATCACTGATGCTTGAAAACGGCAGCCTGACATCGCCCAGTCGAAAAGACGAGGCAGGCCAACATTGTTAGTATCAGAAAAATGGGGCCCACAATCGCTCTGCCTGATTAATAATGATTCCAGGTTGATACAAAGGTATCGTCCCAGTTAACGCATGACTCCCGCCCTCAGACCTTATCTCTACCCTCTACTCTGACCCTACTCCCAAAGGTCCCCTGTAGATAATGAAATTAGAATCTCCTCTGACCTTACCTGGTCAGCCTTTCTAAAGATAAGTTAGTGCCTCTAAATAAGGTCCCCTCTCTCCTCGATTCTTTAACTTCCTTAGATATCAGGGAGTCATAAAGTTGTGTGGCTATCTCCATGATTCCACAGGAATTTCAAGAAATACAGCCAATAAAACTTTAAAAATGTTTCCCTCCTTCAGTGAAAGGGGCAGCTTTAGTTTTAGTTTTCTAATTGATACCTGAGAAAGGCAGAAGGTCCTTCTATTTCCAGGGAGATCCCTAGATAGTTAGTAGCTAGTTAACTGAATAGTTGATGAACTCATTCAGATAGCTAGCTGCTAGTATCGCTCCCATCATCTGGCAGCCCTTGGTTTCTATGTGTAGAAGGTCTTACTGTCTTCTGCCTCAGTAGCAATTGTTGCCTTGTTCTTAGTTTCACTTGCTTCTCTTTTTTCACATAAAATTAGAATAGATATGGATAAGATGCCCAAGAACTCAGAAAACTTAAATAGTCCCAGAGGCAAATAAAAGAATAATTTCTTTGTCTGCATTTAGTCAAAAATTGGCCATGCATTTAAGGGCCAAGATATTCCCTAAAGCTTCAAATCTGGCTGCAAAATTCAAAATCCATTTCTCTCACAACATTATTCTAGAAATAAATCCAAGCTTCAAAAAATAACAAAGTAAGCTATAAGTGCAATCCTTTGAACTTACAGGGCTTTTCTATTAAACATTAATTTGTTTACTAAATGTCTTAGTTTCTTTTCATTTTTTTTAGGCATAGTCTGGTTCAAAAGACAGCCACTTCAATAAATACCTGTGCCTTACTAGATACATGAAGATGAATAGAGTGCTCCTAACCACTAGGAGTTCTAATTTAATAATTAAGCTTAAAATCTCAGTTCAGGGACTAGATCTGATATTAACTGAGACTAGAGAGGTAAAGAGAGGTGCTGGTGTCAGTGGAGCGCCTTACCCTGTGTGGCTGCAGGAAGGGGTAGGCATTGCACTATTTTCGGCTGGAGTATGATGAGAACGAATTTGCATTTTAGACAGATCACTATGGTGATGATAGGCTGGAAGGAGGCCATCTGAGAAGCAGGGAGAGTGAGGAGGACCAAAATGTTGCAGCTTCAGGGCTTAGCAGCAGAGGGAGAAATCATGATTAGACTCTGGTGGGACAGGGGTTGAAAGCAGGGCGTGGGGCCTGCTCTGTTCACAGCCCGACAATGTGCTCAACACATGAAGTCTTGCCTGCAGGAAAAGGGCAAGGCACTCTGTCCCCTGCCCAAGCCAAAAACTTAACTTTTCTTTTTCCTTCAGATTCCTAAGAGCAGTTAAGTGATCAACAAAATGAACTGGGAGGATACAATCGGAGATTCACACTTCCTCTCTAGTGTTACTAACCCTTATCTCCCCTCCATTAGGCCTGTGTAATAGAAAGACACAAAAACCTGGATGTGGGACAATCTTTAATTTTTAATTCTGGTAACTCGTATACCAGTTACCATCTCTGGTATCTCACTTGGTCCTTTAAAGTGTCGGGCTTACGCTGACCACGAGTAAAGTTCCTTGCAGTCTAGGGCTGCCATATGTTCTGAGTCACTGTTCTAACTCTAAACCAGTCTCAGGGTAGAAGGGAGCCAGAGATTAGCCCCAAAGCAGTTGGATCCATGACACACTAAAGGACTCGGTGGCAAAGAAAGCCTCAAAGCACAATAGGCAGGAAAAAAAATGTGTTTCTCTAAATAAAGACAAAGACATAAAAAGCAAAGCAATTCAGTGAGATTGGATTGTTGGAAAAGTGCTGATCTTGCGCTAGGGTTCTAAATTTGTCAAGAAAATCACTTGAAATGAGTTTAGCTGAGACTGAGAACCGGGAGAGGGTTGTTACTTCTGATCTCTTCCCTCCTGGCTAAGTCAGCCTGCAGTTCCTTCTGTCCATCTTTCAGGTATGTTCTTCAGTGACTAGCCTCTGTTTATTCAGTGGTTCTGTTTAGTTTTGCTTCTGCCTTTTCACCCTCCCAGAACAGCTCACCCTAGTCTCTCCGGACTGACCGTAGCTCTCAGTGGGGCCGTGATTTGGAGCTGCTATGGGATGGGGCAGCCTTGACTAGTTGGCCACGGTGCTTTGGCAACAGTTGGGTTTTTGTCCGAGGCTGTACTGCTTGAGTTCTTTTCAGGTTTATTTTTCATTTGAACCAACAGAAAGTCGAAACACTGCTTTTTGATGCTAGAGCTAGAAAGATACAGACACAAACTGACAGAGAAAGATGTTCTGCCTAGAAAAGCTTTTAAAAAAAATGAGAGGTGGAAAGAAAAGAAACCCTGGAAATATTCAAATATTAATACCCATTCTTTTCTAAAATTTCTACTTTTTGTTCTGCAAAATACTAAATTTTTAAAAAATTTTCAATTCTAATTTCCTTTGGTTTGTAATTAGTTCTGTTTGGGTTCATTTATTTTCTATCCAAAAAAAAATCCTTTGTGCTATAGTCACCTTTACTATAAGGAAAAATGAAATAAGTAATTTTCTTACTTCATCGATGTTGCTAGAAAACTAAGACCCTGAATGCTAGTAGCTTGCCAACCATTTCACCTCTCTATATATTATTTTGCTATCTGTCTGTCTATCAGTTTCTATTATATATAATATATATATATATACATACATATACGTTTTCTGTCTATTTATCTTTCCATTTATATAGCTTCTAAGTTATATATTTTAATCAAATATTGTAGTAAATCTTGCCAGGAAAAAAAAGGAAGTTATTGGATTTTGTTGTCAATAATATATAACAAGGCTATGCCATTTGTAAGATTTGATAAATTTAATTTTGACATTCTACTACTGTTCAGTAATACGTATGAGAATCATCCAAGTGTCGAGAGATCAGTGCCTGTCAAGAGCATAATTGACAGAAACAGGTGGATGAGGCCTTTCTGCCCATCACACAAGGTCATCTGATGATCATCCCAAAGGAATTCCAATGAGATTTTTCAGGAATGGCTACTCTGCTGCTGTGATAATATGCCATGACAAAGGCATCTGAAAGGAGAAAGGACTTATTTCTACTTACAGTTCAAGGATACAGTCTATCGGGCTGGAGAGATGGCTCAGTGGTTAAGAGCATTGCCTGCTCTTCCAAAGGTCCTGAGTTCAATTCTCAGCAACCACATGGTGGCTCACAACCATCTATAATGAGGTCTGGTGCCCTCTTCTGGCCTGCAGGCATACATGTAGACAGAATATTGTATACATAATAAATAAATAAATATTTAAGAAAAAAAAAAGGATACAGTCTATCATGGCTGTGCAGTCAAAGCAAGTCACGGTGCACTCACCGTCAAGCACCAGACAGAAATGAATGCATGCTGGTGTTCAACTCACAAACCCTTCCACAGTGGCACCTCGAATAGTCTAATGGAGATAACCCTCCACAGGCACTCCCAGAGGCCCATCTTCTAAGCCAGCCTATAGTGTGTCAAGCTGACAATACTGACTTGTTATTCTAGAGCCTGTTCTGACCACAGTTTCTTGTGCTGCTTTACATTTTTCAACAAATCCATAAGGTGTATATTTTCCTATGAATTTTAAAGACAATGGAACTGAGACACTGGTTATGTAATCTGTACCAAGCTGAATGACAAAATCCAAAACACAAGTTTGTTATAAGATCACAGGCAATACAGTTTTTGAGCCCAATGGTGATTAAATCCTCCAGCACTTCCCTCTTCAGCCCATTGTCCTGCCTTCTGTGACATCAAGGGACCATGTAACAATCACACATCACTCTGTGACATGATCATGGTGAGCTACTTTTCAATCTCAAGGACTCAGGCTTGTTCGCTTCCCTTGAATATTCTTCCCCCGACTTCTCATTACCCAATACTAAGCTGGTTATGAAAAACAATGATTGCCAGTTCAGATCTGTCCCTCTTTCTTGTCCTAACTTAAAAAAAAAAAAATCCTTCTTGCTTTTTCTGCACGTGCTTGGGAAAATTGATTCAAATTCAAGCTCTGGGGACTTACTTGGTCTAAAACTGAAACCCTAGGGAATTTCATTCATCAAGTAACAATTTTTGACAATAAGATACAATATTAATACTGCTAATAAAGAGACTGATAAGAATGGGGGGGTCTATCTCTGTTTCTCTGAGGATTTTGTGCAAGATATGCAAGGATACATCACACAGAAATGCTCTAGCCATCTTGCAGGCACAGAGACTGTCAGTCCAAATGTTAGCGTAGGCATCTCCGAAGCTATGCCTTCTCACATGCTTAGGTTGTTAGCACACTTGTCTTGTGTTTTGCATAAGAAAACAAATTTCTATATTATCTAACGTTCTGAACTCAGTTTCTACTACTGACTGACCCCTCATAGTAAACAAGCTGATCCAATTACAGTCCTTGAGAAAAATGTCCCTGGGTCATTTCAGAAAAGGGATGTTTTTGTTCTTCATAGCATATATTATCTGAAAGCAGTTTGTTCATTTACTTATCATTCTCTGTATTCCTGAAAGACAGAGATTCTCTGAAATAATTAGTCCATTTTATTCACTGAAATTGCCAATGTCCAGAGTTCTATAACTTTTCTCCATTTAAAAATCTTACTCTTGAAATATTCTGCTTCAGTTAGATGATAGAGATCAAATTTGTTTTTCCATCTAAACATGCTTGAGGAAGTTCCCAATACAGATTAATATTCAATCATGATAACATCAAATATTGTTATTCTTATAGACACTCAGTAAAAAATATTTAAAAAAAAGTTAATGGATAAGAAAATAAAACCATGACTAAGATTTTACTATCCTTTTGATTAGAACAATGTACTAGAAAGATGGGACGCATCCAAAAGAACAGACCTTTTTAAAAAACAGAAGAAAGTGCTAAAGTTTGAGACAACAAACTCCTGCACAGGAATGTTTACTTCTTAAAGGCAGGTTATACTCAAAATGGCACTAATACGGCTTGTCATTATGGTGTGTCTACGATGGTACAGCAATTACAGCATCTTTGGAAGGTAAATCGTTTCCTCTCACCAGCAGTCAGAGATAAAGAAATGCTTTAAGCATCTGTGTGTTAGCCAAATACTAATTTGGCTGAAGATCAACCATGAAACAGATTCTTGACGGTCATGGATGACGATTTAAACTCTAAGAAGACAAGAAACAATCATTTCTGGCCTAGTTCTGATGGAAGAGTGAGAGATGAAGTGACACTAATGTGAAATTTAAATGTAGACAGGGACCATGTATTCTTGCATTTTATTTTTTCCAAAGGAGAGAAAACTGGACATCATGAATCGTGCACCCTACATTATATGAACGTCTGCAGAGTGTTTAGAGAGAAGCTATGCATTATTCATAGCATGAGACTCCTAAGGAGATTATGACTCAAAAGTGTTATGGTGTTCTCAAAAAAAATATGCAATTTTGAGTGCAATTGCAAATGATGAAAGGGAAAGAAAACTAAAGAAAAAGAACAGCTACAGATAATTTTAAAGGAAAAGCACAATCGGAGAGCACTCATATTTTTCTTATTCATCTTCTTAAGAGCACAGGGCCAAGAATAAACAGTCAGAAAGCATTGACAACTTAATAAGTGAACAATTGAATGCTGGGTATGAGGGTCGCAGCATCAGTAAAAAACCAGATGAGAAAAACTGAAGTCACAACTGAGCTAGGATTACAGGGAAAAGTGTTCTTCAAAACTAAAGTGACCGGTGGTTTTGAAGCAAGAGAAGGCCATAACTTAGAAGTTCATATAATGACGGTATAAAGATATTTGCTCTCTCCTTCTAGCCCCCAAAAGGTAAAAACTATTAGAACAGACCTGCTCAAGACGAATTCATGTCTCTTGATCACAATTCGCAGTGTGAAAATAATTTGGAATTGAGATCTCGAAACAGAAGAACAATATTAGGTTGTCACAACTAAATTAAAGAATGAATTTATATCATTTATTTGGTTTTTCCAAGACAGGGATTTCCTGTGTAGCCATGGCTATTCTGAATCTTTCTCTCTAACCAGTTTGGCCTCAAACTCAGAGTTCTACCCACCTCTGCCTCTTGAGTGCTGGGAACAAAAAGATGTCTCACCCATACCTAGCTAGTAAATGTATTTGTTAGTTAAAGTGGTGATTTAATAAAACTACAGAAGTTAATTTATATGCACTTCATGGCAACAGGATCAAGGATAGATCAAGAAGCAAATATGACAATTCTCCCTTGGTTCTTTAGCTTCTGTCACTTTGTCAGATCACCTGCGCTGAAGTATAAGGGTCCACACTGTGTCAATGACCTATCATTTCATTCTAGCTAACAAATACTAATGGTGCATATTTGTGGGCTATGTTGTGGTGTTTTATATGTATACATTGTGTTAATCAAATCCAAGTAGTTATCATTTCTATCACCTGAAGCATCACAATTTTGTGGTGAAGGCATTTTAAAAATTCCCCTTTTCTGGACTAGAGGGATGACTCAACCACTAAAGGATAGGCTCACAACCCAAAACATTTTTTTAAATCCCTCTTTTCAGCCACTTTGAAGTCTACAGTATACTGTTGTTAACTAACATGATACTGCGCACTAGAAACAAAAATTCTCACTTCCTCCTTTAGAACAATTTGTTGAATTAGTAACTATTTTCAACTGAGAGTCAATGGATTATGGTGATCTGGAAAAGATGGTTGATTGGAGTTGACACTAAACTTTCTTCTTGGCTTTATAACACTGTACTTTAAAAAAAATCAATTATTAAAAGTTTTAACGTTCCTGAGCCCTGAGGGGAAGGTATATGGTATATATGGTCAATTTAAGGCTGGGCATTCTGTCATCTCTTTTTTTGTGCAACTTGGCCAGTTGTGGGCCACTTTATTAATCAGAATCTGCTACAGACAGAAGCTTCCTTGATCAGGGTCGAGAGATGTACTAATCTATAGACAAAATAGTAAGTCATCAGGGGTTGTTTCAGCACTCTGTCTACTTTAGCAGAATGATGGTGTTAGGTTCTCATCTAGGGCCTATCTAGACAAGCACTGGTTTTATTCTGTGGAATGGAACTTAAAGCTAATCAGAAAGTAATTTCTTATTTCCATGATGTTTATGCCACTATTGTACCTGTGGGCTTGTATCTTGCCAACCCAGTCAAACTTGTGCCTAACAGGTTCACAACAGGAAGAGAGTGATGGCCATTTTCCTCCTCCAGCACTGTGCATAGCCCCTCTAGCAATATAACGGCTAGACAGTAGGGATAAAATTCCTAGGTTTATCTCCGTAGGCTCTGTGACTCAAGTACGTGGTGTCTTCAACAAAAAAGTCCTACCTTCAAGTTATGGAGGATAACCACACACATTAACAATAGCCTGGAATGTTTGGGGGATGGTCTATTGAACCTCACTGGCTAAGAACTCCCAAAGAATTAACACATTCTTGAAACTGAGCTTTTTTATTAGTTAACCTATAGTGTCTAGTAGGGGAACTTTTGTCCTTTGATAGGTTAATCCATTTTAATTCTTGTTAGGCTTAAGGCTTATTTCAGTAAAGGGGATAAAAAAAATATCAGAACCAGAGTCAGTAGATGACACTAAGGAAACAGTGGCTGTGGCAACACGCACAGGACCCATAAGTCAGTCATACTACAATAAAAGGTCACAAATCCAAGAATATTTGATCAGTACAAATTGGTCTTGATGGCTTTTATTCCAGAAAGAACACAAATTTGGGTGGATAGGGAGGGGGGTCAGATCTGTGAAGAGTTGGGGGAGGGAGGCAAATAAGATCAAAGCATGTGACATGAAATTCTCAAATAAGTAATAACAAATGCTTTAAAACTTTACTTTCCCCAATCATAAATGCCTAGTTAGTACAGCAGAATCAGGATCCAAGATTTTTGACATTCCAGGATAAGCTTAGTTTAACAAGATGAAATGTAATAAAGGTAACTTAACCTGAACGCAAGTCTAAGGTATTAATGACATAAAAAAGGATCCACTAAGGAGACTGGGTCTAGTTTTTGATGCTTGACGGCTGATACAACACAATCTTTGCCTTCTTCCCTTTATCTTTCTACTCATATCTGAGAAAGCTTTTAAGAAGGAAGGAAGGAGGGAGGCAAGCAAACAGGAGGGCCCGGAAATCCCTTTTTTGAGCTATGAGGAGAACAAATTAATTTTTTGCCTGTGTATTGACACCTTCACAAAACTCCATCTTCCAACCAACAATAAGAGGCTCAGTCTAGACGGATTCGTACCCTGGTCTCCTTGGAGACCTTCACTGAGCAATAAAGCTGTTTATATCATTCAACTTCTATTTAAGTGAGCATTGTGCCACCAGTCCCTGCGCAGAGGGTGTGATGGGGGCAGGGGTCCCTAAGGAAGAGAGCAATGGTTCAGTTTAATGGCAACAGGAAAGAGAACTCAGAAGGGTAGAAATGGAGAAGTCAGAAAGAGAAAACTCAAGGCCACAGTATGAACGAGTGCCCAAGAAGGCTGGAGTCTTAGAGTCTTGAGCAAACGTTTCTCTAAGAGAAGATAACTGCTGTCATCCTGCAGGTAAGTGTGGACAAGGGCACGTGCTCCTGTCTCCTCTTAAGTTACTAGCTCTCAGGGTGGTATTAATTACCCAGACTATTCAATTTCAATTTTATTCAGGTGCTGGTAATTATTGCATGCTTATCTTCAATTCAGACCTCCAGGTGGATTACAAGAGACATCTCAGACTTGACAGATACAAAGCTGAACTCCTGGCTTTCACCACTAACCTTCTGTGTTCTTAACAGAACTCAGACCAGTAAAAGATGATTCGGGTTGACAAACATGGCATAAACTTTGACGCCAATATTTCTTTCACAACATACTTCTGATCAGAAGGTTGGCAAATACTCTTAGTGCTCACTTAAAACTACATGTATAATTCAACTGCTTCTCAATTCCACTGCTATACCCAGTCCCCATAATACCATTATATCTCACCTACCTTATTGCAATAACCTCATATCTGGGCATTGTCCCACTTTCTGTCTAATCATCACCAGACACCAGAGTGGTTTTTTGCTAAAAATAACATCAAATCACTCCTCTGTTCCAGCAGCATCCACGGCTTTCAGGATAATAGCAAGCGTCCTAACCGAGATGATTCCATTGTACCTTGCACACTCCTCTAGTTTACTCTTCCCAACCTCACACACAACCTTCATGTTCTTTCTTTGATAGATCAACCTTTCTGTAACCTTTAGGATATTTAAACTTGTACCATTTGCACGGAAATATTAGTGTCAGTGTCTATATGTTTCACATCTTCATTTTCTTAAGCTTCACTTAAATCATACCTTTCCACTGAGGCCTCCCCTGATCACAAGTAATGACTGCAATTATATTTGCTCCACTTATATATTAAATCCTCATTTACCTTCATTGTTTTCTCCCCAAAACTCTAACACATTTTATGTTGTATAATTAATATTATATACTTTCTATCTTCTTCACTAACATATAAGCTCCAGAATGATAAAAAAAATACCTTCTAGTTATTTTCTGCATTTATCACAGTGCCTGGTTTATTACAGACCCACCAAATGTTCTCTTGAAGGAATGACTCTCATTCTTTTAATTATAATATAAACAAGAAGAACAAAAGCTCAGATGCAGAGTGGCGCTCCAATGTGATGGGCAAAATCCACTTAAAAACCTGAGAGGGCTTAAAAAAAGGGGGGGGGAGAGTTTAACACAGCTTTTTGCTGTTTATGGGTGGCTTGCCGCAAAGAAATTTTCCTGACTCAGCAGCAGGAAAAAACTGGCTGTTTTAAAATGCCGGCTTTCTGGGCTGTGCCGCCATCATGATCTCTGTCTGGCTCCTGCTGGAGACAGAGCTTTTAAATGGAACATTTGGAGTAAAGTGCTACGGCTTGCTTGATGGCAATGTGGACTGCTGTGTGCCTAAAACTGTAAATGGCTCAGGGACACCAAATGGCTCTGAGGTAGGAGAAGCTCAGCTCTGTCAAGCTAAACTGTGCTGGTCTCAGACAGAAACTACCATAATTACCATAATAATAGCACAGTTAAGGTTAGACTGGACAGGATACAGGCAGTACCGTATTACCTGTACATGATTCAAATTAAGTTTTTAAGAACTGCTTAACATTTTAAAAAATGCTCCTGGATAGTAAAAAAATTACAGATTCACAATAAAACATATTCAGACATAAAAGACCATTAAATGAGTTAGAGTGTTGGATGAATGTAAGTAGGCTTGGTAGAGAATAAAAAATATAAAGAATAAAGTTAATGTCTTAAAAAAGGGGGGTAAAGTCTTAAAAAAAAACAGAGTACAGATAGTTATAGATTAAAAAAATAAAAAATAAGCCACATAACAATAAAAAATCCACAAAGAGTCTGAATTATGTACATTATGTTTTCTTTAAATTTTTTGACTGCAAAGGGGCTAAGTACAGAGAGACATTTCATTATATGGGCTGCCAAAAATGGATATCATAAGGGTATTATGATTTCAAAATTTAGGTCTAAGGATATGATGCTTTAAAAGGGAGTTTCTTCATTTGTTTTCACAGAGGATGAGACCCTATGGATTGTTTCTATCCCAATATGGTATGATAGACCACGCCCTCCTAAAAGGTTGCTGTAAACACCCTCAAAAAATTACTTCACTCAACTGCCAACTGAGATGACCCTGACATACAGGTTATACCATGAAAGACCTAATTAACGATGCCCCCATTCAGCAGGAAGCAGTTTGGAGAAAAAAAACTGTACCCATGTTTCCAAATATGGTTTATAAATGTTCTTTTACATTTAAAGGGGGATATGATATAGATATGAATAATTTACATTGGTATGGATTTTAAGGTCAATTTTGTTATGTGTATATGTATTTCTGATCTTGATTAAGGTATTGTGATTGTGTAGTTCATTTTTAAAATATATAATTAGGAAATATAGGTTGCTGATGGATAATCATAAATAATAATCAAGCTTGTAGTCATGTTAGTTAGATTTTCTAGATATATAGAGATATATTTCAATTAGATAGGCATTCTTCTTATCTTTCAAAGACTACAGAACATGACATTTAATGTTTTAATAACAGGGCTTTTCATGACAATGAGACACATCTACTTTTGGCAGCACCAATCTACTTCAAGAGGACGATGGGCATCGAAGAGGCTCCTTATGGAGTTTGATAGCCATTTGGGCATGAAACTGCTCATGCCTGGACTGTTGCATAAACTGGACACAAAGAACCCGCAGAGAGAGGACTGCTGAACTTGCCTAAAGGTGAGATGATTCTTTGGGGTTCCTGACTCATGAAAGAGTCTGTGAGACATTCTGCAGGACATAGCAGAAAGTGACTAAACTGTCTTTGAAATTCCCTGCTTCATGGAAATGTCTGCTGGATACTATGGGCCTGTAGGCCGAAGATGGATGCCCCAACGGTACAGAGGAACTTTGGGTGGCTGTCCAGACAGCGAGATGTCTCTGTCATTTCTAGAGTTTGAAGTTTCTTATTTCTTGTTTACTTAGGTAATATCATATCCTTCTGGAGTCTTTGATGGAGTTGAAGATAAATAGATAGTTATAGTTTCCTTAGTTATGATAAAGTAGATATAAATATTATAATTATAATTCTTGCTTGATAACTGTTTTGTTATATGGAATCTTACTATGTTAAAATAAAAGTCTTCCTTTTTGTTTAAACAGAAAAAGGGGAAATGATGGAGGAGGGTCATCTTTCTACCTGTTGTTTCATTGGTTAATTAATAAAGAAACTGCCTTGGCCCTGATAGGACTGAAAATTAGGTAGGCGGAGTAGACAGAACAGAATGCTGGGAGAAAGAAGCCAAGTCAGGCAGTCGCCATGATTCTCCCACTCCAGACAGACGCAGGTTAAGATCTTTCCTGGTAAGCCATCTTGTGGTGCTACACAGAATATCAGAAATGGGTTAGATCAATATGTAAGAGCTATCCAATAAGAGGCTGGAACTAATGGGCCAGGCAGTGTTTAAAAGAATACAGTGTCCGTGTAATTATTTCGGGGCATAAGCTAGCCATGCGGGAGTCGGGGCGGCTAGAACGCAGCCCACCACTTCATACAACACAGCACAAGACAAATAATGATGAACAAATAATAGGAAAAATGAATCAATATCTGTAGCCTGAAAAAGAGTAGACCTGATGGAAGTAGGAGAAAATAGGTGGTGGTTTTACACAGTAGAAAGTTTTAGAGACATCAGGGCTATATTATGAAAATAAGTTACTCTAATAAATTTTCATTTCAAAATTATTAATTGGTATAAATAAATATATGCAAGACACAGATTTCAACTCAATTTAGGATATTTCACAAAGTCTGAGTGTTTCAAGAATGTATTGGGTTGCCCCTAAAAAACAAGCATCTTCATGAATTCAAAGGGATAATGGTCACAAGTAATATTCATCTGATATCAGTACATGATAACTATTCTATATATGAAACTATGTACTGAAGTTATTATTTAAACCCATGGACATGGGTAATATAAAATAGTGAAGTAGAAAAATAAAACTCACTGTTTGTCAATATATATTTGATGTAGTACAGTAATTTTTATAGCTTTCTAGATAAACTGCAAAAGTTTTAAGTCATGAGATTTCTGGCTAAGATGGCAAATAAATGCCACTTCTGTGCAACCTAGAAGTTGTTCTCTTCTTTAGCTTAGTCTCTAACTTGCCCAGATAGACTTTCCTCTGCAAATATTTTATAGTAATTCCCTCTTTGATTTCTCATACCTCTACCCAATATACTTTGTCATTCATTGTTTATTCCCTTCTTTTCCATTTTCAAATTTCTTCCTCATTTTAAATACTAATTTACTTTAAATACCCTTAGCTCTGAAGAATGATAAACTACATTTCTCCCACCATTCCACTGGTGTGGCTGTCTCTGGATCTTATTGGAACGTGGGCAAGTGGTTCCTATTGAAAATCAACACCAAAACTGACCTAAAATCATCTTACCTCTTACTACAGTCAGCTTCTCCCTGGACACTAGTGGGAAACAAAGTCCAAGTGAAGATAACTCAAAGAAACAAAAGCCTAAACCAAAGAAGAATTAATAAAGAAAGAAACATAGGAACATAGGTTACTGTGACCTCTCCACAAGCTCACAATTGCTTAGTACTGGAAATGAAAGAGAATGAGATAGAGGAAGTACCGGAAGAGGGTTTAGAGTTTTACTTTTCAAAACAATAAGCAACAGCACAGAGGTCTTAGCCAATGGATGAAGTAAGGATACCAAGTAAATACGAAGAAAAACAAATTAGTAAGGTAGAAAAACGCTCCACAATTTGGAAAACATTTTTTTAAAGAAAAGAAAACTTTAGCAAGGAAATTAAAACTCTGAAAAAGAACCAAAATATAAATGCTGAGTCAATTGACAACATTTTAAAAATATATACTGTGTGAAGATATTGTGTCACCTGTAGACTATATTGTAGAAAACAGATTTTAGGCAAGGAGGACAAGATTGAGACAATCATAGTTCACATTTATAGAGGAATGATGGACATGAGATGAGGTTTTGGAGAGTTAGTGTTTGTTCAAAAGTCTAAGTCTGAGATTCAGTAGCACAGAAGATGAGCTGAGATAAAATCTAAAGACACAAAAAATTATCCCAATGAAATAAAATCAGATACATTCCCATATCTTCAGCAAGGAGTAACAAAAAAGCCAAGAGCCATTTATAAACCCAAATATACATGACCAGAGGACCTCTTTACAATATTGTATCACCAAGACTGCAAAAATACAAGCCAAGGAAACAATATTAAAAGTCTTTAAGCAGAAAACATTCCATCTCAAATAAAAATTAAAACAGATCCTAATAACACCAGGCATCTCATCATCAACCCTAAAAATCATAAAGGAATGTAATGGTATATTTTAAACCATGAAAGCAAATAGCTATCAGTCTTGGTTACTGTCTTAATTAGGGTTTATAGCTATGAAGAAACACCATGACCATGGTAACTCTTTTTTTTAATTGATTTTGTTGAACTATACATTTTTCTCTGCTCCTCTCCCTTGCTCTCTCCTCCCCTACAACCCTCCCCCATGGTCCCCATGCTCCCAATTTACTCAGGAGATTTTGTTTTTTTTCTACTTCCCATGTAGATTAGATCCATGTATGTTTCTCTTAGGGTTCTTATATTTGTCTAGATTCTCTGGGATTGTGAATCGTAGGCTGGTTTTCTTTGCTTTATGTATAAAAGCCACTTATGAGTGACTACATATGATACTTGTCTTTCTGGGCCTGGGTACCTTACTCAATATGATGTTTTCTAGTTCCGTCCATTTGCCTGCAAATTTCAAGATGTCGTTATTTCTTTCCTCTGTGTAGTCCTCCATTTTGTATCCATTCTTCAGTCGAGGGGCATTTAGGATGTTTTCAGGTTCTGGTCATGACAAACAATGCTACTATGACTGTATTACCCAGTTATACCACTCGGGTGGATACCCAGAAAACTCTAACCTGCATGCCACAACTGACACTTGCACATCCCTGTTTGCTTGTTGTATTATTTGCCATAGTTTAGGAATGAAAGCAGTCTAGATTTCTATTAACAATGCAGGGCTTGAGAAAACATGCAGAATGTTACTCGACTACAAAGTAAAATGAAATTACGGGACTTGCAGAAAAAATGGATAGAACCAGCAAAATAGGGCAAGTTCAGAAAGACAAATAATCTTTCTTCATATGCAGAGATATAGTGTGTGTGTGTGTGTGTGTGTGTGTGTGTGTGTGTGTGCGCGCGCGCGCGAGCACATGTGCATGTGTTTTACTAGAAAAGTGATCATGGGAGGGGAAGAGAGATCTAAGAAAGCAATCTTGGGAAGTCAGAAGGGGAGGTCATGGAGAATATTTGCTATGAAAGCGGAAGAGGGAGAAAATGGGAAGAAAGGAATAGCATGAGGGGTTCAGGAGTTGGGAGGAGAGGAAGGAATTAAAGCAAAGCATTATGAAAATGCCACAATGAAACCCATCACACCATGTGATAATGTTAAAAAATAATAAAAGTCCTAATACATATTTTTCATTATAGGAAAAGAGTTAAAATTTTATATTTTAGTATGATTTTCTATGTCTGTTTTCTATTTTTTGTTTTGCCCCAAGAAACTCACACACACAGGCCCATACACACTAATCACTCTAAAAGGCACTGATGTTTATATTTCTTCAGTCTACGCAGATCCAAGTTAGAAGAGGCAACACAGGCTATTGCTGGGCCAGCTCTTTGCTGCAGATCTGAAAGAGTGACAGTCCTGGTGTTGCACTCTGGCTTTCTTCTGAAGCTGAAAGATACCTGTGCCTGAACTACACCCCATGGATTAAGGGCTTGGACAGCAAAGTTCTCTTTATTATCTTCCCACAGGACCTAGGGTGGTGCCTTAATTGTAACTGGCACTGAATAAATATTGTCTGAAAATGTAAACTTCCCTGAAAATCTGGCAGAAAGAATTTGTCTTTCAACATGGATTCTTCACTTTTGAAATTGTCAAAGGACTGTCTTAAACGGGCATAAAACAGCATTTAAACAAACTAATATCAATTATCAAGTATAAATAGTTCTCACAGGATTTGAGCTATTTGCTTAATTTAGATTGGTTTATATAACTTGATTTTGCACATTTCTTAATTAATGTTACATATGTAGCACTTAGCAAATGTAGATACCACTGGACTAATTCCCATTCTAAATCCTATAGGAGATCTAGCAGTAAAAAGGTTGGAATAAATAGGAAACTTGTTTAGAGTGGAAATAGCCTTCCTCTTTCTCTCATACATGCAATATGTATTACATTTAGTCTATGTTACTATACGCAAGTATATATTACACGGGGATGGCCCCTTGCCTGTGGGAACTGCAATATTTTCTTAAGCAGAGTCACACTAAAAGATTGATTTACAGGAAAATCTAAGAAACTAAGCAGCATTTACCAAAACATTCCATGTTCCCAGAGACTTACAAGGACAGACATTGTTCATCAGGAAGATTAAATGGGGTAATATAAAGAAACCACTTAGTAAATATATCGTATATTAAGCTGGATATCTTTAAGAATAAACTACTAAGGACATTTAAGGCTGTGTGTTATACTGCCTTTATTTCATAAATAAGAATACTGAGTGCCAGAGGGCAAGAACGCAGGAGACACACAGTTCACCTTTAGAATAATTTGCCAGTGACTTTCCCATGGTCATCACTTTCTGGTGTCAGACTGAGGATAAGAGCCTGCCACCTGACTCCCAAAGCTCACTGCCCTTTCTGCAGCATTCTGGTGCTACCAGAATTCAATTGGAGAGTGAAAAGCATCTTCAAGGGATTGAAAATAGCTCGACACGAGTGACTGTACTTGAAGTACCATTGGAGAGTCTACAGACAGCTTTTAAGATGCCTGCATATAGTTCTGATAACAGATTAATTTGGAACTCAATAAAGAATTCAAAGATGTTATCTCCAACTCTAAACAAGGGGACATTGCAGAGTCATTTCCCTTTAGAAGAAACAAGAGTAGATTTTAAGATTTATGCCCCTGATGATTGACCTCCAAACACCTTTCATGAGCTTTGAAAAATGTGTGTGTGTGTATGTGTGTGTATATGTGTGTTTGTGTGTGTGTGTGTTTATCTGTTGGTTTGTCTGTGAGTATGAGAAAAAGTCTATGTGGATTAATGTAAATAAGCTCACTAAAGAATAAGCATAATTAAATGAATTTTCCTCTTGACGAAGGAAGAAAAACAACCTCACCATACAGTTGAAAAGTTATTATATGCTCAAAGGTAGGAGATGAATCTCCAATAGAGGACTCCAGTAACTCTCCCTATTTGAACAGGAGAATTGCAGTGGTAACATGTAACCTGAAGAAGACATGCAAAAACCAACTATATACTGTGTCTAAACTTGGTATGCAATTGATGTTTCCACTCTTTTGTGAAATCCAGCTATATTACCCATGCTATTGTGGGCCAGTCCTCCTCCTGTTCGTACACACATGCTGCATTTAGAAACCACAGAGAAGAGCCTCTGCCTATAGAAATTATGTGACTTTTTGTTTGTTGGTTTGTTTGTTTCTAGCAGAGTCAATTAAATTATTGATTGATTTTTGGGAAAATCTTAGGATCTAAGTAGCATTTACCAAATACTAACCATATTCTCTAAGGACAATATTGTTTATTTCCATTAGACTTATAACTGTATATCCAGTCCCTAACATATAACCCAGTTGATACTAAGAGAAAATTATTTGACAAATGACTTCAAAATTAATTCACCTATGGTCACAAAGTAAAGGGCACAGCTGTAAATCAAAGTGAGAGGAAATGCCTTCTGAGACCATACTTTTATTCACTAAGCTGAAGCAAGGCTAATGCTACATTGAATTAGGGACATACCTCAGATTATAGAGGGCTTGCTTAGCACACACAAGAGGCATTGGGTTCAGGTTGACCCCACAACTGCATAAAACCAGTTGTGATGTCATATGCCTATAAACTCCAGCAGGAGGATCAGGAGTCATCGAGGACAGCCTGCTTTATATAAGACCTTATCTCAAAATCAAAACCAAGGTCTACATTATACTTCCTCTAAAGAGTGCTTCCATGACTAAGGTGACTGTGCTTCCATGAAATCAATAGGTTGAAGCCCTAATTCCCAGCATGGCTGTGTTTGGATTTGGACCCTCTAAGGAAGTAAGCAAGGCTACATTTGATCACAGGGGCAGAGCACTCTTGTAAGGGGATTGACATCAGCAAGAAAGAGCCACTAGAGTGTTGTCTCATTGTCTCTCCTCCCTCTCTCTCCCTCTCCCTTCTCTCCCTTTCTCCCTTCAGTCTTTATTTTGGACTTCAGCTATCAGAACCATGAGAAAATAAATTTCTGGTATTTAACTCACTAACCTTATGGTACTTTCTTATAGAAGCCTTTTATGATTTTATTAAATTTCCCAAAACTTCCTATGTAGAAAATTTAGTAGCCAATAAGACAGGTTGAAAAGGGGGTCAAAATAGAAGGCATTTAGGTAGTAAGCAATTCACCCCTATTGATTAGAGCTGTTCTCTCAAAGTGTTAGCTCTTATTGAAGTGAGTTGATTATTAGGGAATGGCTTTGCTGTAAAACAAAATACCACACGTGTTCCCCTTCCCTTGTGCCATGCAGTATCTTCTGCCATGTTGAGCCAGAAATAAGGACATGATCTTCTCCATTGTCATGCTGGTCCCCAGCCATTATATTCCTCAGGACTTGGAGCTATTTGCCTAATCAATTTCTTTTCATAATAAATTTCTCCATCTGTGCTAATCTACTGTATCAACAGACAATGGACCCAGACACAATCTGAGCAGGTAACACACTTCTGATAGTCAAAGTTCCCTAGTTCTATGCTTTCTATGGCTCCTTCTATCTGGATGTTTCTCATGCATACCAGTATATCTATCATAGGAAATGAAATGTGCATCAAAGAAAACAAAGTACCACTCATTCATTTTAATACCCAAGCATAGGTGGGACCCGACACATTCAGAGAAGAAAACAGTGTTCCTTCATCAAGACCCACCTCTATCCTTGCTCATATTGAAACAAGCGGCAGAGAAGGCTATTTTATATATTCTAATTTTATTTGCAAAATTGTAATTAAACCTGATTCATACCCTAGAAATAAGTAAGTGAAAATATAAAACCACTGGTATTTTCTTTTCATCCCAAGCAGTCTCCTTGATTTTTACTTTTCTACATATAGAAAACTCCAAAGAAATATTGAAAACCACACAGGATGGTAAGGAGTTGAGCCACTGCTCAGAGTACTGCTATATACTGCTACTTTCCTGGAACTTCAGACCCTTGGACAGCTCAAAACCCTGGACTCCAAGCTCCTGAGTATTCACAGTTGTTCCGATGGCCAGGGTAGGAAACCAGGAGGCCAGAGCCCACTAAGAGCCTTTAGTATAGCCTCACATTAGCAAAAAGTATTTGATGGCAACGAACAAATTATTTGGGACTCTTGTGGAAAGATTCTCTGTATTTTGCTGGAATGAGCCATCACTCATTGCTACAAGACCGTTAGTTAGGCTCCACATTGCTCACCACCATGGCCCTTTCTGTATTAGCATTATGGCAATTGTCTAAATCACAAGAAATCTTCACTTGACTAGAAAACTTCTCAACCTTAGAACATGAGTGTCCAAAATTAGGATCTCACTGAGATGTGTCAGCAGGCAGACCTAGTTTTGCTATAAAGAGGCTACCACCCACGCTTATCTGAACTTATTTATGCCTCCCCCAAATTGCTGACTGGTCACGATAGAATCATTGCTTTAATGCAGAATGTTTTCAGTCCAATTCATGGCTCCTGCTGTGGAATCTCAGAAGTGAAGAACTGTAACATATCACTCAACTAATCGCCTTCATCTCAGAGACGAGACATTAGAAATCCAGAGAGTTGAAATAATTCACCAAAGTCCACAAGGGTGGCTGTCTTTCACTTCAATAATCCCCCTTTCATGCAAACCTCCCCTCTTCCTGCCTTCCTCATGTTCTGTGCCTCTAACCTATGACTCACCAGATAGCTTCAGTTGTCTGGAAACCACAGGGGAGGTGACATAGCCTAGGCAGTTAGCTCTCTACAAAGCTGATCCTCACCAGAAAACTGGCACTCGGTGCCTCGGCAGAGAGCGTGCTCAAGCAGGAGCAGAGAAGAGCACACCATCTGGACAGTGTGACTCCGGGTGCCAAGTGGGCCCCAGCCACAGCAAAGGATGAGAGGGGAAGGGTGTCTGTCACCTGACTGCACACATTTATTTTTTGCCTTAAGGGGACTTGTCAGCAGTAGTGCTATTCTGGGTGGAAGACTTTGTAGATGGTTCTGATGGCTGACAAATGCGGAGGCAAGGATGAAACAAGGTGAGTGGTAGCCAGGCAATTTGCAAATGGTTTGTGAGCCAGGAGAAGTTGGTGGTGAAGAATTACGATGTGTGAAGGTGTTGAAGGGTAAAGTAGTTCTGCTTTTTCTCCATTTTTCGCCTCTCCCGATTTAGAAATGTAATACAGAACAGGATTTCCCTAATAGCCCCTAGAAAAATATACTCATATTTAGTATCCACTAATATGTACCTTTTCTTGATAAATTTTAATTAAACTAGTGTTATCCTAGGCTATAGCAATATGGCCCAGTGTAAACCATACCTATCTACTACAACTGTTTTTAAATAATCAACCTGTAGCATAATAATTCCTATAGCTGTTTGTCCATTCAAGATTCTATATATACACTCTGTTTTGGGCAATACTTTTCAAATACAGTGTATTTTAAAATATTTTTACTTTCCACATTCATGAAGACAGCTCCTGCAAACTTTACTGCAGTTGGGACGTATCTTTCTCAACCTTGGAATCATGCCAATTTTTCAGTTGTATGTCTGCAATACATCAGTCATTTGACACATTAGACTTCATAAGGCACAATCACGCACATTGGGTCTCTTCAATCTTGACAATACTATTCAGATGTCACTAGTTACTTAGACTTCATAGAAATACTAAGAAGTTTGTCTAACAGAGCTCAGCACTGAGGCATAAATACTTGCTCCAGAATGAGATGGATTGCTTTTAGAGCCTGACACCATTTTCCCAGAACAAATCGTTGAACAGTTATGGACTTTGGACGTGGAAACACCTGCCTCTAAGACTCATACACCTTTAAGTAAGATAACCAATGTGAATGTGTTTGGCATAGTGCGGGGACACCACCTTTCTTCTCAGTTGACTTCAGACCTCAAGATTTCCCACTCTGCAACCTTGGCTTCTTTCTTCTCTTTGTTTCATGCTTTCTGAGACAAAGGGGATAGAACCCTTTCTATGGAACGCAGCTGTAAGAGATGGCAGCCACAAGAAAGCTGACCTCCAAAATTGTGCACTATTGTTAATGAGAATACACAGCTATCATTTTATAATAAATTTTTTCTCCCTTAATTTAAAGATACTCATTTTTTTTTTTAGTTTTTAAAAGAAAAAAGAAGATGTAGGGAAGCTTTTTGTTCTATACTGTAAGTTTCCAGAATGTTAATATTGTTTATGTTTCAGAATGGTTAAAATTCATATTTAGTAAAAAGAATAGAGTGACTATGCACAAGCAAATTGGTAAGGTCTAATAAGCTGCTTCTTCTGAAATGACTTTTATTTTATCTGTCTCTGCAGTAATATAAAATCTAATGACCACGCAAGAAGAAAATGCATCTGGTACAGCTGATCCATTCAAAATCTGTCCAAGCCAGAATGATGGCCTCAGGGCAAAATCCTCAGTACTTGGAATATCCTCTTGGTTCATCGGGATGCAATCTCTGTGAAATACAATTTGATGTCTCCAGTGATAATTCTCCTGTCAAGAAGAAAGCAATGTTTTCCTGCTAATAAGAATCCTTTCATTATATTTTATCTTTCTTTGAACTGACCAACCCTGAATGACATCACAATTTCGTTATCTTTCAACAGAGTCTAGGTAGAAATTCAAACATTAGAGGCAAGAAGATTTCTTCTTCACTAAGGGAAGAGTTTTATGCCCATTTTTTATGTGCCTATCCATGTGGAGGGTGCTCCACCACTGTTCTATGCCTGGCCTTTTCCTCCACTCTTCTTTTCTCAAGGCAGCAGGAAAAACTCTTATTAGTCTTGAAGAGGATTTGTCTTTTCAAGAATACTAACCAAGTCCATTCTTCCCATTTTTGTGCTAAGAAATTGTCTGTCTTTCTCTGTAGCTTGAATTCTGTAAAGCCAAAATTCTAAGGGCACTGAAGTAGGATTTAATCTGATATGGGCGTTATCTACTTTTTAAGAGGAAAAAAATACAGAGTATTTCATATTTCTTCTAACATCTTCACTTTATAAAATAAAGTCCACAAATTCAGTCTCAAAATATGAAACTCTGGTAGAAGAACAAAAACCACTAGTCAAACCACTTTAATATTTTAGAGTACCCTGACAACCTAATCTAGCTTCCCATATAATGGATAATATTTAAATTCCATTTATCATCATAAAAAGATAAGGGAAAAGACAAATGAGAAATCTTGTCTAGTGTTTTGTGATGGTTGAGTTTTAGCTGTCAATTTGACAATACCGGTAATCATTTGGGAAGAAGGAGGTTGTCTAGAGCTGGCTGGCTTGTGGCATGTCTGTGGGGGATTATCCTCATTGTGTTCTTCAAGGTGGGAAGAACTGCCAACTATGAGAGGCATCATTCCCTCGGCAGGGGATCCTAAACTGTGTAAGAATGGAGAAAATTAGCTGAAGGCAAATATTCATACATTCATTAATTTCTCCAATGATGTGATGTGACTTCCTGATTCACGTTCCTGCCACCATGACTTCGCTGCAGGGATGGCTCTAACCAGAAACTTTGAACTATCTTCCCTAAATTCCTTTGGTCATAGTATTCAGTCATAGTAATTGAAATAAAATTACTAACAGATTTGAATTCCCATATATTATGAAGCATTTGCATTTTGATTCCAATTGCCCAGCTAATATTAATTAAGTAGAGAATAAAAAAAACTAGTATATGAAATATGACTCATCAATAATCATTTAAAATATTTGAATAAACATGAGGACAAACTTGCAATGAAATGTTTACAAATGAGAAGAAGTGAGTCATTTTAGAAACCATCTCATCCTCCTCGTTCCTGATCCATGCCTAGAATATCCCAGACACACTGATCTTGTGAAATATCTTACTTTAAAGTCAGCATAACAGGAATTAAAGAAAAAGACAGAAATGCTCTCACATGCTTAAGGTCTCAGCTATTCTACATGGAAACTACTGGGTGTTTTTCTCTATTCCTGGAATACTAACTTAAACTTAGGTCATTGGTCAGGTCACTGCCAGGGTGCCTTCAGGACCACTAAATGAGAGGATTCTGCCCACCCAGCTCTTTCCAAGACCAAGTAAGTTCCTAGCTCAATTAACCTTTTTCCCCCAGAGGTAACTCTTCCGTAGCCTCCAATCACCCTTTAGGCCTGGCATAAAAGCTTCATTTCCCCTTCCCAAACCTGTTTCCAAAACTCTAATTCTAAATTTTTGTCTTCTTTAACATCCTTTACCCCAAATTCGTGTGGAAAATGAACAGCTTCACTACAGTCCAAAAGAGAAAAAAATAAGAATGTACAGTTATGAAGTATATTGTGTATATAGAAATCACAATTACTTGATTTATTAGCATAACAGAATACTGCAATGAAACTAACTCAGGAAATTGCCATTAATTTAAACCTCACTTTGCCTGAAATCCTGATGGAAAAATATCCTAATTTTGATTTACCCAGTCTGCTTGCATAATACCTTTGAGTATATTGAAACATAAAACAGGAATATTTATCCCAGAGAAATTGAAGAAAGTGGGCTCTTTAAGCCTCATTAAGACATGATTTAGATTCACTTATTTTTTCCAGGCACATGTTTTAAGTGACTAGACTCTAAATGTTAAAGAATACCCCATATCTGTCTTCTTGACTATATCCGTCAAGGTTGGTTACATCCAATTAATTTTATTTTGGGCGAAAAAACCGTATACTCATTAAAATATTTGCCATCAATGATGCAAGTAAGTTGATGAAATTGAGAGTTACCATCCACAAAGATGGCTATGTATTAGCTATTATTGTATCACTATTGTCCAACTGAGAGAAGAACTCTCAGTGAAGGAAAGATTTTTTTTTGGGGGGGGGGTGACAGCATTCTGTCTTAGGATGCTTGGTACCATGGTCTTGAGCATATCAACAGGGTGGTAGAAGTATTGTGGTAGAGGAGAACTATTTAAATCATGTGTGCTCACTAGTTTTATGTCAATGAAACACAAGCTGGAACTGTTCTGGAAGAAGAAATCTAAATTGAGAAAATGCTCCCTTCACATTTGTGTGTGGGCAAACCAATGATGCATTTTTTTCATTGATGATTGACGTAGGAGGGCCAAGCTGACAGGGAAGAGTCCCACCCCTGGGCTGGTGGTCCTGGGTACCATCAAAAAGCAGGCTGAGCAAGCCAGGGAAAGCAAGCCTTTACCTAGCATTCCTCAATGTCTACTGCATCATTTCCTACCTCCAGGTTTCTGCCATGTTTCAGTTCCTTCCTTGACTCCTTTGGATGATGGACTGTTGATGTGGAACTAAAAGTTGGAAGAAATATCCTCTTTCCCAAGTTGCTTTAGGTAGTGATGTTTATCACAGAAATAGAAACCCTAACTGAAATGACTACAGTAGCTCAAGCAGACACATTACATCATCTTCACAATTGCAACAAAGGGAAATACACCTTAAGATATATTAATAGAGCATACCATCATTGAATGTGCTATTACCTAACATAGCACATGTGCCTTTTATGTGTGACTGGTCTGGAAAGGAGAGACCATGAGAGAGTGTTTCTCACTGAATGTGTAGAGCATACAGAGTAGCAACATATACTAGAGATACTCGATGGATATTCGCCAAACAAATGAAAGTTTAGTAAAAGCACTTCAAAATAATATTAGCTCTGAACTTCCTTTTAATGGTTACCTATTCCCCTGCTCTAAAATAGCAAGGTTTTTCTAAAGCAAAAGTCAGAGAAAATATATTTGTGATTTTCCTAGTTTATAGTCATGAGACCCAGCAAAAATATGGGATTTCCTTCTCCAGTGTCAAAACAGAGCACACCCTCAGCACTTGGGAAGTTTAACTGAAGGATAAATGAAGAAAAAAGAGCAAAAGAGAAGCATGCGCATCGCTTGGCAGGCAGAACAACCATTCCAATCTAGAAGCACTGCCTTGCATAATGAGAATGATGGCATGGGAAACAAAAGCACAAATACACAACTTCTTATTGCTTCAGAGAAGAGCAGCTACATTTGCTCCTATACTTGTCAAATGCGCCCTTCCCACCATACAAGGATCCACAATAACCAACAAGGAACTGTGGGCTGACGTGCTATTGATAGACTCGAGAAATACATCGCAGTCTGTCAAGTCTTACATTTACGTCTCAGAATCTAATCTGCTTCTGTTCCTTCATGAAATCAATTCTGTAGCAATTGAATAACCAGCCCATGAGGCATTTTAATATCCCGGGTATTTATCTATATATAGCCCAGAAAGGGAACAGTAATTAGAAGTGACCTACTATCACCAGTGCTGAGGGACAGATTATTCCAATCAGTGTTTCATCAGCCCTTTAAGGAGGTACCACCAAATCGGCTTCATTCGCTATTCAGCTCCTGGTGACAGGCTGTTGAGTCCTTTTATTTGATTCCTGGAGGAAACAGACTCTAAAATGGTTGTCATTATCTGGGATTTTGTTTTATTTTCTGCGAATTGAAGGCGTCAGTGAAATAGGCTCTGTTTTTAGCTGTGGGATCATATTGTCACATGCTCACGGTAGTGGATGAAGTAGGCTTTGAAAGGTATAAAAAGGCTAAAGGAAAATGACTTTCTAGACCCTCATCCTTGTGAATGTTTTGAGTTAAGCCCTGAAGGTTGAGAATTTCTTGTCAAAGTTAAGAAAAAATAACAAGGAGTTGCCACAAGATTCAGTCCAATTTTATTAGCTTTCTCTTTCAAATTTCAGTTTCTGATGTCAGCTTTATAGCTTGCATATGCAATGCAGGCATCTGAAGCATCTGAATAGATGGAATTAAGCTTTAATAGACCAAGTGTAGCCCCTGGCTGCACTTCTCGCTGACTAGTCCATCACTAGTCAGTCTTCACACCTAGCTAGCTTAATTAGTATATTTTCATAGTAAGAGTGGAAAAGTGAGGTGAATTTCCCAGACAGATGGACTGTTTCAATTTTCCTTTTCTCCTTGGCTTGATTCTTGTCATTCCCTTGTTCCAAGTCCTCTCCCTAATGATTCCAGGTTTGGAAGCCTCCAGACTCAGAACTTAGATTTTTAGCTTGAGATGCAGCATGAGGGAGGTTTCCTTGATCTGTTCCCTAGCTCCATTGCTGGCATGCTGTGATAACACATCTATGATGAGTGCTTCTAGCCTTCGGTCACCGGAGAAGGATTGGGAATCACACCTGGGGCTCAGGGAATGACTCAAAATACGTTTAAAAGAAGCACAATAAAATTTGTATGTGATGAAAAACATTGTTTTATTGTAGTGATGTGGCGAGCAGGCCTGCTTTTCATCCCACCCAGCTCCCGCATGGCTAGTTTAGCCCTGGAATAATTACACGGAAACTGTATTCATTTAAACACTGCCTGGCCCGTTAGTTCTAGTCTCTTATCGACTAATTCTCACATCTTGATTAACCCATTTCTATTAATGTGTGTAACACCACGAGGTGGTGGCTTACCAGGAAAATTCTAACCTGCATCCATCTCGGAGAGGAGAGCTATGGCATCTGCCTCACTGCCTTCTTCCTCACAGCATTCTGTTCTGTTTACTCCACCTACCTAATTTTCTGTCTTATCAAAGGGCCAAGGCAGTTTCTTTATTAACCAATGAAAGTAACACATAGACAGATGACCCTCCTCCATCATTTTATGATTAAACAGAGTCTCCTTTGCATTTTGCTTTCACAGTGGTACATTTGGAAAAAAATGCACTGACACTCTGTAGCATGTTAGTTTCCTGAAACATATCACATAGGGGAAAACTTTTCGTAAATGACAGTGTCGGCACAAATGACAGATGTTAAGTCCCTGTCAAGAATCAGACAAAGATCATAAAAACACTGGTTATTTTAAGCACAAAGGGGTTTACCAAGGCTCCTACAAAGTATTTGGGAAGCTTGGCCTGTTACAGTATTTAGGCAGTAGCCTCTAGAGTCATTCTCAGAGTCTTAAAATAGCACAGGGCTCAGTGATATTTTCTATCTCTATATCAGTCAGGTAGCAGAGAAATTAGGAAGTTAACTTTATGACGGTTAATTATTATAAATAATAATAACAATAAAAACAAACAACAAATAATAAAAATAGAAAAACAAACAAACAGTGATACTGCATCCCCAAAATTCCTTAAGAGTTGCTTCTTACAGAGAACATAGCGAAGCTTCAGGTGCTCCCTGCACCAGCATCTGTTTCCCCAACTGAAAGTCTAAGAGGACCTCAGGCACAAGGATGGGTGCTGCAGAAATTCCAGGAAATAGCACCCACTGCATCTCTGATTGTGCCTAACAGAAAGATAAAACAAAGCAGCGCCAAAGACAACCCAAAGCGTTGTCTCCATTCTCATTTCATGGGCATGGACCCAACTAACCAAACCCAAATTAGATCTAGAATCTTGCTGCAAAGAAGTAATGCAGGCTTTGATTTCACAGAATTTTCGGTGAAGAGAGGCACAGTAGGACACAAGAGGCAAGAGTATAATGACTGGATAATTCAGGGGATTTAGGGTTCAGCAGTAGCTCATGTGTTCCTTCTACCCTTACAACAACAAGTCGGAAAAGAAACAAAAATAGTCATCTTCTTCAAATCCACCCAAGAACGGAGCATATTAACAACCCAAGTAAATTAGATTAAAAAAACTGGCAAGCCCAACCCAGTTAGAAAGAGACCAGTGGTTGCTTTGAATGATGGCAGAATCGAAAGAGAGAGGACTATGTAATAGATGAGGGAGAGAAAAATATGTTAAATTCAAATATTCCAAACTGTTTAGGGTAATCGGTGACCTAACATGATGGCCTAGAATCCCAAAGGATTTAGAGGTAGACTGCTCTCATTTTCTAAGTATTTCCCAGAAACTTGCCCAGAATGCATGGAGTGGCTTAGCAGAAGGCCACAGCTGGAAGAAGTTATTTCTGTTAAATTGCAGGCCTGGTTGTATCCTAGTCAGCCAAAACTACTGAAAGCTGAAAGAAAGGCAGAAGCGTGGCGCTCCAGATCTTTAACCAAATCATTACAGAGGTCCTCCAAAGTCTAAGGAAGAGCAGCAGGATGGAGAATAATCTAATATGGCTCAGAAGCACCCTCCCTCCACACATATAAAGACTCATGATAAAATTTAATCCCCATCAAGAGATATTAAAAAGGAGGGCCAAATTGAAAAACTAAAGGTAATTAGATCATAAAGGCTCAGCATTTGTGATTGAATTGATGGGTTATCTAGAGACAACTGGCTTATTAAACCAGCTAGTGTGCTTTTTATCTTTTGAATATAACCCCTCTTTCCACATGATACTTCTGTCACCTCAGGACTCTGCAGAGCCTCCACTGGTAAGACGAAGGACTTTCTAATTGAGAACCTTCTGGACTCCATATCCAGTGGTTAAATGAGAGCTTTATTCTTTTTAAATTCCCTACCCTGTGGTATTCACTTACATCTACAGAATATGGACCAAGGTGTCTTCCAGGGCAAAGGAAGCTGGAGTTAGAACAGCATAGCCAAGAGGATCCCCTAGTGAACTGAAAGTGACAGGTGGGATGTCAAACAAGCTGAGAGCTAGCTGTACATTTGGGGAGACCTCCAAAGCACCATGGATGCTCCCGCTCAATCCCTGCTAAGGAAATTCTGATCATGCCTACATTTTACTTTCTTCTGATTTTTATTTTATTTATTTATTTATTGAGACAGGGGATAACTCAACTGTCCTAAAAATCACTATGCAGCTTATGCTGGCCTCAAAAACTGAAATGACCTTTTTGTTCTCAGCCTCTTGAACATTTAGACTTACATGTTCTAATTAGTTGTCAGGAGGGGATGGGAGAGAAATAATGTAGAAAAATATTTGGAGAGTTTATAGTAAACTTAATTTTCAAGAATAATGAAAAATGTCTCCCTATAGAACCCAGAAGCTCCTAGAATACTAAGAAGGATAAAGAAAATTAAGCTCACACAGACTAATTATATTTGTGGTGGTTTGAATGAAAACAGCCTCCATGTGCTCAAATAGTTGAATGTTTGGTTTCTCATTGGCTGACTGTTTGGGGGAGACTTTAGGAGGTATGGCCTTTGTGGAGGAGGTGTTTTACTGGGAGTGGGCTTGGTGGTTTGAAAAGTCCACACCAGGCCCAGTCTCTCCCCCCTCTCTTTTCAGATAATGAAGGGGCGTAAACGACCGGCAAATCGAATTAATCAGACTAGCTTTAATATATATTCAGCTTTAATAAGGGGAAGAAAAGGGGAGAGCTTACAAAGCCAGGGTCCCAGCGAAGAGCAGCAAAACCAAGAGTAGGCGGGGAGCACACCCACCAGATTTATAGGTAAATATTGGTCTAAAGGGTACCTGCCCTACAAACAAGGTGATTGGCTGGGGCTTCCCCTTCAAGATAAAATGTAAGCTCTCATCTACTGCTCCAGTACCATGCCTACTTGCTGCCATGGTGCCATAGTGCTGAGCCGTCATGATGGCCATCCTCTGAACCTGTAAGCATAACTCCGATTAAATACTTTCCTTGACAAGCTGCCTCTGGTCATGGTCTCTCGTCACAACAATAGAACATTAACTAAGACAATAATAAAATTGCTAAGTTCCAAAGTTGAAAAGTTTCAAAGCAATCACTGTAAATTAAGGACCATGACATGCAATGAAACAAAGGCTGGGACAAAGGAAGAGAAAATATGTCTAAGAGGCTATGTATGTTCCACAAAGCTACATTTAAAAAGAGAAGGTTCAAGTTTTTAGAGTTGAAATCTGGACGTCTGAGGCTTCTCCCACTGGTTTTTCCAAGTGCTTTCTGCATTATCATATTTATAACCTTAGCTAATTACTTGAAGTTACTTAAAACATCTTAATTTTTTATGCTTATATACTCTAAGTATCCTATTTCTTTTAACAAGTATGTCACATCAGATGGTTATTTTAGAGAACAATTTCAAGACTATTTCAAAGATGAGTTTTTATGGGGCGGACAATAGGAAAAAAATTACAGTAGCATTTAGTGTTACAACAATGATTCAGTAAGTAGAAAAATGAAATCTGAAAACAAAAGTAGTGAGGTTGGGAAAAAAATCTAAGGAGATGGAACATTTGTATTAGTCATGGTGGCAAAGAAAGGATAAAGGAAGCCAATATCATTTGAACATGGTAAGAAACTGACATTAACCACATTCACAGAAATAGCAGATCTGGGATGAAGCAATGTGTTCTAGCTCATGGTTGATATATTTTCAGTTTCTAGGTGAAAGATGCATGGGAAGGAATCTTGAAGGCAGCCAGAATTAATATCCTGAAAGTCAATTGAAATCTCTAAGTTATATGTAGAGTTTTAGATGGTGGGATTGGCATTGTTAGAATAGATAAAATCAAGGTTGAAGTCCAAGGAATGCTGTTGTTCATGAGACAAGAAGTAAATGTTACCAGTCATAGAGATAGAGAAGGGGTGAACGAATACAAAATAACTAGAACAGTGGGGTCACAAAATTGTCACAAAGGATGCCTCCAGGTGTGTGTGTGTTTGTGTGTGTGTGTGTGTGTGTGATGCACACAGGTCCTGGATTCAAACCTAGTATACCCTCCCCTAACACATGCATATTTTAAAAAGTCAAGATGAATAAAGAATGAGAAGCAGAAAAGCAGACATTTTATATCTTCTTGATTCTGTATCTTTCTAGGTTTTTGATCACAGGGAGAGACAAAGATCAGTGTGAACATCTATGAAAACTAAAGCTGTGGAGTGACTTTTGATACAAACATATTCAAACTCCCATACTCCCATGTCTTGGTTCATATCATTTTCTGTGTGATCTCATTTATTTTGGCTTTGGAGAAGGAAGTTCCTTCATCTGCAAAATGAAAACTACATTAATTCCAGGTAATAAATATGAAGTCAAAATGATATGTGTTTGATGTATATCAAGTACCTAATCAATAAAAAATATTTTATTATAATCATTACCATCATTACCAAATTGTCACTTCAGAAAAAGAAGGAACACAGATACACAAGGGCACTACTAGATCAAGAGGAAAGAATTTACTTTCATTTTGAAAACAAAATCTATGCATAGACTAATTGACCAAGCATAGTCCTAGAGCATAAGAAAAGGAGGAAAGCAAAAGCAAAAATGAGTAATTAAATCTGGTTTTAAAGATGCTACTTATAAGTTGGTATGTATGAGAGAATGATGAGTATGAGGAATGTAGAAGTGATGAAGGTGATATCACAATGACTGGGGATCTGACCAAGTAAAATCACAGAGAAAATCAGTCCAAGGACTTGCTGAGGTTCAATGGTCTTGTACCTTGTAAAGATCTGTCACTTGTATTGGTGTAATAAAATGCTGATTGGCCAGTAGCCAGGCAGGAAGTATAGGTGGGATGACCAGAACAGGAGAATTCTGGGAAGAAGAAAGGCTCAGTCTGCAGTTATCATCTAGACACAGAGGAAACAAGATGAGAATGCCTAACTGACAAAAAGTACCAAGTCACGTGACTAACACAGACAAGAATTATGGGTTAATATAAGATATAAGAGTTGATAAGAATCCTGAGTTAATAGGAAAACCAGTTTAAAATTAGTGTAAGCCACTGTGTGTTTCTTTGGGACTGAACAGCTGTAGGACAGAGTAAGACAAAAACCTCTGTCAACAAGGCATGGCATGGAACCAATCTATATGGGGCAGGAAAATGTCACTGCTGAAAAAAATTATTTTTGCCTGAACCTCTCTGAAAGAGGGATGATGATGGCAGTAATATAAATGGCAAGCAGGTGAATATGATTTGGGGTGAAAAAAATGACAGCCCTTTTCTCTTTGACAGGAAGAGTCAAGCTCTCAGAATACAAATATGAAACTGATTAATTTCTTTGGGCTGAGAAAAATCTAAGGTTGATACCAGCTTCTTGCCATAGCCTCTCATCCAATTTCACAATTATTTACTAACACTAGTTCAAAAAGATCCTAACTACCACTCAGGCCCTTGCCCTTTGACGTCACATGGGGTGAACATAGTTGTGGTAGCAAGGACATTTTAGGAACATAAAGTGTCTGGGGAATGATCAATCTGAACAATGTAAAATAAACAAGTGATATTGGCAGAACCTGTGTGCTCAGATTGAGAAGACAAAGAAAGGAACATACACAGCAAGTGAAGTTCTCTGAGGTTGTCTATAACTTCCCTGTTTCTTCCTTCATGCCTTTCTTTTGCCAATACTTTCTACTGGCATTTTTTCCCTCTTCATCCTCCACTGTTGTCCCTGCCCTCATCTTTGCACAGTATTCTCCATTGAACCCTGATTTGCCAGGTTCTATGGATGAACACAGGATGAATGTAAATTCCACCATCTATGACAATAATAAAATGGAGGAAGAAGAGTGGTCTTCCCTTTCACACACTCTCCTCTCCTAGTTTGCTGTAGAGAGCTGCAATCAGTCCTTCTAGAAGTAGTTGCCTTTGGGTTGCCCCTTTAGTAGACATAGTACAAGAAAACAGCAGTTTGCTTTGAATATTCATATTTAAGCACAGTATTAACTTCAAAATAAGACATTTCCCAAGAGTAATTGCTGTTGAGTTAATGACCTATAGCAGTTCAATCCATTAACTCCTCCCAGCTGTTAATGCTCCCTATAGAAATACCCTAAGTCTCAATCATTACTGACTAATCATGCTGGCTTTCCTGGACGCATCTGGGATTTCGTGCTGACATCCCATTTGTAATAGCTGTATTTGGTTTTTCATTGTTCTAGTTAGAATTTCTATTGTTGTGCTGAAACACCATGAATATAAAGCAAGCTGGGAAGGAAAAGATTTATTCAGTTTATACTTCCACATTACTGTTCACCACTGAAGGAAGTCAGGACAGGAAGTCAAACAGGCCAGGATCCTAGAGGCAGGAGTTGATGCAGAAGCCTTGGAGGGGTGCTATTTACTGGCTTGTTTCTTATGGCTTGCTCAGTCTGTTTTCTTATAGATCCCAGAACCAACAGCCCAGGGATTGCACTACCCATCATGTGCTGTGGGACAATGGTCTACATTCTGTCAATTATATTTTAAATAAATGTTGATTGGCCAGTAGTCATGCAGGAAGTATAGGTGGAACAACCAGAGAGGAAGTAGAGGTGGGTCAATGAGAACAGGAGAATTCTGAAAAGAGGAAAGCTTAGTCTGCAGTCTTTACCCAGCTGCAGAGCAAGAAAGATGTGACTGCCTCACCAAAATGGTACCAAGTTACGTGGCTAGCATAGACAAGAATAATGGGCTAATAGAATTTATAAGAGTTAATAAGAAGCCTGAGCTAATGGGCCAATCAGTTTACAACTAATAGACCTCTGTGTGATTTCTTTGGGACTTAACAATTACAGGAACCAGGCAGGGCAGAAACCCTGCCAACAATGATGGGCTGGGCCCTCCCCATGTTGATCATTAATTGAGAAAATGACTTAAAGCTGGATCTCATGGCAGTCTTTCCTCAACTGAAACTCCTTCCTCTCTGAAGACCCTAGCTTGTATCAAGCTGACATACAAAACTAGATAAGACATTCACTGATTAAACATTTTTCAGTTTCAGATCCTGTGACTGATACTGAGGGTATTCGACTTTATTGTTACAAAAGTCAACACGTGTGTGCGTGGGTGTGCATGCGCACCACACACACCAGAAAGTGAGATATAAATACATTTAAAAGTGAAATTACATATGTAACAGAGGTTTTCTTCCCAAGAAGAACTTGCTAGTCTAGGGCAGAAGTTAACTAACTTCTTTCAATTTAATCTTCTCTGTTATTAAGTCTGCTTCTCTTTCCCTCTCTCCCTGCCTTTCTTTCCTTTTTTCCCTCCTCTTGTGTGGTTCAGGCTGACTCTTACTCATGTTCCTCCCACCTCAGCCTTGAGTGCTGATATTATAGATGTCACTCAGCTGTCTTGAGAATTTTTGCCAGAACAGGCAGTGTGGAGAAAGCTTGTAGAACTGAACATGGCAGTTTTGGGCACTCTTTCCTAAAGGGGATCCTGAGATTCATGCATTTCTATAGCTGCTCTATCATGGGTGGCAATAGAGGAAAAGAAAGAAGGCCAATCAAGAGGTCTCTCTCTCTCTCTCTCTCTCTCTCTCTCTCTCTCTCTCTTAAAGGTAAAAGCTATGCAGCTACTGCAAGCTTTCTGGCTTCTATTATACAATGATAGGGCGAACGATAACAAATGGCACATTCTTTTTGAGGATGGTCTTTAGAAACTTTCTTTGAATGTCTTAGCACAGAACACATTGGAATGTATTTAAAAAGATAGTATTTCCCCATTTAACAGGAGAAGAAAATCAAAACCAGAAATTAACGGACCTGAAATCAGGCCACAGAAACTATGCTTACTCCATGGTATATCAGATTCTCTGTTCACTCCAGCATACGAACAGTATGTACTGATTTCCATGAGCCCTGGAGTTTCCAAGGAAGCATGTCAGTGGGAACTCTCTCTAAAAAGATTCTCTTTCATAGCAAAATTACACAGGAAATGATAAAACATAATTCAGTGGAAGTGTATAAGATTATGATTTTCACGGTTGTCTTCAACCCCTCAGCCTTTTCATTTTTCATCAGTCTCCATCAAATGTGTGGCCAATAGAAATACAGACACACATGACAAACCAAAAATTGGAAGTTCTATTGTGCTTGCAGATGCTGATAGTGCATGCTCACACCAAAGTCCTGTCATCACCTTGATTGACAAAATCTTGTTCTAATAGGGCTCTTGTATGGACAATGTTAGCTGGAGTCACGTAAGCACAGTAAGGTATTAGTGTAAATGGGAAAGAAACACAGTCCTGCTTGAACCATGGGCTGTGTTGTTAAAGAAACCACAGGAACAAAAATGCAGAGCTCTCAGTTGTCATAAATAGAATCACAACAGTTTATCTCTAATTATATCTTATGATATAACTTCAATATTGTAAGTCAGTTCATTGAAGAAAATACAGCATGAAGTTTTTATATGGTGGTAATTTAAGACCAGTATTTTCAGTGAAGTACTTGAATATAGCTTTTTCCTTACAATGTATTCCACATCATAAATACCAGATATGATGTCAGAAAAATTATTTAATAGAAAGATCCTTTATTTCTACCTCAGTTTCTAAATAAAATTCCTGGCAAATAAAAACAAATTAGGACTGAAATGTGTAAATGAGGTTTAGTGCCCTATAATAGCAAGAGTTCTACATGATAACATTTCAAAAATTGAAAAGATTCACTTATTTTCAGACTATGAACCTAATTTACTTGGATTTTAAACAAACTGAGCCTTAAGAACTTATTCTTTTATAAAGTTTTTTTTTTTTTTGTGCTGGTTATTGAGGTGACTTTATAGTTATCCTTGCTGTGATTAACATTCACTGAGAAATACCAGACCAGTAATAAACTCATTTCTGATAAAGCTGATGCAGCTGCTTGATGCCCAGAGAGGCTCATGAAGATTCTAGAATACTTTTAACTCAGTATGCTGGTAGAAGGGAACCTTCCCTCAGCATCTCAGTTCACATAATGACATCCACCAAGAAGCCAGTTGGCCCTAAAGACTGTCAAGGAGAAATGAGGAGATGAGGAGTTGATTTTCTATCAAACTAAGTCGACACCCCATTACAATAAACTGATCATACACGTGAGTATAAAATTTTCCAGGAGAAGTCTATGTAGTAGGAGCTGCGGGCTGTGTTCCTGCCGCCCCAGCTCCTGGTCACCTGGCTAGCTTATGCCCCGAAATAACAACACACAAACTGTATTCTTTTAAACACTGCCTGGCCCATTATATCTAGCCTCTTCTTGGCTAATTCTCATGTATTAATTTAGCCCATTTCTAATAATCTGTGTAGTACCCCAAGGTGCGCTTACCAGGAAGATTCTAGCCTATGTCCATCCTGGGTCGGAGCTTCATTGCGTCTGCTCCAGAGAGGAGAGAAAATGGCGTCTGTCTGAGGTGTCTTACCTCACTTCCTCTTCCTCCCAGCATTCTGTTCTGTTTACTCCACCCACCTATGTTCTAACCTGAGGGCCAAGCAGTTTCTTTATTAACTAACCAATGACCTTCCTCCATCAAGTCTACTGAACTTAGCTTTTCCCATCTGATACGATGTGAATACAGTATTCCAGAAAGCAGTTTGCATCTCTATCACCAAGAGAATAGGATTTGTGCCAAATACTTCAACATTGGTTTGGTTCCTCTGTTAAGGGTCTTTCATTCCATATATATTTCATATATAATTCAAAGAATTATAGGTATATCCCATGGGTGCTCATCAATTAGTGAATGAATGAACAAATGAGCAAACTAAAACTATAGAAAAGAATGTTAAAAAATAATATATTGGATCCTATGTATTTCAAATCATTTCCAAATTGAAAAAAGAGAACTAAAATGTCTTTGTTTTTTACTTTTACATCTTAACTGTTTTGTCATTTTAAATTATTTTAATTTAAAATTATTGAAATTATAGTTTGCAGATCATATTTTTCATAAATAATCCTGTCTAATAAGCCTTTAGGCTACTTTACAGAAAGACTTTCTCAGAAATGATTTAATTTTCAGGGTTTGAAGCACAATGATGAACATAGAAGAAACACAAAATCACTAAAATAGGATTAACTAGAAATTACAAATTTACTATTTAAAATAACATATTGAACAATTTCACATACAAAAGAGAAGTAGTTTTGCATTAAATATGTCATCAAACTATGCTTGCTATTTTGATCATTATATCTAATGACACAACTATAAATTATAAATTGGTTGTATTGTGGAATTTTAAACTCATGCCATAAATGCACTGCATTGTTTAAGACTTTTACCTTTTTAACAGAGGTGACAAAAACTGACAGAAAAATTAATGGAAAAATATTAAAGACAATGAAAGAATATTTTCTTCATGGAAAGTAGAGAAGCTTCTTCAGAAAGATTTCTAGATGAGGTTTGGTATAAAATCTATACTTAAATCCAAGAAGACATCCTTAAGAGCACCAGCTGGATCTACACAAATAACAGTGTAGTTTGCTGTTTGAGAATGCAGTGCAAGGATAAGAAAACCCAGTCACTCTTCAGATGGCTGAGAAGTCACCAAGTGTCTTCCTGCCTTTGCTGTCCCTACCTCAGAAACAATAAAACTTGCCCTGGTGGATCACCAGAAATGAACTGAGACTACAGCTGTAAACAGCAGTGAGTAGCACACAAAAACAGGTTAGTGTTAGCCATGAATCCGACATAGGGACATATCTGGAAATTACTCCATGGCAAATAATGCATTAACTTTGGAGGATGTAAAGGTTTTCATGTAGGCGGCTCAGTCACTTCCCACACATGCTCATTTATCACTTCTTATGCCACGAAAGGCCACCTTGTCTGTCAACAAAGAAGACTTGACAGGGGAAGAGAAGCTAGAATTAAATGTTTTATTTTATGAAAGTATGACCGGAAAATAGTCATGTGTTCATAAATAGGAAAGGAAGGCAAACAAACTTAACACAAGTCATAATGAAAGCACTGTCTGGCGAATAGCATTTAAAAACAAAACAAAACAAAGCAAAAGACCCAACAACTCTGAAATCTACTTCTCTCCTGGTATTATTTCTGAACAGACTCTCAGGCCCACCATCCCCACATGGACCTGGAAGAGCTCGCCTCCCAGCCCAACCCTGAGGGCATAGCACTGTGACTTTCTCATTGCGTGCAAATGATTTTGTAAATCAGTCAAGGAGCCCTCCAAGGAAGCAGAGCTTCCTAATAGGATTATAGAAACCGAAGCCTGGAACATCTCTGAGCTGCTGCCTCGGCCCACCTCCAGCATGTACAGCTTCATTTGCGGAACACACTCAAGAGTATCGGAGATGACAGCTCAGCATTAAGAAGAAGGATGTTGCTAGGGTATCAAGAAGATGTATCCAAACGAGCTAATGCCATATCTAAGGCCACACCAGAAAGCTTTATGCAAAAGGATTCTTTTACTACAAAAATAAATGGGGGCTGAGGAGGCAACTCAGTGGTAAGAAGTCTTGCCTTGCATATGTGAGGCTGTGGGTCTGACCTCAAGAAACTCATACGAAGGAAGGGATGGGAAGGGAAAAGAAGGGGAGGGACAAGCAAAAGTGATGGGGGGTGGAATATTTATCAAGAGTAAACTTTAACAGAAGGCTCACAGCATATCCAAATGGCACATGGGAGTGAGCAGACTAACTGCTCTTGAGGCCTTTATAGTCTAGAGAAACAATCCCATGGCAAATGCTTAAATCTACAACAGTGGTTCACAGGGATAACCACCCAGCCTAAAGATGAAGGGAAACTCTAGCATGGATTAATTGTATATCCTCGGGATCTGTGTTTAGAAAAATACCACACAGCTCAATACAGACAAAGCAAGGCTGGGAAGGCTGCAGCGGAGGGTGTATCAGAAAGGTGAGCAAGATGTTATTTAAAGTAGAAAGGTGTGTGAGTGTGTAGCTGTATATCTGTGCATTTGTGTGAGCATGTGTGTGAGTGTGCATGTGAATATGTGTACTTGTATGTGTTTGAGGGTGAGTGTATGCTAGTGAGTATGAGTGTCTATGAGGTGTGTGAGTATATGTGAGTATGCATGTGAGCCTGTATATGCATGTACATGTGAATGTGTGCAAGTGTATGTGCATGAGTGTGTACATATGTATCTGTTAGTGTGTGTGAGTGTATCGTGTGAGTGCACACATGTGTATGCATGTGTAGGTGAGTCTTCAAGTGTCTAAGTGTGTGTGTGAGTGTATCATGTGAGTGCATGTATGTGTGTGTGCATTGTATGAGTCTGCAAGTGTGTAAGTGCATATGAGTGTCTGTGTGTTTGTGTATGGGGTGCACACACACGAGTCAAACTAGATACCCATATACAAAGTTCCCTGCTATGAGCTTATTGGATAAATTTGCTTTATAAATCTAACCCTAATCATATAGTCGTTTGCAAACCTTTCCACCTAACTACAAAGCACTTGAAATCAAGAAGTAATAATTTTAATGAACACCTATATTACCCTTTAGGGATTGAAAATTTACAAGGGAAATCTTAGATTTCTAAAAGTTTGGATATCTTTACATATTTTCTCTTCTCTCAACTCACTTGCTGTGTACTTCAGCGATACATCCACTGTGTTCTGTGTGCTGTGTTCTCTCAGCAAAATGTGAAGATGTGATTCCAACCCAGGGAGTCAGGTTTCATAAGTGATACTGAAAAAAAAAAACCTCAGCCAATAGTAAGGAAGGGCTGAGAGGACCTATAGCCTAATAAAGCAAATAAAATTGTAGCTCCAATAAATCTGTCAACCATAAGTATCTGCTCCTGAACATAACAGACAGGTGACAGAAAATGAAGTAAAGATTAGTATATTTACTACCTTCTGTACCTTGTTCTAAACAATACTGCATTGACACAGACCTTGCTTAACCAAATAACCATGCTTAATTTTAAAATCTATTGCAAATACAAAAGTTAAAGGCCTTGGCCACAGAATCAAAGAGATATTATTACTTACTGACATGTCATCGACTTGACATATAATAATGAACACGTAAAGCCAGGGCAAAGTAGGCCAAGTAGTCCTTGGCTGGCCTTGAGCCCCCATTGTTGGAGTTGACAGTGTGCCTGGCATGTACCTGAGAAAGGGACAGGGTGTCACTAAGGAGAAGGCTGAATTCCAGAAAGAGATAAGCAACTTGTCTCTACTGGAGCAGTCTAGCGACCCCCACCAACTTCAAAGGAGGGCTCCTATAAAGAGCAAGGGGAATGTGTGTGACTAGGAAGCAGATTGATGAGAGATGTGAACAAGTCTGGTGGTCCTGTCTAGACCTACACCGTCTGGGATAGGAGAAAGCTGTGCAGGCAATGAGTTCTTAACAACAGCTACAGGCTGCCCCAGGGATGCATCATGGGGAAATGGTCCATTTGAACTAGAATGTTCTGTCCTGTTTAAAAGATGTTCCCAGCAAATCCTTTTTCCACTTCTCTCATGTAAATAATAAAACCCACAGGCACTCCTTTTCCCCGTTCTCAGCAGAGGCTGCTTCTAACAGGTAAGCCTGGCTGCTGTGCTCTTAAGGGTTTGTTGCGCAAATGTCGGTGTGCACAGAAGTTTCACACACATGAGGGTGCTTATTTTCCCAACATTCCATTTCTAAACTTGCTTTAGAGATAAAGAAACGACGGTCTAAGATAATCTAGCTTGGATCGTAGTTCAGATCAGGAGCGGACCTTCCTCTTGCTAGAGGTAGCTATTAGGACTAATCCAGGCACTGGCAAGCAAAATGGAGAAATTTGAACCTGTTTTTTTGTTTGGCTTTGTTTTTACATTGTAGAAAAATCCATTCATTTGATAATTTTCTCTATGTAAATTTAGCCAGAATGCATAGGAGCCTAAAAGAAGAAAGACATAAGGGAGAAAAGAAGACTTATTTGATATAAAAACTAACAAATATAAAGAGATAGAAGGAAGGAGGGGGAGGGAAAGAGATAGGAGATAGTGAGGGATGTACGTAAGAAGGAAGGGGAACAGGGAGAGAGAAGAGGCTGAGAGACAGAAAGAGACCGGGTGGGGGACAGAAAAAAATTGGGAGTTAAAAAAAAAAGAAGCTAGGCCAGCCCTCTTCAGCACCAGCTGGATTTGGAGGGGCTCTTGGACCATGTCAAGGTGGATCGCTTCTAATTCTCTGGGTATTTTTCTATTTTACTATCTGCTCACTGCTCTTCCATCCAAAGGCATCTCTGGGGCTTGATTTTAGTGATTTACCCGATGAGAAATGTGTGTCACATCCTTTAGTGCGTCAGGAACAGCCAGTACCTGGAATTACTAAGGGCAGTTCTCACTTCTACAGCACTGAGGTGGAACTCCTACTGAGTGCTGCCATTCACAGCTACCCAGGCCAGTGGAGGGCAGTGCTGGGGAGGAGAGGGCAACTGCCAAGGACTTGTGGGAAAAAATAGTACTTGTCTACATTTTCAATTAATTCTAGAGATGACTTCTACTGCAATAAGAAAACCAAAAAACTGGGATAAACTTACATAAATTCAAAGTTGAATCTATGAAATATAATCAAATCATACTGCACTTTCTTTTCCCAGAGCAAATCAATGAATAAAAAAGTGGGCTTCTGTGGTCTAGAATTCCACCAGTTTTTCTGAAACGGAGCAGAAGTGGTGAATCTCCGCGGAGCATCAGGCATGCGATGAGGAGGGAGTGCTATCAAGACTAATTCTGTAGTTTCAACTAATGTTTGCTGACTTTAACCAATAAACCCTCTCATGGGAAAAATTTGGCAAAGTGACCCCTGGATAGATAAAACTAGGGAATTTTATTTATTTATTTTAAATATTCTTTTTGCTTTTGTATGTGTGTAGTGTGTGCATGTGTGTGTTCGTGTGCGTGAATGCACATGTGTGGGAGTGGTGCTGCGCATGCGTGTTGAGTGTAGAGACTGTAGGACGGCACAGGGTCTCATCCGCACTAAATCCAGAGCCCTCTGACTAGCATAGTCTAGGGAGCATAGCTCATCCCATCTCAGGGATGAGGGCCTCGCATCTCTGCCCCTGGTTTAGGAAGACGTCTGCACTTGCCCAACTTCATGTGGGCTCTGAACTCCAAACTACTCGATCTTAGCATTACTCTGTTCATACTGGAAGAGTTAGATACAAATGTTTCAAGATTATCATATTGGAGGTCAAATACTCCTAATACAGGAAAAATATTAAAAATCACACTATAATACTTAAGACTAACTTGGAAATTCAACCAATGATGAACTTTACCTTTAACTGTACAAAAAAATGCCTACTCTGAAGAAAAAGCCATGACAATGATATTAACCAAAGTGATTAGATACTTTCTGTTTTTGGAAACAGAAAAATATTTCTACCCTCACAAAGGCAAGTTCCTGATAGTTTTGCAGTTTTACTATTGGGAGTCAGCGTGGTTCAGTCAGGATTGCCTTCTTCAACCGTCTCTAGATCCAGGTCATTCTACTCAGCTCGAATGCTATTTCTGCCATTGTCCAGTCCCGTCCATAATGATCTCCTACCACCTTTATATCCACAATCACCTAGCTCAATTAATTTTAAAATAAACATGTTGCATATGGCCTGCCATTCTTAGGGATTGGTAACTAATGAACAGAATTCATATTCCCAAAAACGTCATTCAAAAAATAGTTTATGTGTGACATGGCTTTGAAAAATGTACTACACGTAAGTCAAATTTCCTTTTGTATACAGAGAAAATGAAATTGAGATAGAGAGAAATGGGAAGTTGGGGAATTTATAAGTTCAGCACTGTTAAGTTAAACTGATATGTTTTAACCAAAGGCGGCACATAAGAGTGCCATCATGTTCTGATGTCTATAATCAGAGATGTCTGCAGAAAGCAAACCATGTTTGCATTCCTTTTTCCATTCTTCTTCGTATTTTCCCTAAAATATTTTAAAATGCTTTTCTATTTCTCAATGAGGATTACTGAGGGCAACATATCTTTTTTTAACAGTTTCAAACTTACTTGTGTTAGCATCATAGTTTTTTCCAGCGAGTAAGGTTTTATGCAAAGCTTTCATCATTGAGCCTCATCTTAGATCCTCAGGGCAACACTGGAAGTTGGCAAGGCCATTCCACCAGTGACATATAACAGAATAGGAAAACAAGAGCATAGTTAATGACTTGGCCCATGTCACAAGAGTTATTAGCAATACAAAGAGGATCCAAAGCATGGGTGTCAGCACATCACCTAATTTGTGATGGGAGGTTTCATTTTTAAATAAATCTTTGGGGTTGCAAATGATTGAATTGTATTTCTAGGACTTCAGTGTTTTCACACCGAACATGTTTTGATTTGATAATTGGCAGTGATATTATCTTTTATTGACAGCTCACTCGGTGCTTCTTAAAGGCTTTTGCACAGCTGTTTGACAACAGAGCTTCATCACTTTCCCTGAACTGTCAAGCATCCTGCAAACCTACTTCTTGCTAGGAGCATGCATGAATGCTTGACTAGATTCTGTGTACAAAGGAAGCCGAATAATGAACCACGGCCCACAAAGAAGGTCAAAGATAGCTAAGCCAAATTACATGTTACTTGCACGCTGATGATTCTGCTCATTTTAATTGCTCAACAGAAATGGACAGCATAAAGGTCACTACGAAACATAAATTGCGATCTCTTAAAGACTGGCTTGCCCACATTCCTCAAAAATGACAGCACATAAAATATGTCAGTCAAGAGGTGAAGGCAAAGAGAAGAAAATAACATGAAGGAATGCATGAGTCTGGCATGGATCTCCTCCCCAGTTTCTAGTTGTTCCTGAGTGTCTTGAACCTAATGTAATAATTGTTGGTTTAATCATTCAGACATTCAGAATTTTGTGAGCTTCAGCTTTCTTCCTTACTTCTTTCCTTTCTTCGTTTATCCTTCTTTTCTTTCTTGAATACAGTAATAAATTGTTATAACATTAAACAGCATTTCTGAAATATTACACAAGATTCCTACTGAAAACAGTAATTAATTATCCTATTCTCCTAGCAAGGGATTGCTTCTTGATATTAATTAACAGTTTCCTTATAATAAGGGAGACCTTTTTATTCCAAGTTTATCCCCTGCATCTAACTCTTGTCTGCTTTGTTTACCTCCTTTTAATTAGCTGAGTTTGACTGCATAAAATCTGTAAAATTTCCAAAAGAATTAAGAATACTTTAACTAGCAGGCACCTAATACAATGCAAGAGTGATTTTTCTTTTGTTTTCTAGCCATTGGCTGGAGTTGAGTCAAGGTTAAGGTATAGTTGAAGAAGCATATCAAAGTTGACTCAACTAAAAATAAAATTTGCATGGCACTCCAGTTAGACAAATTGTCAAATTATATAAGAATATGAGTATTTCTAAAAACATGAGTTCAGTTTCCCTTATAAGGCCCATAAGATGAGGCCAGATGCATTCTAGTACCCGAACAGCTAAGCAGAGAACATTAAACAGCTTCCTTTTCAGAAGAGGCACCACCCCATCACCACACACCAAAAGGCAGATGGAGCAAAGCCAGCATGCAGTGAACAGGGCTGGCAGGCACTATGGGGTCCTAAGGTCTTCCTGTCTGGGAATTCTAATAACAGTGTGCCTGTTTTCAGGACTGCTGGTCTTCCACCCCCATTGGAGTGTTTAGTAAACACATTTAAAGATCCCCACAAGGTTGTCAAGGTCTCAGCTACAGAACTCATGTCTGATTTGTGTCTGTGTGCCCAGCACCAAGTTCAGTGCTGTGCTCCCTACTGTGAGGAGTCTAAATTTGTTGGCACATTAGAGCCTCTCTGTAAGGCCCATAGGTCTACCCTTCCTCCCAGGGTTCATATCAAGGATGCTTGCAGTTTCTGGCAAAACGTTTGTTCCTGTGCTCCCTCTGCCCACCCTGGTGGTTAGCTATAGGGGAGTTGGGTGCTCCATCTTGAGCTTGGTAATTTCCCACCTGCCTGGCAGATTTCCACTGTGAAGCAATTAGGTATATAAGGTTTGCTCTAAGCTTGAATAAATGGCATTCAGCATTTTTTCTTCATGAAGAACCCCCAGCTCTTGTATTCCTTAATCCTCAGTCCCTTGACCGACTTGCAGGCACTACACCTCTCCATGGAATGTTTGGCTTTTCTTCCAGAAAGGGCTTGCAACACTGGCAAGGATCCTCATCAGCCAGCTACTCCATGTAACTAAAGACAGCTGGCATCTCTGCCTGGTCACTCCTAACTTCTCCCCTGGAAGACAAGGGGAGATGACATGGCCATCCAACTTCCAGGACCCTGGGAGACAGTTATCCCAATAATGTTAATGTGGGAGTCATTTTTTTTTTCAAAATTTCTCCCATGTACCAGTTTCAGAATTTCCTATTTTATCATGTTGGCTTCACATAGTCATACTCACAGAGAACCAAATTCTGCTCTTTATGCAGATTCACAGCAGCTGTGCAGTTAATCAGGGGCTGTGTTTATGCATTTAACAACTGAATCTTTTTTTTTTTTTGTACTTTTGTACAAATGTACTTCTACTGCTGAAGGAGTATAGTGATTCTGATATACAAAATATCAGGAAATAAGAAATATTTAAAAACCCTAAACCCATGCTCAGCCTTTTGAAAAACAAATGGACAATTCTTTGATTGACTAAGCTGAAATAATCCTTTTACAACTCACTTTCCTTGGACCTGAGGAAACGCTCCTTAAAGAATTCCTTTAAAAACCTAAGGATTTGCTGACTCTTGATAAAGAAAAACACCTCACTTGGAGGGCCACAGGAGTTCCCAGTAATACAGGGGTGTCTGGTGCCACTTACCTATCTTTCCTTCCCTTACAGCTGAGTCTTCTCAAGATGGGAAGCAAGAAACCCCAAGTAGAAAAATGAACTTGGACTCAAGATCAAACATCACTGCCACCTCTGCTCTGGACGTGGGCTCAGCCTTTGATTCACTCAGAAACACTTTGATATCTATGAGGCTTCTCCCCAGAAATAGTCATATAAGCAAAAGAAAAAACTCATGTTATTTCAGATAGCCATCATGTTATTTCAGATCTATTTCTGATAGCCAGATAGCCATTTCTACTCACTAAGGTTATCTGTGAACCCACAGATCTATTGATTCATGAAAAAAATTGGTACTCTGAATCATGAATCAAAAAAAATGATGACTTCATTCACCATAATAAGAGTACCTGACTTCCCACTTTCCTTCTCAAACTCTCCGGATTAGAAAGTAAATTATATTCGAATTTCATGCATGTAAACATTGCAATACTATTACACCTACCTCTGACGTCCACATCCAGCTCCTTCAAACCCCCGTCAGGTACACGCCCTCACCCACCTTCATGGACTCTCACTTTTGTCTTTCTCTTCCACATGTACACATGACTTTAAATGATGCATATTAGTACAAACATCTGTGTAAGGAATTAGGTCGGTACGATAAATAACCAGGCTAGCTCAAGAATAACAGTAATACTTTAATGGTTAAAGAGGGGAAGCTCACACTAGAAGAGTGGGTGGTCCGACTTCCAATAGGTCCGGCGGGCACCATACTGAGAGAGTTCGCACCTGTGTCTCCCAGTTTTTCTTCCTGGGGTCCAGGTCGCCATGCCCCAATTAGCTGTGATTGGTTGACAGAGTTTCCCCATCATATTTGGATTTTACAACAATTTCTTTAAATGCCAAGGAATGAGTCACACTTTCAAAAAAAATTGGCAGGGGTATCTCAGCCTGTTATGTTTCCTGAGGTGAATTCCATAGATGCATCGCAGGTGGGAAAAATTACCAGGGCAGATCACACAACCTGTCTGTTTGTTAGAATGGCCAGTGTGAATAACCACAGAAATGCCCTTCATGGATATTAAATATCATACCTTTAATTTCTGTAAAAATACAATTTAAACTTTTTAATGTTAAGTATGTGTTACCCTGGATTCAGATTTATCATTTAGAAAAATGACAAGTTCATTGAGAAAATTCAACTCTTCCAGCTTGAGACACTCATGTGACCTCAGACCACATCCTTGATACAGAGGTGAAAGTTAGTCCATTGATAATTCATGGGATGACAGTCAAGCTGAGTATCTATAGACAGGCTGGTACATTTTCTGTATTTTCAGGATCCAAAGGGTCAAAATGAGATGAACTTCTTCTGCACTGGTCATAGTCATTTTTTAACTTTCATTCCTAGAAAATATCTTATGGAATAAAATAATAAAGTTTCAATCCATGTTAAAATTTTTAACATTGTTGCACACGGGTTATTCTAGAAAATATTCTACTTATTCCTCTTTTAAATTAATTTTAGTTCTCCATTTGTATTCATTTGGTAAATCCCTATTCTATTCTAACAAGAATGGGTGTAAATATATAAATATATCCTTATAATGTTTTTCACCAAAACAATAAAAATAACAACATGATAAGATGAAGTTCACTCTATGAAAATTTCTTCCCTAAAGTCTCATAAGTTTGAGCCCATTTATACCCCATTTAAGTTACCTAAATTGCCTTAGAACATTTCTTTGTCTCAAGGTAGAATGGTTACCATGTTATCCAGAAATCCTCACATTCAGATTTTGAATTTTCAAATATATTATTAATAAATTTTAAGGTGACCAAAGTAAATATTACATTGTCATATACATTGGGATATGTGATTTTGGGAAATGAGAAGGCCTCATTTTTTCTTTAAAGGGAGGACAAGAAAAACAACAGATAAAGAAGGGTTTGTTGAATTTACTATTTGATTTCTATGCTTGGGTTTAATGATTCAGGGGGAAATTGAAGTTACAAGACAAATGTTTACAAATTAGAGAATTGTAAACAAAGAAGAAAGGTTTGTGACATAAGACTGAGTGGAGACAAAGGACAGACATACAGCCCAGTGGTATTCAACTATAACCTTGCTGCATAAGTTTTCCCCAAGATTAAAACATTCCATCCTGCAGGGACGCTCTTTAACATGGAGGTAAACAACTCCAAAGAGCATCAGGAAGTCCCTTAAACTGATAATCTGATGATGTTCATTAGGCCACTCCCTGCCAGAGTAAGCAATAAAACTGCCCAGAGCTCACTCTCAGACAAGCAAAACAGAAAGGAAGACTCTGAGAGCACACCAGTTACCTGGAAGAAGCAGAAACTGTAAACAGAGACTGCACTTTGTCTCCTGGCTGCCCATACCTGAATAATCACACAGAAACTATATTAATTACAACAGTTTGGCCGATGGCTCGGGCATATTTCTAGCTACCTCTTACAACTTAAATTAACCCATTTCTATTCATCTATGTATCAGCACGAGGCTGTGGCTTCCAGTAAGGTTCCAGCATCTTTCTCCTTCCACAGTTACATGGCCTTTCCCTGACTCTGCCTTCTTTCTCCCTGCATTCTGTTTAGTTTTTCCCATCTGGCTCTATTCTGCCCTGCCAAAGGCCAAAGCAGCTTCTTTATTAACCAATGGTAATAAAACATATTCATAGTATACAGAGGGGAACCCCACGTCATGAAACCAGCAGAGCTCCCTGGAAGAGCTTTAGAGCAGAGTCCATTGGATAGGACATGCTCTAATCGGTTGAGCTCTCTGCAGGCTGTGCGGGGATTTTGGACTTTGGTGGTGTCCATACTCTGTAATGGGAGTCCTATCTGAGCTGAGTAGACATGTGTGTTGCATCTCCCTAGGAAATACTTTGTCACATACTAAACCTGTACATTCTGCTGACATTTCACGAAGGTATCATCATGTCAGCAAAAGAAAATGTCTTCAGTAAATGATGTTGAAACAATTCAACTTCTACATAAAAGAAGGGCGTTGAGATAAGCTATACTTCATTAGTATACCACGTGACTGAAAATATACAGTTGACTGATAAGCACATATAATATTGCAATAAAATTTGTTGGAGGAAAAATGGGAAAACTAGATGAATTGAAAGCTCTTACAATCCTAAGAGGTGCAGAATAGCACTGGGAACACAAAGAGGCCTGGTGGGTGACACAGAAGACACAGCACGAAGACTTACCCATTACCTCACAGGTGCCAGTTTGGATTGATATAAAAAACTGAACGTCAACAGATCACAACTGTTTCATGGAAGTTCTAAGCACCAATGACATCATATAGCTGAACCCTTTCCCCAATACCAAAACCACCTCTCTTGACAGTGGCCTTGGAAAGATATACTCATTTGACTTTTATTTTCTAAGAGGAATAGAAAAGAGAAAGTCAGAAGAAACCTGCATTTATTTGAGCACTCAAAAACTTTAAAATAATTTTTTTTTAAAAAAAAAAGAAATCTTTAACCTAGCATTATACAGTGCCCCTAGTTCAGGAGGAAAAAAAAAAACAAAACCCTAGTCTCATAGAAATGTAAAGAGCTGCTAAGCACATTTAAAAGGTGAGTTTCTCTTTCTTCATGGCCTCTAGGAATATTGAGAATTGCACTGTAGATTTTATTAGGTTTGGTGAAACTCATGGAGTATTGTAGGAGTACAAAACTAGAATCAGGACTGCTGTGGTTTGAATGAGATTGGGGGGAAGCTCATGGGGTTTGAGAGAGAATTGGATCATGGAGTGTCTAGCTAATGCATTGATGAATTGAGACCTAGAGTGAACTGGGTGTGGCCTGGTTTGAGGAAGTAAATCACAAATGGAGTGCTTTTTAGGGTGCACTGTGTCAGCCCCTTCCTTAGAAGCCATATAGCTGCCGCCAAAGACCTGCACTGGAGTCTGCCAAAACTTTGCTAGTAGGCCATGACCTTGTGGTGATGCACAGATTAATGGAGATGTGTAAGCCAGAAATACACTTAAGCTATTGACCAAATAGTATAACAAATAATATATTTTCTATGTGATTATTTCGGGGAAGAGCAGCAAGGAATGAATAAGTGGCCTCTACCTACATTTCTTGCTCTTTTGTTTTCCTGGTCTCCACGAAGGGAGCAGCCTTGTGAACTCTGTGGCCTCTTCCATTGTTATTCTCCACCGTGATCCAGTGCCAAGATGGTCATGAACGGGAATCTATGAAACTGTGAGCTAAAAACAAACTGTTCCTTATGCTGTTTTCTCAAGTACTGTTGGCACAGTGATAGGAAATAAAGAGAACTCTGCAGAGAAGAGGACATTGGGTCAAAGTACCGGAGACATCATGAAATGGTTAAAGAGGCAGTTTCTGTAAAGGCTGCTTCTCTGCTTTTTCTTCATCAGAGAAGCTGCTTCCACCCTCATGACCATGAACGTAGAAAACTGAGTCGACAGAGATTCTGTAGGAAGACAGTGCTTCCAGATTAGTAATATGAGAACTTCTGTCAGAAAACAGGTCTCCCACTGACACCGCAACCCCAGAGGAAGAAGGCTGGGTGACTCTACACCCACACAGTTGTGTATAGAGAAACAGCATAGACAATGTCTGAGTCCTATTTTTTGAGAGAATAATGCCTCAGTTTGGAGGAAGGGTCAGGGGAACAAGGTGGTATGTGATTTCTACATAGAGAAAAATACATAGCACATCGTATAATGCGAAGAGAAAGGAAATTCTGAAGCCATCACATTCCTTGACACTTGTTTCCTAAGTAGAAAGGTAGATGCAGCTGTGAATCTGAATCAATTGAATCTATAAATACATTTTTAAAACTCAGGGGAAAACAATAGTTTTGGAAGCCAAGGTATTTTGATTTGCAAGAATCAAGCTTCTTTGATAAATAAGATTTCTCAGTACTGGAAACTTAACTTAGAGAGCCAAACCCTAAAGATCCACATATACAAGTTGAAAAGAGAGCTGCCTCTTCAGTTTTTCTAACTCCCTAGAGGAAAGAAATTTGTAGGCCAGTAGAAGAAAATGTTCAGAAGAGGAGAAGAAAGAAATTACATTCGTTATCTCTTACATAGTTCTCTAAGACATAAGGTGTTCTGTATCCCATCACCCATATAGAGTGAAACCTAGGGCATGGAGAAACTGCTGCGTCTACATTTCAGAGATCTGTCTCCTCCAGAATGTAGCCTGGAAATCGCTCAGAAGTAATGATGGAGGCCCCATTCACCACAGCACAGGAGCAATAAAATATCTACTGCTGATGAAAGTATACAAATAGATGAACCTAGGGGAAAGTTGGCAATGTGGTTGTGTAGCACTAGAGTATTCTAAAGGAAATAGCTTCTAATTCACCTAAGGCAGCAATTGTCAACCTGTGGTTATGACCCCTTCCACGGGGGTCAAATATCATATATCTGCATATCAGATACTTATATTGCAGTTCTTAACAGGAACAAAATTACAGGTATGAAGCAACAACAAAATAATTTTATGGCTGGGGTTCATTACAATATGAGGAATTGTATTAAAGGGTTGCAGCATTAGGAGGGTTGAGAACCACTGCACTGCTCTAAGGACATAAATAAAGTTGAAGGTGAGACTTGCACTACAAGGGAGAAAACTCCAGAATACTTGAACTAGCCATCCAGATTACTGATAACTCAAAGAGATGACAATGGGCAGACAATACTAAGGAATAGAATTTCAATCTTCATTAACCCTGTAGTTATGCTGGAAAGTAAAACACACTCCAATAAGAGGATTCAGAGAAAACTCTGGAATTGCCTGAGCACATTGATACATAGTTGCTCATTGCTTTGACTGATTTTACCTACATATCAGCAAGTTTAGTGCTCTGCTACCTGATATAAATGAAAAATCAAGAAAATGCCTTCTGTTTTACAGAGAATTTAAGTATTCTGCAAACTCAAGTGTTCACCTGTGAACTCTCCACCAATGTACCTTCTGATTTAATAATATTTTAAGCCCAGTGTTGTGCTATCATTATTTGTCCAACATCTGTATGTTCTCATTCTAGGGATTACACCTGCACACTTTATTTCCCCAAATAGACCCACTATATATTGGTTTCACCCAATCAATTTTGGGGAGTGCCCAAAGAAAACACTTACTCAATGTTGGCAGTTGGGTTCAGAGCTGAACACTTGATGAATGGATAAGCAAAAAGGGACTAGGCACTGCTACCTAGGTCTTCTTTTCCCAATGTAAAGTGAGTGTTGGGCTCACTGAGAGACGCAACCAACCCGTTTTGCTTTTAGTGCCAAGTACAATAAAATTACACATCAGAGATGCTCAGCCACTAATTGTGACAGTAAATCTTGATCATCCGTTTGGCAGGATGTAAAATCACCATGGAAACACACTTCTGGGTATGTCTGTGAGGGATTTTCTGACTTAGTCAACTGAGGGGAAGTGGAAAGACAGGAAGAGGCATCTTAAAGGCAGGCAGCACCATTCCATAGGGCCGAGTCCTGAACTGAACACACAGGAAAAGGGGGCAGAGCAACAGCCCTGTCTCTCTGTTTCCCGACTGTGGCAGCAGTATGACCAGCTGCCCCCTGATCCAAGGGGCATCTCTTTCTTGCCATAATGAATTACATCTAATGTAAATGGAGACTGCACTTTCATTTCCCAGCCACGCAGACCCAAATACTCACATAGAAATACTGTTCGACTGATGGCTCAGGCATATTTATAGCTAGCTCTTACATCTTAAATTAACCCATCTCTATCAGTCTATGTATTGCTATATGGCCATGGCATTACCTCATTTCCTACGTGTCTTGTTTCCTCAGCAGCTGGCTTGCATCTCCTTGACTGCAGCTACTCTCTATTTGGATTTCCTGCCTGGCTTTATTCTACTAAATCATTGGCCAAAACAGTTTTATTTATTAACCAATAAAAGCAACACATATACAGAAGGACATCCCACATCAGTTGAAAGCCAAAATAAATCTTTTCTTAAGTTGCTTTTGTTTGGTCTTTAGTCACAGCAAAGAGATGGATAACTAATATAACAGTGGTGTGTGGAATTGGCTTGAAAAAATTGAATTTAAATAAATTGATGCCAATGGTTTTACTATCACTGTTTTGTATTTTTCCATTCAAATAGTATGTGTAAATAATTTTTTCTTTTCCAATTCATGGAGGCATGAAATGGCTACATGCCGACGTGGGAAAAGATACATTTAAATACTGACCACAAAGGCAGCATCTAGGAGAGAACTTTGCTGAACTTTATGTAATCTGTAAATGGCTTCTATATTCTATCTGTGGAAATACTTTGACTTTCTTTTACCTATGGGTCCTTTAAATGCTGTTGAGCTTCCTTTGGGGCTAAACCTGTTTCAGTACATGGGGAAAGGCTCATATAGCCACGAAGTACCTGCATTCAATGCCTGCTTTACTAAGAGTATGGACTGAAAAAGCTACTCTACATCTTCAGACATTAGGCTCTTTATAAAGCTGGAATAAATTATTGTAATTTAAAGTGTTTATCAAGACAAGCATTAAAATAAAAGTACGCTACTAGGAACAATTCTTCAAATGCCTTCTTGGATAGACATAAAACAAAAGCATCTTTCCCCTAGATTTTTCATATATTATACCATATTATATGCACCAGCTCACACAATGTAATAGTTAACACTCTGGGATCTGAATCCAGCAATCCAAGTTGGTATCTAGGTGGAACCTGACACTTGAGGAAGAGATCTGGTCGGTCATCCTCATCAACTTAGACCATGAAACCCAATATAAACGAGTTGCCCATGCATGCTTCAGCATTGCTGGGGCATGTTTACCTTTTCATACCATATTATATACATAATATACTGTAGTCAAAACTGGCAGGTTTTGTATATGAATGATTCTCTAGGCAATATTGAAGGTCTTCATGTATCATTTTTTCTAAATCCATCAAACAGAGTTCTTCATCTAGCTTCCTTCCCTCTGTCTTCCTAACTGAGCCATACTGTGTCACATGGGTAAGAAGACAGCCTCTGCCTTCTCTTAGCTGCAAATGAAACATCAACCAGTATACACAGAAACAACTAAACAAAGACAAGATGCACAAATAAATTTAAAACGAAGTAAGCAGGAAATGTATTAGCAACGTGTGAGCATAGGGATTAGCAAAGTGGAGTTGACTTCTAAATAGGTCAGCCCACAGCAAACAAAACATCTTAGCATTTCCTCGGCTGGTTTCAAAAATATAAAAAACAACAACAACAAAAACATATGTGGCTTTGCTCCTCTGAACTCCCCGCCATCCTTATATTTCTATTCCGAACACATCATCAGCATTTGGGAAACACCAAACGCAGCACCACAGAGGTGTACATATTGCCATCTTAATAATCACATAATCACCCTGGAGTGCCTATGCATATTGGCTTCTGTAATCTTTTTCTTTCTGGGAAAGCAGTGGAAGCTGGGTGAGGCATGATTGCAATACAAAACATTATTATTTTTATTATTTCACAAAATTCAGCAATCTGTATGCACATGCCAGGGGCTAAGAAGGCTTTTACAACCCCGAAACAGCCACAGATGTTGTTATTGCCTGTCCTTTTGCCTGTGTATTTCTGAGACTCGACTCATTTCTTAAATGTGGCGTCATATAATGGCAAAGAAACTAATCAAAAGTGAAACTCACTAAGCTTCCCAGATGTTCACCATAGGTGACACCAAGCAGTGGATTAATCAATAGATACGTTAACCCTCTTTTCTGCAATCAATTTGGGGGGAGGCATCATATATAATGGTTGAATTTATTCAGCACACATAGTAGGGAACCCTGTAGATCAGTGTCGTCACGAGTTTGGTAGGTGCATGCATGTTAAAAGCAAAGCTGCCACATCATAATGAGAAGCTGTTATATTTTTCTTGTTTTCTTGTTAGATTAGTGTATTTCTTTTAGTCAGGATCTGTACTATTTTTGGTCAATCCAAGCAATAGAACTGCTTCATCTCTTTCGCCTTTCCTCTAAAGCTCCCGATAGGGGTTTGGATTCCATCTCTATGTTATCATTCTGGCAATCACTTTCCTATTTGGAGTTCTTATAATTTCTGCCTTGGATTTTTTTCTTGTTTTCATAATCATATCGGTGTAATATAGCAGTTAAGACTCCCTGTTTTCTCTGCAGTCAGATGTGATGGTTTCAAGCCTTGTTTTTCCAGTAATATACTGTGAAACAGATCAGCTTTTCCACCAATAGGTGGAGTTAGGAAGACTTGTCTACAGTTATGAGGAAGTGAGATGTGTCTATCTCTGGCAACGCACCTGCCACAGAGAAACTAGGCAAAGTTAACCAGGAGTTCTCTTCAATTTCCACCCCCTTATTCAAATATAATACTTTGACAAAACAAATCCAATCATGCTCACCCACTTAGGAACCAGTTCCGTTCACCCCATTCAACCCCTTGCCTCAATATGACAGCCTAGCTTCCTACAGCTTCCCTGAGCTTCAGCATACCAGACTTAGCCATCCCCTACATACTTACATGCTCCAAACCTTACATGATGCTTACATTGCTCCCTGTCACTAAAGAGCATATATCTTTCTCCACCTAGTCATAGTCTATACACCCTCAAGACCCAGTTCAAATGTCAAGTTTGTAGTGAAATCATCCCTTAAATAACCCAAGCAGACAGAATTACTCCTTCATGTATTTCTCCATACACATTTCTTATTTATTATTTAACTTTTTTTTCATTTATTTTACATACTGACCACACTTTCCCCTCCCTTCTATCCTCTGGTTGCCTCCCCATCCACTCCTCCTCTGTCTCTATTCACAAAGTGTATGCCTCTCCTGGGCTTGCACAAAGCATGGCAAATCAAGGTGAGGTAGGACAGATCTCCTCCCGCTTCATGTAGGCTAGGCAAGGTGATCCAGCATTGGGAACAGGTTTCCAAAAGCCACTTAAGTACCAGGGACAGGTTCTGATCTCATGGTAGGAGCCCCACAAACAGACTAAGATACACAACTGTCACACACAAGCAGAGGCCCTAGGTTGATCCCATGCAGGCCCCCTTTAACTGTTGACACAGTCATGAGCTCCTAGGAGCTCAGGTAAGCTGTCTCTGTGGGTTCCTCTATCATGATCTTGACTCCACTGGCTCTTACTATCCCCCCCCCTCCCCGCTTTCTTCAGGAGGACTTCCAGAGCTCAGTTCAGTGCTTGGCTATGGACCTCTGCATCTGCTTCTGTCAGTTACTGGATTAAGACCCTCTGATGACAATTCGGATCACCAGTCAGATCATCAATCTGATTACAGTAGATGGCCAGTTCAGGCACCCTCTCCACTATGGCTAGAGGTCTTAATTGGGGTCATCCTTATAGATTTTTGAGAATTTCCCTAGTACCAAGTTTCTCCCTAACCCTGAAATGTGCTCCCCCATCAAGACAACTCTTTCTTTACTCTTCCCCCCCCCGTCCTGCCCCCAGCTTGCCTCCAGAGCCCAGCCCACCCAACTAGTTCCTCAAATTCCCACTCCATTACTCCCCACCCCCACCCACAGTTTACACAGGAGCTCTCTTCTATTTCCCCTTCCCAGGGAAATCAATGAGTCCCTCTTAGGGCTCTAGAGTCACGCCACTGCCCAGTGTTATTATTGCTTGCTTCTGATTTTTCCCAATTATTCTTTATGTTCTATGGACAGACATCATGTCTCAATGATATGTATATCCAGACAACCCATGATCTACCTTGATACTTTTTTAGAAGCTGAATGAAGATTTAAAAGAAAATAAATGCATATCTGGTGCACTACCTGACAGTCTGGATGATGACTCTTTATCAGAGATCTTTTACAAAACTCACATCTTAACTCCCATTTCTTCAAAAGAATCTTCCCCTCTGTTTCAACTCAATTAGCATCCTCCACTTTGAACTTCTGCACTATTTATTCTAGCTGTCTTTCATCTGACAGTTATAATATATCGCATTATAATTTCAATCTCTTCTTTTCATATATCCGTAATAACATGCCACCAAGAGCCTAAAGCCATAAGATCTGTGTGTATCTCCAATCCCTCTCTGCTTTATGATTCCAGAAAATTCTTGGGAAACATTTGTGCGTAGCCCTCTCTAGATGTGAACCTCTTCTTCTCTGGAATTAAGAAAGTGGATCATCTCACCCTTCTCTGCCACCTCAACTTTCAGCATCAATGCTAAGTCTCCATCTGTATATACAAATGAGTCAAGGTGATCCAGCAAATTAAAGTGAGTCCTTATTTACAGGATTCATTTCCTTTATTAGCTGTTGTGTTTGAACCAAAGATTTTGTGATATATGTATGCATTTTGCAGACATGGCTTTTGAATCCCTAAAACCCAAAACATTTTACAGTACTTTAATCTCTTGATGTAGTATCTTTAAAATACTCCTTTACTTAATCAGTTGCCTTGTAAAAAGAGAGTATAAAGTAATCATCACTCTCATCTTCAATGTCCTTAGGAGAGTTTGCACATGAGAACAGAGACCTGCATGTGAACAGAGATCTACATGTGAACAGAGACCAACATGTGAACAGAGACCTATATGTGGACTGAGAACTACATGTGAATAGAGACCCATATGTGAACAGAGACCTGCATGTGAACAGAGACCTGCATGTGAACAGAGACCTACGTGTGAACAGAGATCTACATATGAGAAACTGACATGTAAACAGAGATGCGAAAAGAGATCTACATGTGAACAGAGACCTATATATGAACAGAGACCTACATGTGAGCAGAAATCTATATGTGAACAGAGACCTACATGTGAGCAGAAATCTATATGTGAACAGAGACCTACATGTAAACAGAGGCCTATATGTCACCAGAGGCCTACATGTCAACAGAAATGTATGTGTGAACAGAGGCCTACATGTGAACAGGAATCTACATGTCAACAGAGGCCTACATGTGAACAAAGACCTACATGTAAACAGAAATCTACATGTGAACAGAGGCCTACATGTGAACAGCAGTCTACATGTGAACAGAGACCTACATGTGAACAGAACAGAAGTCATGGTGGAAGGCATCGTGAACTCAAGTTCAGCCTTGACTCTGCACTCCTGAGCACAGAGCTCAGCCTGGGCATCAGCCCAGCATTTCAGAGGCCTCCCATGTACTTGTGAAAGTAATCTTCAGTGGAGATACTTAGCTTCCATGGGAACAGTTAAGTGCGTATAGAAGACATATTCCTCTCCAAAGCATATAGCAAAATAGGATGGGAGAGAAGATAGACTTGCTACAAAGACCTCTGAACCTCCCTGATTCTGCTAACCATGCTCAGTGAGTCTGTGAAACTTTAAAGATACAATTAAACTCAGGCAGAATTTTTGAAAAACACATCTATTCCATAAGGTAATATATGTCAGGCATGCGTGCATATATGGCAACAACTAGTAAATGTATCTGCATAGCAAATTCTGTGCCATTCTCTTAACTCACAAGCACAGAGGTATAAACTTGCTGCCGGTCTGTTTGTAATGGCAGAATAATGAGGTCTCCAGGGTCCAGGAGAAAACGGCTGGAGATGTCTCTTTGAGAATACACACTGAGTTACTGTGAATTGGTTTTGCTTTGTGCAATGCTCAGAATAAGAAAAAGAAAAAAAATCAGTTCACAGTAATTTTTCCCAAATGGGAGTATTGTCTCTCAGCTATTTTTAGTTCATTGTTCTGAAAACCAAATACTGCTTTATTAATGCCTGTATCGAGTAGAACTAGGCACATGTTAAAAGATATTTGTGAGGTTCCCCTTTAAAGGCAATGGTAATCAGCCCAGAGAACAATCTACTTTCATACTGAAGATGCCTATTAAAACCATTCAGACTCCTGAAGCAAAAGCTTCTGATTCCTTTTTAGATCATTTTCCTCTGTTTTATGAGGCAGATCAATGTGGAGATCAGAGAACAAATCATAACGCACACTCAAACCACTACAAAGCCATTGAGAGTGAGGAAGGAATGCAAATAGAAAAAGATAATGCTTTGGTCTAAAAACTAAATAAATAAACAGACAGATCTGTCAACTTCCAGAGCTTGTGTGTGCTGTAGACCACACAGCTCGTCTGCTTGGGCTTCTCACCCAGCCCCTGGAGGTGCTAACTCAGCGAGTAGTCATGGGGAGGTACCGATCTGTGCACGTTCTCCTCGTGTGGCTCCAAGGCTTACTTAAATTGCATTACAAGCGTCAATAGTCACTTTGAAGTCTGTAGAGCATTCGAGCTACATGATATACAGTGATTTCAGGGACCAACAGAAACTTTTCTGTGCAGAGTTACTCAGAGTGTGAAAACTAAAAAAAATAAGGTGGAGTGGTATCTTATTTCCTCTTCTAGAATGTTTCTGCTCTCAAAACCAGCATGGCCTGCTTCCTCCTGCTTTTCAAATACTATCTTGCTTGTCACCATCTCAAAGACATCATTTCTAAGCAGAAGAGATTGCAATCTCTCATTCCCCAGCATTACCGACAATGTTTCATTCCTTTTCTCCACAATTCTTAAATTTTCTAATAAGTTACACTATGTAATTTTGTCTGTTTTCTCCATATGTAAACTCCAGGAAGGGAGGAATTGTTTGTGTTTCTTTCATTTATTTTCTTTACCTGCAGGTCTATGGCTCATTACATGTTCAAGAAATCTATGTAGAAAAATAGTAGCTATCTGCAATGAATGATCAGTGCATATAAATTGATGGAGGTCTTTCACTGTGGTACTTGGTGGGCCTCAGTTCTTGGATAATCTTTTGACTTCCCTAGAAATCTTAAATAAATAAATAACCCAAGTATATTCATCCTTTTCTATGTATTCCTCTGAACTCTCTTGTTGGTGACACATACCTTTTTATTAAATCAGATAATGCTATAAATGATATTTTTTCTAAGCAGTATAATAGTAAAACCATCACATATTTTCCCCACTATAACTAAACACCTTAGCAACCACACAGAAAATAAGACACAAAAAATTAACCATGGGTAATCAAAGAAAGTGATATAGCTTGAACTTTCCTTTTTGGGAGGCATAATCTATAACCAGAATTTGAATCCTATGAGGACTGTTTCCTCATGTAAGGAAACCACCCATTCAACTGACCACTTGGTCATGCTGGTCCCTGAAGAATGGAGCCACACTAGGAGCTAAGTGCTGGCTTCTGCCACGGACAGGTCTGACACTCCACTATGGCATAGCCAGTGAGTCTTGGTGAGGGCAAGTCCATGGTGTTTCAATATGTCACATACATATAATATATGTTTATACTTCCAGTTCAGGAAGAAGACTACCAATACTGTATAAAATCCAAAGGCAAGATAGATTGAAAAACAAACAAACAAAAGCACTAATTTTTCATCCAAACCAGAAACTGTATCTCCAGAGTTCAAGTGTCTCTGGATATTTTGTTCTTTGCTTTGTTTTGTGCCAGTTAAGAACAAAACTGTAAAGAGAAAGCAGAAAATTCACAGCCACCTAGAGCTAATTATATCCAAAGTTTATATATATATATATTAAAATGGAAGACCAAAATCAAAGAAACAGAAACTGAACGTCCTAAAATAACCTCCTTCAGTGATGCAAGAGGCCCAGCATGAAAAGTCCCATGGAGTCTCAGCTGTGGCTTTGGGAGAAGAAACAGTGAAGCTGTGAACCAAAGTAAACGTTATTAGGTTCATTATTTCAGGTATTTTGTTTCTGTAATGAAAAAGTGGGCACAAAGTTTTATATTGAAAACCCTTAGAAACAAATGCATCTTCCAAGTCAGATCATCTTTAGCTTTTAAAGGCGGACTAATGCAGCTATTCCATAAAAGGCATAACATTCACATGCCCTTGAGAAGCACACAGAATTCAAACATACCATGCTAAAAAGAATGACTACTTTTACAAAATTAGAAATATTAGTTCCATAAAACAACTGATATCACTTAAAGTTAGGGCCATTTGGGCACTAAATAAACATATGCCAAACTTAGAAAAAAATAAAGTTTATAAACACTTTGGATTTGGGATTTGTGAAAACTGGAACCAAGAGTAGGTGACATACAATTAAAGAAACTAAAACAAGGAAACATTCAGGACACAAGCTTTCTCAGGTAAAATTGGGAGAAAATAATGGAAAATGCACACAACCAAGAAGAGAATATAAAACTCAACATTCAGTCCAGGACAGGAACCAAAAACTGCGGAGAAAACCCTGTCTTGAAAAATTAAAAACAAAAACAAAAAAAAAAAACTCAACATTCAGTTGATAACATTACTGCATAATCACTAAGTTGGCTAATCTTTTTATTTATTTATTTATTTATTTTTATTAATTAATTTATTTCATTATTAAAGATTTCTGCCTCTTCCCCGCCACCACCTCCCATTCCCTCCCTCTCCCCCAATCAAGTCTTCCTCCCTCCTCAGCCCAAAGAGCAAGCAGGTTTCTCTGCCCTGTGGGAGGTCCAAGGACCACCCACCTCCATCCAGGTCTATTAAGGTGAGCATCCAAACTAGCTGGGCTCCCACAAAGCCATTACGTGCAATAGGATCAAGAACCCATTGCCATTGTTCTTCAGTTCTCAGTAGTCCTCATTGTCCGTTATGTTCAGCGAGACCTATCTTTAAGCAGCTGTTAAACCACAAGAACCAGGACTATAGTCATGGAAAAGATACATGGAGTCCATCCTGCAGCTCACAGTTCCATGGGGCAAGAAACAAGTAGCTTCACATCCCTGGGGCCCAACGAAAGGACATGAAAAAAATTTCAGCCCTATTTCCTATAAGTAGCCTGAAAGACATTCAAAGCCCAGACATGACAGCCAGATGAGCATTGGTCTCTTAAATCTTTATAAAGTGTTAATTCTGTCTTATTAGCCACCTGGAAAACTAAACAGTCCTCCAGTGTAGGGAGTGGTGGAATTAATCCTCCTCCTTGTCACCACCTGCCCCTGTGCCATTCTGGCTCTTCTTGTCATTCTTCCTCTTCATGGGGCCCAAGAGAGCAGCCACCACATAGGAAGAATAGGAAGAGAAGTCAGTATGATTCCCGAAGCTCAGATTGACAGTGAAGGATGGGATGCTCACCACCTGCTTGCAGACAGCACTGTGGCACTGGCAGCTAATACAGAGACATGGGGAACAGACCTATCTTAAAGACCTGGTTCCGAAGTTGCCTCTCCAAGAAATCCTCAGACTTCAAGCCCAAGATGTCATCCAGCTTCACCTTGCCCTAGTCTAGCACTCCAGTGTGAACACGTTGTCACGGCAGGGCATTAACCTTCAAAAAGACTCTGTGGGCCCTTTTTGCCCAATGTCAAGCAGTTCTAGTGGGGCCTGGCAGATCTTAGCCAAAGTTAATTTGATCCTCCAGAACTCACTTTTGTTCTAAATCCAACATTCTCCAATCGGCTTCAGTCCTTGGTTGAGACACAATTGTTTAAAAGATCTCCATGGGATCTTATAGATTGCCCTGGCAATTGGCATACTGACTCACAAGACATGCTGTGCCTATTCACTAAAGACCCATGACAGAAAGACCTAGTACTATTTTCTTGATCTTCCCACTGAGAGAGTTCAAGTAAGGCCATAGCTCAGATTTAATCAATCCAATACTTTCTCTACTACAGTCCAGTATTCACTCTAACATATTCCCCCCAATTGGCTCTGAAGGAGTCCTGAGTAACTTCTGATTCACAAACTAACATGTTAACTTTCTCTTTCTACACTGCTGTGCCATGATGAGCGGCTACATCTAGTACTTAGTTCTTGTATCCTCTTACACAACACCAGTAGCACAATTTCTCTTTGGCAATAAGTACTAATTACCAGTCTGTTGCTTCTCAAACTGTCATTTCCGTGTCTTAGCAACAATCAATTAGTCACCATCTTCTCTTTAACTCAATTCATCAAAAACTGTTGAAGAGAAGCATCCTTTCCTTAGACCAGAAACTAACTACAAACCCACAGATGTAGAATAAGAAGCAGGAATGCTTAATTATTAAGTGATGTGAGAAGTGCACTAATAAATCCCATTTTCTGTATTATGCCTGTGACTGAACTGTGAAAGGTTTCTTGATATAAAGCATATATTATTGCCTTGATAGTTGAGTCCCACCCCTGTCTCAGGACTCCCATTAAAAATGAAATCTCAATTTAAAGACAGCATTTACCACTATTATCTCCCTTTACATTGCAAGGATTAGCAAAACTTTCTATACTGTTATTCACATGAGAGCAGAAAAACATCCCCCAACAAAATTCTGTGGCTGAGTCCCATTCAAATTTTATCTATAAAACCTGACACAATTTTCATGTTGTCACATAATAGACTTTCAACACTTTAGAAATATAAATTATATTAAGCTTCTTCAGGCATCCATATTGTTGAGTTATCATGAGTAAAGATTTCTTGTAATAACGAGGAGACACAATCTCACAGCACATTTCCTGGTCTTCTTGCTCTTAGTGCCCTGCACCTCCCATCCCTGTTCCTTGAGCATTTTGTGTAGAGCATCACCAGTAGACATGCAAACTTGGAAAAAGGAAAATTCGAAGGTCTGCATCACTAGAGGAGAACTACAGGTAACTCAGGGATGCTGAGAATGGGAGTCTTCTTCCATAGAGGATACTCCTAAGTGGTTAGCCAGTACCAGTGATCAACCTGAAAGCATGTACACGCATCAGTAAATGGAGTCAGCAGGTGGTTGTGTGTGTATGTGTGTTTGGGGAACCAGAAGTTTAAGAAGGAATGAAATGAGGTATAGGAAAGTTGGAAAACAGAAAAAGAAGGGAAATGATGTAATCATATTTTAACTTAAAATGTTCATAAAAACCTTATGAAGTTTCAAGCCATAAAAAACACAGGAAGCTTGGCATGAACCCCCAAACTAAAATTTGACTACCTTTTCACTTAGTGAGCCCCAAGTATTTACCATGTTTCTGTTCTTCCAAAAGAACTGAGAAGCAGCTGGGATCCCATTGATCTGCTTTATGTCTTCTTCTTTGAGGGGGCTCAGTTCTCCTCTTAGCCATTCTGTGGAATTCACTCTCTGTAGAAGTAGGTGTGTGCAGGGATTGTCCTCATAAAGAGTACCCAGTGGTGAGATACTCTCCTGACATGGGGAGCAAGCCTAAAAAGGACTCGGCTTCTCTCCTGCCAACCTCAGAACACTTATAAGCACTTCCCATTGGCCAACACCAGCTGGAAGCCTAGAGGTTAGGGAGCCAGCAATCAGCCTTTGGGATAGAATGAGGCAGAGCAGGACTAACTAGAAAATCTGAGGGAAAAAAAAAAAACAGAATAAATGGGATACGCAGATGCCCTCCTTTTAAGGATATGGAAGCAAGAAGTTATCTGTTCAAGGTCACATGGCAACAGACAAAGCTAAGTCCCCACGATATTCTCTAATTTCTGGTCAATACTTTTAAATATCTGATATGTTAGCAGAAAGGCAACTCTCAGGGCTTCTAGAACAGAGGACATCACTTAGTTACTAAATAAGAGACACCTGGAGCATTCAGAACAAAGAGATTATTAATGGGAAACCCTAACTTTATGTTTGGGAAATATAGCTAAGGAGGAAAATGCCATTTTTTAAATAACTGAGCATACTATTAAAATTAAATAGCACTAATATAAACAAAAAATATGGAGATAGTTGGTAATGATAGTTCTTCACCTTTGTCTATGGGCGATCCACATTGACAAGCTGATAAGAAATGAAAATTATGCAATTAGTAACAAAAGTTTCCAATGCTATGTATATTTCTCTTGTCTGTTTAATTTTTTATATACCATAAAATTTAGGTAATATATTATGATCATGTTTCTGTTCATTTCTCCTTCATGTCTCTGCATTTTATACTTAGGGATAGTATAAAGGGAAATACTTTTAAAAATTAAACAACGATCTTGCACTAATTAGGAGAGAGGAATCCAGTTTTCAGAACCGGGCTGCCTACAAGAACTAATCAATACTTAAAGGCATGGGAATTCTCTAGTAGTTAGACAGTTCATGTCTCTCCAAAGTGGCAAGAGGATCGTCTCTGTCACACGGTCTGTCCCATCTGCAGGAGCCGCTGCCTATCTTTAGATGTCAGAGATAGAGATGCTCTCTTAGGGAACTGTACAGGAAAGGCTTTGAGGTTTTGTTTCCTAAAGTGTCTTCTTGTTTTCTGTGGTTTATCTGACACAGAATGCTTGCTCTTCGGCTTTCTCCCATGATACTCTATCAAATTCATGCTTGACAAGGGCAACCAGGTAGCAATTTAAGATTTTCAGGTTATTTATTGCCTAATAACAAAGCATAAAATCAATCCATTTGTTGATTTTTTTATTATTCTTGAAATCCATTTTCTTGTTTTACTTACAGACTATATGAAAAGTCTGATAGTAAGGTCCTGACACCATCTTTTTTGACTTAGCATTTATCTCCTAGATTTTTTCTCCCTTTCAGCCCTCCTGGTTATTTTGTCTGTATTATATCTTTACTATATCAGGTACTGAATTATTAGTAGCTGAAAACTGGATTAGGTCAAGTAATATTACTTACCTTTACTGGATTAATAGATTAATAATTATTAATATTAACAGATTAATAATTCTTCAAAAGTCTAATTTCTAATGCCTCCTTTGGTTCTTGATCAATGCTACTCTTTGATCCTGTTTAGCATTTCTAAAGGCAATGAGCTCATATAGTGAAGGAAGGAAGATCGAGAACAGTGTCTTGTTAGGTGAAGGGGACATTTCCAGTGCTTAAGATCATCAACTGATGAAAAAGTACGAGTACGTATAAAATTTGACTATGCACCTCATTATAAAACCAATTTTGAGTCAGGCGGTGGTGACATACATCTTTAATTCCAGCACTCGGGAGGCAGAGGCAGATGGATCTCTGTGAGTTCTAGGCCAGCCTGGTCTACAAAAGCCAGTTCCAGGACAGGCACCAAAGTACACAGAGAAACCCTGTCTCAAAAAAAACATAAACAATAAACAAACAAAAACAATTTTGTAATATACAGATACATATGCAATAACATATAACTTCATTGCATGTCTAACAAAAAGAAATGAAGACAAAATAATTAGAGTAAAAATACCAGAAATAACACCAACCAAGAATATAAAACATCTAAAATACAGTTAACAAGAAAGAGATAAGACCTATATATTTTAAAAATCAGTGTGATGCCACTAACAAATAAAAGGCTTACACACATTGTATAAGTCATATTCTTTGACAGAAAAAATCAAGTATTATAAAATATGAATTATTCTCAACATGAAATTTCATGTACTAAAATTTAAAATTCAATTAAATATTTCTGGAACTTAAAAAATGTCAGAGAAATCTACATTGCAGAAAAATCTCACAAAGAATAAGGAAAACTAGTTTATTAAAACATGTCACAAAGCTTTCATTAATTTTTACACTGTTTATTAATACAGACTAACATGGAATTTAGAATCACATTCATCTACAAAGAAAACATAAATAATGAAATTGTCAGTAAAATGGATTCAAGTGGACAAGTTCTGAGTGAGGTAATCGAAACCCATAAAAACAAGATGCTCTGACATTTGTGGATACTAGCTTCAAATCTTTAGTTATAAGTATTTAACTTGAAGTACCTGTGGGAATTGTTTCTATTGGTACAGTAGAGTAGAAAGTGGCCAGTGGAGGAGAGAAGACCTTAAAGGGGTGGGGATTAACAAGAATGGGTTAAAAAGACAATAGAGAGGGGAATTTGGGAAATGAAAAGCTTTGGGCAAGGAATAGACTGGGGTATGGGAAAGGAGGTGGTGGGGAGGATTAACCAAAGCTAACAGTGTATGAAAAATGCTATATGGAAACCTACTACCTTTTAATACAATCAAAATATAATTTAATGGATTTAAAAGGGAGATATCCTATATGGTCAGATGCTATTTTTCCTAGAAGCTATGGGATACTAAACAAAACAGCTGTGGGATGCCCATGATGAGTTGTCAGTTCCCAAAACAATACAGGTTCTTACCATTCCTTTGATTGCCCTTGCAAACTAGATGATAACACCCTATTGCTAAAGACACCACATATCTTGGTTGTAAGATACAGAGAAATCAACCAAGAACTGAGCTGTAACTTGCTTCTCCGTGACTAGCTTTCATGGTGTTGGAAGGCACTATGCAGACTGCTTATGTAAAGAAGACTTCAATCCTATTTCTCATCTGTGATGTCTACAAACTTCATTGCCACCCGGTAGCCTATAAGACAGATGGGTGGTAATTTTCCATAGTTCGCCAAGTGCAGTCACCTCTCAGAATGTCCAGTGGATTTATTCTAGGATCCTTTGTAGCTACCAAATCCCCACAAATTCAACTTTGTTGTAGAAAATGGCATAGTATTTAAAAATAACCTATGCAATGCAAGTAGTTATTAAGTCTATCGCAAACTTAAGCCATTTATAGATTACTAAAATTTAATAAAATGCCACTGCTAAACAAGCAAATTTTTTTAATGTTTTGTTTAGAGAAAGGTAAGAGAAATTTCTGGTCATGTTTGGTAAAGACGATGTGCTTTTTTTTTTTTTAAATGGCTTTCCACCCAGGATTGGCTAAAAATATGAAGTGGAATTCTCAAAGGCAGAAGATTGGCTATACTTTGGACCTTCTTCCTTCATCTAGAGAATGCATCCCTGCTGGGTTGCTGGAGACCATATGCTGTCCCATTATCTCTCAGGTCTGTCTGTCCATACTCTGCCTTGTGGTACTGTCCATCTTGTCTAAGATCAAGGTGTGCCACTCTGATTGGTCTTCTGTGACCTTTGTTTTACTGCATCTTATTGAGGTAAAGAGGTGTTTGAAGCGTGGGTTCTCTCTGTAATGTAAAATGCCACATCTTTAACCTACATATTTCAAACTCTGATTTCTCACAAGAGGTTATTCACTTTAAAATTTTCGTCTTTTGTTATATTATATTAACTAAATGAGAAAATCAGAAGTTTCTTGGAGACTTCCACTGTCTGCAACACATCTAGAAAAGAATTTAAAAGAGGAACGATACAATATAGTCTCCAATTTTTTTTTTTTATGGGGCAACTCTGGTGGTAAAAGATGATAGGTAGATAGGGCGAAAACAAGACAACCAGGAAGAGAGAAGGCATTTTTGAGGCTCTTAGAGAACCATGACAACATGCAATACCAGGCCATAAAGGGGGGACTAAGAGAGAAGAGAAGGAATTGCAGAATTTTCAAAAGTCAGAAATCATTAGAAGCAGCACAGTCCTACAGTCTCAGATTTCAGCGGGCCAAGTGAGGATGATTTTGAGTTGGAGACCAGCACTTTACCACATAGTGAGTTCACAGTCTGCCTGAGACATGCAGCAAGACTCTGTCTAAAATTTTTTGAAAAATGAGTCTTGAGAGAAAAATGTGTCAAATTGACTTTGATGTCTCTAGTTTTAGTGATTTTGTGCTCCCATCAACTAAAGAAATGGAGCTGAAAAAGACAATGAGTTTTTAGATGGAAAAATAATTGCGTGCCTTGTGTACTTGTGTGCATGTGGGGGAAGGGAGGGAGAGAAGGAGAAGGGAAGAGAGAAGCAGGGGAGGGAAGGAAAGTTTTCTGGAGCAGAGGCCATTTCCTAATGATCCTTTTCTCCTCAGCCTCTAATATGTCTCCTGAAAGGGGCTCAACAACTGAATGCTGAACTGAGTTCAATTAGGCTATTGATTATTAGTTGTTTGTAAGAAGGTCATCCAGGTGTCAATGTATGAAGTCAGTTTCTCATTTTAGGGCTCAAGAGAAAGGTTAAAGTTGTTAAATATATTGGGTGGTATCAGCATATTTGCTTTCTTGACTGATTCCCATGCGTTGTGTTTTACTAAATCAACTATATTGATAATATATACTGGCTAATTTGTTATGATTTCTGTGTGTGCCTGACACACTGTAATACTAAGCAGAGATTGATTTTTCTAACTCTTCTCCTATGTCTTTAGCAGTATGTACAAACCCCAAGGATCCAAAGTCAAATAGTTGACTCCTTAAATAATAAGTAGCTCAAGTGTTTTTAAAAATAAATATTCAACTCTTAGTTAACTAGTTTAAAATAGCAACTAAGTTTGGAAAAAGGAGACTATTCAATATTATGGATGTGATGTTCTAAACTCTTTCAAAGGTAGTGTCTACACAACGGTTTTTAAAAGCTAAGTAGTTATTATTAAATTGCTATGTTGTTATTCAGCCTAAATTTGCTGTATTCAGACAAAAGCAAAACATGGCTGCTATTTTGGAGCTTGCCACGTATTTCCTCTCCCTGGCTTCATTGTTTTCCCTTCAGGAAGCCCTTAAGCCGGTTGCTTCGGAAGGAGAGTGCAGACACACAGCTCTCTGCAGTTTCCTGCGGCCATCTTCTTTCACGCTTTTCCGTGGTACTTGATAATTCAAAACTTAAAAGACCTCAAGGGATCTTGACCTCATAACTCTGCCATGTTCCCTGCCTGGAGACACAGCAGTTGTTGCCTTGGTGACCATGTTTGAAGAAGGGGACATGAGCTAGTCGAGCACCGAAACACTTTTGATGAAGCAGTGAAGTCCACAAAGGAAGCATTCACAAAGGATTCCTTTCTGTTTCCTAATTGGTGCCCTCCCCTTTTCTTTCATTTTTCATTGAAAAAAAAATAGAAAAGAATACAAAAAAAGAGTCGTGCACAGTTTGCCTCTGCACCTGTCGCCCAGTTGCAAATTCAACACAGATATCTTACTTCCAGCCATCAGAATATTTTAAGACAAGTCTTGGTGATTTTTATCATTTCACTTAAAAGTATTTCAGTATGTATTTCAAAAAGATAATTATTTAAAAAGAGCACAATGTGATTGAACGACTTTCTGGGAGTTCTGTTGAAGAGGAGGAGAGGGTTGTTTGAACAAGGAGCTCAGGTTCATGACTGATGGGAGAACACACAGAGGCAGCTGGCCTGAGTTCATAGAAACTCAGGGATCCTGGACCTACTGCTAAAGAGCCTGCATGGGACTAATCTAGACTCTCTTTATGTATTGACAGTTATATAGCTTGGTTTCTTTGTGGGGCTCCTAGCAATGGAATCAGGACCTACCTGTCCCTGGTGCTTGAGCTGACTTTTGGGAACCTATTTCCCAAGCTGGGTTGCCTTGCCGAGCTTTGATGGGGAGGAGGAGTTGGGCCTACCTCAACTTGATAAGTCATGTACTTTATTGTCACCCGTGTAGATGGTGGGAAGGAGGCATGGGAGTGGGGGGAGGTGGGAGGAGTGGAACAGAAGGAGGGAAGGGAGAGGAAACTCCAACTGGGATGTAAAATAAATGCAGAATAATTAATATTGAAAAGCATAATATGTGTATCACTGTCCTCATGCCTCTCCCCACGAATGTCTAATATACTCCACTGTTGTTCACTATCCAGGCAGATTTCAAACTTTATTGTCTTTTGCATTTTGCCTTTCTAGTTGTCATTTAGCATTGGGTTGCTCTGAATACAGAGCCAAACAAAATGTGCATACTATATATAGTATTTATGCCTTTTAATTCAAATATTTCCTCCTCTCTTATGTTTCTATTGGTAACTTATTAAGTAAACTAAGTTATTCCTCCCTTCGTGTTCTGGATAGATTAAGACTTTGCTGCTGTGATTCTACCGCATCCTTTAAGGGATTCCCGCAAATGTATAGTTAGATCAAGAAGTTCTTCCTTAATTAAGGCTCAAATTTGGGTGTCGAGTTTTGTAGAGCTACGTAACATTCCATCACTTCTATTTCAGAAATATTAAGAACCACTGAGTCGATCCGTTCTTTCATGCAAAGCTTAAAATCATTTAAAAATATCACTTCATGAGTCTCATACATTTTAATGTATAGTATGTTTCAATCTGTTTCATTGATGCTCAAATTTTCCCATTTGGCTAGAAGGAACCTTTTCAAGTTGGCTCCTAAGTCTTTCAATACAACTAACGCCTGCAGCCTGTTTAGTTCCTGATTCATGAAGTAATGTATGCTCCCACTCCTAACGAGGAACCAGTTATGTTACCAAGGTTCCTGAATTTTTGTAAAATATAGAAACATCTAGAGCCTATGACTTGATCATAAGTTTATTTTTAATGTTGTAAAATGAGAAATGCCAGCCACAATTACTGTTTGAGGTTTTTCAATGCCTTCTTCTGACAGTGGACCACTTAGGTCTGCTACTCCCCCTGCCTGGAACATTCTCTATTATTCTTTTCTGTCTACTGTCATTTTCACTCCTCTCTGTCCATTCTGCACTCATCTTTCATATTTAAGACCAAACTTAACCATACAGAAAGGCTTTTTCAGCTTCTTGAGGCAACCAATTTCTGCTGGTGTACCAACTTAAGGAGTCTTTACAGTATTTTATATACACTAAGTAGCGATTTGAGGAATGCTTAATTTTCATGATAGACAGCAATGTTTCCAGGCAAAGAGATGCTCACCTTGGACTTTTCTCATCACTGTGTCCTCATCTTCAAACAAACGGCAGACCTAAACTAGAACTTCACAGTGGGCTGATGAGTATACTCCAACCTGAATGTCTGATGACATCAGAGTCTGATGACACTGTTCTGATAAGAAAAGGAAAGGGACACCAGGCATAGAATATTGGACAAACCAGAGACTGTAATTGAATAACTCTAAGCAGAGAAATTACAGCAGATGCCAAATGTTACCAGATACCAGGCATCGAAACTGTAAGGAAGGAATTTTTTCCCTAAAGCCCCTGGGGAGCATGGCCTTACCTTGGTGTCACATTGATTTTGGACTTCTGGTCTCTAAAGCTATGAGAGAATAAGTAAATTTCTGTGCTTTAAGCCATTGGGTTCCTGGAACTTTGTGGTAGGAGCTCTAAAATCTAATCCAATGGCTACTCTCTTCTACAGCAGATTGGGAGGTGGCTGTTTACAGAATCAGTGTGCTGTGGTATTCAAGAACAAAAGCAGTTTATTCTGTGTGTACTGAGTGTGCCTTGCAGTCTGTGCTAGTTCCTTGTTCCTCCAAACTGAGAGCACTCACCCAGTTAGTAGAGGCCTCCTCTGGAGAGGATCTGTTCACACAGCATGGGATATTCCTGTTCAGAAATCACTGGGGTAGATGTGAGGGCTCTTTCTGAAAGTGCTGGGAAAGTGGTAGGGAATGAATGAGGAAAAAGACCTGGGGATTTGGAGATGCTACCACTCTTATTGTCCAAGGAATGAGTGTCACAGTTACAAGACACACCCAACATACATTTAGCCAGTTCTCTACTCCTGCTATACCATCTCAATTCCCTCCACAGCTCTCCTAACCTAGGTTCTTGGTCATGGAACCAATATGCCTTTCCTTCAATCTTCTGTCCTTTTCATAGAACTACTTACAATCCATTGTGCCATTATGCAAAATGATTCCTGAGCCTCATTCTTTATTCAAATTACCTGAAACTACTCTAACTGAATGCCCAGCAAATCACTTTAATCAACTGAGGAGTTAGTTTTGGAAATGTATTAATTCCCAACTATATAATAATAATAATAATAATAATAATAATAATAATAATCTGCTTCTACTGTGCAACAAAATGTAAGTTAGATCTCATTTAATATAGACACTAAGAATGAAAAACACAAAGGTTACTTGATTTTTGAATCAAGTTTCAAGTAGTGAATCTTTATGGTTTCTTTATTTCAGAGATAGTCTTAATAATTGTTTTATTTTTCTTTTTAAGTGAATTTTTATTGAATAGCCCATGTCTAATCATCCCCCTCTTATCTCACTCATAGTTGCATTAAGAGATTTACATCATATGATAGAAGTATTAATCAATTTGAAATCATAACACTGAAATCTGAGGCATGGTTCTGTCACTTCTAAACAGTATACAATGGTACAGATCATCTAAACACGTTTGAATGGGAAACATCTAAGATCAGTACCTGGTGCATAGTTCATATTTAGTAATAATGAGAATACAATTCAGTGTAATAGAGGGCAAAACGAGGAGTCAAAGGCTATAAGAGAAATGATACAACTTTATGGATGTACAATTGAGCCAACTGTTTGGGTTTCCTCAGCTTCCTCCTCTAAAGAATAATTGTTTCCTAGTGCCAAGAATACTTGCAAATATGAAAGCATATGATTTGTAAAGAGAACTTAGCACAATGATGTGGGAGTCCCCTCTGCATCCTGTGATTACCATTAATAAATAAAGAAACTGCCTTGGCCTGTTGATTGGGCAGGACTCAGGTAGGCAGGGAGGACTGGACTGAATTCTGGGAGAAAGAAGGGTAGAGTCAGAGAGACACTATGGAGCTGCCAGAGATAAACATGTTGAATCTTTGCTGGTAAGCCACTGCCACATGGTGATATATAGATTAATAGAAATGGGAATTTCTAATATAAGAGTTAGTCAGTAAGAAGCTAGAGTTAATGGACCAAACAATGTTTTAATTAATATAGTTTCTGTGTAGTTATTTTGGTTCTGGGCATCTGGGACGAACAATGAGCCCTCCTCCAATAGCACAAGATCTGGCACATTTTAACTGTTTAGTGAATCTTTTAATACTTCAGAAGAATATTTTACAATTTTAAACATCTCACATACTTTGCATGTTTGAAATACTATGTGACTGGATTTTAAATGACAAGATAAAATTTGGACTGTAAAATAATAATGATGTCAACATTACAAAATGTATGTAAAATATGTTATTACTTGTAAATAATATGTAGAAGGTACATACAACACATATTATACTCTCTAATTATGCTATCAAAACTTTTCTATAGAACAAGTCCACCATATTCTGAGCTCTTTTTTACTCTCAGGCATTTGAAATGATCTTTTCTGATTTTCTCCCATTTCTTAATATTCAGTAGTCAGTCATTAGAGATTTAGTCATATAACTTGAAGGCATACTCCCTAGGAAGAAAACATGAAATATAAACATCAAGATGAAAAGGAAGCTATCAGAAGCAATTCAGCATCTCTCATTAGCATTTCAAAAGACAACATGGATGTACAAATGTTCTAGAACCAGAAATGCTAACAACAAAACGGACAAAGTAATGTGAGCAGATGCTATGACACTAAGCGTCACTTTCTTAGCTAAAGGTGCCTTCTAACAGTGACAGAGAAGATCAGGCCTTATTGCAAAAATCACATGTATTCTCTTATCCTTATAATCATGAGGAAAAAATGGGTTAAAACATCACAAAAATTTCAGGCTGTTTTTGATTTCTTTTAAATTCTGTAAATGACCCAACTATTTTGATAGCTGAACAAAAAGAATACAATACTGCCAGAGAAAACTTGCCTTATCAAAATGTTTTTCTGTCTATTCTGGTGCAATAATTTGTAGAAAGATGACACAATACGATGACAAATGTTTTAAATTGCCCATTTACTTCCCCCTCTCCATGCGGATGACTATATGATTTTCTTTGGGTTCACTTTCTTATTTAACTTCTATAGGATCACACATTATATGCTTAATGTCTTTTATTTATGGCTAGAAACCGATTATGAGTGAGTACATCCCATGTTCCTCTTTTTGGGTCTGGGATACCTCACTCAGGATAGTGTTTTCTATTTCCATCCATTTGCACGCAAAATTCGAGAAGTCATTGTTTTTTACTGCTGAGTAGTACTCTAATATGTATATATTCCACACTTTCTTAAACTGGGAACTTGCGGGTGAGGTGGCATGGGGCAAAGGGGAAATGGGATGAGAAATATGAGAAGGGGAGGATGGGAGGAGCTCGGGGGATGGGGATGGTTGGGATATAGGAAGGATGGATACGGGAGCAGCGAAGTATATATCCTACCTAAGGGAGCCATCTTAGGGTTGGCAAGAGACTTGACTCTAGAGGGGTTCGCAGGTGTCCAGGAATATGTCCCCAGCTGGTACCTTGGGCAACTAAGGAGAGGGAACCTGAAATGACCCTATCCTATACTGATGAATATCTTGCATATCACCTTAGAACCTTCATCTGGCGATGGATCGAGGTAGAGACAGAGTCTCAATTTGGAGCAACGGTCTGAGCTCTTAAGGTCCAAATGAGGAGCAGAAGGAGGGAGAACATGAGCAAAAAGTCAGGACCACGAGGGATGCACCCACCCACTGTGACAGTGGAACTGATTTATTGGGAGCCCACCAAGGCCAGCTGGTCTGGGACTGAATAAGCATGGGTTGATTCCGGACTCTCTGAGCATGGCGGTCAATGAAGACTGATGAGAAGCCAAGGACAATGGCACTAGGTTTCAATCCTAATACATGAACTGGCTTTGTGGGAGCTTAGCCTGTTTAGAAGCTCACCTTCCTGGACGTAGATAGAAGGCCTTCGTCTTCCCGCAGGGCAGAGAATTTGGACTGCTCTTCAGTATCGAGAGGGAGGGGGAATGGTGTGGGGGGAGGAGAAGAGGAGTGGGGATAGGGGGAGGGGAGTGGGGGGAGGGGGCAATATTTGGGAGGAGGGGAGGGAAATGGGAAACGGGGAGCAGGTGGAAATTTTAATTAAAAAAGAATAAAAAATAAATAAAAAAAAAAATAAATTGCCCATTTATAGCCTTTGCTTATGTATAAAAATAATATAAAATATGCATCGGATTTGGCAAATCTGACTTTCAGCAGCCATAGACACAGCATCAAAAAGTATAATTATAAAATCACTCCAAGACTATTTTGTCATGTAGTGTGGCAGGTCAATAATGGATGATTTAATGTGAGAATTATTTTAGCAACTGGTTATGCAAATGTAGACATTTGTTCAAGGGAAGGTTAAGGCTCACAGAAAGAATGGCAAACATTCCCAAGAACACTGCTTGCATTCCCAGCCCTAAAGATATAAGGTTTTCTTCTGAGTGTTCTAGAACATTGTGCTTCTTTATTTTAAATTATAAAATTTCACAGGAAATAGATATTTCAAGAAATTACAATAGAGAAAAAGTATATCAATACATAAAGCATTAGGAAGTCTCTCTCAGTCCTGTTTGCTGCACATCCTATGTGTTGCATGTGTATGTGTACACACCTCACATGTGGAAACAGATGTGCAAATAAAAGAAAAATGGAAGTGTTTTCCAAGTTTATGGAAAATATTATGATATAAAGATGGAGATGTAACTTAGTATTATTGTGTGTGATTAGCATGCTAGATGTACCATGTTCTGTACCAATAAAAAAAAATCTTAATACCATGATTTTTTTTCATTATCTAAGAAAAGGTTTTCTGGCATCTTCAGAATTGGGGCCATTTGACCTAATTTTCACATGGAGTCTGAGTTGGCTATATGATGCTCGTTCTACAAACACAAATTGTAGCAAATCATAGTTCAGTGTTGTCCAGTTTAGGATCACACAGTTATGGTTACCAAAGCCAAACTGACATCAACAGGCACACTTTAAAATTAGAAGTTTAATTTAAATATTTACATCAAATTTGAGCTCATTCTGAAAACTTACCCAATGTGGACAAATCCATTGTCATTCACAAGAAGGCTGCTACTGAGTTTCCTGGCCTGAGTGGGGGGTTTCTTCCCTCCGGGGAGACTACTCTGATGATAGACATTCATATTCCTGTGACTATCACACTGTTTTCAGCTCTAATTGAAAATAGGAAATGCAAAAAGTCTGCTAATGAAAATAACAGACCAGGGAGTGTGGAAATTAGCTGACCTTTCCCCTACAAAATTCATTAAACCAGAAGAGGAGCTTGAGTATGTGGTGGGATTTGGGGGTTACTGTGAAAAGACGTCATGTAGCTGAAACCATAGAGCCAATAAGGGAACACACTTTACCTTTCTGCGACTCGGGGACCTGGGAAGAATGCTTCCTGATGAGCCCAACAAGACAGACCCCAAAACAAAACCATAGAGGACAGGTCCAGTTAAATTAAAAGGCCTAGCTCATGCAGTTATGAGTATCCCATGAGAATGTGTGTGTGTGTGTGTGTGTGTGTGTGTGTGTGTGTGTGTGTACCCAGCATGATGTCTGCTTCTATGGACATGCTCAGTAAGTGGATGCATTTGAAATTAATTGTCATTCTACCACTAAATAAAAGGTGTCGTTGGGCCAATCTCTTCATGGAGACTAGTGTTTCTTTGTCAATGATCACAAAAAATCATTGACAATTGGGAGTATATTTTATAGCACCAGAAATTTTAGAATTGACCTTCAGGTATGGCAGGAAGTTAGACTGTCTGTTTGCACTAGAGAGCTGCATGATACGTTAGCAAATGGTGTCCTGACTGACAGCCCTTAAGTGCAGGGCTACTGGAGTCAGCCTATTTGAATACAATGTTCACATCTCCCACTGTGTAACTGTGGGCAAGATGCCTCTGCAGCCTGTGCCTCCATCTCCTCACCTTTGATTAGCTCCAACTTCATAGGGTTACCATAGGATCAGAGAAACATACTCATGAAAATTCACCAGGAAAGCATTTCCCAACTTGATGATTTTATAACAGTGATAAAGATATTACTCAACCATCCCCCTCCCCCGCACACACACCCTAAACACCAACTGTAGAAAGACTACAGCTGAGGAGTGTGCCCTTTACAGCGTGTGTCCTGATCCTTCACCTCCCCTTCCTTTAAGGCAATTTCTTTGTATTTTTTACAAAGCATCTAGTTCTAGACTCTCAGGACAGCTCCTACATCATTACTGTTCACCCGGTTCAGTGTTTCCCCAAGAAGCCTGATACCAATGCTGCTGTTAGAAGCCTGCGCTTGTTTGTAATGGGCAACGTTGAGCCTTTTCTTGCAATCTTGTAAAGATCGTCTGAAAATGATTGCCACATTGGCATCATCTTTAAGAAAATAATGTTTTTTTTTTCTCACCCACTCTGATCCAGATGGGGGTTTTCTGAGTATCAAATAAACCTACCCCCCCAAAAAATTAAGGCACAAAAGCCTATTTTCCCTGAAATCCAATAAATAATGCCTTTAATTCACAGTGATTACTGGATTTGGCAGACAAATAATTACACTGTGAAACTGACACTACAGAAAAATCATTATTCCGATAGAAACAAGTAAGAACAAACCAATAATCAAGCCGCAAAGAGGGGAAAATGTGTCTCACAAAGTCCCTTCTGCTGTGAACTGGAAACCAAGGATTCTGTCATTGGCCAATTGGTAAGCCGGTGCAGCTCTCCCACAAGCGTCCTTGTGGTGGCTGAATGATATTGTCTCCACCAATGCAGCAATTCTTTCACTACACTGATCCCATACGTCATGTACAAACTGTCTGTAATGCTTCCTTATGCACTGTGATAATGGAGGTGACAGTGACCTCAAAGGGAAGGGTGTGAATATGGACAAGACCACCACTAAGGTTTTCATTAGCTCCTTGTTGACTTTCTAAAATGTCAATGCAGGAAATGGCCACTTTCTCCCAAAATGCAGGAATTATTTCTAATTTCTGCTAACACGTTTGTATAACACAACCCTGTTTTTCCCTTGTTCTCTGGCATCTATGAGAGTTTAATGGGAGAAGCATCATAGAACTGAGAGAGTAGACAAGGGAGAGGCCAAAGTAAAGAGGGACAAGGTAGGTAGCCCTGGGGCAGCAAGAGGTCCTACCCAGCTTGGTCTGTGAACTACAGAAACAGAGCCATTGACTTCCGCTCCCCAGCCTCAGCTTCTCCAGTAATACAATACCATGGGAATGTTTACCCAGGATTGCTTTCAGTATCTAATAAAATATGTAAGCACTATAAATACAGCAAATAAAATTAAATCTCCTTGGCCTTTATGTGAAACAGAATGAGTAGCATAGGTAACCTGGAACACACAGGGTGTCTAACTAGGGGGAGAGGCCCTCAGATGGAATTCAGTCAGATGAGCCCATACCCCATCACACCTTCTTCACCTCCCACCCCAGTCAAGCAGCGCTATGTCTTTCCCCTGTTGCCCAAGCCATTGCAAGGAGCAGAAACGATAACAGCCAATGCTATGTCTGTGGAGACCTCAGGAGGTTTGCAGAAGTGCTCTGCTTGTTGCAAGCTTCCTGACATGGTTGAAACTATCCCCATGACAGTTGCACATCTCTTTCATAATTGCTCACTTGCAGAGAACCTGCAGAGCTAGAGCAGGCCTGTGTCTACAAGGTGAAGACTTGAGGCGTATCCCTGGATTGAGTGGGAAGGAGAAAGCTCTCGGTTTCATTTTACCAGCTGTGAGACTGTGGTAGCATCTGCATCTAACCACAGAATCTAAGGCAGAGAGTGAACAATTCTCTGAGAGTATATAGAAAACCAGTTATGTATCCCAGGTTCTAGAAACAAACAAACAAAAAATAAACAACAGAAAAAGAATTCATGAAACCAGAGGATGAAGAAGCACAACCTGGGTTCGGTCTCCACCCATCTCCTCTGATCCATGCTAAGCAGAGGGTGAGTTCAGTTCAGGCTCTTCTGGCAGGAAACAAAAGGCAAAAGAAAGGATATCTTTTATTTGCTTTTTATTTGGCTTAAACGAAGTTCCACGGGAAAGCAAACTGTGCAAGAGACGGGAGAGAGTCTGTCATTTCTTTAAATTGTGCTTAATTGATTCTTCAAGCAGAAGACATCCTGGCAATTCACCTGCAACCAAGGGATGGATAACTCTACTTGTTTCTTTTTGATTTTTTGTGACAGGGTTTTTCTGTGTCTTGATTTACCACTAAAGATCTCACCCTCTTTAGTCTTTCCCTCTCTATTAAACACCTTTGAAGTATTAAAGACAAGGCAAAAAATATGCTACATGGTTCATAAAACATTATTTTTCTGCATCAGTTTTAACAGAAAATAAGCACTCACCAAGAAAAACCACTTGAGCCAGGCGGTAGTGGTACATGCCTTTAATCCCAGCACTTAGGAAGCAGAGGTAGATGGATCTCTATGAGTTCAAGGCCAGTCTGGTCTCCAGGATAGCCAAGGCCACATAAAGAATCCTTTTCTCAAAAATAAAAAAAGGAAAAAGAAAAGAAAAAAATCAGACCATAAACACATCCACAATATGTTAGGCTTCCTGCTTCATTTATGTCTTTCCTGACAACACAGACCCTCACCTATGACTCAAGAATTATAACTTATACCAAATCATATCATTGATAGAGTTTTGTGCTTTATTATTTTTATTGAGAGCATATAGTTTGAACACATATTTTAAGAGGATTGTACTTCATCAAAATTAGAAATCTTTGCGTATAAAGGAACATTAACAGAATGCAAAAACAACTCATGAAAATCATATGTGCTTCAGACAGGCCCGGGTGGCGGAGGCACCAGCAGGCAGGCCTAGGCGGCGGAAGCACCGGCGTGCAGGCAGGCCCGGGTGGCGGAGGCACCGGCAGTCAGGCCCGGCAGGCAGGCCTAGGCGGCGGAAGCACAGGCGCGCAGGCAGGCCCAGGTGGCGGAGGCACCGGCAGTCAGGCCTAGGCGGCGGAAGCAACAGCGCGCAGGCAGGCCCGGGCAGCGGAGGCACCAGCATGCAGGCAAGTCCGGGCGGCAGAGGCACCGGCGTGCAGGCAGGCCCGGGTGGCGGAGGCACCGGCAGTCAGGCCCGGCAGGCAGGCCTAGGCAGCGGAAGCACTGGCGCACAGACAGGCCCAGGCGGCGGAGGCACCAGCACGCAGGCAAGTCCGGGCGGCAGAGGCACCGGCGAGCAATCAGGCCCGGGTGGCGGAGGCACCGACAGTCAGGCCCGGCAGGCAGGCCTAGGCGGCGGAAGCACCGGCACGCAGGCAGGCCCAGGTGGCGGAGGCACCGGCAGGCAGGCCTAGGCGGCGGAAGCACCTGCGCACAGACAGTTCCGGGCAGCAGAGGCACCGGCAGGCAGGCCCGGGCGGCGGAGGCACTGGATACAGGATAGTGCGGGCAAGAAACAGTGAAGCCTGCACTGAGAACAGATTGCCCCGCTACAATTAAATCAAACCCAATAGATAGCATCGGTAAGAGGAGATGGGCAGACGCCAAGGCAAGAATTCACCCAACAATCTGAAAAACAACATGAAAACACCAGAACCCAATGATCTTACAACACAAGGACTTGAACACCCTATCACAGGAGAAGAGGAAAAAACTGACTTTTTGAAAGCAATAGAGTCCCTTAAACAACATGTAAAAAACGCCCTCATAGAAATGGATGAGAAATATAACAAAAAGTTTGAAGAAATGAGTAAATACGTAAATGATACCCTGGGAAGCCAAGAAAAAACGATCAAACAGGTAATGGAAACAGTCCAAGAATTGAAAACTGAAATGGAAGCAAGGAAGAAAACACAAACTGAGGACCAGCTGGATATGGCAAATATAGGTCAACGAGCAGAGACTACAGAAACAAGCATAATCAATAGAATACAAGAGATAGAAGAAAGAATCTCAGATTCTGAAGACAACATAGAGAAAATAAACGGACTGATCAAAGAAAACACCAAAACCAACAAATTCTCATCACAAAACATTCAGGAAATATGGGACACAATAAAAAGACCAAACCTAAGAATAATAGGGATAGAAGAAGGAGAAGAGGCACAGCTCAAAGGTCCAGAAAACATTTTTAACAAAATTATGGAAGAAAACTTCCCCAACATAAAGAAAGATATTCCTTTGAATATTCAAGAAGCATACAGAACACCAAACAGACTGGATCAAAAAAAAACGTCCCCTCGCCATATAATAATCAAAACACAAAATATACAGATTAAAGAAAGAATATTAAGAGCTGCAAAGGAAAAAGGCCAAGTAACTTATAAAGGTAAACCGATCAGACTTACACCTGACTTCTCTATGGAAACCATGAAAGCCAGAAGGTCCTGGATAGAGGTACTACAGAAACTAAGAGACCATGGATGCAAACCCAAACTACTATACCCAGCCAAGCTATCATTCACTATCAATGGAGAAAACAAGACATTCCAGGATAAGAACAAATTTAAACAATACGTTGCCACAAATCCAGCCCTACAGAAAGTAATAGAAGGAAAATCACAACCCAAGGAATCCAACATTGCCAACACTGCCTACAATAACCCAGGCATCTAGCGACCCTTCAACAGCACAACTCAAAGAAGGGAGACACACAAACTCTTCTACCAAAAGCAGTAAGAATAACCGGAGTTAACAATCACTGGTCATTAATATCACTTAATATTAATGGTCTCAATTCACCAATAAAAAGGCACAGGCTAAGAGATTGGATACGAAAACAGGATCCAACAGTCTGCTGTTTGCAAGAAACTCATCTCAACCACAAAGACAGGCATCTACTCAGAGTAAAGGGTTGGGAAAAGGTTTTTCAAGCAAATGGTCCTAAGAAAAAAGCAGGTGTGGCCATACTAATTTCTAACAAAACTGACTTCAAACTAAAAACAATCAGAAGAGATCGACAGGGACACTTTATACTCATAACAGGAACGATTCAGCAGGATGAAGTCTCAATCCTGAATATCTATGCCCCTAATATAAAAGCACCCACTTATATAAAAGAAATATTGCTAAAACTCAAGGCAGACATCAAATCACACACACTAGTAGTAGGAGACTTCAACACACCTCTCTCACCAATGGACAGGTCAATCAGACAGAAAACTAATAGAGAATTAAGAGAATTGTTGGAGGTAATGAATCAAATGGACTTAACAGACATCTATAGAACACTCCACCCAAATAGGAAAGAATACACCTTCTTCTCTGCAGCTCATGGAACCTTCTCGAAAATTGACCACATACTTGGAAACAAAGGAAACCTCCACAGATACAAAAAAAATCAGTGTCCACCTGTGTCTTATCAGATCACCACGGATTAAAGTTAGAAGCCACCAACAAAGCTACCCCCAGAAAGCTGACAAACTCATGGAAACTGAACAGTCAACTACTGAACCACACCTGGGTCAAGGAAGAAATTAAGAAAGAAATTAAAGTCTTCCTTGAATTTAATGAAAACAAAGAGACAACATACTCAAACCTATGGGACACGATGAAAGCAGTGCTAAGAGGAAAGTTCATAGCACTAAGTGCCCACTTAAAGAAAACGGAGAAAGCATACATTGGGGACTTAACAGCACACCTGAAAGCTCTAGAAAAAAAAGAAGCAGACGCGCCCAGGAGGAGTAGAAGACTGGAAATAATCAAACTGAGGGCAGAAATCAACAAAATAGAAACACAGAAAACAGTCCAAAGAATCAATGAAACAAAAAGTTGGTTCTTGGAGAAAATCAACAAGATTGACAAACCCCTATCCAAACTAATTAAACGACAGAGAGAGAACACGCAAATAAATAAGATCAGAAATGAAAAGGGGGACATAACCACAGACACAGAGGAAATTCAGAGAATCATTAGATCTTACTACAAAAGCCTGTATGCCACAAAACTGGAAAATGCAAAAGAAATGGACACTTTTTTAGATAAGTACCATATACCAAACCTAAACCAAGACCAGGTGAACGATCTAAATAGACCTGTTAGTCGCAAAGAATTAGAAACAGTTATCAAAAATCTCCCTTCCAAAAAAAGCCCAGGGCCAGATGGTTTCAATGCAGAATTCTACCAGAACTTCCAAGAAGAGCTAATACCTATACTTCTTAATGTATTTCACAATATAGAAACAGAAGAGTCATTGCCAAATTCCTTTTATGAAGCTACAGTTACCCTGATACCAAAACCACACAAAGACCCAACCAAGAAAGAGAATTACAGGCCTATCTCACTCATGAACATCGACGCAAAAATTCTCAATAAAATACTGGCAAACCGAATCCAAGAACACATTAGAAGAGTTATCCATTATAATCAAGTAGGCTTCATTCCAGAGATGCAGGGCTGGTTCAACATACGCAAATCTATCAATGTAATCAACCATATAAATAAACTGAAAGAAAAAAACCATATGATCATTTCATTAGATGCCGAAAAAGCATTCGACAAAATTCAACACTCCTTTATGATAAAGGTCTTGGAGAGATTAGGGATACAAGGGGCATACCTAAATATAATAAAAGCTATTTACAGCAAGCCGACAGCTAACATTAAATTAAATGGAGAAAAACTCAAAGCCATCCCACTAAAATCAGGAACACGACAAGGATGTCCACTCTCTCCATACCTCTTCAATATAGTGCTTGAAGTTCTAGCAATAGCAATAAGACAACATAAGGGGATCAAGGGGATCCATATTGGAAAGGAAGAAGTTAAGCTTTCATTATTTGCAGATGATATGATAGTATACATAACCGACCCCAAAAACTCTACCAAAGAACTCCTACAGCTGATAAACACCTTTGGTAATGTGGCAGGATACAAAATCAACTCCAAAAAATCAGTTGCCTTCCTATACACTAAGGATAAGGAAGCAGAGAGGGAAATCAGAGAAGCATCACCTTTCACGATAGCCACAAATAGCATAAAATACCTTGGGGTAACTCTGACCAAGGAAGTGAAAGATCTATTTGGCAAGAACTTTAAGTCTTTGAAGAAAGAAATTGAAGAGGACACCAGAAAATGGAAGGACCTCCCTTGCTCTTGGATTGGGAGGATCAACATAGTAAAAATGGCAATTCTACCAAAAGCAATCTATAGATTCAACGCAATCCCCATCAAAATCCCATCAAAATTCTTCACAGATCTGGAGAAGACAATAATCAACTTTATATGGAAAAACAAAAAACCCAGGATAGCCAAAACAATCTTATACAATAAAGGATTGTCTGGAGGCATTACCATCCCTGACTTCAAACTCTATTACAGAGCTACAGTACTGAAAACGGCTTGGTACTGGCATAAAAACAGAGAAGTCGACCAATGGAATAGAATAGAAGACCCTGACTTTAGCCCACAAACCTATGAACACCTGATTTTCGATAAAGGAGCGAAAAGTATACAATGGAAAAAAGAGAGCATCTTCAACAAATTGTGCTGGCAAAACTGGAAGTCAATCTGTAGAAGAATGAAAATAGATCCATATATATCACCATGCACAAAACTCAAGTCCAAATGGATTAAAGACCTCAATATCAGTCCAAACACACTGAACCTGATAGAAGAGAAAGTGGGAAGTACTCTACAACACATGGGCACAGGAGAACACTTCCTACGTATAACCCCAGCAGCACAAACACTAAGGACATCATTGAATAAATGGGACCTCCTGAGACTGAGAAGCTTCTGTAAAGCAAAGGACACTGTCACTAAGACAGAAAGGCAACCCACTGACTGGGAGAAGATCTTCACCAACCCCGCAACTGACAAAGGTCTGATATCCAAAATATACAAAGAACTCAAGAAATTAGACCGTAAAAGGTTAATCAATCCAATTATAAAATGGGGCACTGAGCTGAACAGAGACTTTTCAACAGAAGAAGTTCAAATGGCCAAAAGTCACTTAAGATCATGCTCAACTTCCTTAGCAATCAGGGAAATGCAAATCAAGACAACATTAAGATACCATCTTACACCGGTCAGAATGGCTAAAATCAAAAACACCAATGATAGCCTCTGCTGGAGAGGTTGTGGAGAAAGGGGCACTCTCATCCATTGCTGGTGGGAATGCAAACTTGTGCAACCACTTTGGAAAGCAGTGTGGCGGTTTCTCAGGAAAGTCGGGTTCAACCTACCTCTTGACCCAGCAATACCACTATTGGGAATATACCCAAGAGATGCCCAAACATACAACAAAAGTATATGCTCAACTATGTTCATAGCAGCATTGTTTGTAATTGTCAGAACCTGGAAACAACCTAGATGTCCTTCAATGGAAGAATGGATGAAGAAAGTATGGAATATATACATATTAGAGTACTACTCAGCAGTAAAAAACAATGACTTCTTGAATTTTGCATACAAATGGACGGAAATTGAAAACACTATCCTGAGTGAGGTAAGCCAGACCCAAAAAGAGGAACATGGGATGTACTCACTCATATTTGGTTTCTAGCCATAAATAAAGGACATTGAGACTATAATTCGTGACTCTAGAGAAGCTAAATAAGAAGGTGAACCCAAAGAAAAACATATAAGCATCCCCCTGAATATTAACCTTCATCAGGCGATGAAAGAAGACAGAGACAGAGACCAACATTGGAGCACTGGACTGAAGTCTCACGATCCAAAGGAGGAGCAGAAGGAGAGTGAGCACGAGCAAGGAACTCAGGACGGCGAGGGGTGCACCCACACACTGAGGCAATGGGGATGATCTATCGGGAACTCACCAAGGCCAGCTGGCCGGGGACTGAAAAAGCATGGGACAAAACCGGTCTCGCTGAACATAATGGACAATGAGGACTACTGAGAACTGAAGAACAATGGCAATGGGTTCTTGATCCTATTGCATGTAATGGCTTTGTGGGAGCCCAGGTAGTTTGGATGCTCACCTTAATAGACCTGGATGGAGGTGGGTGGTCCTTGGACCTCCCACAGGGCAGAGAAACCTGCTTGCTCTTTGGGCTGAGGAGGAAGGAAGACTTGATTGGGGGAGGGGGAGGGAATGGGAGGTGGTGGCAAGGAAGAGGCAGAAATCTTTATTAATTAAATTAATTAATTAATAAAAAAAATCAGCAAGAAAAAAAACAAAAGAAAATCATATGTGCTTGGCTTGTATATGAGATGCAAAATGTGTATGTAATATACAATTGACATCCAGACTATATAAAGGATTTCTTACAGTTAACAACAGTGGGGAAATACAACTCTTTAAAAATAAACAACAAACTTGAATAGATGTTTCACCAAAGAAGGTTTACAAATGGCGACTAAGTGCATACCTTTGTGCACACCATCACTAGCCACACTGTGATATCATTAGGACATCAGCAAACAGAAGAAAAGTATAATGATGTTCACTGACAACACATTGTGCCTTCCCGGAGATAAATGTAAAGTGATCTGCCCATTATAGAAGACTCTGACAGTTACTCAAAAAAAAAAAAAAAAAAAAAAAAAAAAAAAAAAAAAAAACCAAAAAAAAACCTTAAGTTAGAACTATAAGGTATAGCAGAGCCATTTTTATACTTAAAAGAAGCAAAAATAAGGGCTCAAATAAACCTGTGAATAACCACATTCATAACAGCATCAGTGGCATCGGCTAAAGGATAAATCCAACCCAATTGTCCATTTACAGATGAATAGATTAATAATAATAATAATAATCTATGTATATATAAAAACTTTAGATTTAGAAGGGTCTTATACTGTACCAAGGTTTGTCTATAACTTTTGACAATTTTTTTCTATCTGGGATTACCAACTACGGGGTTTCATGAAGTAGAATGATCTTTTTCCATAAAAAAGAACTAAGTCCTGGTAAATGAATGAACTGTGAAACATTATATTAAGTAAAATAAACCCCACAAGGCAATCTATATTATTTCACCCAAACGAGCTACCCAAACATATCAACCTGGTGGAGACAGGAAATTTATTGATGGTTTCCAGGGATGGCAGGAAAACAGCAATGTAGAAATTAAGCAATAACCAAGTTTCAATTTAGAATGATAAAAAAGACTTCTAGAAATACACTGTAGTTTTGGTTCTTCCACAGTATGGATGCACTCAATGCCCCTGGACCATACATTAAAAAAAGGTTGAAATGGAAAAATTTAGGAAACATGTGTTTTCGTCCATTAAATATACTAGATTTCACTAGGCAAGGCAGTGCAAACCTTTAATCCCAACACTTGGGAGGAAGAGGCAGACATATCTCTATGAGTTCGAGACCAGCCTGGTCTACAGAGTGACTTCTCAGGCAACTAGAGCTGCATAAAGAGACTCCGTCTAAACACCAAACACACACACACACGAATGCATGTATGTATGTATGTTTGTGTATGTATGTATGTATGCATAGTTCAAGTGTCAAGGACATCTCCACAGCTATACCAAACACTAACTGTGATGCCTATAACAGAATTCAGTCCTTCTGTTTCCCATTTTCTGATATGCAAATGTGATAATCTGAACACATAAGCCAGAGGTTGTGAATTTTATGTGAGACAGTCAAAAGAAAAATCCTGCAACATAATGAGTGCACAAAATGTAGCAGTAAGTGTTGATACCATTTGCTTTGCTACCGTAAGCAATTTTTTATATCACAGGAAACGTTACCTCATCCTTTCCTGCATCCCACATAAACATTGTCCATGTATCCTTAAGGACTTACCAATTTATATATTCAAGAATAAAGATGAGTCTATCAGCTCAAAATCAGTGGTTATTTTTCAACACCAAATATAAATCAGTATTGATTCCTTCATATTTTTGAAAAGGGCTCCTTGAGCCAAAGACATACAGTCACAGAGAGCTGGCCAAGTATTGTCTTGGAAAGAATATAATTTGTGTTGCTATGATCCAATGCAAAAAGAGTGAAAAGTTCTTTCTCATGTCATTTGGTCTTTTTAACTAACCTGGAGAACTAGCCACAGAGTATAAAAGCACATAACTGTTTTGGACACCAGCTGTAAAGATGACAAAGTTAAATAGATGGCAAAATCCCTTTGCTATCACAGACTGAAATATGACACAGAAAACACAAGTAAAAATTCTGGAAGAATTTGGGCAATCCCTACCAAGTGTCAAGGTAAATGTATAAGGATGCTATTGATTTTGAGTTTGGGACATGAGTTATAGAGTTCTTTGCTAATTCTCTCCATTTTTTAAGAAACTATTTTAAAAATAAATCTCTACCTTGAAAATGCTATAATAAAATATTAAAATCCATACCCAAATAGAACGAGTGATTTCTGAAATGTACAGCATTTTCATGAGCTTTGCCTAAGACCAATTTTTAAATCCTTGGATTATTGCTGACTTCTGGAATAGCCTTTTATCAAAGTGAGAACAAATTCTTTTAAGAATTATTTCTTCAGCAGTTTGAGTGACTCTTTCCACAGATATCTTGTTCAGAACCAACACCCTAAAGCCTCATAATTCCATTAAATCAAAGCACAGCTGGGCAATTCTTTCTTTGCTCACATTATAGTGATCCCCAGGGAATTTATGTAAATCTATGGAAATTCATTTTAAAGGCAGTACTCAGAATGGATGCATCCTCATTAACTAAACGATTATATCTACAAACAAGCTAAAAAGCAACATGCTGGAGAGCTAAATTAAAATTTTCATCAGGAAAACTAAACCACTCACTTTCTTATTGAAGCTTTATCTAAATGCCACCAAAACAGTAGGAGAAAAGACTTTGAAGATGCTCAAATAGCTATCAGAGAAAATGTGGCACTCTTATGTTCCCATTGCCTTGACTCCATTATAGTATTGTTAATAGAAAAGACAGTAGCTTTGTAATATATGGACTCTCAGAAAAGACTTGGATAAAAAGAAAAGAGAATGACCTTTCCATGTCCTTCAAAGGACACTCAAGTCACTCTCAAGAAACTTCAAAAAACACTGGAGTTAACAAATGAATATTCAAGTTATAGCATGCTGAAAGGTTTTGTAGTTAACGTACCTACATCCTGCCTACCTTCTTTACTTACTAGCCAGTGGAATCACACAAACGTCATGCCCTCTTTCTTTACATGTAAATTGGGGTAATAACAATTCTTGAAAGTCTTATCAATGTCTCATGCAATAAATTGTACACAGAACTTAGCCTAATACTTGTCGCATAGTTGCCATACTAATGTTGGAGCAAAAATAAAAATGAGAGATTAAAGGGGCTGGAGAGATGGCTCAGAGGTTAAGAGCATTGCCTGCTCTTCCAAAGGTCCTGAGTTCAATTCCCAGCAACCACATGGTGGCTCACAACCATCTGTAATGGGGTTTGGTGCCCTCTTCTGGCATACACACAGACAGAATGTTGTATACATAATAAATATATAAATTAATTAGTTAAAAAAATGAGAGATCAAAGTTATAAAATGAAGAACTGTCTTAGTTGGGGTTTCTATTGCTGTGAAGAGATATCATGACCAAGCAACTCTTATAAAGGAAAACATTTAATTGTGTTGGCTTGCTTACGGTTCAGAGATGTAGTCCATTATCGTCATGGCTGAAAGCAAGGCAGCATGCAGGAAAACATTGTGCTACAGAAGGAGCTCTTACACCTTGACTCACAGGCAACAGGAAGTGGTCTGTCTCATTGGGCATGATTTGAGCATATATAAGGCCTCAAAGCCTGCCTCCACAGCGATGTACTTTCTCTAATAAAGCAGTACCTACTCCAACAAAGCCACTATTAGTAGTGCCACTCTGTTTGGGGGCCATTTTCTTTCGAACCACCACAAGAGCTAACTGGAAGATAAAATAAGGAATTCCCTCACTCGAATGTTCTGAAACCTCTATCACAGTAGTTCTCAAAATCAAAAACACAGATAATTACACATGATTCAAAACAGTAAAAAAATTACAGTTATGAAATAGCAATGATAATAATTTTAGGGTTGGGTGTCACCACAACAGGAGGAACTGTATTAAAGGGTGGCAGCATTTAGGGAGGTTGAGAACCACTGGTCTAAAGGAAATCAACTGAGACTATACAGAGGCATTCTGAGCCATACCTGTTGAAACTAACCACAAGAAGCTGAAAGGCGACAAACAGGTTCACAAGAGTTGTCTAATGTAGAAGGCAATGCTGAGCACAGCCTATTTACATTATGGACTTTGTAACACAAACGTAGTCTTGATAAGAAGATAATGTAACAAGAGATACTGCTATGTATTATAATGTTAAGTCTACAAGGATAGATCCCTGGAATGCCATTATAGTAATTACAACGTCAGTGATAATTTATTGACTGGTTAATTTATTAACTTACCCATACTTAAGCCTCTGAGGAAATGGGTTTCCAAATCCTATTCACTAATTCAGCCCTTTGCAAGAATATCTGGTTCATTAAAGACTAGGTTCCAGGCACTGGGGTGTGGCTCAGTGGTCAAGCACTTGCCTTGATGTACCCACTGCGAAGAAGAAAAGAAGGAGGAGGAGAAGTTGTTGTTCTCAGCTGCTATGCATAACTGGGTCATAGTTCACACCATGAGCCTCTTGTCTCCAGCTGTTTTCACTAAATTTCTTCTTCATGAGAAAAGAGGTAACCTCTGTATTTTCAGCTTCCCCAAATCAAAATAATTTACTTATTCACAAAACCCTGCATTTTCTGGCCCTCTTTTCTCAAGCATGATTTATAGGAATCCATTTTGATTCTCATTTGATTATCTGATCTCACCAAAGAGAAATATTTAATGATATAATAAGTACATATGTGGGAAAATATGAAAAAAATTCCTTTAAAGTTATAAAAAGTCTGTCTTTTTCTCTTTGTGTGTGTGTGTGTGTGTGAACATGTGTGTGCAGGTCCATGACTATATGTGCATGTGGAGGCAAAGTTCTGCATCAGGCATCTTCTTTGATCTGTCCTCTGTATTGTATTGAGAAAAGGTCTCAGGCTCAGAGGGAACAAACTCAAATCCATATGCTTATAAAGAAAGTTCTTCATGGATTAGACCATCTTCCCAGCCCCAAAATTCTATACAATACACTGCATATCTCTGCAGTGATCAAAATATGACAATGTTTTCTTGTCGGTCTTGAATAGCAACAAACCAGACACAATTTAATAGAAGCCTGTAAGTCCAAGCTTTGCTGTCTCTAGAACATATTTTTTTCTTTAACTCCATGGAGGCCCCTATATTATGAAGTCACTGTAAAAATCCATGAATCCAAACCAACAGAAAAGTATGTCTAGAACCAATAGTTGTAACACACACAAAAAAAAATTCTCATAAAATATAAGCTAAGTATCTAAAGAAATAATGAAAATTAAAAAAATGAGCATAAAAATAAAATTTTCTTAACATATTAAGTCAATGTATTTTTATTATTGTTTTTGTTTGTTTTGTTTCTTGAGACAAAGTTTTCTGTGTGACCCTGGCTGTCCTGGAATTTGCTCTGTAGACCAGGCTGGCCTCAAACTCAGAGTTTCATAAAAACATTTCAGAATAAAAAAAATATAAATAAGGACAACCATACAAAACTTTTCTAGAAGGGTTAGCTTACACCTTAGATAGAGCCAGGAAGAGAATTGGGAAATGCAAAGACTTCTCTGAAAAAAATTAGCTATCGAATCAGACAGAAAAAAAGAACATAACACAGAAAAGAGAGCAGTTACAGAGGAAAAGATGATGGCACCATGACACTACTTGTGACTGAGTGAGGAGCAAATTATCAATACTGACAAAAATTTTAAAGCCAGTGAAAGTAATAATGTGACAAAAAAAAAATTACACTTTGGCACTCATATCGGGAGAAGAAATGGTCCAAGGCATGGTGATACATGCCTGTTACCCAAGCCCAAGGCAGGTAGAGACTACTGGATTGGGGAGATCAGGAGTTCAGGGCTGTCTTCAACTACATAATGATTTTACTGTTAGTCTAGGTAACGGAGACCCTGTTTCACAATTAAAAAGAAGAAAAACTTTAAAATGAGCAATAGGAGAAAATCAGTTGAAGAAGCTTTGGTTTGGGGTCCAACAACAAAGCAAAACAGCGAAAGTAGAAACAAAGAAAGGATTGCCAAAATGAAGAACTGAAACCTCATATAGGTTAAACTGATGGAATCAGATGAAAATGGCTGTAGATCTTTGCACCTGATCCCATTAAGGATAGGGATCTATTGAACCTCTTGGAAGTCTGCGATCTGTGGGGGCTTTGATCAAGGTTATGGCAGAAGTGAAGCTATCATAGATGCACGTTCAGGCTTTCAGAAGACATGTAGCTTCTATTTTCTGTCCCTTGGAACAATCATGTAGAATTGGTTGCAACAAAAGAAGCGTGATGATGACTCTTCAGGAGAAGACATGAAGAGAAGTTCTGTGCTACATAGAACGAGGAGCTAGGTTCAGCTGTCCATATGGCCTCGTCAAAGTCCGAAGCTCTGGAGTGAAATTGTCCTGAACTCTCTGAACCTAACAGTAGCATCTGAATGTCACCAGATAGGCATAATTAGTGCCATGTGGAGCAAAGGAACGACCTGGGTATTTTACTTGTGTTTTCGATGTACCAAATCATGAGAGTTAATGAAACTATGGTTATGTCAAGCCACTAAATTTCCCAGTATTTTATTGATATCAAAAGACAAAGGAAACAATGAAGAAAACCAAATGTTGATTTAAAAAAAAAACTGACATCCATGTACCATCTCTAGTGATGTGTACTAGATACAGCCCAGTAATATTCTTTGCCCAGTATGTCAGCCCTGAGTTTAATGTATAGCACTGAAAAGAACTAAGCAAAAATTAAAAAGACAAGTGTAGAGTAGGCATTCAAAAAGTGAGCAAATACTTAAAAACAAATGGGTATATTCCTCGAAAAAGTATGATTACCAAAAAAAACTTGTTAAGGAAACAGAAACTTGAGGAAATTTATAAACACTAAGTGTTCAAATCATTAATTTAAATAATCTTTCATTTCTCCTCAAAGAAACAAGAACAGCAATTCCTACAGTATTAAAGGCAATTCTGCCATCACTCATGAACTCACACCTCTTCCAAAACAAGTAATAACAGAAGCACACTGCTTTATAGAAAATTTATCAGACCAGACACTGAACCATAAATAAAAGATAAAACATATTTTTTTGCAGAAAAGAAAAAGGAAAGACTCCAAACACGTATTTTAAAGAATGTATGATTCTCATGTCAAAAATTAAGGATGGAAGAAAACAAGAAAAATCTCTCTGGAAAGCAACCAGAAAGTTGTGTCCTTAAGCTGACCCAGAAGTGCAGTAAATGATGCTGTCTTGACTGTTAAATTTATGCCGGTGTGAAAGTGACCTGTCCTTGGTATAGCTATCCATTCAAATTTAGTCCATTAACTTTTAAGAGTTGAAAAAAAAAAGAAAACAATAAAATTGCAGCTAAGGATGCCTGCACAAGAGCTGCACTCACCTCTGCCTGTCCACACCCTGCCAGGGAAGCAGAAAGGGCACCCAGGGCTCCGCCTCTCCCTGAGAATCTATAGACAGGTAATGGTTGATATAAGATGGTGAGGAGAAAGGAGAGAGGAGGGGAGAGAGAGAGGATGAGGAGGGGGAGGGAGAGAGACATTTTATTCAGTGGTTTAATCACTTGTATCGAGCCCATGTTTTCACCTCTGTTCCTGCAAATAGCCCTGATAATGGGTCACAAGGAAAAAGAAATAGACATGAAAGCAGAAAGAAGCTTAATTAAAAGAAGCCTCTCTTTATAGCAAATAGTGTTTCCTCGGAGATTGGAACATCCTAGGAAAGCTCATTAGGATGGAAAGAAAACAGCTCAAAGAGAGCAGATTCACGAGGCCCCTCCCTCCCCAAGAGTAAATAGTCAAGACTGCTGAGAATCACTTTCAGATAAGAGAAACCAGCCCAGCTGCCCCAAAGAGGTTTAGACAACCCAAGTCACCTGTAAGGACACTATCTAAGCTATTGAGAGGCCAGTAGACTGTGCAGTGTGCTCCAGATTACCTACCAGTTTTCAGGAGCTGTCACCCATGGTGTGGTGGACTTTGGTGATAAAGTGGTCCTTGCGTCATTTCTGCTCCTGTAACCCCTCATCCATGCTCCCGTAAGTAACTCTAATAAAATTTAGTCGTTCACAAAGTTGAACTTTGGTGGTATCTGGACTTTGGTCTGTTGTAGGCTCTTTGTCTAGGATGAATAGACATCATATGTATGCTGCATTTCTCCCAGAAAAAGTTGATCACACAACAAATGGATAGCATCACAAAAAAAAAAAAAGTAGGCAAGATGCAGAGATAAACAGATTCTGGGGAACCCGACACTATAAGATACATCTACACTACAAGTCCTGCATCTATGGCTCAGAAAACATTACTAGAGAGAGGAAGGGAAGATTGCAAGAGCCTGAATACCAAGAAATGGCTGCATAAACAAGACTGGAACAATGGCAGTATCAACCGATATGCTAACACTAACACTGTCACGGCCACACATTGGAGTGACATCTGTTGAGGTTCAGTACCAATGGGGTCTGCACGTTCCAGGCTAGAGATGTGTGGATTAGAAAAATTTAGTAGGAGGAACAGAGATACGGAACAAATACAGAGACATAGGATATGACCGGGAGGGGAGGGCTAGTCATTGAATACTGAATATGCATACTTTATTTTCCATATGCTTATATACCCCACCCAAAAATGAGGGAGGCAAAAGGCTGCTTTAACATAACACAAAAACAAACAGACAATTACTTGCTTCAGTTCTTAAAATATCAAGCAACTATATCCATTAGTTAAGTATTCTGTTATTTAGGCATGACATGTAACTATCACACCTTAGACCAAACGTTCTGTTGGCAGCCACTCCCTGGGTCAAACCTCATGTAATACTGAAGGAGCAGAAATAGGCTTGAATTCTCTGACCTTTGGTCAAGGTGGAGTGGATCCACCTCTATGGGCCATTAATATCCAAAACACCAAATAACCACACCCGAGGTCAGGATATCCTGTTTGTAGTCACTCCTTAAGTTAAACTTATAGTCAATAACTGTGAAAGAGCAAGAGTAGGCTTAAGCCTTCAGTCAAGGTGGAGCAGATCCACTTCTGTGGGCCCCCACATAACTCAAAAGGAAAAATTGTATGGGGTTCAACCCCTAGACAAAAGCAAACTATAGACAACTAACGGGTGGAGAGAGAGAGAGAGAGAGAGAGAGAGAGAGAGAGAGAGAGAGAGAGAATATTAGACTCTCCCAATGATGAGTTCCCTTGCTGGCTGTATGACGCAAAGTAGGTTGAAACTGCATACACTCAAACAAAAACAGACTCAGCAGATTGTATCTATAAATATTTGTGCACATATACACACATACATGTATTCAATAATAATAATCAAAGAAAAAGAGGCTATCAACTTGGAGTGGAGGAGGGTAATCAGGAGAAGATGAGAAAAAAGTGGGGGTGATGTAACTATTTCAATTAAAAACATTTAAAAAGCAAACAAATTTTTAAAAGAAGGGATTTAAGGATGGGGGACAAGAGATAGTAATAGGACGAATGACTGAAATACCTCTCTCACATGTAAGAAAATGTTGAACTGTAATATTATTGTGTATAATAATATTCATAATATATGCCAATACATTTACAAACATAAGATTAACTTGTTAGGTATGTAAACAAACATTTGATGAAGTAGTTCTCTGAGAAAATAAATGATATCATATATTGGATGGACAAATTGTTACATTCCATTTAGAATAAATTAATCTCATGAATTTAAAAATAAAACAAAGATTAAAATTATCTTGGCAGAAAGCCAAGAAGCAATGGAAATCAGGTTATGAAAAGAAAGGGATGGAAAACAACTGGAAATTTTTCAAATGAAGTTTAACCCTATTTCAACGCGTTACATCAATATATACCTCAAAAGATATAAATGAAAAGTTACCAGGAAAAATAGACAAATACGTTTCGTGTATGTTTACACGTTTCTGTGTGCTTATTTCAATGGGAGTGCGTGTGAGTGTGTGGGCACACGCATGTGAAACCCCAAGATCAATGTAAGGTGTCTTGCTCAATCACATTCCACCTTATATTTTCAGAAAGGGTCTCTGACTCAACCGGGAACTTGGCAATTTAACTAGGAGTTCTCTTGTCTCCTTCTCCCCAGAGCCAGAATTAAAGCTTGTGCCCGCTTTTATGTCGGTGCCGGGAAGTGACCTCAGATCCTCGTGTTTGCAGAGCAAGTACTTCACTGGCTGAGACAGCCCCTCCAGCACCTTGTGATCACTGGATGGTAGGAAATCCCAAGGTAAACCATTAGAGGATTAACACATTGTAGACATAAAAATAGGACGTCACACAAACACAAAGGAGGACTATGATGAAAGACAAATGGATAAATGGAGCAAAAGTTAACATTAAATGTAGCCCTTGCTACCTTCATATAAAAGTGATTCTTGTAAACCCATAAGAAACAAATCAATACCAATTTGTTAAATTAAAATCTTTAATTTTAAAAAATAAAATCAACTTGAATTAAATTCCCAAACAAAAAGCTGTCCAATGCCACAGGATGCCAAAGAATAGCACAAGTCTGTTTTAAACAGTATTTTTATCTAACAGTTTGCTATGGTTAAAGATTGTGCTCATGACTAGTAGTAGATTAAAGAAATGAGTCTCACTTTTGTGACATCAATTCATGTATTTCTGGAAACCAGTTTAAAAACATGCAATAAAATTCTCATAATTTATAACCTTGTTTTTAGAAATTCTACTTTAGTCAAAATAATTTAGCATCTCTCAATTACACATCACATAATTTAAAGAAAGTCTATCAATTAAAAAAGTCGTACAATAATTTAAGATTGTTTATGTAAGAAAGTAGTTCAAAATTTCATGTGTAAATAGATTTTTCTATATATGTGAAAATTTCAATATATACATGATCCCAGCAATAAATTAAGAATTGGTAATATAACAAGAGCAAAATAAGTAATTTAGGTATTTTATCACAATATAACTTTACAGTATTTTAATTTAGCTAGATGACTATTAATATCAAGAAATAATAACATAATAAAGTAATATGAAAAGACTTAAGCTAGAAATCAATGTTCAGAGTATATTACCATTTCATTAAAAAAGATAATGCTTGAATCTTACATTTAATCCTAATTTGTATGTGTATGCCTATGTGTGTCTGTCAGTATGCACGTATGTGTGCGGGTACCACACAGGTCAGAAAAGGTTAGAAGATCCTCTAAAGTTGGGGCTACAGGTAGTTGTGAGCTACAAGATGTAGGTGCTGGGAACTGAACTCAGGTTGTCTGCCAGGGCAGAACATACTCTTAACTGTGAAGCTCTCTCTCAGCCCCAATCCTCAAATTCTGTTAGAAAGAATATGTGGAACATAGTGTAAACATTAGTTCAACCATGGCGTCATTGTTTATCTTCCTTGCTATTTCACATAATGTATCAACATAAACATGAATGGTAATGATTTTAGGCTGAGGAAAGAGAGCGAGAGCGAGATGGTAAGCAAGAATGATAAAGAAGACGGAGAACACTAGCTTCTGTACGTCTTCTTATAAGGACAGCTGTCTGTCTGAATGCATCGCAGCATTGCATCTGATTACCTCCTTTCTGGAATTCCACCAGCTCTTCTGCACACAGTTTTGACAGCATTATAGCATGCACTTGATGTTGTTTTCTAATTATTTTACTTTCCAAAATAATATCACTCAGCAAAGTTTTATAAATGTTCTTTTATACTACTTTTGAACACCATAAATTTCTCCATACACAGACATTTCAAAATGTTAAATTAATTTACCTGAATCGTTTATCCGCAGATAAATTTAGTTTATAGTCACAAACTTTTCCTAAAAGAACAGAACTTGAAAGATGGATAACATAGAATCACTGAAGTTTGGCCAAGCTGTGAGTCTGGATGGAAGTTATTGAGCTGAGTCAAGACAAACTGATGTAATACACCAATCACAAGCACTTGGTGGGGGTTTAAATTCTTCTCCTGGTTAAGGTAGGGAAAGTCACCAGAATGTATCAGATCATCTGATATATACATCTAAGAACCTCCTATCATCACAATTCTTAGGTATTTATGATTTTACAGTGTTTGTTGAGTCTTTGCTGTTTTAAAGAACTACATTCAGGGAATAGTGAAATTGAAACAAAAACCAAGTAGAGTTGAGAGAGTAGCCAGTATTGCTCTTCTGAAAATATACTTATTTATCTATCTGTTCTTTTACAAAATGTTAGTAAGTTCAAGACCTTCACAGTTAAAGCCTGTTGTATTAGATTCATGCATTTTTTGTGTGTATAAAAGACATTTTTAATGAGATAGACATAACTTCATTAAAAGAATTGATATGTATTTTATATATACTATAAAACACTAGTCTGTAAAGTCTGCTTTTAAAATGATCTTGCAAGATTTTAGGAATCAATACTTTCAACAAGTCAACACCAGCTGTCATCCATGCAACCCAGTTTACTCAGAAACACCCCAATCCTGTAACATACTCTGTATTTTTCAATGTTACTTTAAATTTTCCCAAAACTTGAAAAAAATGATGTATTTATGAGAAATATTCAATACAGAACTGAAATAATAAGTCGTATGCCATGGTAAATTTTTTGCAGATGATTTTAAAGGATTGGCTGTTACGGACACTGGACTCCTTTCTCCCATGATTCTTTGTTTTTACTCACTAACCATCCTTAACAAGAAAACTTTAACTCAGTTCTGCAAACATCCCTGAGATCAGTGCAGGACTCCAACCTGCGGCCCATGAGGTGTAAGATGCATGCAACACAAAAAAGTTCAGGTTTTATTATCATGGAGTTGATAATAAAAGGGGTATGATGGGTCATAACTCCTTTTATTAAGATGTTTAGCATTCGGACAGTGGTGGCGCACGCCCTTAATCCCAACACTCAGGAGGCAGAGACATGCAAATCTCTGGGAGTTTTAAGTCAGCCTGGTCTACAGAGCAAGTTCCAGGACAGGCTACAAAACTACAGAGAAACCTTGTCTCAGAACAAACAAACAAACATGTTCAACATTAAGCTGTGTCATTTTCCATCTTAGTTTCTAAAGAACAAGCTGATTGTTTTGACGTCTTTTCAAATAAAATTATTCCCAACTCAACTCTAAAATCTAGTATATAATAAAAATTACTAGTTGAATGGAAACAAATAGGTTATAGAATCCAATGGAAAAGTTTACTTTTCCTTAAAAAAAATAAAATTAATTTTAAGGATTTTTTTAAATCTTAAATTAGCAGTCCCATTCCATTGTTCTCTAATAAGGATTTAATTTACGTGGTAAAACTGAGAAACATTTATTATAATGGGCACCATATAATATGGGAAGCATCACACAGATTAACAGACACATATTAACTATTGATTTCACATTGAAAACAACAGAAGACCTTTAAATGAAGACCCAGAGTGTTCATTTACCTAGAGTGACAAATCTATATGACTTTTCTGCATTTTTACTGAAATTAAGACTGAAACATTAATCTTTTCCTTTTTACAATACTACTCCAAAAGATAAACAAAGAAAGCCTAGCTAAATGGCTCTTATTTCAGTATTTTCTTTTTGAGCTAGCTATTAATCTGCAAGGAAACCTCAGTAATTCTTTTCCTTCTCAAATTTTAAAGGTGTTTTAGCTTTACTTAGATTTCTAATAAACACAAAACATGTGATATTCTGTTTTTCCCTGCCTTGTCCATCTCAGACAGGAGATTATTTTTGCCTCAAATCCCAGTGCACACATATAAACACGATTACTCCAAACAAGGCAACAAGTGAGAGGCAAGGTTAAAATAAGGACTCAGACGATCTGACTCACAATCCAGCCTTCAACCATTACAGCTTGCAGCTCCTCTTTGTCCTCTTTGCTGTGAATCAAGATACTTGTTCCTTAGCAGGGTGTTTCTGCTGCAAATCCACTTTCTACCGCATTATGCAATGAAGTCAGAAGCCTGAGCTTGTGACATCAATATAGGTTGCTATGGTTACTCTTTCCATAAGTATTACAGGTTCAGTGCAGGCTCAGAAAATGGGGACTTCAGGAGAGAAGCAAACTAACGAACATCCTCAGCTGTCATTGCAACAATAATTGCAATTATTGTTTGGAAAAACCTTTTCCAAATGAGCCATAAGTTTCGTATTGATATATTATCATTGAAATAATTTTTCTAATCTATTATTTTAAAAGAAACTTTCAAAACAGAAACAGCAATGTCACTGATCTTCCCAAAAAACACATCCACTAGATCCATGTCCAAAATAAATCTTTTTTTAAATTTTTATTCTTTTTTAATTAAAATTTCCACCTGCTCCCCGTTCCCCATTTCCCTCCCCTCCTCCCAAATATTGCCCCCTCCCCCACTCCCCTCCCTCTATCCCCACTCCTCTTCTCCTCCCCCCACCCCATTCCCCCTCTTTCTCGATACTGAAGAGCAGTCCAAATTCTCTGCCCTGCGGGAAGACGAAGGTCTTCTATCTATGTCCAGGAAGGTGAGTGTCTAAACAGGCTAAGCTCCCACAAAGCCAGTTCATGTATTAGGATCGAAACCTAGTGCCATTGTCCTTGGCTTCTCATCAGCCTTCATTGTCGGCCATGCTCAGAGAGTCCAGTTTCAACCCCTGCTTATTCAGTCCCAGACCAGCTGGCCTTGGTGGGCTCCCAATAAATCAGTTCCCCTGTCACAGTGGGTGGGTGCACGCCTCGTGGTCCTGATTTCCTTGCTCATGTTCTCCCTCCTTCTGCTCCTCATTTGGACCTTAAGAGCTCAGACCGTTGCTCCAAATTGAGAATCTGTCTCTACCTCGATCCATCGCCAGATGAAGGTTCTAAGGTGATATGCAAGATATTCATCAGTATAGGATAGGGTCATTTCAGGTTCCCTCTCCTTAGTTGCCCAAGGTACCAGCTGGGGACATCTCCCTGGACACCTGCGAACCCCTCTAGAGTCAAGTTTCTTGCCAACCCTAAGATGGCTCCCTTAGGATATATACTTCGCTGCTCCCATATACTCCCTTCCTATATCCCAACCATCCCAATCCCCCGAGCTCCTCCCATCCTCCCCTTCTCATGTTTCTCATCCCATTTCCCCTTTGCCCCATGCCACCTCACCCGCAAGTTCCCAGCTCACTCATAATCGGTTTCTAGCCATAAATAAACGACATTGAGCATATAATTTGTGATCCTAGAGAAGTTTAATAAGAAAGTGAACCCAAAGAAAATCATATAGTCATCCGCCTGGAGAGGGGAAGTAGACAAGATTGCAGGGCAAAAAACCAAAATAAATCTTACTGCCATATAACAAATTATAGCACAACTCTGTCCTTATAGAAGTAAAGTTGTATGCCTGTGTGTATGTTACCTACCTGTTATTCACAATTTTATAATAACACAGTGACAACCCAGCTTTTTCTCACCAGAATTATTAAAAGGCTTGAGAGTTGCATATATGAGATGAGTTTTAGCAAAGAAATCTATTTTTAACAAAGGAGTTGTAACAATCACCTTCTGAGAGCACAAGTTCATTCTTATTTTCCTAAGATAGTCTCCTAGTGACTCAATTTAAATATTTTAATGTATTTACTCACAGAGGCTTTATTTAAAAAGATTCTTATGACTTTACATTTTTCAAACCTGAATTTGAAGCACATGAGACAATAATTAGGAACCCTGGACTCCTTTCTTCCGAGGACCCTTTGTTATTACTTACCATCCTCAACAAGAAAGCCTTAATTCAGTTCTGCAAACGTCCATGAGGTCAGTGCTGGCGCTCCAACCTGCGGCCCATACATGCAACATAAAGCCCCTTATGAAAAGTTCATGCATGAAGTTGATAATCATAACAAAACTATAGCACCATTTTCCAGGCACTATGCTTAACTTTGTATCTGTCTCACTTAATAACCACATCTGCAAAATGAAGGCGAACGGTAGTATCTCTACAAATACAGCTGAAGCTCAACGAGGTAGAGGAGCTTGCCCAAGATCACATAGCTTCTTAGAATACAGGTGGCACCTGAATTCAGGGCTGAGTCCAGAATTTCATGATGTTCAAACAAAATTTGAAAACTGTATCATGATAAAAACTGAGTGAGGCTTTCCTAAATGAAGAAATCATCTGTGCAAGAGGCATTTTATAATTTTGCATTCAGATTCCTGAACACATGTGATGGTTATTTTCCTGTTTATAACACTTGGCAGTATAATGTGTGTCTTCCTAAAGATGCTGTTTTGTACTTAGATAGAGCACGGATCTACACAACAGGGGAGAGCAGAAGCTCCCCAACAGAAGCTGAAAAAAATCACACACGAAAGAGGCAGCACAGATATCCATCCTTACACCACGCACAGAGCACAGTTCACAGTGGATTAAAGATTTAAACATAAACTTGTAAGTCCTCTGAGAAAAGATAAGGGAAGTCTTCAGGGTTGGGCGCCTGAGCTGACCCTGTGCTCCTTTTTCCTTCCATAAACAGCTTCTTTCCCTGACCCTCTTGACAGCTCAACTCCCACCATGCAACTTCGTAGCTGAATATGCCTTCTTCCTAGGAACCTAATTTTAAAAGGCATAACTTTATCTCTGTTTTTTTTCTGTCTCTCTCTTTTTTTTCTGTCTCTCTCCTGCCAAGATTTAAAGTTTGTCTGCCTTGCTTTTCTCGCAAGCTCTAACCAAATGTTCTTCACGCTTCAAAATCAAGCAAACAAATAAAAAGGTGGGGGCAAAACTGCCTTACATTGTTCTTAGCGGTGAGTTTTCCAATTTGACACAAAAAAACATAAGCAACAAAATCAAAAGCTACTTAGAGGAGGAAGTAAAGATATTTGCAAAATGTATATCCAATAAGCAAGAATATCCAAACTATATATCATACAACTCAATATAAAGAAGAGCAATAATTCCATTTAGAAAACAGGCAAATAGACATATAAAGACATATAAATGGCTCGCCGGTATATGAAGAGACATTCAACATCATTAATCATCAGAGAAGAGAAAATCAAAACTACATTGAATTTTTGCCTTACTCCATTAAGAGTGGCTGTGAGAAGAAAGTCAAAAATAGCATGCGTTGGTCATATACGGATAAGAGGAATGTTTTTATGCTGTTTGTGGGAATGTAGGTTGAAACAATAATTATAGAAATATATGGCTTGTCCTAACAAATTAAAAATAGGACTAATATATCATCTAACAATTATACTGCTAGGCATATTTCCAAAGAAAATGAAATCTTTATCTCATAAATAAATCTCCACTTGCATTTTCATTGCTGCTTTATCTACAACAGGCAAATACAAAAACAACCTAATGTCCATCAACAGATAAATGGATAAAGAAAATTAAGGGTAGTGGTGGGTGATATATATGTGAGTGTGGGTATGTGTATCTTAATACGGATAAAGATCCTTAGATCCTTAAGAGTCCTATTTCTTCAACAATGCAGATGAACCTGACGGGCATCCTGCAAAACCCAGACATAGAAAGATAATTTCACTCACATGCAGAAGCTTAGGAAGTTGTATTCCTAGAGCCGCAGTGGAAGAGTGGCCACCAGGAACTGAAGGATACACCAAACGAAAACATACTGCTCAGAGTGGGCGAGTTTCCAGTTATGAGTCAGTTGCAGATCTGGAGAGATAGGTCACTTGCTAAAATGTTTCCTGTCAAAACATGAAGACCTGAACGATTCAGTCTCTGGTACCTATGTACAACCAGGTACAATCACAGACACATGCAATCACAGAGCTGTGGAGGCAGAGATGGAGATCCTGAAACTTGCTAATCAATCTATCAGCTAAACTGGTGAATCCAAGGATCTCTGTCCCATACACATACTAAAGCATACATGTTGACTATAGTTAATAATAATGCTTCATGCACTTGGAAGTTGTTTAGGCATGTCTAAGTAATGAAAGTTCCATGGATTGAGAATGGGAATGTGCTATCTAGTTTTATGTCAACTTGATACAAGTTATAGTCATCTGAGGGGAGAGAAAGATAATTGAGAAAACTGCCTCCATAGGAGTGGCCTGTAGGCAAACTTGTAGGGCATCTTCATTCTTAGTGATTGGTGTGGGAGACTCCAGCCACTCTGTTTTTGGCCATTCCATATCCACCATAGAATTTCTCATTCCTTCTCCTCGCTACTTCTCAGCATTTAATACTCCAGGCACCTTGGATGCATACTGGATGAACAATGGTACTGGTCTATTGTTGTGGGAGTTGTATCTATGCTTCATCTTCTCAACTAGATTGTGAGCTCCTGAAGAAAAAAAAGCTTCTAAGTAAATCTCAGTATGTATACATGCTGTGCTTACTAGTGTTTATGCCTCATTGCAAGACAGCCAAAACTTATTGCATATATTTATAAGATAAATATTGGCATCCCCTACTCTATGAATATGATCTCCTCTGATCATGACAGAGTCAGATACTTGTACTTGTTTCAGTAAAAATTCATGAATAATAAATTACAGGGTAAGATTTTCCTACCTGACTACACAGAAGACAACAACATTTTCTTAAATTTTAAGTGACTTTCAGTGAGATATTCCAACCAAAGAGAGTAAAAACTGAAACTTGTTTGTATTAATCAAAATTCTTCCAGTTGCAAAGGATAGAAACTTAGCTTACAATTAGCTTACGTCAAACTGAAAGATGACTCATTGGTTTAATTGAAAGGCCATGTGTAGATCTGGTTTGAGTCACAGCTGGATTCATAGGGCTTAATGCTATTAATAAGTTGTACTGTCTTTTCTCCAAAAGTTCCTCTTATTTTTTTAAAACTATAGACAGATCAATCACGAGCCCAACCCCATAGCTTAGTAAAAGGTTGAGGGGTAGGGGAGCAACTGAACCTTGAGTGGTTCATTCATATAATCTAAAACTAACTGTGTAAGAAATAAGGACATCCATAAACAAAGCCAGCCTGGGAACAGCATGCACCTGTGTCACAATGGTAGTTGACACTATGAACTGGAGGAAAGAAGAGACCAGCTGAAGGCTTTTACAAAGAAGGAGAATGTATAGGAGATACAACACTTTTCAGAAGTGTAAGAGAAAATCAAAACCCAAAGGAGGGCCCTGGGCGGTGGTGGCGCACGCCTTTAATCCCAGCACTTGGGAGGCAGAGGCAGGCGGATCTCTGTGAGTTCGAGACCAGCCTGGTCTACAAGACCTAGTTCCAGGACAGGCTCCAAAACCACAGAGAAACCCTGCCTCGAAAAACCAAACCAAAACAAACAAACAAACAAACAAACAACAACAACAAAAAAAACCAAAGGAGGGCCCTTTGGGTTCTGAATCATTTAGATTGCTTTAATTCCCATTACCCAATATTTATTGTGCTCCTCTATATACCAGGAGCCCTGATAGACACAGGAATGAATAGAACATTTAACTTTCATAATGGTAAAGGCATATTTATAGATATTCTGATTCAAAGGACAACATGATTCAAAGGATAACATCACAAAAGTGTATGGTGAAGGATTCATAAACAATAGAGTGACGACGTAAGGAGTGGAGGAACGGGAGCTGATGAGATGAAAATTACAGAAGGAAAGGGACTAAATAAAAAACAAACTATGAACATAAACAGGAAGAACTTACAATAAAATCTTAGATCCATATTCAGGCTGTAGTTAATAAAATATAATCATCTTAAGGGTAAATTCTAGGTCTTGCTTTCAGGCACAAAAATATTAAGAACAAAATAAATAAGGTACCAAATATTTTTGAATGCTTATTATAGGAAATCCATTGTCCTATGACATTTCCATGTATTGCTGCATGTAATTGCCAAAAAATCTGTGAAATAAGTGTAAATATTCCCATTTTACACATAAGGACACCAAGACACAGGAATTTAAATAATCTTCCCAAGGAAATGCTGCATTGATTTCTTATCAAACTGATCCAAGTCTATAACATAAGCTTTTTACCAATATATTATAGAAAACATTTTTGGAAGTTACATCATTTCATGTAAGGCAAGGAACAAATTCCATTTCACAGAACTTCTCAGAAACCCTTGTTCTTTGAATGTGTAGCCCTTTGCCTGATACAAATCCAACATTATTCCCTTTCAATTTTTCTGCTGGCCAAAGAAACCAGAAGAGACACTGTTTGTCAAGACAGTGAATAGAGAGGACCAAATAAAAAGAACATATTTATATCATAAAATATAGCTTTGTACTAGCAAAAGAATCTCAGTAGTCCTGTTCTGGATCAATAGTGTGTACTCCAAAAACAGCAATGATGAAGTTCTAAGCTCTGATGCCTCAAGATATAGGTAACTTTAGGTTCTTAGAGGCAGAGTGCTTGCCAACCATGTGTGAGTTCCAGGTTCAATCCCCAGAATCAGGAAAAGAAAAACAAATAAAACAAACAAAAGTCCAACAACAACCAAAAAAAGATACAAACTTTCTCTGAAATAATGTCTTTAAAAAGACATCAAATTAAAATATGGTCACCAGAATCACTTCTAATCTAACACAACCAGCATCTTTTAAAGTGGGGGAAGCATTGGGTGCAGACACTAATATGCCCGAGGGAAAGATTACGGGAATGGATAAAATAGAAAAGAGTCAGATAAAGATGAAGGCAGGAACCAGGATGATGCAATTACAAATCCAAGACTGCCAGAAAACTACTAGAACCCAGAAAGAGACATAGAACAGATACCCTCAGAGTTCTCATTAAGAGCCAACCATGCTGGTTATTTATCTTAAACTTCTGCCTTCTAGAACTGCTAAATATTATTTTAAAAAAGAAAAAATCTAAGCAGTTATCAAGGCACAGGGCAAGGTCTAGCACTTTCCTTCATGGGATGCCATGGCATGACACTGTACTAGTTCACAGAGAACAGCTAGATGGTTTTATGGTCTCATGGAAAATATTTGCAAATATTTTACATAGCTATTACATCCTGTGTTTTGTTACATGAACTCATCTTTTATTAATAGAGAGTTATTTTTCTGAAAAATGTTTTTCTATCAGAAACATGATAATAGATTCATAAGTGATCACTAAAGGTTTTTATTTTTAACATTCAAGACACATCTAAATACTCAGAATGGTATCTATCTATCAGCTCATAGGTCAAAGTCACACTAAAACATTCCCAAATATTGAGTTTTATTTTTAGCAACCATCAATAATTCATCTAATGGCTAATTGAAGGGCTTTGATGGAAAGCATGGTAACAAAAACTTACTTGAGATTTTGTGAAAAAGCAAACACATGACATAAATTTGTAGTTGACATCTGTATTAATAACTATAACATCAAAGAATATGCAAAACTGTAACACTGAATATTTATTATATTCTTGAGTAAACTGACAATGTGAATAGGACAGGTGTTTTTTTAAGTGGCAACATAACTCCGTACAGTACTATCGTAATGGATATATGACCCTACACGTTTGTCAAAACTCGTAGGATAGGCACAATAAACTAATTAAATGCAATTTTAATTAAAACTGTTTTGAAGCTGGAGATAAGGAAAACCCAAGATAGAATGTATAATGTGACTAAAATTAATTGGATTGGAAATGCATAAAATTAATCCAATTAAAGGCAAAAAACACATGGTCCTGTCAATAGATGCAGAAAAAAGCCTTTTACAAAATCAAGTATGTTTTATGATAAAATTTTTAAACATAATAGAACTAGAAAGAACATAGTTCAAAATATAAAAGCTCTATATCACAAACCCACAACCAACTTTATACTAAATAAGGAGAAACTTGAAGCAATGTCATTAAAGTTAGGAATGAATCAAACCTATCCATTAACCCTGTATAGTGTGGGGAGCACTAGCTGGGGTAATAAGGCAAGAGAGTGAAATTAAAATGACACAAATAGGGAAAAAAGGAAGTCAAATTATCCTTGTTTGCAAGTCATATGATATTATACATAAGATATCTCAAAACTTCTAACTGAAATCTTCCAGAAAAAAAATCAACATTTCAGCAAAGTGGCAAGATACAAAATTAGTGTTCAAAAGCAGCAGCCTTCCTATACACCAGCAACAAGCATGCAACAAAGAGATCGCAGAAACATTCCCATTTACAATAGACTTGATGTCAATAAATTAACTTAAACTATACCTAATCAAGGAGCTGAAAGACCTCTATAATAAAAATTTAAATCTCCAAAGAAAGACTTAATAAAACTTAACAATACAATAGAAAACGGGAAAACAGCCCATGTTCAAGGATCGGTAGAACTGATATTGTGAAGGTCACCATCATACCAAAAGTATTTTACAGATTCAACGTAATCCAAATCAAAATATCCACAACATTCTTCACAGAAATAGGAAAAAGGTGTACTGAAATGCACATGGAGCCAGAAAAGACACCAGGTATCCAAAGCAATACTGAGGAGAAAAAGAAACTACTAGAAGCATTATTCCAGATTTCAAGATATATTGTAGAGATATTATAATTAAAAACATATCATACTGGCATAAAAATGGACATATAGAGCAATGGAACAAAATAGAAGACCAAAACATGAGTACAAGTTGCTACAACCATCTAATACTTGACAAAGAGGACAGAAACATACATTGGAGAAAGGAGAGCATTTTCAGCAGTAATGTATATGATATGGGTGGGCATAGGAAAGGAATTTCTGAATAGGACAATACTTGCCCAGGAGTAAAAGGCAGTAATTGACAAGTAAGACCTCATAAATTACAAAGCTTCTGTACATCTATGTGAACAATCGGTGAAGCAAAGAATAAACCCACAGAGAAGGAAAGAAGCATTGCCAGCGATACATCCAAAGGATCGCTATCCAGAATATACAAAAATAATTCAAAAAGACAAGAGTCCCAGAAATAAACTGTCGAGTTAAAAAATGGACAAGAGATATGAACAGAGTTCTCAACAAAGAAAAATTGGCCAAGATATGCTTCAAAAAGTGTTTATTTTCCAGGCAGTTAGGAAAATATAAATTAAAGCAACTTTGAGATTTTATCTCACTCCAGTCACAAGATCTACATAACTGATAACAGATGCAGGAAATAATGTGGAGAAAGGGGAGTTCTCATTTTCTTTTGATGACAATGTAAACATACACAGCCACTTGAGAAATCAGTATGGGGAATCCTCAAAGATATAAGTCTACTATGTAACCTGAGCACACCCCTCCTTGGCTAGTGACTAAGAGACTCAACATCCTACTCCACCTATAATTGTTCAGCAACTTTTCATATTGCCATATTTATAGCATTTCAAAATGAAACATCCTAAACATGTTCCAACAGAAGGGTGAATAATGAAAATATATACAGTAGATTGCATACACAATGAAATCACATTCAACTATAAAGAAAAATGCAATTTGTTGTTAAATGGGTGGATCTAGAAAAGATTGCAGAGAGTGAGGCAACCCAGACTCATGAACACAAACACTATATGTTCTTTTATATGCAATTTCTAACTACAAATGTTCGGATATGAGTATATAACATGGAGTAACTGCAGAAACCAGTTAATATAAAGGAACCATAGCAGAGGAACTGGAGAAGGGACTAGTGAGGTACAGCTGATAAGAGGGGTGAAAACTGAGGGTAGGGGCTCTAACTGGCAGTGGAAAGGGATGCCAACACAAAAAAAATGTAAGAAGAGTTACAAATCATATCAAGGTTAGACAAGGAAACCTCAAGGAGTTATATTATTTTATATTTACCTAAAATTATATACAGCCTATATCCTTTGCTTGTTTGTTTTGTTTTTCAAGACTTTCTTTGTGTAGCCTTGGCTGTCCTGCAACTCTGTAGACCAGAAAGGCCTAGAACTCATAGAGATCTGCCTGCCTCTACCTCTGAATGTTGAGATTTAAGAAGTGTGCCACCACCACCCAGTTATAATATATATCTTAAAGTTATATCATTTGGGCTGACAATGCTCCCCACAAAAGCCATATATCACTTAACAGAAACCACAGTACCAGATATGACCTAATAATTTAATGGTGCTGAAACTGTACAAAATAACCTTGTAAAGAAGGAATGAGAAGGAAAGATTGTGGGGTAAAATGTCTACATCCACTCCAGGTCTGAAAACTCACCACAAACTCTATTTGAACTTTTGGTTAGGGTAGCTGAAATGACTTCCAAAATAATATTGGCTATTTCTGTTGTCCTGGGTTTCCTCTCAGAGGGTGAAGGTACATCTGTATTGCTGAAGACGGTACACATTAGGATAGAACATAGAACTTATATGATTCAAGCTTAATCTAACCTAAATGTCTCCTACCTGCTGTCTAGCTTCAATAACACCAGAAAGTACTGTGAAAGTGACCAGGGGAATGAAGCAATCAATAGTTATAGCCACATGTGGTATTTATAAACCACGGCAATGACCAACATGACACAATAGCCCTAAGGGTGCAATAGTGGCACTAATATCTTGGCAGTAACCAACAGCTTTCCAATTGGACTTTAGACCCACTAAATAGAAGGAAAATCATTGCTGGATGTAGAAAAGCAGCCAAGTCCCCAGGGCTAGCGAGGACGCATATCTTAGAAGAGAACCTACTAAGGCCATTTCACTAGACCAGCGTAATTCCTAACTACATTCTAAATTTATTCTTTTACCCACAGGTAAGTGTAGTTCTCCTCTCTCATCAAAGAAACTTATTTTTACATAAAACTTTAGCTTCTCCCAAAGTTGAGTGCCCTAGTTGTTTGTCCAGTATAAAGTTGTCAACCCTGAAATCATGTACACGTGAACAACCAAAACAGACTCATCAGGTAGTATTTATATATTTGTACATATGTACACAAGTAGATACATATGCACATTTTATGTGTATATATACATATATGTGTAACAATGATAATAAAAGAAACAGAAGACATTGGTTTGAGAGGAAGTGAGATAGGAGACATGTAAGGATCTGGAGAAAAGAGACATGGAAGACGTTCAAAGGAGGAAAGAGTATTGGACAAGTGGTGTGATTATATTTTAACTTAAAAATATAATTGAAAAAAGAAAAATAAATTGCATAACTTAAAAATAAGCATAAAAATCTAATGATGTTGAAATTGTGCAAAATAACCATATAAGGAAGGAATGAGAAGGAAAGATTGTGGGGTAAAAGGTCTAAATCCACTCCAGGTCTGAAAACTCACCAAAACCAACCAAGTCCTGAGTATGAAAACCTACCAATCCTTGGCCTGCCCCAAACTAGAAATTCCACCAATCCCTACCTTAGGAATCCCCACCCTGGGAAACACTGTCCCAGTAAACCCTATAAAAGCCAGTCTTCCCTCAGTCCTTTGCTGCTTCTCACCCAAGCAGAGGCAGTCATCCTCTTGAGTCTCTCTCAATAAATCTCCTGCGTGAGTTTTGTTGTGCGGTGTGATTTTGAGGCCCTCCTTGGCTCCTTATTGTCTTTAGAACTGTAACAAAGATTACAAAGATTACTCAAATAACCTTACAAGTGCCTGAAATCTGTAAGATAAAAGCAAATAAGTTGTCGAAAACTGTTCCCAAGATGATGTGTTCCTCATGGTAAAATGAGTAACTCATGCTCTTTTTATATACACTAAAACTAAACAATAAATAGGATGAAAAGAAAAATGGTAGACAGTTTTCTTGCTGCTAACATGAGGTGGAAAGACTATTATATGGAGAAAAGACTAGCCATCCACAGGGTGATGGAGGGAGTTGAATATGTCAGTATGAACTCATGTTCCATTTAGGGTAGCTATAAGAAGACACATTTAGAAATAATTATAGATGTTTATGTACTATTATAGACAGTCTTATTTCATACCTTTGCCAATGCCACGGGCAAGAAGCTGTAACACCCAGCATGACCTACATCATGTTTCCTAATACCATATTCTAATAAAAGCAATTGGGGGTCCTTGACAAAGGATTAATTCTTGGAACTCTATTAAAAATTAGCATATTTATAGCATCTTGTTGCAAAAGAACCACAATGATAAGGTGTGGGAAAGGCATAATAGCAGTTGACTAAGAGGACTCTTAATAGTCAAACCTGCTGTTTTAAACAAATATAAATACAATTCAAAGCTAAAAAATAGATGATTCCATAAAACACAGGTAATTAATTTAACAAAGTAATAGGAGAAACAGACAAATATCCCATAAAGAATAAAAATTTAAGTGTGTAGATAATTCTCCTCTCTGGGATATGGAGCATAAGTCTCTGTTCTTCAAGTATGGACTCCCCATATTGACTTTCTTCTGAAGAATATAGTATTGAAAGGGAGGAAAAGTGTAGCTTCAAGGAGAATAAGCGCAAAAAATGTTAGCTCACAGAGAGGATCACAGTAAAACATCAGTAGCAACAATTCATGGTGACAGAACAAGATTGTTGCTTCCTGCTGAGTATGACACGTTTCCTGTCCAACTGTTATCCTGGAGCTCTACTACTCCTGCCTTACAATGACACAAATATCAGACAACTCCCAAATGAGGGTTATCACGTAAAATATTAGACCACTACTCCTCAAAACTATCAAGGTCACTATAAAAGAAATCTGAGGGTCACCACCTAAAGTAGGGCCCAGGAATAGGTGATAACTAAGTGCAACACTGTAACCTGACTGGGGACAGACAGACTATGATACAATGACACACACCTGGAACCCAACACTTAGGAGGCCAAGGCAGAGGATGCAGGGTTCAGGGCCAGCCTGGGCTACCAAGTGCAATGTCTTCTCAAGATATCAAATTAAAAGTAAACACAAACTGGGTGGCGGTGGGTGGTACACACCTGTAATCCCAGCACTTGAGAGGCAGAGGCAGATAGATCTCAGTGAGTTCGAGGTCAGCCTGGTCTACAAAGCAATTTCCAGGATGACCAGGACTGTTACAGAGAAGCCCTGTCTCGAAAAACAAAAACAAAACAAAAAAAGTCAACATAAAACAAAAGCACTAAGAATATCAGAGCAAACTACAGGTTTCAGCTAAATTGTCAAATCAGTAATTGTTCAGTCCAGATGTGTAACTATGACTTTAATAATAGGTAAGATAAACAAAGGTATGAGAGAATTGCAATATCACAAATTGTTCTAAAAATAAGACAGTTTTAAAAATGAAAAGAGATAACTACCATATTAAATCTGAACACAAAAAATGCTATCCAGCATAATTAGGCAATTTTTAAAATTTGAATGACAGAATAAAAAACACTGAGTAACCATTAGAGCTTGGTTAAAACATTTTCAACACCGGTTTAGACTGCACTGTGCTAAATCGTATTTTAACTTCGGCACAGCAGCTACGCCTTAATTACTGCTATTTCAGCCAACAGTTGTGATTCCGCAGTTACTGGCCCACTTCTCCAGCAGTGGCCCAACCACTCAGGTCACAGGCTGATGGGCATTCTGTTCCCACAGGCACGGGCACTGTTGCTGCTACTAAAGGCAGCTCTAACTAAATCTCTGTCATTCTATTTGTGAATCAGATTCAAGATTCAATGACTGGGATGACAACCTGCTAGCTCAGGGAGGCCAAGTAGCAACTAGCTAACCCTCTCTCCTTCCTGGTGTCTGTGTTTTCACTTGGCCAAACCAGAAAAACCTGTAGCACTCCAAACCCCACCCTACTACTTCCTGTGCCTCTCTATCTCTCCAGGACGCCCTTTGATGCTCTATGGCAACTAGTTGCTAAGGCAGCTCCTGATCTAAGGCTAATTTTATTAATTGACACAAATGCAAACTTAGAGTCCACTGTGTGATTGAGTATCCCCCAACACTTACCCTTGACTACAGTGTGCTAATTCTTATTCTTTGTCAAATTCTTTTTGTGTCTTAAAATTAAATTTTCAGTTTAACTCACTTGGAACTTTATCTAGAATGTTCAACCTTCACTACACCCTTCACAGGAATGTGGATACGCCAGTGCCTTTTATGTTCATTTAGTGGCCCCTAACCTTCTGGATACTCCACTATTCAACACTGCTTAATCTATAGATCGACGGATGAATTGTTTGCTTTTAATAATCAAAAATGTATCAAAATCAAAGCTAGGTCACAAATTGCATTGACTTCCCAGTAACATAAAACCAAGTAGACCATTCTTCCCAACAAAACAGTCACTGTACCTTCTTTGCTTAGTTTTTTGTCTACAAAAGACAGAATTCACATAAGTGGGGTTTTTTCCAAGAATATCTTAGTAAACTTCACTATACATGATAGAATTTATACAACACTTGCTTTCTTTGAAAAGAAAATAAGTTATACTAGGAAATCACTAAAATATATCTTTAAATAAATGCGGGTTTAAAACAGCTTTTAAATAGCCATATGAAGATTTTTCTATCTACTCTCAGAAAACTGCCCCTTCTCTTCATAAATAAAATCAATGTACCTGGCCAACTCAGGTCCTCCATGAAATCTAGACTGAAGAGTTAGAGAGTGAAGATGAGCAGGGAGATGAGAAGGAAAGGCAGAAGCAGGTGACTGAGCTCGCTCTACCCTGCAGTGTTGGAAGAACTCTTTACGTTTATGTTTCCATCTCTTTTCAGCTTCCCTCTGCATATTGTCGCATGCCATGCTTCTCACTCTAAGTGTTCACAAGTCTTAAAAATCTAGTATCTAGTTATAGTATAAACAAAACAGAATCCTATGGTTATTTCTTATGATGATTTCCCCCTTAGTAAACAAACTTTGCTGTAGTCACATATGCCTTGGTTCCTTTTCCTATGGCTGTGATGAAACACACAAAGCAAATGAAGGGAGGTTGGGGTTATTTTAGCTTAGAGTTGAAGACACAGTCCATCACAGCAAAGAAGCCAATGTGGCAGGAGCTTGAAGCAACTAGTCACTGCACCTCTGCAGCAGAAGATGAAAACAAAGGATGTGAGGATCACTGTCTCTCTTTTACAGCCAAGGATGCCCTGCCCACAAAATGGTCCACCCACAATTAAGGCATGTCTTCTCACATTACTTATGTACTCAAAACAATCTCGCACAAGTTTATCTAGAGGCCCTTCTCCCAGGTGATTCTCTATTCTACAAACTGACAATTAACACCAGTGGGTGATCAGTTCTCCATTCTCATTCTGTTCATTGATAAAGCAACTTCCTCAAGTCACTAGACTCTAGTGGCTGCTCAGCCATATAACCAAATTGTAAAGTCACACTTCAAACTTTCTCCTACCAAGTTTTTACCAAGTGTAAGTTCCAACAAATTTTATATTTTGAGCGTGATGGAAGAAGCTGATAGAAACGTGTGTGTGTGTGTGTGTGTGTGTGTGTGTTTGTCTTAGAATTATTTCATATATTTGATAGTTCACAGCCTTGTGCACTATTTCTGTGCATGAAAACTTGCAGGCTGTGATGGGTTGTGGGTTGTTCTATGTTGCTTTTGTATAAATGTGCTGGAAAAGTTTTCTCATCAAGATGACAGGACTTTGAAGTCATAGATAGCTAATCCTTTCCCTACAAATGCACTTATTTTTTTTTTTATTTTCGAGACAGGGTTTCTCCGTAGATTTTTTTGGTTCCTGTCCTGGGACTAGCTTTTCTAGACCAGGCTGGCCTCGAACTCACAGAGATCCACCTGCCTCTGCCTCCCGAGTGCTGGGATTAAAGGCGTGCACCACCACCGCCTGGCTAAATGCACTTATTTTTTAATTTATTTTTAGCTAAAACAAAAAAATCATTCATATTAATGAAGTAATGCAATAGTTAATCTTCACTGGGGACTTGGTTGGGTTTAGAATCACCTAGAAGACATATGTCTGGGTGTATCTGTAAAGATCTTTACAGAGAGGTTTAACTGAGGAGTTCAGACCCAGAGTGTAGTAGCACCATCCCATGAATTGGGGTTCTGGGCTAATCAAAAAGTGATGTGCACCAGGATTGCCTACTATCTGCTTTCCAGTCTGCACAGATGTCAGGAGTCCCACCCACATGTGTCCACCACTATAACATTCCAACCATCATGGGTGTAACTCTTTCAAAATATGAGTCATACCTATCTTTCCTTCTGAAAGTTGTTGTTTGACAGATAGTCACAGTAAAAAATAAATAAATACAAATATTAATTGATTTCTCAATACATAGAAATGTTGCATAATACTTAAGCACAATTAAACCTACTCATCTTCTTAAACATTGTCAATTCTAGATGGTAAAAACTTTCAAAATACTTTGTCAGTTTTCTAATGTGTACATTACGTTATTGTCAGCTATAGTCACTGTGCTATGCATAGCACACCAGAAGGTCGTGTTCATATATAACTGTAACTTTAGAACCCGTGATCAGCCTTTTACTATCATTCATACATTATTACTGTTGCCAACATCTGTTAACCATGGTTCTATTCCCAACTTCTATGAAATCAACTTGTTTAGATTCACTGTATGAATGAGGTCATGTGGTACATTTCATCTCTTGGCTTACTTCACTTTACATAATGATCTCTAGATAGATCCATCCATGTCACAAATAAATAACAGGATTTACTATTTTGATGGCTGAATTTTATTTCCTTGTATGTTTTATTACCTTTTCTTTATCAATTCATCAGTTAATGAATGCTTAGATATTGTGGAATATTATTTTAAGATATTTTATATTTGTTTATGGTGTGGAACATTTGCTTAATGATGTAAAGATGTGTTGTATTCTTTTATGATACATTTGTATAACTCTGTGAAGTTGTGTTACTTTGCCTGTCTAAAACACCTGATGGTCTAATAAAGAGCTGAATGCCAACAGCAAGGCAGGAAAAAGCACAGGTGGGGCTGGCAAACAGAGAGAATAAATAGGAGAAATCTGAGAAGAGAGGAGATATCGAGGAGCAAAAAAAAGAGGGGGCCAGTCACACAGCCATACAGTCAGACATGGAATAAGAAGAAAGAAATGATATACAGAAATAGAGAAAGTTAAAAAAGCCCAGAGGCAAAAGGTAGATGGGATAATTTAAGTCAAGAAAAGCTGGCAAGAAGCAAAACAAGCTAAGGAAGGACATTCATAAGTACCAATAAAACTCTATGTGTGATTGATTTGGGAGTTAGGTGGCCGGGCTCTTTAATCTATTGTGAATAGTGCAAAAATGGACATTGGGGTATATATGTCTCTTTAGCATGATGATTTCATTTGCTTTGGGTATATAGCCATCTGTGGGATTGCAGGATCACATGACAGATTTATTTTTAATCATACCATTTTCTGTAATAAATGTGTCAATTTATATCCCTGAAATCATTGAACAGCGATTCCATTTTCACCAGTGTTTCCTCTCTTTAGTCTCTTTACTAACAGTCATTTTTACTGTGGTTAGTCACTCACTGTGACTTTGATTGGATTTTCCTCATGATTACTCACTCTGAACATTTCTATGTCTTGAAAAATGTCTATCTAGATCTATTCTCAATTTTTAAATTGGGTTATTTGATTCATATCGATCTTTTGAGATTCCTCATATATTCTAGATATCAGTGCCTCAAGAAGTGATTAGCTAAGAAGTAGTTAGAAAACAAGAATAGAATTGGGTCTGCTCTTTAGTGACTGTCTCCTTAGCAGAGGCTTTTCAGTCTAATGTAATTCTATTCATCTGTTTCTACCCTTTGTTCCTGTGCTTCAGTCTAACTAAAAGAACCCTTACCTATACTTTGTCATAAAAGATTTTTCTGTTTCTTCCTGGTAGTTTTGTGTCTTGTGTCTTGCATTTAACTCCTGGATCCATTTGAGATTGTTTTTAAGTGGTGATAGATACGGGTCTTGTTAAATCTTTTGCAGGTAGATATTGAATTTTCCCAGAAACGTTTAATGAAAAGCAGTCATTTGTCCAATATAAACACGGACCTGAGGTCAATCTTCCCCACAGGGAAAGGTGAAATGCAGACTGGAACATGTCAGCCTTACCCCATCTCTATTTCCAGGTGCCATCTTTCTTCATTTATTTTTTTCTCCATCTCCAGATAAAATCTTTGTCCCTTTCTGCCTTTAGGGTCAGTCTCCTGATTTCTTGTCTTTTTTTTCCTTTGGTTCCTTATAGTTTACCTTTTTCTTTCTCTACATCTGTCTTCTAACCCTGTTGCTTCCCCTCTGCAATATTTTCTTTGACTTCTTAGATGTCTTTCCTTGTGTGCACTACTTTCCTTCTTTATTGCTCTTCCCTGAAGCAGACTAAAGCAAAATTATTTGTATTTCTGTAGAAATTAATAAACAGTCAATCATTTGCTTTTCTAACATTGGGATGTTATTCTTCACTTCTTTTGTTGGCCTTTTGGTTTTTTTAATAGCCAAAAAAAAATAGTATACAACATGATACCAAATAAATCACATATAAACACATGTATTTTTCAAATTAAATTCTCTTAAATATGTGTAAACTTCAGAATACTGTACCATGTGTCATAGTAAGAAGAATAGTGTCACTTATTGATGGAACTAGTCTGTGATCTTTATAGAAAGAGTATTTTATATGTAACAAAATATTTTTTTCATTTTATGCTTTTAACTACAATCTCACTGATGTGGGTCTGTTTTTTTTGTGTGTGTAATAATACGCTCATTGTAGAGCTTTCATTAAAGCTGGAATGGTGTAATCCCTCTCCATATGACGTATGGAAGGCACTTCTACTGCAGCCTTTGTACAAAGGGACTCTGTAAAGAATAATTTTGTAATAATTCCATTCTAATAATATCGAAGAACATTTTATAAATTAACTCATAAAGTAAAATATCCTTCGGGGTTCTATCTAAATTTGATTATGATTTTCTTCAACAAAACTCTTCACCTTAAATTCACATGAATTGGAAAAATTATTTGAATCAGGCTAAGTTCAAATGAGCAAAGTATCTGGGGTTTTTTGTTTTGTTTTGTTTTTCTTTGAGATGGATCTCAATGTGGGGATATTTTAACGACTTGGATTCTCAGTTCCGAAATTCTGTGGTCCAGGCTGGTCTCAAACTCACAGAGATCTGCCTCTGCCTCTGCTTCTGCTGCTAGAATTGAAGATATGTGTGTACCACCATTGCCTTGAATCTGTCTGGTAGCCTCTTTTGTATGCTTGTACAAGGGCCCATCTTGCTGACAGTTTCCACTAGTCAAATGTTTGAGCCTCACAACCCTGAGCAGGAGATTTATGTTGTTGTTGTTGTTGTTTTAAAATTGAATGCATCTTCATCTCAACCAAATAAGGTTGCATAAACCTATAATCTCAGTCACTCAGACAGAGAAGGATCACCACTTCAAAGCCTTTGTGAGCTACAGAGTGAGTGGGCAAGCCCTGAGATCCTATTGAGACTCCATTTCAGTCTTTAAACAAAAGGCTTGAGCATGATTGTAGTAGGAAAGCAATTGCCCAACACTTGCAAGACTCTAGGTTGAATCCTTGCTATCAGGTTGCATGCAGGTAAATACAGCTGCAGAGTTTGTGCTTCCAATTTTGAGAAGCTCTCTTTTGGCCACACAACTCCCCATCTGCATGCTCTTCCATCCTCTCTGCCCCTTCTCCCATGATATTCCTTAAGCCTTGAAGAGGGTAATCAAAGTAGTGCCTTTACAATGAGCTCTCTCTCCAGCATTCCGTATTCTTTTGTGCCTCTATCTTGTGTGCTTCTAAGTCATTTGTAAATTTTCACTAGAAGAAAAGGTCTATCAAATGCTTTGCCCATATTTGTACTCAGATATCTGCCTGTTTTTTTGTTGGGGTGCAATAATTCTTCATACATTCTAAATGTAAAATCATTATCAGGTATTTTACAGACAAATTTCATGCTACCCTCTTTTTCAGATTCTAAGTAATGTTTGTGAAGCACAAAATCCTATATTTTGCTAGAATTAAGTTTATCTGATTTTTGTTCGTTTCACTTCGGTCATGCTTTAGCAACACGTCTTAGAAACTTTTGTCTAAACGTAAGTCATAAATACTTCATGCTTTTTTACTAAGGGTTCTGACATGTTAGCTCATAAGTGTAGCATTCATCAAACTGTTATAATGGGCTGTTATAATGGCATGGAATGAAATAAGGGTCCAACTTCATTTTATTCTTTTGTATGTAAGATTTCCTACTCCTAGGATCATTTGTTGAAAATACTCTTCTTGGTTCCCTTGCTAAAATTCAATTGACCATAGATATGTGGATTTACTGGCATCTCAGTTGAATCCCATTGATCCGCATGTCTATCCTTAAGGTTGTTACAACTATCAGTAACCATTGATTATGAGAGGTTAAGTAGTTCCTTTTCTGGAATATTAAGACTAGAAGCGTTTTCAGTTTCAGAATTTTTCATATTTTTAAAACACCTGCCTAATTGCATAATTTGATCATGTGACCCAAGTCTAGATGTGATATTCATTTTTATACAGGCCTTATATTCATAGACTGAAATTAATTTTGTATGTGCTCAGTATACTTTCATGTTTGACTACCACCTATCCATGAAACCAGGAGTTGAATTATTCAATTATGGTATCATATGGGTTCCAAAAGCATCAGATTTTGGAAGATTTTAGATTTGGGGTTTTAGGATTTGGAATGTTCATCTTGTAGAAAACTTTAAAATCAGAAACTATGACTCCTCCAGCTTTATTCTATATATGGAAGATATTATTAGATATTTGGGATTTCTTGTATTTTCATGTGAGTTCTAGCATGTACATTTCTCCAAAGGAGGGTGCATAGCCAATCTAAGCAAGATTGAGTCAAGTTATAAACATAAAATGTCTTCCTTATTCAGGCTTCCTTTATCTATAATATATTTTTTGGTTTTAGTGTATAGCTCTTACACTTCTTTAAGTAAATTTAATTATAGGTATTTTATTTTTTCTGATTCAACTGTAGATAGAATTTCATTGTAGGATGTTTTATTGCTGGTATACAAAAATGCAATTAATTTTGTCTCTTGATCTTGTATAAATAAGATTACATTTCTCTTCAGCTATAATATCATGTTTGTGTATATTCTTAGTATTTTCTAGATGGGCAGCAGTGCCATTTCCAAAGATGCTTCAACTTCCTTCCATTTGGATGCCTTTTATTCCTATTTCTAGTAGTCTTACAATAATAAAGAAAAGGAGTGAGAGCAAACCTCCCTGTGCTGTTCTTGATCTTAGACACAAAGCGTTCAGTCTTTCTCCTGACTATGACATTAACTGTTAGCTTGTTTTAGACACCCTCAAATAGGCTGAGGAAGTTTCCTCTAGTTTCTAACTTGTTGAGTATTTCATCCTAAAAATGGCACAGGATTTTTGTCAAGCGTGTTTTGCCTGCATGTACATCTGTGAGCGATGCATTCCTGGTGCCTGAGATGGCCAGAAGAGAGGGTCAGATGCCCTGAACTGCAGTTACATTGTGAGCTCGATGTGGGTTCTGGGAGTCAAATGTAGGTCCTCTGGAAGAATAGCCAGTGTTCTTATCCACTGACCCATCCTTCCAGTAGCACCTATTGCATTTTTGAGAGAAAAAAAAAAACCTCATTTGATAAAACTTATACATTCTTATTACATTTTAGACTTTATTTGCTAGTCTTTGTTGAGAAAGTCGGTGTCTATATTTATAAGGGTTATTACTGACCTGTAGTTTTCTTTTCTTATAATTAATGATTCTGGTTTTGGTCTTGGGATATGAGTAGTTTCAGAATAAACGAGGAAATATTTTCTTTTTACTGGAGGGCAGGAAAACTTATAAAGGATTTGTGTTAATAATTCCTTAAATATTTATTAGGATTCAGCATTTGTTGCTTTCTAAAGCTTCACAACCAATTCTGTAAAGCTATTTTCATTTGTCAAATATAGCCAGTAAAATGTCCACCCAGGTAGCTTAGTGATCTGAAATTTCTTTCCCTCTTCCTTCTCCTTCTCCTCCTCTTCCTCCTCCTCCTCCTCCTCCTCTTCCTCCTCCTCCTTCTCTTCCTCCTCATTCTTCTTCCCTCAAGACAGGGTTTATGTATCCCTGGCTGACCTAGATCCGGCTCTGCAGCCCAGGCTGACCTCAAACTCACAGAGATCTTCTTGCCTCTGTGTTCCAAGTGCTGGGATTAAAAGCATGTGCCACACCACCTGGCTCAGAAATTTCTTATGTGGCTAGAATCAACAAATGCTCCAATCACTATTGAGGGGTTATGTTCATGTAGGACTGAACTTTCCAGAATTTAGTTTGTAACTCATCTTCTCATCCATTCTCTGCTGTTCAGAAAGCTGCAAGGAAAAGCTTACTTCCTCAATTCCTTTTTCAATAGGCACAGACCCCTCAACCTGTTCATGGCCTTTTAGAATCCCAGGAATTTGTCAGTGTTTCAAAGCCCTTTTTCGGGGGCATTGAATTTCTTGGTTTTTCTTCTAAATACCATGGTCTACTATTTTTCTTGATCTTTCAGCCAGCCTTTAGTTATCATGAGGTTAAAACACCAGACTCTTCCGGGAGCTCCTTCTGCTCCTTCAGCCGCTGAGATACCAGTTCATTGGGGTGTGGTCTCTCTCCCTTTAAAAAGGCGGCCACTTCCCTCTCCTCTCTCTCTTGCTTCCTGTTCTGCTTCTGGCGACTAGACTCCTTCCTGATTGCGCAGAGGGCTGTTGTCTGGGACAGTGATCTGTAAGTTTTTTCCCCTTTAAATAAATACCATCCTATTAATCATAATTCCAAACTGGTGTGGGATTGTTTGTGATTTACGCCTTCACTGAATGATTATTTATAAATGTTTGTTTATATTTAAATGGGATATACTATAGAGATGAATACTTTGCATTGATATGGATCTTGGTTTATTAATACAAATTTAAGGTCAGTTTTGTTATATGTATTTTTCCGCTTTTGATTAAGGTAGTACTTGTGCAGCTCATTGAAAAATGTAATGTATAATTAAGAAATACAGGTTAATAGATAGTCATCTATAATAGTCAAGCTTATAGTCATGTTAGTTAGGTTTTCTAGATGTATGGGATATATTTCAGATGGATAGGTATTCTTCAAACTTTTCAAAGTTTTCTTTTTCTATTTTCCATCTTTACGTGGCTCATTTTTCTTTACTCTTTTAATCTATGACTGTCTGTATTCTCTCCCTTTAAAGACTTTGTTTTATTCTTTAAAACTATTTCTTTTTATAACTGTCTATATTCTTTTTCTTCTCTTTCTCAAGCCTATATACATTTTTAAGCACACTATGACCCATACCAAGATTTAAGGTAGCAATTCCCTTAAGTTAGGATAAAGAACTATAAACTAGACTGCAACGCAGTTCAACAGGTAAGAACTCCTGTCGCCAAGCCTGATACCAACAGGTAACAACTCCCACCTACCTACATTATAGTAGGAGGGAAATGACTGTCACAAGCTATGCCCTGACTGCCATAGGAACACCATGGCATGCTTGCATCCTATGACATAAACCCTCACACATATGTGTGCACAAACACAAAATAAATAGAGAATATTTAATTTTTTGAAGATTTTCAGTTACAATTAATGTGTTAACAGTAAATCGTACCCACATTATTAATTACCAGAATGAAAGTCAAATAATACAAGAACAGTAAGTAAATTGTATGTATGTATGTATGCATGCCACAAAATTATTACTGACCCATTGTTACCTTTAGGCTTAGATTCTCATTTAGAATGAGAAATTAAGTGAAATTAAGAGGAAACATTTTGTGGCTGACTTTTATTTGCTTTCACCCCACACAAAATAAATCTGCTACCCAGAGAATGAATTCATAATGGGAAAACGGATTCATCTAAATGTGTGAATGTTTTAATCCAACATAAAAATTCAGAAAGTTCTAGATGTGAAAATGAAATTACTTTGCTAATTATTACTCTTTCCCTTGCATTTTCTGTCTTTTTACTAAGTTTCAATTTTCACTTCAGTCTTCATGGTTGAATCAGGCTAGTAAATCTTATCCGCAAAGTAAGCGATGAGGTAGGTATGTAAAACTATTCTAGTAGAAACCGTGTTAATTAGGAAAGGTTTAATAGTGCAGAAAACAGTGACACTTAATGGTTATGCATCAACACAGAAAGCAGTTCAGCAGTGTTCAGAGCCGGACCTTTCCTGTATAGCAGTGGTTCTCAACCTTTCGAAAGCTGCGACCCTCATGTTGGGTTACAGGTATCAAGCACACTAGCCAGTTTTGTGTCTTTTAAATTTGTCTTTCCAACTGTCTAGACTCCTTCACCATCAGAAACACATTCTCCTCTGCTCTCTTCATGTTACTCAACTAAGAAGTGCACTTTGAGAACCATTGACTTAAATAATTAACTTGACATTTGCCTGCTCCATACAGCTCAAAGCACATTAATGTATAGAGAAAATCACGCAGTTCATTGTCAAAAGCAGAATTTTTGTCTGACCATGCTTCCCTAAACTCCTTTCTTTTCCCTAGTCACACAGTATATTGTAAAATGTTGTTAATTTTAGTTTCTCAGTGTATCTCATATTTGACCGCTTTTCTATACTTTCATCCCTTCCTAGTTCAATTTGTAGATGTCTATAATCATTAAAATAACATCTCTAAGTCTCATTCCCTGCCAGGAGCTATCCAGAGCGCCATTAAACAGAGCTTTCAGAAACGGGACAGGATCACTGATGATTTACATAGGACCTCCTGAGGCCTGCTCTGCTAGAGTATGGGCCCACACCTCGGGCTGCAGGTCCCGCTTACACATACTGCAGGCTCATTCCTGTCACTCTCATCCTGTAGATGTTATTTCAGCCTTCCTGAATGTCCTCTCCCTGGACCACAGCATCCTCCATTCCTCAAAGGCTCATCTGTCCTCCCGAGCCCTTTGTTAGATTACACTGACATAAGTTTTAATTTCTATTTGAATGGTTCTCCCTGGAGAAAGCATTCCCCAAGCTTCCTAGTACAAATTTTAGACTCTTTGTGGAAGCTCCTCCCCAGCTGCAATCAGTTTGGTGCACTGCAACTATCTGTCTGTTTTATACATTCTGGGAGACCGAAAAACATATCTGTGTCTCCCTCTGTGTGAATCCCACATAAATGACCATGTATGTGAATTAATGGTTTTTTTTTCTTCAATAACATTTTCTTTATCATTTCCTCCTCTACCACATTATGGTCTAAAAATCAGAAACTGAGTTGAGGGCCTCACAAGGAATGTTCTATTTAGTACGTTAACCGCCCTTATTTCCTACATAAGGAAACTGAGGTTCAGAGTCATCAAGTAATTTTTTCAGGTGTCAACTGGTGAGAGAAGAAGATTTGAATACAGGGGACTACAGCTCTGGCACTTCGTCCCCCAGTCCTCCTCTGTTAGCAATATAACTAATATAACCGCCTAGTTTTCTTTTAGGAAACCACTATCATCCATCCCTTCCTGGCCTGTCCACCCCTGAAATCTCACTTCTCAAATTAGCCATTCGCTTTCCCATAAGAGCAGGCTCAGTTGGAATTGACCAGAGGATTTCTGATTCTCTGGCTGCTCCAGCTCAGCCAGACGGCCCTCTACTGCTAGAAATCTGATGTTGTTACTTCACGGGGAAGAACAGGCCTAATACATTAGACAGAAAAGAGATTTTTCCTGAGTGCATGAGGCGGCGTGTCTATGCTTCATCCGCCTTGAGAAAATAGTAGGCCCCAAAAGCAAACACACGTGTTACTAAAGACTGCAAACTAGAAGCGCTACTCTTGGTGAACAATGGATACCGTCTCCTGGGCACCTTGGCCTTGTCTCTTCGGTTACTTATTTTTCTAGCGCATCTCCTTGGCAAAGACAAGATCTTTAGACTTCAACATAACAATGACTGTTTTTTATCCCTAGATGCCTGATATCCTGACATAATAGCTGTTTAAGAAAATAATTAAGCAACTGTGCACAAAGACAAAGAATAGAAAAACAGGGCTTCCATGTAAGACTGTCTGTCCAAAGAGAAATCCCATAAAATAGTTAAATGGACTTTAGTCTGTCTGGTGGGATGGTATTGCTAGTATTTCAGAACGGAAAAGGAAAGATAGACTTTCCTCTATTCTGTTGCTTCCAAACTTCTGAGGCAGAGGGATTTGAATCAACTGCCACTCTGACCCACATCCCACGCACTTTTGTCCTGCCTGCGGTGGGTAACCCCTCTTACTCTGTAACCACAGTGGGTTATGCTTCAATTAGTGCCCTTCACGCAGGGGCAGCCCTTGTTCAGCCTTTCCCTTTCTATCCTGGCAAGTGTTTTAATGCTATTCAGTGTTTTCTGGTAATGAGGCTACAAACTCCTTCATCCCATGTAGTAGAAGACAGAGATATGGTGAAGGGCAAGCTCTCAGGGCCAGCCAGTCATCACTCATTCTTATTTCTTCTCCAGGTACGGGCCGCCCTGGAGAATCAGCATTCAGACACCTGACAGCAGGCTGGAGCAATCTGTTCTTGCGACTGATGTTATACCGTCATCATGAGTAGACACAGAGCCTCGAATTTGAAGCTTTTCCTGGGAAAAGAACTTTCTGATTATTTGAACTGTATTACTGAAATTCTTTCTAAGGCCTGGTGATTCAACGCTGTTTGTTCATGGCAAACATAAGCACAGCTAGGTCTTAAGGGTGTTTCTAGTTAAAAAATGTTTTATATACCATCTATATTAAGATGAATATGTGGTCAGAAACCACAATTTGTTTTATGCTGAGTGTTTACTTTTCACATGTAACGCATATAGAGAATGGGGATAGCTAAATAAGGTTAATAGATGGCAGGTGATGTCTGCATTTTCTCTGTAGCCTAATGGAATTGAAGGATTGCAGTAATGCCTTGGTGTCTAGATTTTGGGGTGGTACTGTATTTATATTGGCTACCTAGTAAATTTAAAAGTTTTGTAAGCCACAGAAAAACAGTACAAAATAACTCTTACCAGAGACACAGCATAAACCCCTGATAGAGGCACCTGCTGATGGAAACTTCAATGCACCATGGCTGAGGCACCAAACAGAAGTGGAGAGACTACTGGTCCTTAATGTTTGCTCCATCAGTGACACTTACTTCAATGCTTTCAAAGGCTCAGGAAGGCTCAACGCACTGGGAAGCAGATTTAGCCCCACCCCTTTCTTCCTTGCTAAAGAGAGAGTGAAATGAACAGGAATAAGACTATCCTAATAGCAGTTTTGAATTTATTTCTATTTAGCATTAAAAGACACATGAGTCACTGTTGTGGGGGCCTCATATCCACCCAATTCATTTCCAAAATTCTCTCCGCTTTGCTGAACCTAACTCGAGTTAACCAATTTGGAGTAGAGCTACATTTGAGTGGGACAAGTACTGTCACCACTGTCTGCTCTTGAAGACACACTCCCTGCTCACGTTCTTGAGCCAATTATAGCATCTTACAATTCAAAGAAAGACAGGTACGAACTTGGCCTTGTGTGGCAGTTTGGGTCTTGTAACACCTGCCATTTTCATATACTGATAGCACTAATCATAACAGCATAGAGAGTTACCAAGTTCAATATTCATTACTCCATAGCTATGGAATATGCTAGAAGGTGGGATGAATAAATGCCTTAGAGGTGCTAAAAGTCAGGTGAAGACAGATAGCAAACATGGATAAATTCCCAAATGCATACATATAAAGCATATGCATAAAAGAAATATAAGCATGACTTATGATAAGAGGGGCTCCTCGTTTTCCCCATGCTAAAATGTTGTTTCCGTCTCTTACCTTCTCTTTCTGCTAGCTTGTAATAGAGTCTTTTCTTCCCGTTGTCCTCCAGAACCCCATTCTACAAGCACAGGAAATTCCATTTGTCAAGTAAGAAAAATTAAGTTATTTTGGATTGAATGTGTGTGTGTGAATGCATCTATTTAACATATATATATATGCTATACATATAACATATATTTCTGTTTAATATATGTGAATATATATCATGCATGTTTGTTTATTTAACAAGTACACAGTCCACCCGCTTGGAGACCATCACAGTTCATGGACAGACATGGCCACTCTACACACTCCTGGTTCTAGTCTCTTCTCTCGTGGTAGACTTAGACATAGAGCGTAAAAAGCAATAACAATAGGTAAATAACTGGGGCACAGGAAAAGGGAGGGGAGGAGGAAGTTAAAGATTCTCCCTTTCTGGGAGACCTAGCCCTGCCGCTCACCAGTTGCAGCACATAGGAGAGCAGGGTCCTGCACTGGGCCTGAGCAGCACCCTAGACCCTGTATGGGGGCAACCCTGGGGGCATGAGGGCAAGAGAGCTGACCCCGGCCCCCATCTTATAAGCCCCCTACTGGAGAGAGAGCCCTGTACCTCACCTGGGCAAAACATTAGAGCTGGCCCTGATGATATGAGTGTGGATGACCCAGATCTGAGGACCTGAGACCAGGAAAACCAGCCCTGCTCCCTGCAGCGGGTCGCACTGGGTGAGCTAGCTAAGGCAGTGCTGGGGAGATCACCTGGATAGAGATATTGAAGGAACGCTGGCCGGCTGACCAACCCCGATACCCAGGCCCCAAAACAGGCCTATGAGTTGGCCCACAGCGACATTCACCAAATCTGTAAACTGTTGGAGTATGTGAAAGGGACAAACCTACAATTCCCAAGGAGCAAGATCTACATGGTGCAGGAAATCCAAGAGGAGCCCCAGTGAGAGCCCATTATTGGTGGTGTAGCAGAAACCAGAGGCCTTAGCCGGAGTATTGACTCCTGGCAGTGCACAGGTGTAAGTAAAGATGAATGGACTAAAGAAAGACTGTGTGATTCAGAGGGCCACACTACAGCCTCCATAGCAAGATTCTTCTCCTCTTGTTGTCGTTGTTTGTTGTTGTTTTGCTTTATTTAATTGGTTTGGTTTTTCTTTTTCTTTCTTTTAAATTTGGTTTTGTTTTGAGGGTGAGGTTGCAAGGGCAGAGGGGGATGCGAGGGGACAGGGAGATAAGTGGAATGGGAAGGCATGACATAAAATCCACAAAGAATCAATAAAAGTGAAAATAATATTTTAAAAAAGATTCTTCTCTCTCCCTCTCCCCACCCCATCCCTATCCTCCCCTCCTTTCCCAATCATCTGACCTCAGCTGGGAGGAGGCATCAGAGCACCAGTTCGGGTCCCTTCCAGTTTGTGGATATCAGAAAGGAAGGTCCCTCAATCAGATTGACATTAATCTTCTTCGCAAGTATGTGCAGATCTCCAACTCGAATTCATGGGAATACTCTGTGTTCAGGTCCTTACCAAACACGAGCCAGTGCTAGACTCCAAGCTGTGATCCCATGCAAAGGACAGGCCTCTGTGCATCTCCCGTCAAACCAGCCACAGACCACAGAGCCTGCCTGTCCTTCCAAAGCTCCATGGAGGGGAGGTGAATGACTCGTCGTTGGGTAGTCGGAAGCATGATGGGGCAATGATGCAACTTTTCAGCTTTATCTTTTGCCATGCTTACTTTTCTAGGGAAGACTTGAAATCTCTCTCCAGGGCCAGTGGCTAGTCAGAGAGAGAATTTCAGTCTAACCTGGTGGAACAATGAATTTACCTGGAATTCTGACCAGAACATGGGTGATGGGTTGCCTATAGAAGCTTAGGTTATATCACCCAAAAAGAGAAGCTTCTCATGCACACTTCCAGTAATCTTCAACTTCTTACATATTCTCAAGGACATACAAGTTCCTATACGATTCTCTCTGCCTGTCTGTCTGTCTGTCTGTCTGTCTGTCTGTCTCTCTCTCTCTCTCTCTCTCTCTCTCGGAGTGGGAGAGCTTCAGACTTGTGAAGTGTTGCCTGGTGAACATTTCCTCCCTTCCAAAAGTGAGCATTAGTGGGCCCAGTTTCACGGTTATGGGTAATCACACATGCTCTGATTTCAGTACGGCAACTGGCATGCCACACACAGAAATGGAATTCTACAACATCTGTATTCTCTCTGTAACTTTTAATTCTTGCATACCCCTTTTCTTCCTTTATTCTCTTTCACCAAACTCAGGGACCACTCCTATAGCTTTTCAAACCCCCCCCCCCAAAAAAAACAGGATGAATCCTCCCTAAAAAAAGATAGGTGGGAGAGAGCAAGAGGAAGGAAGAGAGGAGAGGCAGAACAAATGAATGGAGAAATAACAAAGACTGGAAATACTCTAGCCATGCCAAATTGTGATTAGTCACAAGAAATAGTGCATAGTAGCCCGTGACCATTTCTAATGACACAGACTGAGGGAAAACCCAGCAGGCACCCACTTTCATCTTCTCAGAACTTTCTAAGCGTTACCTCAGATGCCTTTAGGAAAGATTTTTATATCTTTTTGTTTTCTTGTTCATTTTTTGAGTCAGAAGATTCCTGTAATCCAATGGAATCTCAGCAGTTTACAAACGCTGACTCAGACGTTCTGTGATACTTTAAGTCACCCGAGTTTGGTTAGGATCATGAGGAAAACCCTATTGTGGTGGCCTAAAGCATCCACAAAAGCATAACAGTTATTATTTTTATCTTGTCCTTCTAGAATAAATGTCCAGGTGCTAAATGAAACCATGACCAGCCTGTATTAGACTCTCTGGGGAACCTCAAACTTGTAACTCAAGTATAGACCCTCAGCTCCTCATTCTATTAATAAACCGCTTGTCACTAACACATGTTGGGGACCATTGAGTCATTTCCCTAGTGATGATATCTTGAGGAGCACATTAAATAATAGTAAAGGCAGTTTCAAATTAACATAATCTACAGTTTAGACTGTCTTTCTAAAATTTACTAAACTGAAGGGACAGAACCAACAACTCTTATTTGAACTTGGGATTGCCCATATCTTTATTCTAGAGAAGATCAATGCAGTGGTAAGGATCTGAATCTGAATGTTTCTTTCAATATTAAGGATGTTTCTTACACCATAGAATGTCTGGATAACATATGTTATCATACATTGCACATTTTATTAGTTGGCATAAATAATGTTCAAAGCACAAATTAAATCTTAAGACATTTGCTTAATAAGCTGGTGTGTTATTTTTCAAAATTGTTTAGAAATAAGACAGAACAGAATCAAAAATCCAGCAGCCATGATAACAAACAGGCTAGCCTCATGAATGTGGGGAGCTGAGTCAGAGGGTTCTAAGTGAACATAGAAAGATGGTCTTAAGTGAACGTCACTACATGGTCTTAAGTGAATACAGTAAAATGGCATTGATTTCCTAGTAGGTTTTGTGCACTGGTCCTAATATCTAAGTCTTTCATGTGGTTGAACTGAGTCATAAGCAGCCCTGGTCCTTATCAAAGACACAGGCTTTGTGACCATGGAGCCCTCACCTCCTTCACATCCCCTGTAGCATTTCCTTTTATTTCATGTCTTTCTTTTGAGCTACATTATCATTATTTCTCATTTGATACTTTCATCTGCAGCACCTACCACAATTGCTATTATAAAGTTAAAATTAAAGGTGACAAACTTTAAATAAACTTTTTGTTTATTTCTGGTTTTCTTTGTTTCTGTGTAAACCTGGAAGGCCATGCTATTAATAAAAGTTGAATGTTTTCAGAGAAAAGTAATTTTCTTTCACAGTTTCAAAGAAAAGTCATTTTGTGTGTGTGTGTGTGTGTGTGTGTGTGTTTGACTGAATGGCCAACAAAGTTTACAACTGATCCACCTAATCGCATTATGTTCATTTGCTTGGCAGAGCTGCATATAAAGCAATTTAAAAGTTGCTGAAATATTAGTGCCAGGATATCAACAAGATTTTTACACAAATACAAATATCCAAATTGTACTGTAACACACCCATTTGACATATTCACTTCCAGCTGATAATTTAATACCAGTAGCGAAATAAGTGTTTGTTTACTATGCTAAAAATAAATAGAAACACTCAGGAAAAATAATTAAACATGTCTGTAGATTAAGGGAAAGTATTTTTTTTCTTTTCTAGAACCCAGACATGATTTCTAGACAGCTAACTACAAAGCAACTTGAAGTCTACTTAAATGGTGTGTATGGAACTCCAAGGCTCAGTCATTAGCCCATGTTTGGATGATAGACCACAGCTACTTAAAGGGAAGCAAAATAACCTCACTCTGTACAGTCGGCTCTTAACCTCCAAACCACACTGCACATAGCGACTTCTTACAACATAGCTTCTAGTGCTGAGCAATTCTCCAAGGAAGAATAAATTAAACATGCAGCCATTTTGCAAAGTGAGTTTTTCTTGCATGGCACTCTAAATATTTATATAACAGTCTCTGTAACACTCTCAGATTCTTCATCAAAAGCACTATGAAGGCCTCTTTTAGTAAACAAAATGTAAAATGCAAGCCAAGAATCCATATCTCGGGGCTAATTTATCTTACAATGGTTCATAAAGTTCTTTAATTTTCTTCCCAACTCTCTCAAAAACATTACGAACCAAGAACAGTGTTCTAACTTAAACATCACAGTAAATTTAAGGGATATGGGATGGACAAATGACAAATCTAGGTGAAATATAAAATACAGAGACACAGCCGGGTAGTGGTGGCGCACTGTAGATATATTTTGTTAGCATTGGTTAATAAGGAAGCTGTTGGAGGAGAAAAACGCCAGAACCTTACCAGTAGGCCACAGCCTCATGGTGATACACAGATAAAAATAAATGGGTTAATTTACGAAGTAAGAGCTAGTTAAGAATATGCCTAAGCTACTGGCCAAACAGTGTTGTAATTAATATAGTTTCTCTGTTATTATTCAGGTATGAACAGCCAGGAAACTAAAGTGCAGTCTCTCTTTACAAGATATGAAGGCAAGCAGGCAAGAAGAAAACCACTTTTCTCGCTGATCTCCTGTCTAGGCTGCTGTGGTAATTTGAATGTAATTGCTCCCCCCCATAATCTCACAAAGAGTGGCAATATTCATAGGTGTGACTTTCCTAGAGTTGGTATGACCTTGATAGAGGAAGTGTGTCACTGTGGGGGCAGGCTTTGAGGTTTCCTATGTTCAGGATCACTCAGTGTCTCAATTGACCTCCTATTGCCTGCAATATATAGGACTCTCAGCTACTCCTCCAGCACCATGTCTACCTGTATGCCATCATGCCCCCACTATGATGATAATGGACTGAACCTCTGAAACTTCAAGTGAGCAACTCCAATGAAATGTTTTCATTATAAGAGTTGCTGTGGTCATAGTGTCTTTTCACAGCAATAGAAACCCTAACAACAACAGAAGTTAGGACCAGGTACCAGAATATTGCTGTCCATGTTTTTGGTTGAAGGAATATGGACTTGGTACTTTAGGTTTGGTAATTAGTGGAATGCTTTAACCACTATTTAGTGGGCCATAATAGTAGAAGCATGAAAGACAGTGGTGCTGATTGTGACTTGGTGCACTGTAGGGGTCAAGAGGTTTCAGAGGAGAAGGTTGGTGTGTGATGTAGAGACTGGTCTTGCGATATTTTGATGAAGAATGTTACTGCTTTTTGCCCTTATTCAAAGAGTCTTCCTGAGGATAGAGTGAAGAGTTTTGGATTGCTTCTGTTGGAAGAAGAAATTTCAAAACTACCTGGTATAGACTCTGTCATATGGTTATTAGTGATCTCTGATGAAAATTTATAATGAAAAGAAGGAAGCTGTGCAAGGAAAAAAAATTTTAGGAGAAAAAGAACATCAGAAAGTAGAATGGAGTCCTGTGTTCCAAGAGATAAACAGATTAAGAAATTGAGTAAAGGGAGTAGTGACCTCAGGGCAAGATCCCACCCAGTTACATTTATAATCTGTGAAAAAGAATTAAAGCAAAATTGGAGCAGGGTGTGGAAAGGCAAACTTTTAATCTCAGCCCTGGGAAAGCAGAGGCTGGCAGATCTCTGCATTTGAGGCCAACCTGGTCTGCAAAGCAAGTTTCAGGGCAGCCAAACTTAGGCAGGAAAAGACAAAAAACTAGTGAAGAAGTAATTGAATGAGAGGGTCATGGTCCAGCCCCAGTAAGCAGCAGAACTTGACAGGTTTGGGCCATGTGGTTCTGGCTTTAGAGTGAAGGATAGAAGAAATGGGTTATGTTTTGACTCCATATGTAATGAGAGCTACTGAGGTCAGGAGTGTGTCAGGAGTGTCCCTGGATGATCCCAGAGAGACCATTTCATCAAGCTGTGAAGCTGAAGCCTGGATTGTCTTGGAGAATCCAAGATGTGAGAGATGCCAGAGTCGTGGCCCAGCTGATAACAGGGAGTGGAGCCGGCCCTAGAGAAGTAATTGTGCTGCAGTCACCAAAGGTGAAGAGAAGTGGTGATCTGAAGAGCATTTTGACATCAGCCATGGAGATGAGGAGTTTGGAGTTTGCTCAACTGGTTTCCAGTCTTTCTTTGGTCCAGTATTTCCTCTCTATGCTCCCTTCCCTGTGTTTTGGAATGGTAATGTATATTCTGTGCCATTATATGTTGGAAGCATATGGTATTTTTATTTTGTTTTTATAGGGGATAACAGTTAAGAGATTGCATGAATTTCAGAAGAGACTTTAGACTTTGGACTTTTAAATATCTGTGAGACTGTGATAGACTATGGGGACTTTTTAAGTTGGACTAAATGCATTTTGCATTATAGTATTACATGCTTATGGGGGCCAGGGAGGGAATGTGATAGTTTGAATGTAATTGGCTTCCATTTTTTCATAAGGAGTGGCAATATTAGAAGGTGTGACTTTCCTGGAGTTGGTATGACTTTATCAGTGGAAGTGTGTCATATAAATCTCCTGGAGATCTTAACTAACCAGAGTTAGCTGAGACAATGAACCAATGGCAGAAGCTCATACTATACTACCTTCTGCCATTGGCCTCCTCTTATCTTCCAATCTCTTCATTTTACTGTCTCACTTACCAAGTCTTACCAAGGACACTAAAACTTTATGTCATCAATACTGATGACTCCGGAGTCAGGAGAGAAGCAGTTCAAAAGCACATGTTTTCATTTTTAAAAATTTATTTTCGTGTGTGTGTGTGTGTGTGTGTGTGTGTGCAGCTTCCAGCTTAGGCTAGATGAGGGCATCAGATTCCTTGGAACTGGAGTTACAGGCAATTTTGTATCATCCAATTTTGATATTAAGAAATAAACTCAGATCCTATGGAAGAGCCATACATACTTTCAACCACTGAGACATCTAACTCACATTCTAGCAATAATTGACAGTTTTCCTTCTATACAAATAAATGGTATGAATAATATGCTTTTAATATCATTATACATATTAAATTACTTAGAGATCTTATAAAGTGATTCAATTCCTAGTTTTAAAAACTGATTGTAGACTTGAAAATTCCTATGCTGGGATAAGGTTATATGTAATACAGAATTTATAAAATTTATATATACTTGAATTCTTAAAGTTATTCTTTAGTGGTGTAACCCCTGGTAGATCAACCAAATTCTAGGGTATGCCCCACACCTAAGAGTAGCAGAGTAACATGAACTGGACTTGCAGGGGTAAGGAGAAGAAAACTCAAAGTTGGGTTTGTAGGGAAGGTGGGGACAGTAGATACAGAAGGAGTAGGGTGAGGGGGTGAATATGATCAAAATGCATTATATGAAATTATCAGATAATTAATAAAAACCTTTAATCCTTTAATTTTTATTATTTAGGAGAAAATATACTAAATTATTACAGTTATTTTGAATTAAGAGATTGTGGCTGATTATTACTTTTTCATAGTCTTCTGTAAATATTTTACCACAAGGAGGAATAGTTTCTTACCTGAGTAAGACAATGTAAGTGCTATTGCAAAGACGTTCTTAGGGTCATAGTAAGCAAAACTGCTTTTGCTATAAAGTGGCATCTGGTTAGTCAAAAGTAAAGCAGATGAGGATATCTGAGATCCCCTTTAAATATGGAATACATATGTCCCTATTACAGCAGCGATCTGTAATATTCATGGCCTATGTTACCAACCAAGGCCATGTCATGTCTGTGGTCTGTGCTGTAACCTGAGACCATGTTAGTGTCTCTGAGACATGTTGCTGCCATGAGCCATAATGATGTTGGTGGGGGTTGCCACCAAGGGCCATGTCTGGGTTTGTGAGCCTACTGCAACCAGGATTTGTGTTGATGTCCATGGCCTGTGATATCACTGAAGGCTCTGCAGATGTCTGTGGTCTGTGCTGCTGCCTAGAGCTATGATGGGCTTCATGACTCATGCAGCAGCAGAGGGCTGTATTGATATCTGTGGTCTGTACTGCCACCAGAGACCATGTTGAGATCTGTGTCATGTGCTGATGCTGGAGATAACCACTGTCCATGCTGTCACCAAAAACCATGTGGAAGTCTGTGAGCTGTGCCTCTGCTGACTGTGAAGGTCAAGGAAGCCACTTTCACTATGTTAGATGATCACAGACTCACAGCTGAGAAAGAGGCAAATGGCAGACTTCTGTGACAACCCCTACCCATGCCCCACACCCCAAAACCATTGAGGAAAACTCTTAAAAATTGTGACGGGGCCCTGTGGTGGTGGTGCTTGCCTTTAATCTCAGCATTCGGGAGGCAGAGACAGGCAGATATTATGAGTTCGAGGCCAACTTGGTCTACAGAGTGAGTTCTAGGGCAGCCAGGACTTTAGGACTGTTATATAGAGAAACCTTGTCTCAGAAAACAAACAAAAGAAATGAAGGGAGGAAGGGAGGGAGGAAAGGAGGGAGGAAAGGAGGGGGGGGAGGGAGAAATGGAAGGAGGAGAAAGGAAGAAAGGAAGGAAGGGAGAAAGGAAGAAAGGGGGAGAAAGGAAGAAAGGAAGGGAGGGAGGGAAGGTGGGAGGGAGAGAGGAAAGGAGGGAGTTTTGAAAGACATTGATCTTGTTTCAAGAGAATCATCACCAATTTGTTCATTTCTTTTCCATTTTTTCCTTCTTGTCTATCTTCCTTTTGTTATATTGTTCTTGTTTTTTTGTACAAAACTTAATACACACACTGATTATATAGTAGCTATACCCAATATGTGTTTATTAAACAAATTAAATGTGGCTAGAAGAAATGTGTGTTTAATATAAAAGGCACAACTCATTTCACAGATTTAGTGTTTTAAAAATATAAAGTGGCTTATCAATAATTTCCCACTATTTACTCACAAAAATATTTGAATAAAATATATTAAAATTTATCTTCTCTTTAAGCAAATGAGTAAAACAAGCAAGTAGTATTTATTTCAATGAAACGCTAAACACTTCCAGATTGTGTACATGCCTCACACGCTTGAAGAGCACTTGCTTGACACTAAATACATTTGGTTTCTTATTCTGCTTGGCAACACCTAGCAGCTACTTACTGCTTGTCATGGAATATGCATAGTGGCATAGGATTTACTCTTAGTAGTTCTTTATAAGGGTCAATGTATAAGAATGTATAGCTCAGTAGAAAATGTGTTATGCATGACTAAATTATATATACATAATGTTGACTGTGCTGTATAATAGAAACTGATCGTTCATGTCTGTCTTCTATTTCCAGTGGTAAAGGAAAAATTACTGTCTTGCTAATATAGCTTGCTTCAACTTATTGAAAACAAGTACCTCATTTATAAATTCAATTAACAGATCCATTTTAGAGAACTTTTTAATTTATCCTTCTCTGTGAAGTCATCTGGCATTTTAAGTGTAAATTCTCTCTATGTTTTATGCATACCCTTACACCAGAAAACTGCCCTCTTATAGACATGTAGTTATAAAACCAATAAGAATAAAAATTACTCCTACTTTTCCCTTAAGATTAGAAAATATAAAAAAAAATCTTCCAATTTAGTATGAGTTAGAGTTAGTATTTTTATTTTCAAGTCAAATTGGTCCTTAAGACTTTAAAGACTCTATAACTTATTGGTTACCCAGCCTATGTGAATCAGTGAGCTCTAGGTTCAGTGAGAAACCTGTCTCAAAGAATACTGTTGAATGAATGATGAAGACGCTTGAGACTGAACTCTAGAATACACACACACATGCACATATACATATATGCACACACACATACATACATATGCACATGCATATATAAACACATACACAAAAATCTCTATTTTATCTTACCATTATTTCCCTTATAAGTCTCATAGAAAATTACTTTGAAATAAATAATAATGGCAAGCACTATAATGAGAAGAAAAGGGTATAGTGGCAAAGGAGAAGAAACCATAAGATAGGAAACAGTATATGCAAAGCATCAGAAGAAATTACCCCCATTCATGTATAGTACTTAAAAACAGAGGACTCAGAACCCACGTGAGCCAGAATGGTGAAAGATGAGGTTGAGGAGATCAACAGATGACATATATTACACAGAGTGGGTTCCTTAATTGGTAACTGGAACATCATAACCAGATTTGAAGACTGGAGGACAATGATGCTAATCTCTCAGTTTGGGTTGTTGTATTTTGATTTGTAAGAGAATGTTCATGTTCATGAATTATGTAAGCTATAATATATAGGCAGCTAACTTGAGAATGATTTTGGGGGAAGAAAGATGTTCTTTGTAAGGGACTTTCAACAAGTAATCGGGGAAATAGTTTCCAATAGAGAAGTAACCCTTGGAACTATGAATCATAGTAAACCCTCCTTAGTGAGTTCTTTCCCTTTGGTCTTTTGAAATTAATATGCAGAATCTCCCTGTATCACCCAGGCTTTTACCTCAGGCTCCCTAGTATAGATTACAGGTTTGTACCAATATGCCAAGCCAAATTTTCTATTTTTAAAAATATTAACCTTGGAGTCAAACAGAGCAAGTCAAATATTTGCACATATCTGATCACATGGATGCACAGCTTCCGGTTAGTCATCTGATAGCCTACTTTTCTTTATGCCAAGAGCCTCAGTTCAGGGCATAACTGAAGCCTCCTATGTTCTTCCTTTGACAGAGCTTTCCTGCTCGCTTGCCTGCCTTTGAGTATCTGCCAACATCGCTAATGGAGACTGACCTGAAGTTTAAGTACATAGTCCTTGATTGTTCTCACATGGTTGCTCTTCCTTTATCTCTACACGCAGCAGGCATGGACAGTTTTCATGCTCATTATCGTCTCTTGTAACAAGTTCATTGGCAAATTTACCAGTAACCTACCTTTGGTTAATAAGTGTTTATCACTTATTACATCAAACCATTTAATAATGACATTTTATCATGAAGATTTCAGTTGTATTAGTTGCCGTATAGAACAAGATACGGCTAAGAAGAAAATGGAATTTAGATTGCTTATAGAGAATATTCACAAAAGCGTCATACATTGATAGTCAGAAATAAAGGTGAATTTTTCAATAGTAGTTCATGTTATAAATTATAGATTTATAGAGTCTTGCATGTAGAGATGAATTATTACTAAAGGGGTTTTATGTGGTTTCAAAAAAAATAACATGGCTTGTAAAAAGCCTTTTTACAAAATTTGCTTAACAAAGGGATGTTAAATCTTAAAATATAATTTATCTTATTACTACAAAAGTATTTCCTAATGGTAGGAAATAAAATGATACTGGAACAGTAGGATACTATCAGTCAATATGGGTTGAAAAGTGACAGAGCTTTCCCGATGGCTGCTCTGTTCTTACAGTAAGCTGTGTATGAAGTCTATGACACAGAGACATTTTAAAATTCAAACCATGAATCAGAAGAAGTCATTTTGAAGACAGATAAAGCAACTGGCAAATTCTAATTTCAGTGTTTTCTGTGTTTTTGCAGATAGCAGCAGAACCATTTTCAAACCGCAGCTGCTTATCCCTTTCTCCCTCCCTGGGCGCAGGCAGCCTTCAGTTTTCCCTTCTCTGCTCAGTTCAGTTCTTCAATCTTTATCCTCCCATTATTCCAGCCTCCTCCAAAGGAGAGGTGTGGGTTTCATCTATAAGAGTCTGTGCAGCAGCCTGAGCAAGGGCTTCTAAAATGCAGATGATGAAGCCTGTCAATCAGAATGCCAGGGGGTGGAGCCCAAAGAATTTATCTGGTCAGAATCATTTAAACAGACCCTATACATATCTGATGTAGAAAATTACTCCTGGTCTACCTCAGAAATCCCAGTATCCCTTAGATTTACAGTAAGATTAGTTAGCTAATGAGAATATAATCTATATTTTCTTCCACTTTGCTTCTCCTTTGAAAGCCAACTGGTTTCTTTAAGTTTTGATAAGATATTTATTAAGGCTGTGTTCAGTCCTAGAAACATATACAGTATGAAACCCTCAATGGACTCAGCACTCTATATTGTTTGTTGATTCATTTAAATATATTTACATTAGACTGAGGAGTATAATCTAACTGTGAGCAATCCTGGATACATTCCTCATTCCATTTCTTATATTTTAGGTCTATGGCTGCTTTCACAGTATAATTGTATAATTTAGTACTTGTGGCCAAAATGGAATGTATTGAAAAGCATAAAATATTTACTAGTAGCACTTATCAGAAAAACCAAGTTGGCACCAATTCTAAACCAATTTATCAGGCAATGCAAAAGGTCATCTGGCCAAAAGAAGACAACCCTAGTTGAGCAACTGAAAAGAGGTAAAGTAAATGTATTTCTATTCCATTGGTATTTCTTAAATTCTCTTCAGTGGTCATTTTCCTGGCTAGTTTTAGGCTCCAAGAGCATTCGTCTCTGGAAAACTATTTAGTAAGTGTCCACAAAACTCTACATTTTAACTTCCTCTCTCACCTACTCTTATGTCATGTCTGCATGTTTAATACACATCTTTAACCATTTCTAGATGTATGTGATGTGTTTCCCTACATAAATTGTATGCTCATAGGTAGTTAAAAATAAAACAAAAATAGGTGGTGGCCACATTCCCTTGTATTTATGCATTATTTCTAAGCCTTAAATACTATCTTTATGCAAACACACTAACAAACATTGAAGATGATAATGTACCATATAGTATCTACTTTATTTCCCAGGAAAAAGAAAGCAAATTAGTATAAATTATGTTTTCACATTTGGTTGATTACAACTCTATAAATTTTGATGGAGTTGAACCCATTAGATGGATTTTATGGTCTGGGAAATCAACAAATATCTCTTTTTTTTTTCTTTTTCTTTTTCTTTTTCTTTTTTTTTGGTTTTTCGAGACAGGGTTTCTCTGTGGCTTTGGAGCCTGTCCTGGAACTAGCTCTGTAGACCAGGCTGGTCTCAAACTCACAGAGATCCGCCTGCCTCTGCCTCCCGAGTGCTGAGATTAAAGGTGTGCGCCACCATCGCCCGGCAACAAATATCTAAGAAGATATGTGTTCCTCTGGTTATAGTAGCTGAGAAAGGAGAACCTACTGTGTACTTGGTTTATTTAGATTGTTGGCTGCTTGTTCTGTTGCTGTATGTGGAGGCCAGAGGTCAAGCTCAGGTGTCAACTTTTGGCAGTATTCTTTAGGAACCACCCACTGTTCTTGAATTACAAGCTATATGTGTGCCCTCATTTTCAGATTTTTTATGTGTGTGCTGGAGATTGAAGCTGGATCCTCATGCTGATATGGCAAACACTTTACCAATTGAATTATGTTTTCAGTCTCCAAAGACACTGTTAGAGCTCGTTCTATTAGTGGAGGGGGGGGGGATTCCATTCCCTTCCAGCCTTCCCTACAACACACACACACACACACACACACGCACCTCCTAATCATTCCCCTCAGGTATACAAATAAACAGAGGAAACTTTCCAACCATGAAGCAAAAGTAGAGGTTTTTGTAAGAGAAGTTATGCTAAGCTATAAGAGCTAAACAAATAAACACAATTCAAAACACTTCTAGGCAATAAAGTGTGCATGTTTAACTTTTTCACATTCTTGAAGATGATTACTGTAGTGCACTTCTTTTCATATAAAAAAAAAACCCAAGACATCATTTACAGAGATAACCCTTTTCCTCTTGTGCCTTACCGTGACTTTGCAGACATAAACTGCTCCTGTTAGAGCCTTAAGGGGCTTCAGACTGACAGTCTCAACTGGAACCAGCTGCAGTTGTTTGGTGCACAACTGAGCAGGACACTGTTAACGGTTCGAACAGCAGCAAGGACAGGAAGCAAGCTTAGAAGTAATTCCTGATAGGCGACGACTCAATCATACTTTGGAAGCTTTAAGAGATTTAGATATAAAATTACAAATTCCTCCTTTTCACCTCAGAGGAAAAGTTTACGAAGATGCTAAAATCTGACTCACAGGTATCATCTATAAATGGTAGGAAAGAAGCCTTGATGTGCATGACAGAAAACACTTCTTCAATAGAATCAAACAAGTGAAATTGAAAGAATGAGGTAGGAAGTAGGAAAGGCAATAGAAATAGAAGAAACAATTGGGCAAGCGAGTGTAGCATATCTTTAAAAGTACTGAGAAACTGAGAATTCACAAAATACAGGGGAAACATCACCTTTTCACAATGTACAATCATTGGTTCATTAAAATCTCATCATTCTTTCCCCTACCATGCCAAAAGACTGGTGATAGATTGGTGTTATTATACCACTATGCAGATGTAGTTAGCTTGGGTCACAGACATTGTAAACTGTGTAAGTATATGATATTTGCTCCTTTGCTAGCTACTTTCAAACTCAAATCGGGTACAAATTTATTTATGAATATCAGTGTCACCAAACTACCAAAAAAAAAAAAGCAATGGTTACATAGAGCACCCTGCATATTAAACAGATATCCAGCACCATTTTAAGAGCCCTCAATTGGAACCACAAAGCTGAAATAAGCTAGCATGTGGCAGGCAGGCAGTAATTGCCTTAGTCAGTGTTCTAGTGCTGTGAAGAGACCCATGGCCAAGGCAGGTCTTATAAAAGAAAGTATTTAGTTGGGAGCTTGCTGGCCATTTCAGGGGCTTAGTCCATTATCACCATGTCAAGGAACATGCCCTGAAGTTACATCCTGATCCATAGGAACAAAGAGAGAGGGGGGTGGTCCGTGGGCCTGGTGTGGGCTTTTGAAACCTCAAAACCCAGCCTGTTCCATACTTGCTCCAACAAGCCTACACCTCCTAATACTTTAAAACCTACTGAATAGTGCCACTCCCTGATAACTAAGCATTCAAATATATGACCTTTTGCGGGGGGGGGGGGGGGCGTTGTCATTCAAACCACCAGAGTAATTATCAAAATAGAAGGTAATGTGTGAGTTAATAACTAGCTGGAGGATTAGGTTACAACACCACACATTTCAGTCCAATTGACACATGGAATAGATCAATCCTCAGGTACAGACTGAACACGAAACCAAAGTCTAGAATGGTTCAAGACCAGAAACTTCTCTGAGTGCTAACATAGCACATGTGGGAAACTCCACACCTAATCTCAAGTGGTGGGTCATAATCAGTATGCAGGTGTGCTAGAAATACTGCATAAAATTATCTCTGGGTAGTTATATATGGTGTGTATTAAACAAAAATAAACTTTGTGTTTAAAACTGGCTCCCATATTACACACACCACACATACACACACACACACCTGGAAGGGGGGGGCAGCATTCTAAACATTTCTTGACCTGTAATTTTCAGTGCAGTTACTAAACTTGGAGAATGGATTATGCAAACATTTTTCAGACACCACCTAATGCACATTTAGTTGCATAATTGTACACGGGACAATTGCTGGGAATGTTTACAATGACAGTGAAAATATGATACTTTGAGAACACACGTGTCCATTTCTAACGCAGAAAACCTTCCCCCCCCCCCCGATTAATCATGACGCATGCGCACACGTCACAAGCACACAGACACACACAGCAGCCGGGACTCGAACCGGCGACCTCAGGCTCCGCGGACGGAGCTCCCATCCTCTCGGCCAGCACTCAGACCGTTTCACAGAAAACATTTCAACACTGTGTCTGTTCTTGCCCTTACTCCAAGAGGAATCATTTATTAAAGACTTGATGTTATCCTTGGAGGAAAAAGAAAGGGAATGTGAATTGCTATAGTATCTTTTCCTTTGTCATTCTGTTAATATGCGGATCCTCCATGGAAAAGTACATATAGACAAGTGCATTGAAGACACTTCTTTAAGCCGTTTGTCAGTGTGACGAGTGTCCAGAATTTAGAAAAAAATCACGCTGCTCTTCCTAGTAGTTGAGAAACTGACTTTAATAATCTGTGATATGCCTCAGAAATAAATGTCCTTCCACCCTAACAGCAGCCCTTCTGAAGTTATATGTATACAATTTACAAGAATTTGTTTTCATTTGTCCCTTAAAAATAATGATTTTATTCAAAGTCAAAAAATCAAATGCATAAGGACCAAAACATACAAATTTGACACAGTGAAATAAGTGTAGATGTCCCAAAGTGACAAGCAGGCCCAGGTTGTGGGAGAAATGGCAAGGACTGTGGTATGAAGCCTCCAGTTTTCTAAGAAAGCAGAAACTCGGATCTGTGTATAAGGCTCTTAAATTTTACTCTGTCTATTTTGGTAACTAATTAAAATGTAAAACACTGTAAAGGTCAAAGCCACAGACCAAACAAAGCTTGTCTGTGGATTGTGTCTAGCCAGAGGGATGGCTCACTTTCCTTCTAAATTACCAGATTGAGATGTTTGGGGTATTTCCCTCTTTGTCTGGACTACCTTCTAATTTATCAGCAGTCCATCACATTAAAGGCAATGCATGAATGCTCTGAGTAATGTCAATATTGATAGAATTGCTGTACATCTTCCTCCTACCATGTCCACTTAAAAGAACGAATGATTTTACGTTGAGAAGTAATGATAAAAAACAGAACTGAAATTCCGGACTTGCACTGGCTGTATTTCAATCCCGTCTCTGCCACTGGCCAGACAAGTAAGCATGTGCAAGGTTCAGGGCTCAGTTCTATACCTGCAAGATGGTAGTGATGGCAACTGCTATTACAACTTTACGTTTAAATGCATGTGCATGTATACGTGTGTGCATGCACAGACTTACAAGTGTTTGTGATATTTGTTACTATTCCTTAGCAGCAAAGCTGGTGAGCAGCCCCGAGCTTTTGCATGTCTCTCTCACATTAGCAGTACCTGATACCTTATGTGGCCTCAGATAACACTCCTCCTCAGACAGAACACGCAGGAGAATCAGGTCCCTGTGGCAAATCCCCAGTCTTTGTCCTTAACACCAGATGTCACTGCTTCTTCGAAATGTCATGACTGCACATTTCAATGAGAGAAGATACACAGAAAGCTTCTGAAAAACTAAAAACATGAGCAGTTATTACTATGTCATGATCTTTTTATCTTCCCCCCACATCTTGGAGAGGATCCATTTTAAGTTAGGGACATTTTGTCTCTGAAGTTAGAAGGTTTAAAAAAATCAAAAGGCTTTTTTTTTCCTCTCCACGGGTTAGTGAAACATAGGAACTTAATAACAGATGCTTGAGCTAGATATAATTTGCCATGCTATTTCATTCAAGCTCATTTTTGCATTGAATGACTGGTGGTTTTAAATTTCTAAGGGGTAACAAAACATTTCTGAATGCTTATAAACAGAAAAAAAACAGAGTCACATGATATCTCTACCTTATTCAGAACATCATATAAGTTTATAAACTGTAAACGATGACATAAAATTAATTTTCAGGCATGGATACTCATTCACTGGAAAAGTTTAGATACATTCTGTCTTTTAAAGATTCTATAGCTTGATTTCTTATTTCATGAATTTCTATAAATAAAAAGTCAGATTTATGGTACCTTCTATCAATTTTCCCCTTTCCAAGGTAAGAGAAGGTAACCATAAACTCTCAGAAGTAACTCTGGTCTTGAGGCATGTTGCTCACGTTGCCACTTGGGAATGTGCCTCAGCTCATGTGAAATCTAACCTGCAAGCCAAGGAGAGCATAATCATATGGCATGGGAAAGTCTCTGAGACAAAATCAAGACACACACAGGCAATGCAGAACTCAAAGGCAATGCAGAATCTAGAGCTTGGTGCACTGCCTTCAGACCTAATATCAACTCCCTTGAAATGTGTCTACGTGTTGCTTAGGGGCATATTAAAACTGACAGTGCATGAGTTGCAAACGAGCTATTTTCTCTCTCACAGATATTTCTAACTTCTATCTAGCCTGGCCGTGCACACCTGTAATTCCAGCAAGTGCATCACAAGTTGGAGGTCAGCCTGCACTGCTTTGTGAGATGCTGTCTCAAAAGATTAAAAAAGAAAACACAAGATTCAGAGGTGTAGGTCGGTACTAGAGCATTCCCTAGCAAGTGTGAGACCCTGAGTTTAATCGTCTGTCCTGGGGGGAAATAAGCAAACAAAACAAAACACATCAGTGCTTTTCCAATATGTTGAGTAGACCATCCATATGACATCCCTTGAGGGCTCATTAAAATCTCAGATTCTGTATCTGCCCTAGACCTGCCAGATGGGATGAGGTATAGAACTTAAAAGTCTACAGTTTTGAAAGACAACTCAGGACATTGTTGTGAAAAACGGAATTTGAGAACTGTTAATATCTAGACTCTGTTACGGACATTAACACCAATGGAATGATTTGAGGGAAAAAAGAATTAATTTACGTGAAAACCAATGTGCTTTAAAGTCCCGGATCTACTAGCACTTTCTCTATAAACTCCAGTGAGTTTTCAGAGGGCTGTTTTCTCACCTACTTTCTGATCTGTGGAGTCACCGAAACTTAAGACTTAACCAATGGAAGCATGTAGCTTATAATAGAAGTAAGGTACTGTATTTGTTGCTTGTAAACACAGCCACCAATTAATTCTGTAATGTGTCTCAGCAAAGACCACCTAAATGCTACAGGTATTTCAAACGAAAATAATGGTATAGAAACTGTCATCAAAAACAGTGTCTTTGTGTCACATAATTTCTCCTTTTAATGCATTCGCTACTCTAAAAAGAAAATAGCTTAATTAAAACTAAATACTGCTGAAGGTTACAGTTTAAGATATAGGTCAAAATTAGAAACATGACATTAAAGCTCAATAAACCAGGAAATCACACTTCAGATGTGAAATCCACAGAAAATCCTCTATAATGCTAATTTGGGCTTGGTTCTTTATCTTTTTCTTTGAAGAATTAAGACAAAAACTCTAATTCTTTCATGTCTTAACATAGTAATGATTAGAAAAATCCCCAAAAATGTAGGTCAGTGTTTTATAATCAAGTTCTTTCTCACTGTTTTCTGACTATGGATTAATATTATCTGATTGTTCCCCTGTTAAAGTTATATTCTTTCTCCTATGCATAGTTCATAATTATTATTGCCACATGGAGTTGTTTTCTCAATGACAATTAGTCTTTTAAAGAAATCTAAATATCCTGGCCTCTGTTTATAGGTATTTAGAAGCATTTAGAGTGTTTACATTTTAAAGAAAATTATGAATGTAATTCAAAACAATAGTTCTAATAATCTAGCAACAATCTAAAGAAATAAGCAAGCTAAAACTCTCAGAAAGTCCATTTAAGATCACATAGTAGTTCATGCCTGTAATATAAACACTTGAGAGGTTGAGACAAGAAAATTTTGTGAGTTTGAGGCCTAGTGCCTGTTTCTACACAGTAGATTATGGATCAATCTAGACTACAAAATTAGACCCTGTCTCAAAAACAAGAAACAAAAAGAAAACATAGAAAAAATGTTGTATATCTATAGAGTCATATTCCTTAAGAGGTTCTGAGTATTTTTCAATTTCTGTACCCCATCTCAAATGCTTTTTTAAGTATTTTATTTACCAATCTATTAAAATACAAGTGAGTTTCAATGATAATTTTGTATAACTATTTGTTTAACAACCTTAAATAAACTAGGCAGTGCTGGATAAATTTCAGTATTTGCACTGGATTGGTTCCATAATGTTTTATAAAAAAAGGTATCTATAATTTTCTCTATCTAGCTAAAATTGCTTTGGGGCTTTTTGACTAAGATCACTTGATTAAAAAACGTTGCACAGGAATTAAAGATCAATCACATTTTGGCTCGTGTAACCAACACAAGACCCAGGTCCTCCTGTTCCTTAAGGAATCTTACAGAAAGCAGAAAACATGGCTTGCTGTGAAATTCCACACCTGAAAACACATTTCTGCACCTAGACAGCTTTTTATCAGCAATCCCCTTCTCTAAATTCTTACCCCAGGTCAAATAACTGAGTTAGCTTTTACTTTCTCCACCTAACTCTCCAGGAACTCTTACTTATGCCAGGAGTTGTGTTAAACTCTTCGCAGTCCTGTTTGCTTCTGTAATTGTTAATCACCACTCGTGAACTGTAAAAAACGGAGCCCAATGCTTTGCAAAGATGTGGTAACTGGGAGTCTCTTTTCCTGTGACCAGCAGAGCATCTGTGGGCTGGCAGGTTCCTCAGCCTTAGCAAATATTCTATGGCAGGATATTGCATGCAAACTGCTCGTGTTTGCAAAGCGTCCATTTGATCGTTAGAACTGAGGTATGCAGTGAACAAATTCTGAACCTTACTCTTAGACAGCTGAAGTGGTGTGGGGGCCCTCTAGGAAATTGCCACACCCAGGAACATATACTGAAGAAATGGGGGAGGCCTCAAGACAAAACTCCTGAACTCAAGAACATACAGTAAAGTAATAGTAGACCTGGAGCTAGACCTTTGCCCTTCGGATGGCTCATTCAGTATTTTTTCATGTAGATGCCTACAGATACTTCTTAAATCTATTCCCATCTAGTCCTTGTATCCTACAGCTTTGATGAATTTAACTATTCCAGAAATAGACAACTCAATGCAGAACAGGAAAATGAGCTAAAAGGAAAAAGTAGGTGGAAAAGCAAAAACATAATAACCATATCACATCTTAGACATGAAAGAAAACACTTTCTCTGGAATACTGGGACTTATATCCACAAAAGAACAAAAAGTGAGAATACGAGGCTGCCTTAAGTTTCAGTTCCTCTTGTAACAGTATCCGACAAGCAAAGCAGTTTTGCAGTTTCTTTTGTTAGTCTATGATGGCAACAGAAGGGAAATGACTGGTGTGTGACCATGAGTTACCAGTTATTGCCATTCTGAACTGTAAAGAAACTTATAGTCACAGTAGAAGTAACATTGACCTCAGCTATTTTTACTACTTTATCTAATGATGTAATTCACCTGTAACTGTTTATTAATCAACATCATCAGTGTCTTATTGTATTATTACTTTGAATTTACACATCAAAATGAACACCAAAATACACTGAGAACATGGCCCTTCTGTGCTATTGGAAAAGATTTTCTAAGTTTAGGAATTCAAACTCAAATTGTTCAGAAAAATTACTCTCCTAGTAACTTTCTTCTTAAGTTTTAGTCCTAAACTTCCCTCTAAAGATCTAGTTTTTCTATCTATTTACTAGCCCTGCTTTTCTATATTCTGTCCATGGTTTCATATTGAAAGCTTTCTATTTCCTTTCCTTTTAAAGACCTTTAGAGTCTGGCTCTAAGTATGCACCCATGCCGTATAGTTCCTGACTATATGTTCATCAATCATAGCTGCACAGCAATTCAAGTTTTCAATAGACAATAATATCTTTCCCAGACCCAGTTTCTGGGTATGTGTCAACCAGATATAACAAATAATATGATATAAAACCTCATGTAACTAATGCCAGAAAAGTCCACCAAGTTGGGATAATTACTCAGGAAAGGAAGATGAGCAAAGGAAACAAGATGTGCCTGTTTTGGTAAAGCTCCATTGAATGTTATCCTACTTGTTGCAATGAAAGAAAACGTGTGCTACTATGAACTATATAGACAGGTACTTCAACTAGAGCAGAAATCACCATGGGAAGTTCACAAAGGTGGTAATAGTCAAACGTATCTGAAAAATAGGTTGATAATATAAGTTAGGGAAAGACTATGAACTAGGATGCTTAATCAGAGGAATAAGCATGTACAGGAGTAGGGAAGAGTCAACTTGCACACCTTGAAGCAACTAAAAGTATTTTAATATACATGATCACAGGCTAATAAAAACCAGAGATAAATCTGGGGGACTGCTTGGAAAATAAATTATGGAGTATTAGCCATGGTCACCAGGGAATTTGATTTCATCCTAGAGGCAATGTTAAGAAAAATTATGACATGGAAACACTAATAATAATAAAACAGGGTCTCATGATTAACACAGCTAAACTGCTACTGACTATATAAATAATAGGTAGCAGATATTGCAGGTACCACGGTAAGTGCGTGACTGGCATCATTTCAGCTAGCTCTTATAGAGCTCCACGAGACAGGCACTTCAGTGGCTCTACTGTCCAGCATGATGCTAGTAAATACATAATCACAGTCAAGAGCAGATCTAAGGGAAACAAGATTCGAAACGGAAAACAAACAAAAACAGCCAGTTAATTACATCGTTATATTAATTCTTGCCTAAGAGGACTTCAGCTTAATATGACACATTAAACCAGAAAAGGGAAAAGAAAGGTGGAGGAGGAAGAAACAAGTCAGATAGAAACAAAAATCTTGTTCAGGGTAGATGCAAACAAAAAAGAAAAGAGACAATCAACAATACCCCTACTTGCCAATAGCAAGATGATAGGAAAAAAGAAGTTGAAAATATGTCAGATCTGCACCAACCTTAGTGGGTAAAGTACAGTTATTTGGTGAACAAATGGGAAGCATTCAAGAGAAGCATGAGAAGCGTGATTGCTCAAATGAGACAGAAGGTGACACAGATAAAATCACATAAAATATCAACATAGGTATTTCATGTCAGTGACTAAGTCCCATTTTTCTCTAGGATCCTTGTGCAGAAAATGAGCAGGAATCTAAGGTCAAATCATTCTCCTCTCAGTAGAGGTGAACCATGTGCATTGCTTTTTAGTTACACTACAAGCTTCTGGAAGACACCAAAGTTCATATCTACTGTAATAGGACCAGTAAATGTATACCCCTTGCTTGACATAAACTATGAAATTCTGTTATAATGGGAAAAGGACTAGCTCAATTCCCTATTCTAGGAGAGGCTTTAGAGAGTTTAAAGGCATAGTAGGCTGGATCATCTAGTGTGGTGGTTTGAAATAAAATGCCCCCCAAGGGGAGTGAAACTATTAGGAGATGTGGTCTTGTTGGGATAGGT